>NC_090023.1:177482505-178145005 GCF_037176765.1 Anolis sagrei | reverse complement strand
ATTCTCTCCAATTGCCTCCTCTTGAATTAATTATAGCAATGGCATGAGATATTATGCATTGGAAATATCACTTCCATCTGTTCACTTTGGGTTGAATCCAGCCTCACATGCAATGAAGTTCTGCTGGTGCTAGAGAAATGGAGTAGGTCAGCAATTTCATTGATTATCCCCTCTACCATGTTTCTAGCATAATCCCTTGTGCTGCAAGAAGGAGGAGAAATGGTTGACTATTGTGGCCACATTCCATTTTTTCTAGTGGGAAACATCTGCTGGATCATGGTGCTCTCTGAAAACAGGGACTATTTCCATGTTTGGAGAGACAAATCTGGATTCAACCCTAAACAACAACACACCAAAAATGGCGAAAGTGCTATCTTACTTGAATAAATGGCTTTAGATCAGTGGTTCTCAACCTGTGGGTCTCCGGGTGTTTTGGCCTACAACTCCCAGAAATCCCAGCCAGTTTACCAGCTGTTAGGATTTCTGGGAGCTGAAGGCTAAAACATCTGAGGACCCACAGGTTGAGAACCACCACTTTAGATTCTCTGAACTCATTTGTGTATCTACTTTTACTGCTTCTTAACAGCGTTGAAAGCTGCCTACAGCTTAATATTATAGACTGAAGAGGACCTCAGGGACACAAACCTTTCAAAACTGCAGAACCAATACCTATTTTACCATTTTTGAGGAAAAAATAAATAGCACCAACTTATTTTACTGCAAGAATATACTTTAAATTTAGTCATGGAAAATGAACATCTCTAATCACTATTAACAATGTAGCAGTATGGCTGCATCTTGTTTTTTGTTCTTTGTTTTTTAAGGCTGGTTCAATTGAAATATAGATTTTAAGGACTTATCCCTCAGAAACGTAATTAACTCCAGTTTTAAAGATGTAGTAAACACTCAAGGATAATACCTTAATATTCTTCCAACAACCCATTAGAAATATAGCTCAGTGTTCTGGCTGCATGAACGGACTCTGATTAAGGGAAAACATTTAAGGATATAAGAAAGCCCAATGATTTTACCTGACAAATTCCCCCAATTTCAGGTAAGCTTTAGTTACTGAGTGTAAATCCCTACAACTGCCAGTTAATCTCATTAGCTTTTCTCTTTGATTTTTACTAAACTACAGAATAGTTTTCCTGAGTAAGATTATAAAATACTTGATCATTCTACCAAAAATACAAAGACACGTAAAATGTAGTACAATACAAACCAACATATAACAGGATCACAAGTGCAGAAATGTTGTTGCTTTTCACTGTAATTGGCCCCAATAGAAATACTTGCAAAAAAACTTTAGGTATCCAAAATATTTTGAAGGACGGTAATTAAGTTCTTCAGACCATGAATGTAGCCCTCATCTCGTGCATTGCTGGGGAAAACGTGCGCAAAATCTATCATCCTGATTTCTACTTCTGCACTTTCTGGCAGCGTAGTGGGCATGTGGCAGAAAACCTTTTCCAGCTGAGGTATAACATTTCCATTCAGATGTTTCTGTGAAAAGCAAGCACTGCTCTTCCATGTATTGTCTGGTTCCATAGTTTCAACTTTTAGCGAAATTTGACTCTGGTGCCTTTTCCGAAGTGCATACATTTTAGAGAAGCCTTTGCCCACAGTGGTCTCCACCTTTCCATTTTCTGTATTCTTGATTACATGGATGTTGTTGTTATATTCCAGTGTGTCACCGCTTGGGACTTGCCCATTGGAGGCTCTTCTCTTTTCGACCAGAGTGCCAGTACTTAGCCATGTAGTTGTCACTGAAGACAAGCCATCATAGACAAATAGTAAGGAACTTGCATAAAAATTAAGCTGCTTCTGGCTCTCAAACCACTGCAAGATTTCTCTAATCTTCTGAATACTGGCAGCTATCGCATCTTTTCTCAGGACATATCCATTAAAGAAAAAACGAGCCACACCTACAAAAAAGAAACTTGTGCAGTCAGTCATCAAAAACAGAAAATATCAAATAAAGGCCTATTCATTTAATACACACACACAAATAACAATTTAAGAGATATGTTTTACAGCTGTCATTGCCAACCTTGGGTTTCCCAGTGTTAACCAATTTTCACTTCCAGAGCCCCTAGCAAGGCAATGGGTAGGAATACAGGGTCTTGTGGGCCAATATTTAGGGATCCAGATTTGGAGATTTCAGTAATGCAATGTCATTTAGTATTACACTTCATTATTTAGCTCAGACTCCTCAAAATATTAATGGCAAAAAATGTAAAGGAAAAAAATGCAATTTTCACTTCCAGAATCCCTAGCGAGGCAATGGTTAGGAATACAGGGTCTTGTGGGCCAATATTTAGGGAGCCAGATTTGGCAATTTCAGTAATGCAATGTCATTTAGTATTACACTTCATTATTTAGCTCAAACTCCTCAAAATATTAATTGCATAAAATATTAAGGAAAAACTGCAATTTTCACTTCCAGAACCCCTAGCGAGGCAATGGCTTGTGGGTCTTGTGGGCCAATATTTAGGGATCCAGATTTGGAGATTTCAGTAATGCAATGTCATTTAGTATTACACGTCATTATTTAGCTCAGAGTCCTCAAAATATTAATTGCAAAAAATGTTAAGGTAAAACTGCAAGGAAGTTTGAGCAACTGATCTCCAACACCCATCTGATTCCAGCAACCCACCTTCTAAAATCTGAGTTAACCTGACATCCGGCCAGACAATCTGCATGATACTTAGTTGGCACATGACCTCCTCCCTGTCATATCTGTCAAAATGTGAATAAAGGAATGAAATATGTCTACTTGAATCTATCCTTCAGACACTTTATCCTCGTGGGTTTTTCCTCCATTGTATTGTAATCTGTGCACTTTAAATTCAGCCTCTGATGTGCTTTTAAGCAAATCCCTGGAGTTCAATATTTGCCTCAGGACAATACATGGATATTAGAGGTAGAGCTACCTTATATACTCAGTACAAATCTATAAATTTTAGTTAAAAAGATCCACCTAAAAAGCCTTATCCACAGGTCAAATTGAGAACTGTACCATAACTCTTTTAAAAAAGAACTACCCCCTTGTCTGAGTAGAGTGGCAAAAGACAAGAGCTTAGTCCATCCCAGGATAAGCTAGGAGAAACACTGACCCCATCTACTCTCTCTGCTGTGGCACCACTTCTGGCCTCTTTTGAATTCCTGGCCAGGAAAATGGCAGCAGAAACCAGGGACAGCTGACCTCCTGATGTGGCATTGGTGCTTCCCTTTTCTGGGGAATGACCTCCAATTTATCCATAGGTCACATTCAAATCCACAATACTGACCTCCAGCCTGCCCTCAACTTATATGAGGTCAACCTGTGCATGAAAATGTATTAGTGTTGTTTAAATAATGACTGAAAATAGCATTCAACTGTCAACGCATAAAGTCAATGGTCAACTTTATACCCATATTTTCTGTTTCCACATAATTACACAGACAAACACATGCACATATATATTATTCATCACACTAGAACAGGGAGCCCTGTATCAAATTTTCCTATTTCAATTATTAATGCTGCCGTCTTTTTGAATAGGCACGATTTCGTCTCCCCATTCTTGATCTCTAATCAAATGGATGCCATTTCTCTCTTGCTTTTGAATCCTAAATATAGGAGGCTGGTTTTATTGTACTTTATTTTCCTTAATTACGAGGAGCACTATATGTAGTTCCCAAACTCCAGCCCGGCTACTCTTGTAAATGAAGGCCTAGATTAGTCTATGAGCAGACAATCTCGACGCAGACATTACCATCTTTTATTGTCTCTTTTGTTAAGCCTCTTCCGTAATGCTGGTTCTGTGTCTCGTAGCTGTCAGAATGGACGTGGTACACCTTAAAAACATAAGACAAAAATATATATTTATCTGCCTCGTTTCTTGAAAGTTGCTATGTCTATGGTAATTTTCAGTATAATACTTTGCATGCATAAGAAAGCTTTTCTTCAAAATGCTTCTTGCATCTAAATTTAAGACAATTCCATGAAACAAATTCATCTAGACTTCTAAGTTTAGGTCAAAAAGATCAGCTTGCAAAATTGTATGTGAAAACACTAAATTGTGGGGGAGAGGGGTAAATCCACATTTGCATTACTTTTGCTGGTTTTTGTCCAACACAAACATTGGAATCAGTGAGACTAGCAATAAAGATGTCAATAATTTAGTAAATCTGGAATCAAATGACCTATAGACTGTTAAGAATGAGAAAGTGAGCCATAATTTATTTATTTACTATATTTGTACCCATCCTTCTCACCCCAGAGGGGACTCAAGGTGGCCTCATAAAGCATAAACATAAAGCAGATTAAATCTACAACAAACTACTACATAAACTTGAATTCAAACTAGTTTGCTTACAAGCCAAAGTCGGAACAAAACATGGCTTGTGTCAGAGAACATAATGATATAGACTGAATCAATATGTAAAGCATGTAAGTATCAATACAAATGCACACCATTATTCATATCATGCTCTACAACCAACTCAACCAAATTTTGAAGTTGATTGAGACCATATTGTTATCAAGCACAGATTCATTCTAAAACAAATCACTTTGGACTGATTCCAAGTGCCAGGCATCCAACGTAATTGTGGGAAATGAAAATGAGCATTTAAAGAAAAGGCTGCTGTGGAAGGGGAAGGTTAGGCTCAACTTAATGTAACTTCGAACATGAAATCTAGTACATGAATTCAAATAACACTCTGCTGAACTGAAATTACAACATCATTTACCTCTTGCATCTCCTTGTTTTCTAGCAAGTTTGAGTTAATAGAAATTGCTGAAATCTACAGTGAGGGACTGAATGATTGAGCTTGGTCTCTCTAAACCAATGGTTTCCAACCTTCCAAATGCCTCGACCCCTTAATACAGTTCCTCATGTTGTGGTGACCCCCAACCATAACATTATTATCGTTGCTACTTCACAACTGTAATCTTGCTCCTGATATGCAGGACGTATTTTCATTCACTAGACCAAATTTGGCACAAATACACAATACGCCCACATTTGAATACTTGTGGAGTGGGATGGGGGATTTTGTCTTTTGGAAGTTGTAGTTGCTGGGATTTATAGTTCACCTACAATCAAAGAACATTCTGAACTCCACCAATGATGGAATTGAACCAAACGTAGCACACAGAACTCCCATGACCAACAGAAAATACTGGAAGGGTTTGGTGGGCATTGACCTTGAGTTTGGGAGTTGTAATTCACCTACACCCAGAGAGCACTGTGGACTCAAACAATGATGGATCTGGACCAAACTTGGCACAAATACTCAATATGCCCAAATGTGAACACTGGTGGAGTTTGCGGATTTATAGTTCACCTACAATCAAAGAGCACACTGAACCACACCAACGATAGAATTGGGCCAAACTTCCCACACGGAACCCTCATGACCAACAGAAAATACAGTGTTTTTTGGTGGTCTTTGGCGACTCCTCTGACACCTGCTCGCGACCCCCCTAGGGGTCCCAACCCCTAAGTTGAGAAACACTGCCCTATTATTTACCTTTTATTTTGTTCAGTAGATAGCTTAATCTGCTGATTGCCTTTTTTTCTTAGTCTGAGCAGTAATCTTATTTATTGCATACAAGTCTCCACTTTAGGAAGTGAATCCTATTGCCTTCCTTATTCCCACCTGGGCACTGAAGTTGGCATTAGCTGCTATTAAATGCCTGATTTGCTTTGTTACTGAGAAGTGAGCCATAGCAGAGCACCTGATGAATCAACCTGGACACAGCATATTATTTGAGAACACAGAAATGCTGGACCACTCTAACAACCACCGTGTCAAGCTACACAGAGAAGCCAATGAAATCCACAGGCATGTGGACAATTTCAACAGAAAGGAAGAAACCATGAAAATGAACAAAATCTGGCTACCAGTACTAAAACTCAAACATAGGGAAACTGCAGTCAGGAAACAATCAGGAACACTTGGTCACCTCTCAACAAGGAAATTTCCCAGGCAGTAACAAGCCACACCTAAAAACTGTCAGGCCATCAAATGCTAATCAAGGTGGCCAATTGAAACATTCATACCTAGCTCCAACAGACAAGAATTCTTTCTCCCACCCTAGACCTTCTACAGACACATAAACCCAATTTTCCAGTTTCCAACAAACCTCACAATCGCTGAAGATGCTTGCCACAGATGCAGGCGAAACGTCAGACTGTAGAACATGGCCATACAGCCTGAAAAACCTGTAACAACTCAATGATTCCGGCCATGAAAGCCTTCAACAATACAATTTACGGGCATCCTGTATATTTTTTCTACTTGGCTCAAGAACATAATTTACTGCCTCAATGGGTAATTGCTTAGGTTTTGAATAAGAATCCAGTTTATAAATTTAAACGCAAATCCTTCACATGATTAATGAACCAGAATAAGTCAATTAGAGCTTCACTAACAGGATGCTCTCGAAGACTGTTACAGTATAAAATACTTGAAGCAAACGAGTGCAGACAAGATAGTAAGTTAAAATAATTTCAGCTTCACTGAGGTCCCTATAACATTAGGTTGAGTCAACACAAGTATACTTGATTTAACTTCCAACAAAGAACAGGTGTCAGGTAAATTCCTAAGGAAACAGAACAGTTGACTGTAAACAGCAACTGTGTTGTTGACAGCAGGCCAGAGGTTTTGTTTACAGGTCAAACAGTTGTACCATTGTGCATGAAGAGGACAATACAAGCTGAATGTGTAGAATCAGAGGTTCAGTCTTATTATTTTCCAGTAAAAGGGATGTCCATGGCCCAAAAGAATGATTACTAGCCAGAAAAGATAGCAACGTTGATCAACAGACTGATCCAGTATAATGAAAACCTACAAGGAGATTGTACAGCCTGGACAACATTTCAGGCCATATTATGATATGTACCTTTCACAGGCAAACAATGCACTTTCCAGAATCAAACTGTACTTCTAGCACTTCTTTGTGTTCTTGTTGCCTTCAAGTCATTTCTGGCCTATGGTGATCTTGGAACAGTTTGATGCGACTGGATAATGATTGGTAATGAAATGTGGAGGACCTATGGTTTTTTATTATGTTTTATTGATGTTATTTGTAATTAATTTTACCTATGTTAAATGTTTTTAATGTTTAATTGTCTTTGTACTGCTGTGGGCATCGAATTGTGCCATTTTGTAAACCGCCATGAGTTGCCCTTGGGCTGAGAATGGTGGTATAGAAGCATAGTAAATAAATAAATAAACTTTGTCTTAATGCAAGTCAAGTACAGGATTGGGATCTATACATCCGTACCTCTGTGTTTTGAAGAAACTGTGAATGCAGTCAGCTACAATTCAATCACAGGGAATGGTGCAAGACAAAAGATTTGTAAACATGTAATAGACCTCCAAATTCTCTTCACAGGGAAAAAGGCTTCATTGTTTTGCATCTATTGAAGAGTATCCGCTGAATTAAAATCCAAAGAAGAATGAAGTCTTACCCTCATGCCAAGCACCAAGAACCCAATCTCTTCCATTAGTGGATACTTGCTGACCTGTTGCTTAATCTTCTCAGCTGAGGCATATGGATCATAGCTTTTCTGACCTATTTTTACATCCATTATACATGGCTTTTTAAACCTGTGTGTCACATCTTCCAGTTTCAGGTACAGGTCTGTTAATAATTCAGAATAAAACAGATCAATGGCATAAACTAATCAATCCACACATTAAAGGTCACTGGAAGTTAATAACAAGTTAACACAAGCAGTGAAGATTAAGTAGCAGTTCACAAGCAACTCTTTGGAATACTGTTGTATGCTTGAGAATGGCAAAATGTTAACTGATATCTTGCGAAAGTGGACAATGCTAATGCTAATTTGAATGCATGCTTAAAAATGTCAAAGGGTAAGTGAACCAGAGAGTGTTAATTCTAGGCAAAAATTCCAAGACTGAAAAGGCTACTCCTTTCCTATTGAAGGGTGTTGTAGGAACAGATATGGCAGAAGAACTGGGATACAGTTCAGCGGAAGTGTTAGTATCCATTCCTTAGTTATAGGCTTTACCCATCTACATGCTGTTATATAGCAATGATCCATCTAACTCTTGTTATTTGCCTTGCAAAGGGCAACCAAATGTCCACAGTGATACATTACATGGCATATTTTTTAGTTTCTCATTGTATTTCTTTTCTCCAAAGGCCTTAGCCATATGAATCAACCTTAAACATGGTTAATATTTATATATTTCCTCTTAATAAGGCTTTTGAAAGTTGGTTCGAACCCTGGTTAACATTAACTTCAACCAAAGCCAACATAGGCACAACCTGTAAACATGATTAAGACCATTATGTGATGGGCAATTGGGATTCATATTTGAGAAGAGTTTTTGATCTTAATCACAAAAGCATTATCGTGTTTAGAAGAGGTGAATACTTTCACAATGGCAAGCAGAATCTGCATATCAAAATTGCAGATTAGAAACTTTAGTAAAATTTAAGATTTAAAACATAATAATCTAAAGTAAGTTTTTTAAACAGCTCCATTTTAATGAAGCACCTATGAAAGCAGATATGATTCAGTGAGTGAACAAAACAAAAACTGCACAAAACTCTCTCTATATTCATGCAAATGTAGTTAATTTTGCCAGAAAGCATAGAAGCAAGAAAAAAAATGTTTTTAAGAGAACTGGTCATATATAGCACCTTAATGCATCCTATACAAGCCACAGCTCTCAAGGATTATCCTCTGCCAATTTCATTTTGTCTCTATCCAAATATATCAACCCACATAAAAGGCAAAAAAAGATTTGACAAAGCTATAAACAATACAGCTTTATTTGTGATTATCACGGATTATGTGTAGCTGTAAAGTTTCTGGGCTGCATGGCCATGTTCCAGAAGCATTCTGTCCTGATGTTTCACCTGCATCTATGGCAGGCATCCTCAGAGGTTGTGAGGTCTGCTGAAAACTAGGCAAGTGAGGTTTATATTTCTCTGGAATGTCCAAGGTGGAAGAAAGAACCCTTGTCTGCTTGAGGCAAGTGTGAATGTTGCAACTGGCCACCTTGATTAGCACTGAATGGCCTTGCAGCTTCAAAGACTGGTTGCTTCCTGCCTAGAGGAATTCAAGCAGACAATAGTTCTTTCTCCCACCCTGGACATTTCACAGATATATAAACGTCACTTGCCTAGTTTCTAACAGACCTAACAATCTCTGAGCATGCCTGCCATAGATTGGGGCGAAACGTCAGAATAGAATGCTTCTGGAACACGGCCATACGTCCCAGAAAAATCACAGCAACCCAGTGATTCCTCCATGAAAGCTTTCAACAGCACATTATCACAGATTATGCTTGATTTATACCAGCACCATCACTTGATTACATTTATGAAATTATGTCATAATGGTACCCTTGCTACAATGAACAGCTGAGTCAGCTGCATGCTGTATTACAAAAGATAACTACATTTAAATATACTAACTTCAATCTTACAGATGAATCAGTTTAGCTGGCAAAAAACTGCCCTTATTTACACTAGTTTTTCCATTATAGCACACCAATATATCGTTTCATGATGTCCCAAATGATAATATCTTATCTCACTGTTTCAAAACGCTCTGTCCCTGACACTCCCAGAAAACCTTCACAAATATTACAACAAAATTAGTGGCTAGTACATCGTACGTTTAGCATTAGTACCATTGGGTGCAGTAGGTGGTGACCAGGTTCCATAATATTTTGGCAAAAATTTTCGGAGTTCTAGAAACACAGAATCTCCACAGGTAGGAGCATACACCTAAAATAAAAAGATAAGAAACATTTGATTTTTTAAATCCACCTTCCTTGTTATGAAAACTAAAAGTATTCAAAACTTTTGTGCTCTTACAGTCAAACAGGGAAGGTGAAGGATGCATTACAGCCTGTACAAAAGGTATCAAAATGATGGGTTTGAACAGTTTCAGTGTTTCGCAGATCATTCTTATTAATAATGGGGTATTACTATAAAAATGAGACTAGATTCAAAAACAGAACTAAACGCATGTGAATTCTTAGGGGACCTCCATAGAATGTGTTAACGTGACACACCAGCATCCTGGCAGGAGGCAGACACACTATAATAAAAGTCTACTAAGTATCATCTAAAGCAGGGGTCCTCAAACTTTTTAAACAGAGGGCCAGGTCACAATCCCTCAAACTGTTGGAGGGCCAGATTATATTTTGAAAAAAAAATGAATGAATTCCTATGCACACTGCACATATCTTATTTGTAGTGCAAAAAAACCACTTTAAAACAATACAATAATAAAAATGAAGAACAATTTTAACAAATATAAACTTATTAGTATTTCAATGGGAAGTGTGGGCCTGCTTTTGGCTGATGAGGATTGTTGTTGTTGTTGTGTGCGTTCAAGTCATTTCAGACTTAGGTTGACCCTAAGCAAGGGCCGGATAAATTACTTTGCAGGGACGTATCCACCCCCTGGACCTTAGTTCGAGGACCCCTGATCTAAAGTTTGTGTGAAATAGAGTGTGAGCAGCATGTTTTATGATGTATTCGTTATATTCATCCCTAAGGAGTTTTCAGAAAAATATAATAACATATTAAGAAAACTGAAAATCTGTTTGAAGGTAAAAATGGGTAAACATATGATTTCCTAATACAGCCTATCAATAATGCATAAACAAGATTGATCACTATTTGAATATGCTTCCCAATCAAGGATCTTATTAGTGGGGGGGGGGGGACTAGGAAGCAAACTGTTTTCTTGCTGAATACATTTGTTAACATTATATATTGGAGTGATGCCATTATTTTGCACAGTTCTTCACTTGACACTGAGTCTCAGGTTTGAAATTATAATGAACTCGGTTTTGCTTCTGTTGTTTTGCAAAAACAGGCTTTCAGCAAAATCACACATAAAAAACATAGTACTATTCAAGAATGCAAGAAAATCCATAACCCTTTTCATACTTAGTTCAACACTAGGACTAATTTAAAAGAACACCAAATTCTATCATTTTTGTGACCTAGACCATCAGCTGCCAATATCAGCAAAGGCAGAATGTTAAGCATAAACTTCTCAGAGATAGAATGATAGTCCTATTTCTAATTTCCTTTTTAGTATAATTGGGACACCATCATAAAACTGGGTTACTAGATTTGCAAATTACTGTTCTCTATTATATACACAACAGAAATGTCTTCAGGCCCAGTAGATCAAGATCAAAGACAGGCAAAACTATAAACCAGAAGTCCTCAAACTAAGGCCCGGGGGCCGGATATGGCCCTCCAAGGCCATTTACCCGGCCCTCACTCAGGGTCAACTTAAGTCTGAAACAACTTGAAAGCACACAACAACAACAACAATCCTATCTCATCAGCCAAATGCAGGTTCACACTTCCCAATGAAATACTAATAAGCTTATATTTATTAAAATTGTTCTTCATTTTAATTGTTGTATTGTTTCAAAGTGTTTTTTTGCACTACTAATAAGATATGTGCAGTGTGCATAGGAATTCACTCATGTTTTTTTAAATTATAATCCAGCCCTCCAACAGTTTGAGGGACTGTGGCCTGGCCCTCTGTTTAAAAAAATTGTGGACCCCTGCTATAAACCATGAAAAAAACTTAAGCATTTTATTTGATTATCAAACAAAATGAATTATTTTTATTCATTCCATACTTTTCTTCAAGCCACAGAAATCGATACAGTTGTTAATTTGCAACAGCAACAACAACAACAACTAAAAACCGGATGTAATAGACTGGCTTATATTGAAGAAATAGGGTCAGATCACAACAGGAGAAAAAAGATCCCAAAATGGGACAACTGTAGACTGCTTTTAACTTTAATAGGAAATGGAATCATTTATAAGCACAAGCTGTTCTAGAGCTGTTACAGCAATGAACTATTTGCATATCTCTCCATGTGCAAACTAGTGTTACCCTAGGCAACGCTAGTGTGAGGTACATAACACCCATCCTCCAACTGAGTCAAAACAAATTTCATAATCTCACTTTTAAAGAAGGGCGTTCATATTACTAAAATATTATTTTTTGTTCTATTGACAGTTTGCAAATAACTTTTCCTTCACACTATTTATATAATCAAACCTTGCAATAGCTTCCTGGAGAAGTCGGATCTGGCACAGTGGTACATGTCTTGGTCACGTCCTGTTTCGATTACTGTAATGTGTTCTATGAGACCTGCCTTTGAAAGTACTCATAAACTGCAGCCATCTTATTAACTGGGGTTCTTGGGAAGAGCAGGGGAGAGACACCCCCAAGAAGGCCCTGTTCCTTGTTACCACCCAACAAACCTAAGAAGGTAGTGGAACAGAGAGAAGGACGACTCCAGATAATCTTAAAAGGACTAAAGGGCTCATATAGGATGTTATGATCCTTCTAATAATCTGGACCTATATAGGGCTTTATTGGTAAAAATGAGAACTTTGAAAAAGAGGTTAGCAGCCAATAGAGCTGTTGAAACAAAACAGTGTGAAAATCTATAGCTACTGCAGCTTTTATATACCCCGATAGGCCATAATGGCCCTGTTCTTTCTTTCCTTATTATGTAAAAACATTTTTTTTTTGCCATCAGGCTTTTTCAAACTAACAAAGGTTATGCTTTTAATATTGCACTAGGATTTGTATATAGTCCTTTAATGTATTTTGTTATTCTGATTACAACTTTAAGCAGTTTGCCTATACTATATTTATACTTTTATTCTTGCTATTGTGTTGCTTTTAATATTTATTGTTTTAAAATGTTTTGTTAACCCCCATGAGCTCTATTATGGGAAGAATAAAATAATAATAGATACAACCCACACATAGAAGTTTTAGGTGTTACATGATTTCAAGTTAACAAAACAGAAGAGAGAACCTAGTGCCTTATTAATAATTACCGTATATACTCAATGCAGCAGCTACTGGTAAATTTCAAAATAAAAATAGATACCAATAAAATTACATTAATTGAGGAAACAGTAGGTTAAATATTTTTCCATGTTTACATAAAACTGTAATTTAAAATAAGAGTGACCAACTTTGATTAAACCATTATTTTAACCCTTTTCAGTGTAAATATGCTTACGTATCCTTCCAATAATAATAAAGTAAAATAATAAATGCAATAATAATAAAAATAAATAGAGTAAAATAAATGTGATAAAATAATAGTAAAATAATGCAAATGTAATAATACCAACAATAGAGTAAAATAATAAATGTAACAACAACAATAATAAACTAAAACAATAAATGTAATAATAATAAATAGAGTAAAACAAATGTAATAAAAGAGTAAAATAATGTAAATGTAATAATATAAATAATAAAGTAAAATAATAAATGTAATAAAAATAATAGTAATAACAGAGTAAAATAATAAATAACTTTGACTCGAGTAAAAGCTGAGGGCAGCTTTTTCAACCTAAAAAAGGGGCTGAAAAACTAGACTTATACTCGAGTATATACAGTAAATTGGTTGTCACTGTAAAAGAGCAGAAAGAACTACTCCAGCTCTTGGTTTCTACCAAGGAAAGTAAGTCAACTTGGAGGCATAACATCAAACCAAGGAAGAGTTCAAGCCAACACCTCCATCAATCAGAGAACCAGCACCTACAGCGCTGGTTCTTTGTTTACAAACATCTGTAATAATCTGATGTAAGGTTAGTGACCCATTTCAGAAAAATGCATTTCAACACAACTATCAAAATTAATAGAAAGATGATCCAAGGGGGAAATGGATCCTGGTACCCCTGAGTAATAGAGTGTCTGCTTTCCCTTCCCTGCCAAAAACGACATTTGCACGCACTGGCCAGAGGATCCAGAATTGCTAACTGGTCTGAAAACAAGACGATCAAACTAGCCAGAACTCCACTTAAAAGTTCTGCTTTAAGGAAGTGGTGTTCTCCTTCCATTTATTTTCTCTTCCTCTGTGTTAAATGTCTTGTATTTTTTGGTTCTGAGCACACTGGCAGAGCTTATCTCATCAGGGTTGGTTTTTCCTTTAATCGTCTGCTTTGGATTACAGCACATAAATATATAACATCGGTTTTAATTAGGTATAATGTACCACTCCTTTTTTCCATGGAACCAGGTTTCCTTTCTTCAGAGACAACCATGCCTGACAGCCCTCTGGTTAATCAAGCAGTTGCTGCTCTTGCCAACATTGCCATGAGGCATATTCATGCAAAATATAGAAATGAAATAAACAAGACTGAAAGCTGCCCAACAGCAAGATACTGCTGCTGTGTGAACATGATGAGCCCAGATTTATAAACTGACAAATTAGATTCCAAAATTATTTTAATATTTAATTTCTACATTGGGGAGTAGGGTTGTCAAAGTTTAACAGTAAGCAGAAACTTCCTATTCCAAGATGTATATCACAAACTCATATTGCAAAGCACTGTATATTTATTTATTTATTTATTTATTTATTTATTTATTTGCTGTACTTGTATACCGCTGTTTCTCAGCCTAGCTGGCGACTCAACGCGGTTTACAACAAAATACCAAATACAATAGTCAACAGTATACAATTTAAAACCATAAAAACATAATACACAATATTGGTACATCAATAACAATATTAAACTGACATGCACAACAGAGAAGGACTCTGAAACAAATAAATTATAAAGCAATATTTTGTCTACTAGGAAATTTGCTTGGTATTGTTTGATTGCTATAAATAATGACAAAATTTCAAATGGTAGCAGCTAATGCCTTTACAATTATGAGACCACGTTGCACACAAAGTAGATAACTTTACAAAAGGAAATGGTTTATTGCTTGATCCTAAACCTGCATGAAAATATCAGCCTAAATCTGTAAATATCAGTTCAAAAATACATGTTCCAGAACTAAAACAATGTTGCCTTTAACTTTAATTTTTTTACGTTAAAGGCAGGAATCTGTAGTGTTTGGGAAGTGAAGTGAGTGGAAGGTATGCAAAGTAGTAGTTGGCAGACTGACACTGAAAATTTACTATTAATCTTCGTTTTTGTCCCAATTGATAAAATCCCAGGTTTGTGTATTTGTCTCGTCTTTAAATCAGTCTGATAAACTTTATCATTTACGTTATGATTTTAATATTATAGAATGATTATAGATTTTAATATTATAGAATGCAGCACAAAAAATAGTTACAATGGTAACAGAAACAGTGTTCACCCTCTCCAAACAAATACATGATGTGTAAGTGTATTTTACTATACTCCCAGGACTAACAGATTGGGGCAGGAAAATATTGATTGTAGAGGGTGAAAGCAACATCAGAAAAAGAATAAAGTCCAGTTCCCTTTAGGATCCCACTGTAGATTCAGATTAGACCACAACATAGCACTCTACATGGTTTGTTGTTGTTCATTCGTTCAGTCGTCTCCGACTCTTCGTGACCTCATGGACCAGCCCACGCCAGAGCTCCCTGTCGGCCGTTAACCCCCGCAGCTCCCTCAAGGTCAGTCCAGTCACTTCAAGGATGCCATCCATCCATCTTGCCCTTGGTCGGCCCCTCTTCCTTTTGCCTTCCACTTTCCCCAACATAATTGTCTTCTCTAGGCTTTCCTGTCTCCTCATGATGTGGCCAAAGTACTTCAACTTTGTCTCTAGTATCTCCTCCCTTTCTTGGGAGGAGAGCAATGTCCAGTCTCGATAAAATAGTGAAGAGTAGAGACATCAGACTGGCAACAAAGATCCGCCTAGTCAAAGCCATGGTATTTCCTGTAGTCACCTACGGATGTGAGAGCTGGACCTTAGGGAAGGCTGTGCGAAGGAAGATCGATGCTTTTGAGCTGTGGTGTTGGAGGAAAGTGCTGAGAGTGCCTTGGACTGCGAGAAGATCCAACCAGTCCATCCTCCAGGAAATAAAGCCTGACTGCTCACTCTACATGGTACTATTTTCAAAAGGAGGTCAAAAACTTCAGCTCCTAATGAGATGGCTTACCAGCCGTTATCTTACAGAAAAGGACTTACAAATGTGCTTGTTATGGTAAAAATTACTATCTATTTTAGGAAATTCAATTTTTTCAAACCTCTTCCCAAGATTAGAACCTATCTGCATTCTACTTCCAACACTGATGAATTGTTTCACAGGCACAATGTGACGTGGATGAGTTCCAGTTCCCACCCTAAATTTAGACAGGGTAGGTGTGAGAAACAAATAAGAGATCGTCTTTGATCTGCAACTATTAGCTTATATATAGGTATATCTCAGCAAGAAATTAAAGAGTAAATTTTAAATTATGAATAGATTGTTTTAATATGCATACTTTAAAAACTGATATGATCTTTTAATTGACTATATATTTTAATTGGTGTTTGTGGTTTCAGCTATGTTATACATCTATTTGTTGCCATATTTTAATCTGTTGTTCCCGGCCTTGAACCACAGGGAGAGGTGGGTAAGAAATATATATAATGATACACTTTTACAATGTTTGATTATTATCAGGAATAGTTTTTGTTTTGTTTTTAAGTTTGGGGCCAATAACATCTGTGATCTTCCTTTCCTGTTTGTTTGCTTTAAATCCATTCTCAAGGACAGAACAAGAAAAACAACATAGCATTTTGCAATTTAGGGGTCAACTCAAGATTGTAAGGGCATGCAGCACCTTTGACAGTGAAGGTGCAATTTTTTGGATGAAATTAGAAACCATTTACCTTATTATAAAATTCTAGTTCTCTGGGCCCTCGCGGTGGAGGTTGCAATTGTTTGAGGACTGTGCCATCTGGATGCTGCAATATTCCTGGAGTAAAACACAGACATTTTATGTTTTTAAAGTATAAGGAATATAGTCTTCAAACTACGAAATATTGACAGTTTTAACCACTTATTGAGTCCTTCACAAGGAGCAGTAATTGGCATGTCAGAATACACAATTATGAAAAATGACTCAAGAAAACAAGAGTTATGAAGCTTTTTTTTTTAATGAAGCACATAAAAAGGAAAATTCAACCGTCAAGGATTTCACATTCATAAAATATTGACCACATGTGAACCAGGAGTATGTAGAAGTCAGGGAAAATTGAAATATACCACAATAACATAATTGCAAATGTGGAACGTTTAGGAACCCTTGCGTTGAATGCCCATTTTATAAACTGGACAAACTTTTCAAATACTGTACAAAAGATGTTTATTTCATAATAAACCTGCCTATTTTTATCACCAAAGCTTGCTGTTATTCTGAAGTAGTCCATTTAGTGATGTTAACAAAGCAATATTACTGTGAATTAAGGCTGTCTAAGACTCAGGTATGCTACATCAAAGAAAAACAATTTGTAACTTGTGAATTAATTGTCACTTAACTAATCAATTTGCAAAGACTTGCAATCTTGAAAACTGCAGTGCAAGGTACTTTGCTTTGATCCAGCAAATGACATTCCTAGATCTTAATTGGCCTTGCAACTCAAAAGAGAAATTCATTAAAAGACTACTGCTTCAGCAATAATTCTTTGTCACATCTGAGATGCTAAGCATGGTTGATCTAAAGATGTGCAAGAAGATCTCATCAATCCAATTTAGAATTTTGACTTATTAGTTATACATATATAAAATGTATAACCCTATACATTTTAAAACACTACAGTTAGCCTGGTTTAGGACCAGATCATAAATAAATAAAGATAAACATACTACATCTTTGTTTTCTGGTTTTGTTTTCACTAAACAAGGACAATGAAAAGCCTTCCTTCTGCGTTCCTAGACAGTAATATTCTCAGCTTCTATATAAGTGATTCTATGTTTTAAAAATAAAAAATAATTAACAACTTTCCTAAGTTTGCTCAACAGCTTCCCACTTTTCAAAAGCTTGCATAAATCTTATCTAGGTGACAGTTTAATAATGTTTTTCACTTTCCTGCATTGCAAGTTTTGTAAAATTTCAAAGAGAATATCTTTGAACACTTGGCAGGTCACTACACTGCCTTTAACTGACTAGAATGTAATGAACTGATCTCAAATAGATGTAAGTTGTGGTAGAAATACACAACTACTTATGGGCACCGCTGAGTCAAATCCCTTTTCCTCTTTGCATCTCTTTAAAACTCCTTGCAGTGGTTCTCAACCTGGGGTCCCCGGATGCTTTTGGCCTACAACTCCCAGAAATCCTAACAGCTGGTAAACTGTCTGGGATTTCTGGGAGTTGAAGGCCAAAAACATCTGGGGACCCCAGGTTGAGAACCACTGTGAAATTCACTCAAGAAGATGAGTTGCAGAATCCTTCAAAGACCCAAGCAGCTTGTGGAGTGGGAGATGCACATCGAAGAGGCCAAAGTATACTTCTATTGCATAAAAACAAGCCCACTCACATAACATTGGTTTTAAGATATGATAACAATTATCAGCTGCGTTTATCTCAGGACTCTTACTTAAAAATAGCTATGGACCCCATTCAATATATTTATTTATTTATTTATTTGCTTTATTTCTATACCGCATTTTTCAGCCCTTAACAGGCGACTATAGATATAGAACTATATTTCATTTCCACCACAATGACAACATCCTATGGAGAAAGAGGGGCTTCTGCATTGCAACTCTGTACTTTTTGCCTTTTGATCTAGGTTGGAGGGAGGGCGGTCAGGCATGTGCTGGGTGGGACAGGCCCAGGAGGGGGAGGGTCTGTGAGAGGATGGGACTCGGAGGGGGGGTAGGGCCTAGGTCATCCTCTGGTTGTCCTCCTGGCATAAGGTTGGGGCTGCTTGCCCGGTTCTTATGCCAGGAGGAAAACAAGACATGCACTGACTGCCCCGATCTTCGGGCTATCCTCTCAGCATTATGCCGGAAAGATGGTGAGGCAGGTGATGACCGAGAGTGGTCCGGAGGGCTGTCAGCAGCTGCGTGCCTTCCTCAGGCCATCCTCTCAACATAAAGACGGGGCTGCTCACACAGCCTATATGCTAGGAGGAGCGTGAGACATATGGTGGCTGAGAGTGCTCCAGACAGTTGCTGAATGCCTTCTTCCCCCATCCTTTTTGCATAAAGATATGGTGGGCCACCGTGTCCTAATGTTAAGAGGCAGGGAAAATGACGACAAACTGAGGAAAGTGCCCAGGGGGCCACATCCGGCCCCTAGGCCTTAGTTCGCCCATGCCTCATACAGAGTCAGCCTTCCACAGTTGCTAGGATTAGGGACACAGGATCCCAATAAAATTAAAAACATGAATGAAGAAATTCATTTAAAAACCTCAGAGATCACTTCTCTGGGAATATTTAGACCAGCAGTCCTCAAACTAAGGCCCAGGGGCCAGATGCAGCCCTCCAAGATGATTTACCCGGCCCTTGCTCAGGGTCAACCTAAGTCTCAAACGACTTGAAAGCACATAACAACAACAATCCTATCTCATCAGCCAAAAGCAGGTCCACACTTCCCACTGAAATACTAATAAGTTTATATTTGTTTAAATTGTTCTTCATTTTAATTATTGTATTGGTTTTTAAGTGGGGTTTGTTTTTTTTTGCACTATGAAGATATTGCAGTATGCATAGGAATTAATTCATGTTTTTTCAAATTATAATCTGACCCTCCAACAGTTTGAGAGACTGTGACCTGGCCCTCTGTTTAAAAAGTTTGTAGACCCCTGATTTAGACCTTCCAATGCAACTCTAAAGTCAATTTCCGTTGGAAACTGAACATATAATCGCAATGGAGGACCTAGAGGCTAATAGAGAAATGTTCTCTTAGAAATCTCTACGTCCTCCAGTATGATTGAAGTGGGCCATAGAGTCATGCTGAAGGACCTAGAAATTCCCAGAAATGATATTTTTAATCAACTCTGTGAATAATCAAACTGCAAAAGTCAAAACTGCAAATGTAGACACGACACGACTGAGAACCGGCTCAGAATCTTGAGAACTGCTGTTCTACATTTATATAAGCTTTCAGTCATAGAACACTGAATGCCCTCTTGAATGCAACAAGGAATAAAAAGTAACTTTAATGGTGTAATCTCCTCC
Organism: Anolis sagrei; assembly: GCF_037176765.1. Taxonomy (NCBI): domain Eukaryota; kingdom Metazoa; phylum Chordata; class Lepidosauria; order Squamata; family Anolidae; genus Anolis; species Anolis sagrei. Next base: position 178,125,067 of record NC_090023.1, on the reverse strand, counting down.
AAGTCCTTCCTTACAGTCATTCATCACCAATTCTTCCTTCTTTAACCACTGCCCATGCCCAGTTTCTATAAAGGAGACTGGGCTCAAAGGAAACAACACTCACTGCATGGTGATGAAATCACTCCAAAATGAATAGCAAACCTCTTTTTTATTCAAAGCAACAGTCTGTGTATTCTTCCTAAAGTTTCTCTGCTTCTTACAAAAGGTCTCTCTACTCATCCAATTAAAAATTTCTGAAGTTCTCTAGTAAGGTCTCTAGAGAACTCTAGGCATTTTTTATTGTTTGGTTTTTATTTGGATATGGCAAAACAAGGAAAATCTTCCCTTGTTTCCAAACTTCCTCTTCATACACATGAATTTAACGTAATAGCACATTGTCAAAAGAAAATGCAGAGCCTCCCACACAGTCCTGAAAAAGAGCAGAGAGGTCATGCTATTTGTAAAAGGCCAAAACCACAAAGAAGCACAACAGCACGCACGGTATGGGAGCCATCCTGCGAAACAACTTTAAAGAGTTTACCAGGAAGGAAAATGTTACCTGATCTAGTATTGCTCCATGAATACATGCCAAACATGAGTATTTACTGTAAACTACAAGGCTGTGTAGAAAAAGAGTCAGTAAAGCACCATTTCATAAGGATAAAATCCAAGTTTTGCAAGGATTTTAAATGTTAGACTTTTGAAGTGCAACATTTTCACATTTTTGAAGAACATTACTTAACCAGATGTTGTTATGCAAAACAAGACACTGCCATTTCTATAAAATAGGGGCAGTGGGTGACAATCACTGTGAAAATCATATATTTTTATGAGTTTTGAAGGGTTTTAATGTAGTTTTTACAACATAATGTTAACAAATGGTTTCATGGCTTATTAATTGCATATTTATATTTTAATACTGATTCTTCTATTGCTTTTGCCTTTTATTGATTTTAATACACTGAATCCCATTACTGAGCAAAAGGCTAAATTAGAATATAATAATAATAATAATAATAATAATAATAATAATTCAAAGAAAACAAACCCTTCACTGGATGACTGAAGATTAAGAGAAATGAACATACATGCAATCATCAAGTCAGAGCCCCCGGTGGCGCAGTGGCTTAACCCCTGTGCCGGCAGGACTGAAGACCGACAGGTCGCAGGTTCGAATCCGGGGAGAGGTGGATGAGCTCCCTCTATCAGCTCCAGCTCCTCATATGGGGACATGAGAGAAGCCTCCCACAAGGATGATAAAAAAAATCAAATCATCCAGGCGTCCCCTGGGCAACGTCCTTGCAGACGGCCAATTCTCTCACACCAGAAGCGACTTGCAGTTCCTCAAGTCGCTCCTGACACGACAAAAAAAAGGAGCCCCTGGTGGTGCAGTGGGTTAAACCCTTGTGCCGGCAAGACTGAAGACCGACAGGTCGCAGGTTCGAATCCAGGGAGAGGCGGATGAGCTCCCTCTATCAGCTCCAGCTCCTCATGTGAGGACATGAGAGAAGCCTCCCACAAGGATGATAAAAAAAATCAAATCATCCAGGCGTCCCCTGGGCAACATCCTTGCAGACGGCCAATTCTCTCACACCAGAAGCGACTTGCACTTTCTCAAGTCACTCCTGACATGACAAAAAAAAATCATCAAGTCTAGTGTAACAGGGTGGTTTCAAGGTTAAAATGAAATCACTCTGGGTTCCCTGAAATAATTGCCACTTTGGGTCTCGGTCCTGGGATAAAAGCAGGTCAGAAACAAGTACAATAACAAATGAGAGATGCGAATGGGACAAACACATACAATTTCTGAACTTTTGTCACAACTGTTGTTTTGTTAAAATGATATCCCTACCCACCCCAAGGTCCCTCTCTTCCTATATGAAAACACATGCAACTGGAAGCACTGGTGGGGGGGGGGGGGGGGGAGAAAGCACGAAACACTGGGTAAACATGAAAGAGAGTGGGGGCAGAAATAATTGAAGTCAAAACCCGTATCACACAACACCTCTAAGCCACCAGTCGAATTCATTCACAAAGAAACATGCCCAGAGCTAAACATTTTGGGAGGGGGTGAGTTAGTTAGTCACTCTTGAAAGAAAGGCTGAATATTATTGAATTAGAATTAAAAGTATCATCGACATCATCATCAAACCTTCTATCCTATTTCACTGCATTACTGAAGATGAAGAGAAATAACCACACACACGAAATCTAATCTAACAGAGTATTTCTGAGATTAAAATAATATTACTCTGGGCTCTCGGAAAGAAAGACAAGACACAAGACAAAAATGGTTATCCCATAAAATTGCTGAACGTTTGTGGCAGCTGTTGTTGTGATTAAAAAGATATATCCACCCACCCAGACTCCCAAATTCCCTTGCTCTGTTGTATGAAAAAAAAAACAACTTCCACACAGCCCTATATCCCAGAATATCAAGGCAGAAAAACCCACAATCCCTGGAATATATGGCAGTGTGGACTCAGATAACCCAGTTCAAAGCAGATATTCTGGGATATAAGGCTGTGTTGAAGGACCCTGGAAGCACTGAGGCCATGTAAATTCCAGGTGATCTGCTTTGAACTGGACTATAGGGCAGTGTAGACTCAGGTCCCTTCCACAGAGTTGTATAAAATCCCACATCTGCTCTGAACTAGGTTATATGACAGTATGAATTCAGAAAGCTCATTTCAAGGCAGATATTGTGGATTATCTACCTTAATATTCTGGGTTATATGGCTGTGTGGAAGGGCCCTGAGTCCAGACTGCCATATAATCCAATTCAAAGCAGATCATCTTGATTTTATACAACTGTGTAGAAGGGGCCAGAGATGGAAAAAATGAGCACACACAAAGACATCAAGCATAATCCAACAGAGTGGCTGAAACGTTAAAATGAAATGGCTCTGGGTTCCCTGAGATAAGAGCCAGGCAGAAATGGGATAAGCAAACTCATAATATTTCTGAGGATCCTTCCACACAGCTATATAATCCAGAATATCAAGGCAGAAAATCCCACAATATCTGCTTCGACCAGGGGACTCTTCCAACAACTGTAAAAAAAATCCACATTGAACTGGATTATACGGCAGAGTGGAATCAGATAACCCAGTTCAAAGCATATATTGTGGATTATCCGCCTTGATATTATGGGTTATATGGCTGTGTGGGAGGGCCCTGGGTCTCCATATAGAGAGAAAAAGTGGGATATAAATAAACATTCAAGTGGTGCAGTTTAGCACCACTTTTAACTATCATACCTCAATCCTGGGAGCTACAGATGGATGAGGCCACAGTGCCATATAATCCAGCTCCCTTTCCGTTTATACAGCTGTGCAAATGCCTAGAGTGTCTCTAGGGGCACTTCCACACAGCCATGGGCTCTTCCAGGGTCCTTCTGCACAGCCCTATATCCCAGAATATCAAGGCAGGAAATCCCTCGGATAACCCAGTCCAAAGCAGATAATGTGGGAATTTCTGTCTTGATATTCTGGGATATAGGGTCGTGTGGAAGGGCCCTGGAAGAGCCCATGGCTGTGTGGAAGTGCCCCTAGAGATTCTTCAGGCCAGTGGTTCCCAACCTGGGGTCCCCAGGTATTTTTGGCCTACAACTCCCAGAAATCTCAGCCACTTTACCAGCTGTTAGGATTTCTGGGAGTTGAAGGCCAAAAACATCTGGGGACCCCAGGCTGAGAACCATTGCCTCTAGGCATTTGCAAATCTTCCATAATAATTCCATAACTAACTTGTCAGAAGTTGACCATGGAGTTGTGCTGGAAGACCTTGGGCCATTCCACATGGCCATATAACCCAGAATATCAAGGCAGATAACCCGCAATATCTGCGTTGAACTGGGGGCCCTTTCACACAGCCCTATATCCCAGAATATCGAGGCAGAAAATCCCACAAGATCTGCTTTGAACTGGGTTACCTAAGTCCACACTCAGATAATGTGGGATTTTCTGTCTTGATATTCTGGGATATAGGGCTGTGTGGAAGGGACCCCAGTTCAACTACAACTCCCAAATGTCAAGGTCTATTTCCCTCAAACTCCATCTGTGTTCATATTTAGGCATATGGAATATTCGTGCCAAGTTTGGTCCAGATCCATCATTGTTTGAGTCCACAGTGCTCTCTGGATGTAGATGAATTACAACTCCCAAACTCAAGGTCAATGCCCACTAAACCCTTCTAATGTTTCTGTTGGTCATGGGAGTCCTGTGTGCCAGGACCATATCTCTCTCAATGAATCAGCCCGAGCTCTTCAATCTTCAGGGGAGGCCCTCCTTTCGCCCTTGCCAGTTTCTCAGGCTTGCCTTGTGGGTACAAGGGAGAGAACCTTCTCTTCTGTGGCTCCCCGACTCTGGAACTCATTGCCCGGTGAGATTAGGAAAGCCCCTACCTTAAAGGTTTGGTTCCATTCCATAACTGGTGGAGTTCAGAATGCTCATTGATTGTAGGTGTACTATGAATCCCAGCAACTACAACTCCCAAATGCCAAATCCAATTTTTTGAGTGATGGTCACTCCTTGGGTTAGTAGTCTTGTGGTCAAATTTGGCAGCAATTCGTCCAGTGGTTTTTGAGTTATGTTAATCCCACAAACGCACATTACATTTTTATTTATATAGACTAGCTGTCCCCTGCCACACGTTGCTGTGGCCCAGTCTGTGTATACGTTTTGTGTGTGTATATATATGTGTTTATGCGTGTGTGTATATATTTGTGTATATATGTGTGTTTGCATATATAGATAGATATAAATAGATAGGTGTATATGTGTGTGTGCATATGTGTGTGTGTATATGTGTGTATACGTGTGTGTATATTTGTGTTTATATGTGTATATGTATATTGAGTATATGTGTGTGCTTGTGTATATATATGTGTGTATGTGTGCATGTGTATATGTGTGTGTATATATGTGTGTATACGTGTGTGTATATTTGTGTATTTCTGTGTTTATATGTGTATATGCATATTTAGTATATGTGTGTGCTTGTGTAGGGATATCCGTAGGGATACCAAAGTGCTTGTTTATAAAGCTATTGTCCTCCCAACCCTGCTCTATGCCTGTGAGACGTGGACTGTCTACAGACGTCACATGCAACTCCTGGAACGATTCCATCAGCGCTGCCTCCGGAAAATCCTGCAAATATCTTGGGAAGACAAGCGGACAAACGTCAGCGTGCTGGAAGAAGCAAAGACCACCAGCATTGAAGCGATGGTCCTCCGCCACCAACTCTGCTGGACCGGCCATGTTGTTCGGATGCCCGACCACCGTCTCCCAAAGCAGTTGCTCTACTCCGAACTCAAGAACGGAAAACGGAATGTTGGTGGGCAGGAAAAGAGATTTAAAGATGGGCTCAAAGCCAACCTTAAAAACTCTGGAATAGACACTGAGAACTGGGAAGCCCTGGCCCTTGACCGCTCCAGCTGGAGGTCAGCTGTGACAAGCAGTGCTGCAGAATTTGAGGAGGCACGAGTGGAGGGTGAAAAAGAGAAACGTGCCAAGAAGAAGGCGCGTCAAGCCAACCCCGACCGGGACTGCCTTCCACCTGGAAACCAATGCCCTTACTGCGGAAGAAGATGCAGAGCAAGAATAGGGCTCCACAGCCACATACGGACCCACAAGAACATTGGAAGACAATCATCCTCGGAAAGCGAGGGATCGCCTAAGTGAAGTGAGATATGCATATTGAGTATATGTGTGTGCTTGTGTATATATATGTGTGTATGTGTGCATGTGTATATGTGTGTATTTGTATGTACTTGTGTATATATATATATGTGTGTGTGTGTCTGTATGTATGTATGCATGTGTATATGTATATGAGTGTATATGTATATAGAGTTTATGGGGGGGGGGGGAGTTAAGTCTGTTCTGCTGGGTTTTTGTGTGTTTTTAGGGGTGATGGATACTCACTGGTCTGATAGGAGCATTGTGTCCAAATTTGGTGTCAATTTGTCCAGTGGTTTTTGAGTTATGTTAATCCCATAAACGCACATTACATTTTTATTTATATAGATTATATTTATTATTATTATTCTGGGATATAGGGCTGTGTGGAAGGGCCCTGAGTTATGTAAATCCACACTGCCATATAATCCAGTTCAATGGGGGCTTTATACAACTGTGTGGAACAGCATAAGCCACCCTTCAAATGAATTCCCCAATAAACTTGGCCAGGGCTAGAAAGATGAGGAGGAGAAGCAGGAGGAGGGGAGTCATGCAATGCTAAGTCTCCCCCCGCGCCGCGACTTTGGAGCAGCCTTGGTCCCTTTCAGAAGCCGAGGACGGGAGGAACCAACACTTCTCGGGGGGGGGGGGGGGGGAGTGCAGGAAAGGTCCGTCCCCTCACTCACCGCCCTTGTCCTTGCCATACATGTGCCCGGCCACCTGGTGGGAGAGGGGCACGCAGCCGCTGAGGAGCCCGGCGGTCCCTCCATCCTCGTCGCCCTCCGAGAGCCGTTCGGCCTCCCCAGGCTCGGCGCCGCGCGGGGCCTGGGTGGTGGCCATCTCCTCCGCCGGCCTCCTCCTCCTCCTCCGCGGCCTTCACGGCCCGCCGTGCTCCTCGCCGCGGCCACCACCCGAGCAGGCCCGCCGCTCCATCGCCCGCACCTTTCCCTTCCCTTCCCTTCTCTTCGCTCGGCTGACGAGGCGGCGCTGAGGGAAGGAGGGAGGGAGAGCCAGTGCGCATGCGTAAGGCTCCTGGCGCTTGCGCAGTAGCCCACACTGAAGCTGGGCCCCCTCTCACTAAGACCTGTGATGCCCAAACTCCTTTGGACTTCAACTCCCAGGAGCTTCACCTACCTCGGTCAATGATTAAGGATTCTGGGAGTTGAAGTCCAAAACACCTGGAAGGCCAGAGTTTGAGGAAAAACTAGTCTGCACTTTACACTACTGTTTACCTGTCCGAACGGATTCTCCCCTATGAACCATCAAGGTTGTTAAGATCGTCTGGAAGGGCCCTGCTCTCGGTCCCACCACCCTCGCAATCGCGTCTGGTGGGGACGAGGGACAGGGCCTTCTCAGTGGTGGCGCCTCGGCTCTGGAACTCTCTCCCATTGGAGATTAGAACTGCCCCTTCCCTCCTGACTGTTAGTGCTCTCGGTCCCACCACCCTCGCAATCGCGTCTGGTGAGGACGAGGGACAGGGCCTTCTCGGTGGTGGCGCCTCGGCTCTGGAACTCTCTCCCATTGGAGATTAGAACTGCCCCTTCCCTCCTGACTGTTAGTGCTCTCGGTCCCACCACCCTCGCAATCGCGTCTGGTGGGGACGAAGGACAGGGCCTTCTCAGTGGTGGCGCCTCGGCTCTGGAACTCTCTCCCATTGGAGATTAGAACTGCCCCTTCCCTCCTGACCTTTAGAAAGTTGGTGAAAACATGGCTCTGGAATTTGGCATTTGATGAGTGAGACAATAACTCTTGACCACACGGACGGATGGGGATGAATAGGGATGAATAGTGATTTTATGTTAATGATTTGGCCTTATATAATTATATGATAGTATTTTAATGTGTTTATTTATTTATTTATTTATTTACGACATTTATATGCCGCCCTTCTCACCCCGAAGGGGACTCGGAGCAGCTTACAAGTCATAAGTACATACTACGTACTACATAATACATAACTAGCATAGTACTATTACATAATTCATAACACTAGTACTACATAATATTACATTATTGCTAGGGGAGGGGCGCTGATGTCACAGGGGACAAGGTGGCAATGTTATATTAGTGTATTATTGGATGTGATGTTTTTAAACTACTGTGTATGAATTTCTTGTAAACCGGCCTGAGTCCCTCGCTGGAGGTGAGAAGACTGGTATATAAAAATTCTAAATAAATAAATAAATACACTGTAGAACAGGTACGGGCAAACTTGGGCCCTTGAGGTGTTTTGGACTTCAACTCCCACAATTCCTAACAGCCTACTGGCTGTTAGGAATTGTGGGAGTTGAAGTCCAAAACACCTCGAGGGCCCAAGTTTGCCTATGTCTGCTGTAAAATTACTTACTTATATAGGTGATCTCTCGTTGTCCGAGTAGGATAATCCTCCAGGTTGGGTCCATAGGTGACTGTGAAGCCCTATTCTTGATCTACAGTAAGGGCATTGGTTTCCAGGTGGAAGGCGTTCCCGGTCGGGGTTGGCTTGACGCGCCTTCCTCTTGGCACGTTTCTCTCTTTCTCCCTCCATTCGTGCCTCTTCAAATTCTACAGCACTGCTGGTCACAGCTGACCTCCAGCTGGAGCACTCACAGGCCAGGGCTTCCCAGTTCTCAGTGTCTATGCCCATGATGGCGAACCTATGACAAGCGTGGAATTGTGGGAGTTGAAGTCCAAAACACCTGGAGGGCCCAAGTTTACCTATGTCTGCTGTAAAATTACTTACTTAGGTGATCCCTCATTGTCCGAATAGGATAATCCTCCAGGTTGGGTCCGTAGGTGACTGTGAAGCCCTATTCCTGACCTGCATCTTCTCCCGCAGTGAGAGCATTGGTTTCCAGTGGAAGGCGGTCCTGGTCGGGGTTGGCTTGACGCGCCTTCCTCTTGGCACGTTTCTCTCTTTCGCCCTCCATTCGTGCCTCTTCAAATTCTGCAGCACTGCTGGTCACAGCTGACCTCCAGCTGGAGTGCTCAAAGGCCAGGGCTTCCCAGTTCTCAGTGTCTATGCCAGAGTTTTTAAGGTTGGCTTTGAGTCCATCTTTAAATCTCTTTTCCTGTCCACCAACATTCCCGGAGTAGAGCAACTGCTTTGGGAGACGGTGGTCAGGCATCTGGACAACGTAGCCGGTCCAGCGGAGTTGATGGCGGAGGACCATCGCTTCAATGCTGGTGGTCTTTGCTTCTTCCAGCACGCTAACATTTGTCCGCTTGTCTTCCCAATAGATTTGCAAGATTTTCCAGAGGCAGCACTGATGGAATCGTTCCAGGAGTTGCATGTGACGTCTGTAGACAGACTACGTCTCGCAGGCATATAGCAGGGTTGGGAGGACAATCGCTTTATAAACAAGCACCTTGGTATCCCTATGGATGTCCCGATTCTCAAACACTCTCTCCATCAGTGTTGCCTCCGGAAAATCCTGCAAAGCTCTTGGGACCGGTCACGTTGTCCGGATGCTCGACCACCGTCTCCCAAAGCAGTTGCTCTACTCCAAACTCAAGAACTGAAAACAAAATATTGGTGGGCAGGAAAAGAGATATAAAGATGGGCTCAAAGCCAACCTTAAAAACTCTGGCATAGCCACTGAGAACTGGGAAGCCCTGGCCCTTGAGCACTCCAGATGGAAGTCAGCTGTAACCAGGAGTGCTGTAGGATTTGAAGAGGCATGAATGGAGAGCGAAAGAGAGAAATGTGCCAAGAGGAAGGTGTGTCATGCCAACCCCGACCGGGACCGCCTTCCACCTAGAAACCAATGCCCTTACTGCAGGAGAACATGCAGATCAAGAATAGGGCCGCATAGTCACCTATGGACCCACCACCAGGACACCAATCTTGGAAGACAATCCTACTCGGACAACGAGAGAATTTCTACATAAGTATAGATGCCCTCAAAATCTGAGGTATCTTGGCTGAGGTTTTTTTTTTGGGGGGGGGGTGGATTTTGGAGGACTTCAATATTCATAATGAGGTATCCCGGAGATGGAACCCACATCTAAACACAAAATTATAACTTTTATATCTAAGAGCAAATGAAAGGCTCTGAAATTATGACTAGGAGCCCTCCTGATGTTGCTTTGACTGCAACCCCCAGCATCCTGATCACTAGCCTGTTGTATTTAATCCTTTCCCTTGAGATGTAGCAAAGGATTTCCTCTTTGTGCAAGCTTTGAAAGATCCATATCTAAATAAAGGCTTAATTCAAGCTTAGACAAGCCTCGGGTCAATACATATCTGGCACATAAATAAATGAATAAATGAGGTGGGGCTCTTTTTCCCTGAGTAGCTGTAGAGCAAGAGTTCATAGTCCAAGAACTTTGTTCCGAGCCTTGATTTAAATGTTAGAAGTAATAAACAATGGCTGATTGCCTTTAGCGGATGACAGGAGTGTTAATTATCAGCTCCAGTTCAAATATTAAGATCACCTCCCTGTGTAAATCAGCTCACTGTCATCTGGCTCTTTTCATGTCCTTCCTAGATCTTAACATCAAAATATCCAGGGTCGGAGATTTAGCACAGCTGGTAAATCACCAGCAATTACAAGATCTATCAACCGAAAGGTTGCAAGTTCGAAGCCCCAGGTAGGCATGAGCGACCGACTGTCAGCCCTGCTCACTGTTTACCTAAGCAGTTCGAAAACAGATTTAGCTGTAATTAGAGAAATTAGGTACCACTAAAAAGGTTGGGGAGGTGTTTTATGACGCCATAAAGAAAGAAGATCAGAAAACGATGGGTGACCAAAAGGAAGGAGGAAATCCTGACAGCTTTTTGTCATAGAGGATGAAGAAACAGAACCCCCTGTGGCTGGATTCGAGCCCATGGCACAAAAACAGCTGGATTGAGTAGAAACAACACTTCCTTTTGTCTGCCTGTGTATTGTCTATACAAAAGCAGCATTGAATGTTTGCCGTGTATGTGTGTGTATTGTGATTGCAAACAAACTAGTCCAATGTGGGCTCGGCAAAACTACGGTGAGGTGGATCAGTAATTGGTTAAATGGACGAACCCAGAGGGTGCTCACCAATGCTTCCTCTTCATCTTGGAAAGAAGTGACGAGCGGAGTGCCATCAGCAGGGTTCCGTCCTGGGCCTGGTCCTGTTCAAGATCTTTATTAATGACTTAGATGAAGGGCTAGAAGGCAGGATCATCAAGTTTGCAGATGACACCAAATTGGGAGGGATAGCCAATACTCCAGAGGATAGGAGCAGAATTCAAAACGATCTTGACAGATTAGAGAGATGGGCCAAACCTAACAAAATGAAGTTCAACAGTGACAAATGCAAGATACTCCACTTAGGCAGAAAAAATGAAATGCAAAGATACAGAATGGGGGACAATGCCTGGCTGAGAGCAGTACGTGTGAAAAGGATCTTGGAGTCCTCGTGGACAACAAGTTAAACATGAGCCAACAATGTGATGTGGCGGCAAAAAAAGCCAATGGGATTTTGGCCTGCATCAATAGGAGCATAGTGTCAAGATCTAGGGAAGTCATGCTACCCCTCTATTCTGCTTTGGTTAGACCACACCTGGAATATTGGGTCCAATTCTGGGCACCACAATTCAAGAGAGATATTGACAAGCTGGAATGTGTCCAGAGGAGGGCGACTAAAATGATCAAGGGTCTGGAGAACAAGCCCTATGAGAAGCGGCTTAAGGAGCTGGGCATGTTTAGCCTGAAGAAGAGAAGGATGAGAGGAGATGTGATAGCCATGTATAAATATGTGAGAGGAAGCCACAGGGAGGAGGGAGCAAGCTTGTTTACTGCTTCCATGGAGATTAGGACGCAGAACAATGGCTTCACACTACAAGAAAGGAGATTCCATCTGAACATGAGGAAGAACTTCCTGACTGAGAGCCGTTCAGCAGTGGAACTCTCTGCCCCGGAGTATGGTGGAGGCTCCTTCTTTGGAAGCTTTTAAACAGAGGCTGGATGGCTATCTGTCAGGGGTGATTTGAATGCAATATTCCTGCTTCTTGGCAGAGGGTTGGACTGGATGGCCCATGAGGTCTCTTCCAACTCTTTGATTCTATGATCCACCCTGAGTTCCCTTCGGGGTGAGAAGGGCTGAATATAAATAAAGTGTTATTATTATGGTTGTTGTTATTATTATTACTTTGAACAACTGTTATCAACTGTACCTTTTCTCAAACACATGGTTTTGCATAAATCTCTTTTCCTGAAAGATTCCCTTCCTAGATATTAAAGTTAGTTTCTCCCCATAGCCTTATTTTACTCTCTTTATTTAAGGGAACGCTTTAAAAGTATTACTATATCTTGTAGGATAGACTGTATGAACTCAATCTGAGTGCCTTCAATTGGGGAGTGTTCACACGCATACATGAAGCTCCCTCCGAGCACATTATGCAGTAGTTAAAACAATACAAATCTCCAGGTACGTCACAGCATAGCATCAGTTCTTTGTTAAGGGGAATGCTGGAAATAACTTGTGATGTAGTACACAAAAATGTTCTCTTTTCAGCGGTAAATATGAGTCCTAGCTCTCAGCAATACAGGTAGAACACGCACTCAAAAGCCATTGCTTTCGACACTCAAGTTGAAATAAGAGCCAAGCTCCAAGCTACCTTGTATGACCAAAAAAGGAGACCTAGGACAAGCCTTGAAAACCCCAACTATGCACTGCAATGCAGTTTTCAGTTCATAGCAACAAAGGCTAGCTAGATAAACAAAAGTAGACTTCCTGAAAGAGCATCTCGTGTACCTTTGAGAGCCATTTCCGCCCTCCAAATTTACCATGTCCGTTACAAACTAGACCCAGCAGTATAATCCTATATACATCCACTGAGAAGCAGTTCTCTCTCAATTCCATGAGGCTTACTACCATTTATATGGCGTTGCAACCTAAACCCCAATATATTTGATTTGTATTGGAGCAAAGTTTGGGGCTAATCGCACAGGCACTTAATATATAATAAGTAAATATAGTAAATATATCTAACACTTTTCCCTCTATGTTCTGAGCAAACAGAAAAGGTGGCATCTTTCATTTACCAATAGTTTAGTTTCCACAACTTAACTAAAGAATCACTTCAATATAGTTTTGGTTTTTGTTCAAAAGTTGCTTGTTAGATATTTTACTTGCTTTACTTAGGCAATCCCTCGTAGTCTGAGGATAATGGTCCTCCAAGTGTAGTATCCTAGCAGTGAGTCCGAAGGTGACTGTGGACTCGAAGCCCTATTCTTGATCTACATCTTCTCCCACAGTGAGGGTATTGGTTTCCAGGTGGAAGGCGGTCCCTGTTGGGGTTGGCTTGACACGCCTTCCTCTTGGTACGTTTCTCTCTTTCACCCTCCATTCATGCCTCTTCAAATTCTACAGCACTGCTGGTTACAGCTGACCTCCAGCTGGAGCGCTCAAGGGCCAGGGCTTCCCAGTTCTCAGTGTCTATGCCAGAGTTTTTAAGGTTGGCTTTGAGGTTTTCTCTATGTTTAATGACAGGCCGAGCTTCTCATATGCTTCTGCAAAGGTGTTTAGAGTGGCTTGTAGGTCTTCTACTGAATGCACACAGATGATGTTGTCATCAGCTTACTGGAATTCTATAACAGATGTTGTTGTAACCTTGGTTTTGGCTTTCAGTCTGCAGAGGTTAAATAGCTTGCCATCTGTCCAATAGATGATTTCCACTCCGGTGAGAAACTTCCCATCAACAAGATGATATAGATATAGTCTATGGACTGTAATGAACAATGGCAGCGACGATGACAACGACGACGACAATGATGATATAGTGCTGGTAGAAGTGTTCAGTTTCCCATCATCCTTTCCACATATATTTATATTCAGGCTTGGAACTGAAATCAATTTCAATTAGTGCAAGCTTGTTTTTGTTAAGTTTGGTGCCACAATAAAAATCTAGAATAATTAACTATTTTGCACTTCACAATGCTGAATATCTTATATAGTTGTGTGATAACAATATCATTTAAATCCACTCCAGTTCCAACCTGTAATACAACAAAATGTGGAAGAGTCAAAGTGAATTTTAATGTAGCAATACACAACACATGTCCGCAAGAAACAGAGTTCTTACTTGCCGCTCTTGCAAGCATGTTGAGTATTGCTAGTTATATTAACACAAGGCTTTATGCGTATCTGTGGGTTAGTCTAATATTCCATTTCAAGAATGCTTGCATAGCATTATGTTCATTTACAAGTTCAGATATATGTGGCACCCCTTTCTATATACCTATACCCAGCTTCTACAATAATACAATAATCATAATCATAACAGTCGACGACAGATTCCAAGTGTATACTCTGCAAGGAAGCAGACAAAATGACGGATCACATACTCAGCTGCTGCAAGAAGATCGCGCAGATGGACTATAAGCAGAGCCATAATACCATTGCTCAGATGATCCATGGAAACTTGTGCCACATATATCACCTGCCTGTGAGAAAGAACTGGTGGGATCACAAGCCTGGAAAAGTTAAGGAAAATGAACACGTCAAACTACTCTGGGACTTCTGAACTCAGACTGAGAGAGTTTTAGAGCACAATACTCCTGACTTCGCGATCGTGGGGAAAAAAACAAGAATGGATCATCGATGTTGCAATCCCAGCAGAATTGACGAGATGAGGATTTACACAATATGAGGATTTAAAGATAGAACTACAAAGCCTCTGGCACAAGCCAGTAAAGGTGGTCCCAGTGGTGATCAACACACTGGGTGCAATGCCTAAAGACCTTGGCCTGCACTTAAAAACAATCGGCGCTGACAAAACTATAATCTGTCAGCTGCAAAAGGCCACCTGCATGCAATCTGCATGCATTATTCGCTGATACATCACATAGACTAGACACTTGGGAAGTGTCCGACGTGTAATCAACTACAAAAGCCAGCATAGTGATCTTGTTTGCTGTGGACTCACCTTGTTATGTATCAAATAATAACAACTTTATTTTTATATACCAGCACACTCTTCCCGAAGGGACTCGATGTGGCTTACAGGTGGGACCAGGCCAAATAATAACCAAGCCCAATAACAATACTTATAAGCTGTTTCATTTGTGAGCTTCATATTTGTTCTGGGAAAAAATTAACACTTCTCACTACTTAGGAAATGGCAAAAGAAGAGATTATTGTAATCACAGCTCCTATTGAATGTTTGCTTTGTGTGCAAAGAGATGCTGGCTTGTCATTTGGAAGTCTTAACAATCATAGTTCCTGGTTGAATGAGATAAAAACATAAACACCGTATTCTCCAGTATGAAAAAGCTACAGTGCCTTCATCCCTCACAATAATACAGGTAATTAAACAGAAAGGGCTTTGATCCTATAGATCAGTATTACTCGAAATGGTGATCTATGGACCAGTAGTGCAATCCCTAGAGTGCTTCCAGGAAAGAAGAAAATAGGCACATGGGAAGAAGGAAATTATTGTTCTCCTGTGTTAGAAAGCTTAAGAAGCACCAGTGTCGATTGCAAAATTATCTTATAATTAATCTCATTCGGAGCATTTGGTTTAGTAAAAAGGTTAGAGAGTATTATTCATAAATGCTTCACTGCATTAAACATACTGGTTATTAGGAGGAAGCACAGGCATTGCATTGCGGGTATTTCCACAATGTACAGCCCAAACTGCATGAAGTTAACCAGTCATACAAAGTTCACTTAAGTCAATAAGGTCCAAGAACACTTCCTTATTTTGATCCATTCTCAAGTTACATTTCTGGGTTTTTGACGTCAGCATAATTTCAACTTACTGGAATTTGGTCAAACAACCTTCTTTTAGCTTGAAGCAAAAAACCAAATTCCTTCAAAGGAGAATAACAATTGAAAAGTCTAGCCCAAGATATTTGGCAACTTGAAGGGAAACAACATATTCCCACCACCATCACTAGTCAATGGAACTGGTTTCAAAAGTTAATTACAAAACAAAAATCAGAGGAAAATATCAGCCATACTAGAGGTAGTATCCCTCATTTGAAATGCCTGAAGCCATACGTATTTTGAATTTTGTTTATTTTAGAATAACTGTATTAAATATATACACGCAGGCGCACGCGTGCACACACACACACACACACACACTCGAGGGTTGTATGAAAAGTAATGCCTCCACCTTCGTTACTTGGGTTTGGATGGGAATATTTTAATAAATCAAATGCAGAAATAATCCTTAGAATGTGCTCTTTAAATACTATTCACTTTTCCACATAATCACCAGAAAATTGGATACATTTCTGCCAAAACTGAACAATTTTCTGGAGCCGTCACAGAAGAAGTCGACACTCTGTTTCCGCAACCCATTGTGAACAGATCTTCCAATAGCCAAGCAAAGCAATAATGTGTCCCACACATTCTTGTGAAATGCCGATTATGCTTGAAATTTCTCTGAGCAATACGATCTTCCTGAATCAATCTGTCAACCTTTTCCTTGTCAAACTCGGTGGTTTCTGTCACAGGACGTCCAATTCTATTTGTCAAGCATGTCAGATGTTCCCACGTCAATATCTTTAAACTTACTCGCCCAATGATGCACGGTACTCACATCAACACAATAACTATAAACAGCTTGCATTCTCTGATGAATCTCCTTTGGAGTGACACCTTCTGCTGTCAAGAATTCAATGACTGCATGTTGCTTAAGTCACATTGTACAGGGTTCCATACTTTGCACTTTAACAACACAACTGTTCAATGCTAAGTCTTCCCACCAAAATGGAACTGTAGAGGAGAGGCTACTGAACAAGCCAGTACCTGCCGCATACCAGTACTGCCATCGGTTGAGGAGTTACAAAGGTGGAGGCATTACTTTTCATTCAACCCTTGTACATAATGGGACCAAGTCTAAATGCAAAATTGATTTGTTTCATATGAACCTTATACACATCGTCTGAAGGTAATTTTATACACATTTTAAATAATTTTGTGTAAAACAAAGTTTGTGTACATTGAACCTCCAGAAAGCAACAGTATTATTATCTCAGCCATCCATGTGGATGATTTTGGAGATTTCTGAATAAGGGATGCTTAATCTGTACTGCCAGAATTTATTTGTTGAAAGGGTAAACATATGAGTCACCAAAACATTAAGAACTGAAGTCAGGCCAGAGATAAATATTTGTCATTCGGTCTCCAACTTTTGTCCTAAACTCTCCTGTTTATATTCCATTTGCATATGATGAATTGCAGTGTTGCACAAACATCCATCACTTGAGGCAGCTACTTCACTTTGCCTAAGGTGAGGACCACCCTGGCAAAATAGTATTACAACCATTGCATCTGTGCATATGTGTGTGTTGTGTGTGTATACGTATACAATATGTGTGCATATATGTATACACACATTCATAAACAAAACTCTATAGTAAATAGAATTTTTAAAGTTGTTGTACTTTTAAAACTCTATTAAGAATTTCAAAAACAAATTACGACACTTTTGTATATAGTAATCTTTGTTTGCAGTGCAAAGGAACTTTTTAATGCCATCATAGCAAAAAAAGAAGTTTTTGGTTGAGAACGTAGCCACTGATACACCACTGTTTTCTCATCATCATCACATGAAAATCTTCTTTGCCTTAAAGCAGTGTTTCTCAACCTGGGGGTCAGGACCCCTGGGGGGGTCGCGAGGGGGTGTCAGAGGGGTCACCAATGACCATCAGAAAACACAGTATTTTCTGTTGGTCATGGGGGTTTTGTGTGGGAAGTTTGACCCAATTCTATCATTAGTGGGGTCCAGAATGCTCTTGGGTTATAGGTGAACTATAAATCCCATAACTACAACTCCCAAATGTCAAGGTCTGTTTTTCCCAAACTCCACCAGTGTTCACATTTGGGCATATTGAGTATTCTTGCCAAGTTTGGTCAAGATGCATCATTGTTTGCACAGTGCTCTCTGGATGTAGGTGAACTGCAACTCCAAAACTCAAGGTCAATGCCCACCAAACCCTTCCAGTGTTTTCGGTTAGTCATGAGAGTTCTGTGTGCCAAGTTTGGTTTAATTCCATCATTGGTGGAGTTCATAATGCTCTTTGATTGTTAGGTGAACTATAAATCCCAGCAACTACAACTCCCAAATGTCAAGGTCTATTTTCTCCAAACTCCACCAGTGTTCGCATTTGGGCATATTGAGTATTCGTGCCAGGTTTGGCCCATATCTTGATCTTGCCAAAAACCAACGGGCAACCATCATAAGTGCCTATGCACCAACACTAGACGCTGATGAAGACATCAAGGAGAAATTCTACTATCAGCTGGACACTGTCCTATCGGGGATACCTAAGGAGGACAAAATCATTCTCCTGGGGGACTTCAATGCAAGAGTCGGGCGAGACTTCGACCTGTGGCCAGGCACCATAGGAAAAGACGGGGTTGGAAACAGCAACTCGAATGGCATCCTGCTTCTCACCAAATGTGCGGAGCACAACCTTGTCATCACCAACACGCTCTTCCGCCAGAAAAACAAGTTCAAGACATCATGGAAGCACCCCCGGTCAAAGCATTGGCACCTCTTAGACTATGTAATCACACGTGCCAGAGACCGCCGTGACGTACTCCTCACAAGAGCCATGACAGGTGCTGACGACTGCTGGACCGACCACAGGCTAATCCGATCCACAATGGCTATCAAGATCGCCCCCAAGCGCAGACTCCAAGGAAGGAAGACAAGGCGCAAAATGAACACCCAAGCCCTTCAGGAGCCCTCCAGACGAGCCCATCTCCAAACAGCACTCAAGGACCATCTACCCACAGTACACCCCGAAAATGTTGAGGAACATTGGAACAAACTGAAGACCTCCATCATCCAAGCCTGCGAAGAAACTATTGGATACCAAGCCAAGAAACATCAAGACTGGTTTGATGAAAATGACATCGAGATCCAACAGCTAATTGACAAGAAAAGGAAAGCCTTCCAAACATGGCAGAGAGACATCAACTGTGCTGCTAAGAAAAAGATCTACGCCAGTGCAAAAGCTGAGGTCCAAAGAAGGACAAGAGAACTCAAGAACATCTGGTGGACAAAGAAGGCTGAAGAAATCCAACACCTGGCAGATACCCATAATGCTCAAGGATTTTTCAAAGCCACAAAGGTCATCTATGGGCCAAGAAACCATGGCATACAGCCTCTACGCTCATCAGACGGAACCAAACTCCTGAAGGACCAAAAGTCAATTGCACTACGTTGGAAAGAACACTACCAAAGCCTCCTAAACCGCAGCTCCAATGTGGCCGAAGAGGTCCTCTCACAAATCCCACAACAACAAACCAGGGATGAGCTTGCAGCACTGCCTAGTTTGGAAGAAGTCAGCAATGCCATCAGCCAACAAAAGAACAACAAAGCCAGCGGACCGGATGGGATCCCTGCTGAAATCTTTAAAGAGGGAGGACCTGCGCTGACACACCAACTCCACCAGCTCATAGAAAAAGTGTGGGTGACCGAGAAAATCCCAGCAGACTTCAAGGATGCCACCATCATCACCCTCTTCAAAAAAGGGGAAAGAACAGACTGCGGGAACTATCGAGGTATCTCCCTTCTAACCTCTGCTGGAAAAATCCTCGCAAGAATCCTTGCAAACCGCCTTCTGCCCCTCTCAGAAGACACCCTCCCAGAATCCCAGAACGGCTTCCGCCCCTCCAGAGGAACTGTGGACATGATCTTCACTGCACGACAGCTCCAAGAAAAATGCAGGGAACAAAACCAACCTCTGTACATGGCATTCATCGACCTTGCAAAGGCATTCGACACAGTGAATCGCAGCGCTCTCTGGACCATCCTCCAAAAAATCAGGTGCCCAAGCAAATTTGTGAACATCCTGCGGCTCCTCCACGATGACATGATGGCAACAGTCTTGGACAGCAATGGCTCCCAAAGTGACCCATTTAAGGTGGAATCGGGTGTCAAACAGGGATGTGTTATTGCCCCAACTTTATTCTCCATCTTCATCGCCATGATACTACACCTTGTTGATGGGAAGCTTCCCACCGGAGTGGAAATCATCTATCGGACAGACGGCAAGCTATTTAACCTCAGCAGACTGAAAGCCAAAACCAAGGTCACAACAACATCTGTTATAGAACTCCAGTATGCTGATGACAATGTCGTCTGTGCGCATACAGAAGAAGATCTACAAGCCACTCTCAACACCTTTGCAGAAGCATACACAAAGCTTGGCCTGTCACTGAACATCGAGAAAACCAAAGTGCTGTTCCAGCAGTCACCAGCCGTCCCCTCTCCAATGCAAGAGATACAGCTTAATGGTGTAACATTAGAAAATGTCGACCATTTCCGCTACCTTGGCAGCCACCTCTCCACCAAAGTCAACATCGACGCCGAAATACAACACCGCCTGAGCTCTGCAAGTGCAGCATTTTCCCGAATGAAGCAGAGAGTGTTTGAGGACCGGGACATCCGTAGGGATACTAAGGTGCTTGTCTATAAAGCTATTGTCCTCCCAACCCTGCTATATGCCTGTGAGACGTGGACTGTCTACAGACGTCACATGCAGCTCCTGGAACGATTCCATCAGCGCTGCCTCCGGAAAATCCTGCAAATCTCCTGGGAAGACAAGCGGACAAACGTCAGCGTGCTGGAGGAAGCAAAGACCACCAGCATTGAAGCAATGGTCCTCCAACATCAACTCCGCTGGACAGGCCACGTTGTCCGGATGCCTGACCACCGTCTCCCTAAGCAGTTGCTCTACTCCGAACTCAAGAACGGAAAACGGAATGTTGGTGGACAGGAAAAGAGATTTAAAGATGGGCTCAAAGCCAACCTTAAAAACTCTGGCATAGACACGGAGAACTGGGAGGCCCTGGCCCTTGAGCGCTCCAGCTGGAGGTCAGCTGTGACCAGCAGTGCTGCAGAATTCGAGGAGGCACGAGTGGAGGGTGAAAGAGAGAAAAGTGCCAGGAGGAAGGCGCGTCAAGCCAACCCCGACCGGGACCGCCTTCCACCTGGAAACCAATGCCCTCACTGCGGAAGAAGATGCAGAGCAAGAATAGGGCTCCACAGCCACATGCGGACCCACAAGGAAACCCATGATGGAAGACCATCTTACTCGTCCAACGAGGGATCGCCTAAGTAAGTAAGTAAGTAAGTAAGTAAGGCCCATATCCATCATTGGGCGAGTCTACAGTGCTCTCTGGATGTAGGTGAACTACAACTCCAAAATTCAAGGTCCATGCCCACCAAACCCTTCCAGTATTTTACTGCTGGTCATGGGAATTCTGTGTGTCAAGTTTGGTTCAATTCTATCATTGGTGGAGTTGAGAATGCTCTTTGATTGTAGGTTAACTACAAATCCCAGCAACTACAACTTCCAAATGACAAAAACAATCCCCCTCAACCCCATTTGGGTGAATTGGGCATTTGTGCCAAATTTGGTTCAGTGAATTAAAATACATCCTGCATATCTGATATTTACATTACGATTCATAACAATAGCAAAATTACAGTTCCGAATTAGCAATTAAAATAATTTTATGGTTGGGGGTCACCACAACATGGGGAACTGTATTAAGGGGTCGCAGCATTCGGAAGGTTGAGAACCACTGCCTTAAAGCTTTTGTGTATGCTCCTCTGTCAGTTGCTTAGGCACCCATCTAGCACATACTTTACTGAACTTAAGGCTATTGTGAATCAGGGCATAGGCTGATCCAACACTCACATTCAGCTTTCCTGCAACCTCGTTGACTACTAGTCTTCTGTTTTCATGAATCAGTTCCAGGGTCTTTCCTTCATTCCTCGTGGTTGTGGTTGTAGCTCGACATCGGGAACACGCTATATTCGTCACACTAGATTGGCCATTTTTAAACATTTCAATCCACTCATAGGCAACTCTATGAGGGAGAACTTTATCCCCATACTGAATGCACATGCAGAGATACTTCTGTGCTCTTGGCACACCTTTTGACCACAATAAACGTAAGTCAGAATGCCGTTCCTCTTTAGTGCAATCAATAAGTTTCACAGCCATTTTCACCACAGCATGACAACTTTTATACTAAACTAACTGCTGGGGAAAGTGGAAGGTAAAAGGAAGAGGGGACGACCAAGGGCAAGATGGATGGATGGCATCATTGAAGTGACTGGACTGACCTTGAAGGAGCTGGGGGTGGTGACGGCCGACAGGGAGCTCTGGCGTGAGCTGGTCCATGAGGTCACAAAGAGTTGGAGACGACTGAACGAATGAACAACAACAACTGTCCCCTGCCACATGTTGCTGTGGCCAGTCTGTGTATATGTATTTTTTTGTGTGTGTGTAGGTGTGTATAGAACTCCAGTATGCTGATGACATTGTCATCTGTGCGCATTCAGAAGAAGATCTACAAGCCACTTTAAACACCTTCGCAGAAGCATACACGAAGCTTGGCCTGTCACTGAACATCGAGAAAACCAAAGTGCTGTTCCAGCAGTCACCAGCCATCCCCTCCCCAATGCCAGAGATACAACTTAATGGTGTAACATTAGAAAATCAGCTCCACTGGGCCGGCCACGTTGTCCGGATGCCTGACCACCGTCTCCCAAAGCAGTTGCTCTACTCTGAACTTAAGAATGGAAAACAGAACGTTGGTGGACAGGAAAAGAGATTTAAAGATGGGCTCAAAGCTAACCTTAAAATCTCTGGCATAGACACTGAGAAATGGGAAGCCCTGGCCCTTGAGCGCTCCAGCTGGAGGATCAGCTGTGACCAGAGTGCTGCAGAATTCAAGGAGGCACGAGTGGAGGGTGAAAGAGAGAAACGTGCCAGGAGGAAGGTGCGTCAAGCCAACCCCAACCGGGACCGCTTTCCACCTGGAAACCAATGCCTTCACTGTGGAAGAAGATGCGGGTCAAGAATAGGGCTCCACAGCCACCTACGAATCCACAAGGAAACCCATCATGGAAGACCATCTTACTCATCCAACGAGGGGTCGCCTAAGTAAGTATATTTGTGTATATATGTGTGATTGCATATCTATATGGGTATGCGCATACGCTGTAATGTAATTTTTGTTTCTTGGCCTTTTAAGTCCCTTCTGCTGTGTTTTTTAGTATTTTTATGAGTGATGGTCACTCATTGGCCTGAGAGGTGTATTGTGTCCAAATTTGGTGTCAATTCGTCCAGTGGTTTTTTAGTTATGTTAATCCCACAAACGAACATTACATTTTTATTTATATAGACTGCAAGGTCAGCTGGCTTGCCAAATAGACTAGTCACATGATGCTCTCAAAAATGACATTGCTAGTCCTCCTACCCTCACTATTTCCAACAAAAATATAGAAATGCAGAAACTTTTTGAAGATCACTCATACATACTGTATATTTGTGTACACACACACACACACACAAATAACCTGACATCTGTAAAGCGGCAAAGATAATTAAATATACAATAGGCATATAATTTGAATTACAAAGTTTCTGCTCTCCACACAACCTCTGAGGATGCTTGCCATAGATGCAGGCGAAACGTCAAGAGGGAATGCTTCTAGAACATGGCCATATAGCCCGAAAAACGTACAACCCAGTGATTCCAGCCATGAAAGCCTTCGACAATATCTTGATGACTCTTTAAGGAACTGAAACATGCTCCTATATATTGTGTCACATTTTCAAAAACTTACAACAACCCAGTCATCAAGATTTTAGGAAAGTTCTGTCTTTTTACCTGTTGTTCACTAATAAAGTTATATAGTTATTTTAGCATCGACAACTTTGTGTTGTGACTGGCTTTACTTCTGTTATTATTGTTTCCTTTGATTTCTCAAAGAAAGTGGTTTTGTCCTAAGAAGGAGAAATAAATAGTAAGCAAGTACTTTGGAAAATAACCTGTATTAATCTTTGGTAAGGCAAAGGATGGTAAATTTAGATAGCATCTTGAAATAAAGCAAAGAAAATGGATCACGGGAAATAGCACTATATTTTTAAAATTGAAAAATATCTCAATTGCTATCTGTCGCCAACATGGCTGCGATTGCAGACCTCATGTCCTTGTCTTCCTGTGCCCTCGCATCATAATATACAGAAAAAAGGCTCCTTTGAGAGAGGCTTTCCTCAGGTTCTTCAACTTCATGGCTCAAGATGTGTCCCCTTGTTTTATATATATTACTAGCCGTCCCCTGCCACGCATTGCTGTGGCCCACATGGGGGTTCTGTGTGGGAGGTTTGGCCCATTTCTATAATTGGTGGTGTTCAGAATGCTCTGTGATTGTAGGTGAACTACAAATCCCAGCAACTACAACTCCCAAGTGTCAAGATTCTATTTTCCCCAAACTCCACCAGTGTTCACATTTGGGCATATTGAGTATTCTTGTAGAGTTTGGTCCAGATCCATCATTGCTTGAGTCCAGTGTGATCTCTGGGTGTAGGTGAACTACAACTTCCAAACCAAAGGACACTGCCCACCAAACCCTTCCAGTATTTTCTGTTGGTCATGGGGAACTGTGTGACAAGTTTGGTTCAATTCCATCGTTGGTGGGGTACAGAATGTCCTTTGAGTGTAGGTGAACTATAAATCCCAGCAACTACAACTCCCAAACGACAAAATCATTTTTTTTGGAATGAAGGACATACATTGGGTTGTTAGGTGTCTTGTGTCCAAATTTGGTGTCAATTCGTCCAGTGGTTTTTGAGTTCTGTTAATCCCACAAATGAACATTACATTTTTATTTATATAGATGTAGAGCAACGCAAGCTGAAACATCAGGTACAAAATTCTCCTCTGCTACAGAAAGTTGAGATGAAAGGCACCCCTTTCCACTATGTTCCTTGTCCAGTTCGGAGCGTAAAGTCCCGTGTGCTCTCATCCAACTTGCCTCTATAAGGATTCATAAGCCAATATGGCAATGGGTATGTTCTGTCTCCAAGGATCGGAAAAGTACCTCAACTCTGCTTATTGTCATTGTAGGATTCCCAGGGACAAAAGTCTGCATAGCCTGATACAAGGCAGGATGGTGGAAAATATGTGCATTCTGGTTTCTTCTGGATAACCCAATACTATATCTATGAAGTGTCTGAGAAGTTCTTCCTGTTCAGGAACTCCTCTTCCCTTCCAGAGAGTGGACACACACCCATTAATTGCACTAATACAATGGAAAATTCTAGTTCCTTGAAGCCATCCATGATCTATAAATGAAGTTAGGAAAGAGACAAGTCAGAATGGAAAAAAACAGAGTAAACAGACCTTGAAATCTCTTCTCACAAGACATTCCAAGCCTTCCAGTATCTGTAAAAGCACAGACTTTCCAGTTCTATCACGAGGACCATCCAAACACCAGCACATTGTTGTTCTGACAAATGCACTCTTACGAAATGGTTTCTTTCCATCCTACATTAATTGCAATTAACATCCCTTAATTTCAAACAGCAAATTGGAAGATTTATTAAAAGTACTAGTAAGGAGTGTATTCTAGTTCAAATGTTGATTTCAACATCATACCTTAGTCATTTTTTTTATTCTTAAGGAAGCCATAAATTAAAGGACCATAGGGTTTGGCAATATGTGCAATCATGGTTCTAAATCAGTGTTTCTCAACCTGGGGGTCGGGACCCCTGAGGGGGTCGCGAAGGGGTGTCAGAGGGGTCGCCAAAGACCATCAGAAAACACAGTATTTTCTGTTGGTCATGGGGGTTCGGTGTGGGAAATTTGGCCCAATTCTATCATTGGTGGGGTTCAGAACTCTTCTTGATTGTAGGTGAACTATAAATCCCAGTATCTACAACTCCTAAATGTCAAAGTCTATTTTCCCCAAACCCCATCAGTGTTCACATTTGGCCATATTGAGTATCCATGCCAAGTTTGGTTGATATCCATCATTGTTTGAGCCCACAGTGCTCTCTGGATGTAGGCGAACTACAACTCCCAAACTCAAGGTCAATGCCCACCAAACCCTTCCAGTATTTTCTGTTGATCATGGGAATTCTCTGTGCCAACTTGGTTCAATTCCATTGTTGGTGGGGTTCAGAATGCTCTTTGTTTACATGTTAACTATAAATCCCAGCAACTACAACTCCCAAATGACAAAATCAACCCGCCAACCCCACCAGTATTCAAATTTGGGCATCTTGGGTATTTGTGCCAAATTTGCTCCAGTGAATGAAAATACATCCTGCAGATCATTATTTACATGGCGATTCATAATGTTAGGGTTATGGTTGGGGGTCACCACAACATGGGGAACTGTATTAAGGGGTTGCGGCATTAGGAATGTTGAGAACCACTGTTCTAAATGGTTCTAGAGTACTTACAAAACTAAAGTTCTGGTGGTGAAAACTAGGGGGCGCTGGTGCTTTGCTTCTACAGTGTTGCTGAAGTTCTGGTGGTGAAACTTTCAGAACTCTAACACAACTTTCAAAATTTCATTATAAATGGCAGCTCCTAATAGGTTCTGTCATAAAAATAACAAATAATGAAATAATAATGAAATTTTGAAAGTTTTGTTAAGAGTTCTGACATTTTCACCACCAGAACTTTAGCAACACTGTAGAAGCAAAGCACCAGCACCCCCTAATTTTCACCACCAGAACTTTAGTTTTGTAAGTACTTTAGAATAATTTAGAACAGCGTTTCTCAACCTGGGGGCCGGGACCCCTGGGGGAGTCGCGAGGGGGTGTCAGAGGGGTCGCCAAAGACCATCAGAAAACACAGTATTTTATTTTGGTCATGGGAGTTCTGTGTGCCAAGTTTGGTTCAATTCCATAATTGGTGGAGTTCAGAATGCTCTTTGATTGTAGGTGAACTATAAATCCCAGTAACTACAACTCCAAAAGGTCAAGGTCTATTTTCCCCAAACTCCACCAGTGTTTACATTTGGACATATTGAGTATTCGTGCCAAGTTTGGTCCTGATCTATCATTGTTTGAATCCACATTGATCGCTAGATGTAGATGAACTACAACTCCAAAACTCAAGGTCAATGCCCACCAAACCCTTCCAGTATTTTCTATTGATCACGGGAGTTCTGTGTGCCAAGTTTGGTTCAATTCCATAATTGGTGGAGTTCAGAATGCTCTTTGATTGTAGATGAAGTATAACTCCCAGCAACTACAACTCCCAAATGACAAAATCAATCATCCCAACTCCACCAGTATTCAGATTTGAACGTATCGGGTATTTGTGCCCAGTTTGGTCCAGTAAATGAAAATACACCCTGCATATCAGATACTTACATTACGATCCATAACAATAGCAAAATTACAGTTATGAAGTAGCAATGAAATTTTATGGTTGGGGGTCACAACAACATGTGGAACTGTAATAAGGGGTCGTTGCATTTGTAAGGTTGAAAAGCACTGATTTAGAACCATGGTTGCACATGCCTAAGTACTCATAAATTAAAACTGGAAGGAAGCAATAACTGTGTGGTGTGGAAAATGTTTCTCCCAACACCTCCCCTATTCAGCCCATTGAACCCATTCCCATGTCCCCCGCTCCCAAAATAGGAAAACTTTTCTTTCTGTACACATTCACTCACTTGACTGACTGCAAGTGACTCATTCTCCTTACCTTTTGATGGCTGCTAAGCTGCACTGTCTTTCTGAGACATTCTTTTTCTGTAGCCAAGCAAACTTTGATCCTGGTCTCTGCAATCTTGGTTTCCAATTTTGGAATTAGCTGCCACTTTATGGTAGTGCAGAGTGGAAAGCCACCATATAGCAATGGTCACCTTCTCCTCAATGCTTATGGCATCACGCATTATGGTCCTTGTCCACTCAAGATGTTGACGCAGGATGCTTGCAATTTTGAAGAGTTGTCTTGGTCATCCTGATGTTTTTCAACCATATGTCCTAGTCCTCTTCTCTTCACTAACACCTCCTTACAAAAGGTCTAATCCATCATTGCCCGTACCAGGCAAGGACATCGATCTCTGTTGTTATGTAATCCACTGAATGCAAATGGAGCCCTTCCACAATTCTTATTAAAACGTAGAGCAAGCCTTGGTCGTCTCCATAGTCACTCTAGCTCACTCTCATAGTACTCAATCAGTATATGGATCATGAGAAAATAGTACACCAATGCCATGTTTTCTGCAAAAATGATTAAGATCCAGACAAAGGTAAACAAATCAAATCTGGAAATTATGTTCGGGGTCCCTTAGGACAGCGCAGAAGCTATTCCTTCGAAATGCTGTGACAGCGGTCTTCCAAAGTCTCAAAATTATGTAACTGCACATTTGAGAAAAAATCTTTTTAACAGAGAAGGTTCAGAGAAGTCAGCCATCTCCCATGTGATCAAAGCACCTTATTTTATTTGATACGGGGAGGAACCACGAGTGTAATCTGATTCATATGTATCCAGTCTTTAAAAAGTCACGGGTTGTCTATAGGAAAGGAGTCTCCAACTTTGAGTGTGATAAGGTCCCTGAATTCAATCCATTCTTTTTAATTAGATATACATAAACTGATTCTACCAAGCAGACATTTGCCGCATCTCCTGTTCTCTATTACACAGGAAGGAATACTTTGAAAAGATGGCACTCATACTGAAAATTAAAGATATATTTATGAACTTCTAGCCCAAGTACAGAGCATTTTTCCACCCATGTTTTGAACTTCTTAATCCTAAATTTCAGTCCTATTGCTAACTGAAAAGGGCTAGAAGAGGGTGGAAAACCAGGTGATTCTAAGATGAAAGATTAAGCAAGAGACATTGTGGAGTTTGTTTCCAAAACATACCAAATCCATCTAACAAATGTTACATGAATCGAAAAAAGGGAGAAAAAAAAACATGCTGAGAGTATGCAATCAAAGTGATCTTGGTTAGTCTTTGCTCTTATTTTCTTTCTATGCCAAACATCATATGTATGTATATATGTGTGTGTGTGTGTGTGTGTCTGTCTATATATATATAGACACACATATATATATACATACATACATACATACATACACACACACACACACACACACACACACAACCTTTTTATTGTGGAATTATTCAAGAAACAAATTTGGATTTGGTACCTTTTGGAAATACATTTGGATTTGGTACCTTTTGGCATAAATCTACAATTTTAAATGTGTGCAGAAGTAATTCTATTAAACAATATGTTTTATTATTTATTGTTACTTAACAGCAAGTATTCTATTATAAACAGTTAACTTTTCAGGGTTGGTGTGAGTTTTCCATGTTCCAGAAGCATTATCTCCTGATGTTTCACCCACATCTATGGCAGGCATCCTCAGAGGTTGTGAGGTCTGTTGGAAACTAGGCAAGTGGGATTTATATATCTGTGGAATAATATCCAGGGTGGGAGAAAGAACTCTCAACTGTTGGAGGCAAGTGTGAATGTTGCAATTGGCCATCTTGAATAGCATTGAATAGCCTTGCAGTTTCAAAGCCTGGCTGCTTCCTGCCTGGGGGATTCCTTTGTTGGGAGGTGTTAACTGGCTCTGATTGTTTCTTGTTTGGAATGCTTTGAAACTGCAAGGTTATTCAACGCTAATTTTGCCTCACACTTGCCTCAAATAGACAAGAGTTCTTTCTCCCATCCTGGAACTTCCACAGATATATAAACCCCACTTGCCTAGTTTCTAACAGCTTAATGGTGTAACATTAGAAAATATTGACAATTTCCGCTAACTTGGCATCCACCTCTCCACAAAAGTCAACATCAACACCGAAATACAACACTGCCTGAGCTCTGCGAGTGCAGTATTTTTCCAAATGAAGCAGAGTTTGAGGACCAGAACATCCGTAGGGACACCAAGGTGCTTGTTTATAAAGCTATTGTCCTCCCAACCCTGCTATATCCTGCAAAACATGGACTGTCTACAGACGTCACATGCAACTCCTGGAATGATTCCATTAGCGCTGCCTTCGGAAAATCCCGCAAATCTCTTGGGAAGACAGGTGGACAAACATCAGCGTGCTGGAAGAAGCAAAGACCACCAGCACTAAAGTGATGGTCCTCTGCCATCAACTCTGCTGGACAGGCCACATTGTCTGGATGCCCGACCACCGTCTCCCAAAGCAGTTGCTCTACTCCGAACTCAAGAACGGAAAACGGAATGTTGGTGGATAGGAAAAGAGATTTAAAGATGGGCTCAAAGCCAACCTTAAAAACTCTGGCATAGACACTGAGAACTGGGAAGCCCTGGCCCTTGAGTGCTCCAGCTGGAGGTCAGCTGTGACCAGCAGTGCTGTAGAATTTGAAGAGGCGCCAATGGAAGGCAAAAGAGAGAAACCTGCCAAGAGAAAGGCGCCAAGCCAACCCCGACCGAGACCACCTTCCACCTGGAAACCAATGCCCTCACTGCGGGAGAAGATGTAGATAAAAAATAGGGCTCCACAGTCACCTACGGACCCACCAGAACACTGATCCTGGAAGACTATCCTACTCGGCCAACGTGGGATCGCCTAAGAAAGAAGGTAAAGTAAGTTTCTAACAGACCTCACAAGCTCTATGGATGCCTGCCATAAATGTGGGCGAAACGTCAGGAGAGAATGCTTCTGGAATATGGCCATACATCCAGGAAAACAAACAGCAACCCAGTGAGTCCAGCCACGAAAGCCTTCGATAACACAATTTAAAAGACAGGTCACTTTTCCGTTAACACATATTCTTTTTCTCTGCACAATGAACACAATTATATTATTCAGTCATCATAAAAAATGAGGTATTTTCATCATCACTTTCTTGTACATCTGTATTACCCTCTACAATGTTTTTGTAAAATGGCAACTGGTTTACATCTTTGTATCCCATGGCTACTAGCAGTGCCGTCACATCTTTCTTTTTTGCCTCCTGAACGTGACTCTTGCACTGAACTTCCTTTAAGTTTCCAACAACAAGATCATACCTCAATCCTTGCCTTATCATGTTGTGTTGACAGACAGGTTTCACACTATAAGCCGCATGAAGCCCGACCAAACCCGTCTTTGCCTGAATTGTCAGTCTTTTAGCCTCACTAATGTTGAATCTTTTTGTGTCTGGTGCCGAATATTGTGCTACTTCTTGCCAGTTCACCCATTTAAAATCTGATCCTAGAATGTGAATTGTCCCAACGCTCTTAAATACTGCATCATACTTTTCAGGCAAAAGGATAGTTTTAATTTTTCTAAGTCTTTTCTCAACAACGCCAAATGACCTGTCTGCAGGCATATAGGAATGGCCACAGACAGAAAAAAACCACTCAATTGTAAAACTATACTGAGATGCAATCACACAAAACATGAACAACAAGCAGTAGCTCTTATTCTGAGAAGCACAACTATCACAAAACACTCTGATGGACTTGATTTTCTTAGTATCACAGTACGGCTTCAGATAGGTAGTGAAGAAATGCCATAAACAAGAACTAATTTCCGAAGGACCTCTACCCCCTTCGCTCTCAAGCCACCTATAAAAATGAGTGGTTTCGGGAGAAATACTTTTGTCCTCTCTGTGAATTATGATACCCAAAGTGTAGTACCATAGTTGCTTAGAATAGTAGGTTTGGCTTATCTGAGTTTTGGGAAGGGGCTGAATTTGCATTAGATCAAAGTTAATCGTCACGGAATCTGGTGGAAATTCATTCATATGTCGAAAGAAAGCTTTCACTCTGTGTTTATGAAGAAGTTTTTCTACCACAATACTTTTTTCCCGCTTATCTTCTGTGACGCCTTTCAGACACACAGAGAAGGCATGGCAGTGATAGCAAGCATCTTGTTTTACAGACCCAAAGCCTAGATTAAATTTTGTGACAAAAACCTTGTAGTAGAGTGCATAAGTGCAGTAAGGAGAGCTTCCACTGGCAGCTACCGCTTTCTGTTTACAAAACATACTCCACATCTGACTAACGTTCAAAGTTGAAGGCAAGTATTTCTTCAGGGGGGTTTTACATCCCCAGTGCTGTTCTCTACACTGAAAACTTTGAATATGTGCTTGTATTTCCTCACAAAGTCCTTGTAAATTGGTACGTAACCTCATTCCACCACGAGTTTCTGGAACTGCACTCCCATAATGTCTTTTTTCTTCGGCTGCGTTTTCTACTTTTCTTCTGCCAACATTCAAAATGGACAAAAATGTCTTTCTACACACCGGCACATTTCCCTCTGTAGTTGGAATATGGTAAATTATTGTTTTATTCTTACACGATCCCTCTTTATTACCTTGATTTGGCCTCTGTCTTTCTGGTGTTTTGACATCAATTAGAGATAGAATGAAATTTCGTTGACTAACTGCATCTTTGTTTTTCCAGTATTGCATGTTTACATTGCTGATATGTTCATCAGTCAGCTTTAAAGCCACACAAAAGGCCGTATCATGATGACAGTCTATCTTTGCTTTCTTTGAAGCATGCTGATTGTACCTTTCTTCCTTTTGTTTATTTCGTTTCCATGTTTGCACCGACCAATTTCTCTTCCGAGACTTATTTGTAGGAACAGCTTGTTCCATAGACTCGTCTGATATATTATTATCCATTGGAAAAACTCATACTAAACATCGAAAGTAGTATCAAAGCTGCACATTTCTATATCACAGCAGCCACTACGTAAACATACAAGGAAGTGACATCACTCCACCAATGGGATACTAGAACCCCTTGTGAAATAATCATATGGTCGTGAAATTCCACCAGTGAAATTCAAACAGGATTTGGAACCTTTTTGGTATCAAACACTGACTTGATGCGGTACTTCTTGCTCTGTATAAGTGTGGTTTAGTACATTTTGGGAATTTTAGTTTCTGCATAATATTCCACTCCTAACAAACAACATGCTGCTGCCACCTATGACTCATTTTTTCATTTTGGTGGAATTCGGGACCTTTTGAAAACAAACTCCACAACTGTATTTTCATGGTAAGTGAGGTTATGAATAGTGAAGTAATTTATAAGAACGCTGTATTTGAAAATAATTTAATGTATCATTCAAATACACACTTTCAGAGTACATTCTAAAGGGCCGCTGCCCTTTTAAACACTTAATAAGAATGTACACTTCAGAGAGACAAAATCAGTTAATTCAGAAAGATTGATGTCTAACATTGTAGTGTTAAGCAAGGCAAACAACATGAATTACATGTGCTGCAGTATACTGTATACCATATCTAAAAAGTCTCCAGTGAAATGACTTAAGACCTGCAACTTTTACAGAGTTACAAGGAAGCAGAGAGCACTGCGAGAAGGTCATTTTCATGGTACCCAAATCATTTGCTCTTTAAGAATCTTTCTTCTTGATGATGAGAGGTCCCACATTGTCTCCTGTTTCATCATTATGCTTTGTGTGGGAACCATCGCACAGTGGGAACTGTAGGGGAGGAAAAACATACAAAGTAGCCTTAAATGCACGTTTTCTTTAGCAAAACAATTAAAAAATTATAATCCCTCATAAACATCAAAACCCAAGAAAGAAACACTTTCAATCAAGGCCATCATCACTTAAGGAAGCCATAAATTCAAGTACTATAGGGATTGGAAATATTAAGAAGTACCCATAAATTAAAACTAGAAGGAAGCAATAACTGTATTTGGCCCCCGGGCCTTAGTTTGAGGACCCCTGTTCTATAGGCATTCTCTCCTGACGTTTTGCCTCACTACCTCTGAGGATACTTGCCATAGATGCAAGCGAAACGTCAGGAGAGAATGCCTCTAGAACATGGCCATGTAGCCCGAAAAAACCTACAACAAACCAATCTTTTTATTCATATTTTTGGCCACAAGTTCAAAGTTCGAAAGGTTGACGAGAGAGAGAAAAGAGGAACACATACTAAATGTGACAATCGTTTTTAAGTTGAGCGGTCTTAATAGACGAGCACAGCTTCTCATACAGGAAAAGTTGCTCTGAAAATCATTGCTGGGACCAACCAAGAGGGATTCTTTCAGCACTACTTTCTACACAAATCATTGAGATCTTCTGCAAGATTGCTTTAGAACAGTGGTTCTCAACTTGTTGGTCTTATCATCCACCTCAACACTTTTGATGACACTGTCTACTTGATTGTTGCACTTTCTTTGCACTCCCTTCAGGATGTATTGCACTCATGGAGCCTGAACCTTAGCTATGTTATTTTTCACAGCCATATTGTTTTGATGTTGTTTACAATTGTGATTGTTTTTATATTTTATCTGATTTTTTTTTTAATTGGTTGCGTTTTATTTGTAATTTGGGCTTGTCCCTTGTAAGTCACCCTGATTCTCCTTGGGAGATGGTTAGCGGGGTATAAAAATAAAGTTGTTGTTATTATTATTATTATTATTATTCTGACACAAAAACACAATATGTCACAGCAAATGAGAGCTATATGCTGGATTTCATATCACAAAATCACAAGTCGAACACTTCCCAAGAGTCTAGGACTGTGTGATGTATTTTCGAATTATATGTGCAGATCCAATAAGGTGGCCTTTTGCAGTTGACAGATCATGATTTTGTCAATATTTATTGTTTCCAAATGCCAGCTGAGATCTTTTGACATGGCACCCAGTGTGCCAATGATCACTGGGACCACCTGTACTGGTCTATGCCAGAGAATTTGCAGTTCGGTTTTGAGGTCCTGATAACAGCTGAGTTTTTCCTGTTGTTGTTGTTGTTGTTATTTGGCTCTCAATTCCCAGAAATCCTAACAGTTGGTAAACTAGCAGGGATTTCTGGGAGTTGTAGGCCAAAACACCTGGGAACCCACAGGTTGAGAACCATTGCTTTAGAGCAAGAAGTTACGCAAATTGGACATTTTCTTCTTTTACCTTCTTAGACCTCCAACACCGGCAATACACAGCTTTGTCCCCCAAATCTTCCATATCAAACGCATGAACTACTTTCGGGTTATCTTTCTGAATATGGACGTTTACCATCCCACTACAGCATTTGTCCTTGCTAAAGAATTTTTTGTAAGCGAGATATCCAACTGCTGCCGCTCCTGCCGCAAATGAGACTGCTACGACCCATTCAACTGAAAGAGAGAGAAAAATGAAAAACTGTCAAAGGTATTCAAGTACAGGTTACTGCTAACATGTAATTACTGTTTAAAAAGCTTGTCATTTCTAATAGTTTTTTTTATTATTTTCTTCTCAAATACAGATCATGGCTTAGTATAACATTAGTATAAATAAACTTAGTATAAATAAAGAAACATTAGTATAAATAAATTTAGCATGAACACACTGGAAGCAATACTTTTTCACAATTACAGTGGAATCTAAAACATATATATTCAGATACAGGGGTAGCTGAATACATCTAAATTTTATTCCCTATATCTCAACATAGTAATTAAGAAAAAAATGTAGGTTTCTGCCTACATTCTGCACACTTTTCCCATATTGGCGCTATAGCACCTAAGGGAAACTGGTTAGTATTGATTTATACCAGGTATGGGAAACTTGGGCCCTCCAGGTGTTTTGGACTACAACAATTCTTGTTATTTGGCTCTCAACTCCCAGAAATCCTAACAGCTGGTAAACTAGCAGGGATTTCTGGGACTCGGTGCGGCTTACATGAGGCCAAGCCCAAAATACATCAAATAAAACATCAATAAACACAACATCAATAAACAATCAATAAAATACAAATCATATAAATCACATAAACAAAAAACAATCAATAGTGCATAAACAATTTTAAATCTATTAAAATGTAATAGATTAAAATTGAAAATATGCTGACGTGAACAAGATAAAAAATAACTAGGATAGGATTTTTCGGAGAGAAATGAGGGAGCACAGTCCATTCTAAGTCAGTATTAAAGTACATTGTGAGGACATATTGCTGAGAGTTCTCCTTATTCTGGGAAGGCACACTGGAACAACCACGTTTTCAGACTCCTTCTAAAAACTGCCAACGTTGGGAAATGTCTAATGTCCCTGGGAAGTGGGTTCCAGAGTTGGGGGGGGGGGCCACCACCGAGAAGGCCTTCTTCCTTGTCCCCACCAATCGCGCCTGCGAAGGAGGTGGGAGCATGAGCAGGGCCTCTCCAGATGATCGAAGAGATCGTGTGGGTTCGTACACAGAAATGCAGTCACGCAGGTAGGCATTGTCATACCCAATACGCTGCTGGATTTAATTCTGGAGTTGATCCAGAAAAAGCAACAGAAAAATCCAACCATACATGAATGTTTACTAGGGGTGCACCTACACTGCAGTTATTTTCACTGCCGTTGGCTCAATGCTATGGAATTAAGTGTTTTAGCCTTCTCTGCCAAAGAGTGCTGATGCCCCACCAAACTACAAATCCCAGGATTCCATAGCATTTAGCAATGGTAGGTAAAGGCATGTCAAACTGCATTAATTATACAATGTAGATGTACCCTAGGACAGAGCAATGGATTGAAACCACAACTCTGGAGATCAGGGTTCTGATCCTCAGTCAGCCATGGAAACCCATTAGGTCAGTGTTTCTCAACCTGGTGTCACGAGGGGGGTGTTAGAGGTTCACCAAAGGCGCCAAGAAGGGAGAGGTCTGGACCTGAGCAAGGAAGGCAGCCAGGAAGGAAGATGGGGAACACGCCCGGGAGGCCGCCAGGAGCCAAGGCAGCGGAGGAGGAGAAGGCGGAGGAGGGGAGCCCGTGGCCAAGGTCCTCCACACCAAGAGGCTCTACCGGTGAGGAGGAGAAGGAGAGAGAGACAACCCCAAGTGCTGCAGTGTGCCTGGGATGGGCTCCCCGAGGCCTTCTGGGAGCCGTAGTTTTTAATTTTATTATTATTTTAATTTTATACCCAGCGTACTAGATGACCCCCAACTTTTTATAAGACTTTACATGCCTAAAAGGTTGTCTAGAATATATGGTAATAATAATGATAATCTTTCAATGCAGCCATTTTTAAAAATATAAGGTAAATGAGTTATATGAGTGCAGCAATCAGGAGTGCCTTTGGATGCATCCACACTGTAGAAATAGTGCAGCTTGACACCACCTTAGCAATGCTATGGAATCCTAGGAGTTGTACTTTGGTGACGCACCAGCACTCCCCTAACAGGGAAGACTAAAGGTCTTGTATAACTACAACCCACGATTCCAGTGCATTGAGCCACTGCAGTTAAAGTAGTGCCAAACTACATTCATTCCATAGTGTAGACGCACCTTTTGTTCTCAACACAGAAGCATACATGGAGCAGAAAGTCGAGCCAGTGGTTAAGGGAAAGCACCGACCATGGAAAAGTCCAGCCCTGCCCCAGGGCTCTCTTCCAAAACAAACAGGTGTGACAAATGTGTCAAAGCTCCACCTGATACATGCAAACATAGAAGGCTGCCTGGGAGCACTGCTGTAGCTGCTGCACAACATGCTGCCTGAGAGTAGCAATTTGTCCCATTCAAAGGTGTGCAAAATAGCCAGTTGTAAAACTATTTTTAATGCATGTTTTCTTTTCTTTATGAATACGTCTTCTGCAATGCAAAAATGACCTCCTAGGGCAGGGGTCCTCAAACTAAGGCCCGGTGGCCAAATACGGCCCTCCAAGGTCATTTACCCCGCCCTCACTCAGTATCAACTTAAGTCTGAAACGACTTAAAAGCACACAACAACAATCCTATGTCATCAGCCGAAAGCAGGCCCACACTTCCCATTGAATTACTAGTTTATATTTGTTAAAATGGTACTTCGTTTTAATTATTGTATTGTTTTAAAGTGTTTTTTGCACTACAAATAAGATATGTGCAGCATGCATAGGAATTCATTTTTTTAAAAATTATAATCTGGCTGGCCCATGCTGCAGATACAATAATATCTGCACTATGCAGTGGTGATCGGCACATTGGGTGCAGTGCCTAAAGACCTTGGCCTGCACTTAAACACAATCGGCGCTGACAAAATTACCATCTGCCACCTGCAGAAGGCCACCTTACTGGGATCTGCGTGCATTATTCGCCAATACATCACACAGTCCTAGACACTTGGGAAGTGTCCCGACATGTGATCCAATACAACAGCCAGCAGAGTGTCTGCTGTGGACTCATCTTGTTGTGTTTCAAATAATAATCATATTTTAAAAAATAATAATCTGGCCCTCCAACAATTTAAGGGATTCTGACCTAGCCTTCTATTTAAAAATTTTGAGGATCCCTGTCCTAGGGGCTAATAATATATAATATAATATAATATATATTGTATATACATATAATATTTATAATATTACAATGTAAGACAATATAATAATATATTATACTTATATATTTTATATTATATGTAATATTACTAATAATACATTACAGTACAAGGGCATAGTACAATACAGTAATATATAATACTGATATTGTGCTATGCTAGTAATATAATATATTGTATGTATATATCTTGTAAGCCGCTCTGAGTCCCCTTCGGAGTGAAAAGAGAGGAATATAAATGCCGCAAATAAATAAATAAATAAATAAAATACAGGCTTTGCCATTTTCATGTTGTAAGATGCGACTGAGTAAAACTAGCCATTGCATTTTGGAAAGACATGTGTTTTTAATAGCTATTAATTGAATGATGTGTCAGAGGCTTTCATGGTTGGAATCACTGGGTTGCATTCAAAGCACTGGAGCCCCCGGTGGCGCAGTGGGTTAAAGCCCTGTGCTGGCAGGACTGAGGATCGACAGGTCGCAGGTTCGAATCCGGGGAGAGGCGGATAAGCTCCCTCTATCAGCTCCAGCTCCTCATGCGGGGACATAACCCACATTATCTGCTTTGGATTATCTGAGTCTACACTGCCATATTATTCAATTCAAGGCAGATCATCTGGATTTTATACAGATTTTATACCTTTGGGCCCTTCCAAACAGCCATGTAACACAGAATATCAAGGCAGATCATCCACAATATCTGCTTTGAACTGGATCATTTGAGTCCACACTGCCATATAATCCAGTTCAGTGTAGATTTTATACAGCTGTGTGGATGCTGTCGAAGTTAGGAGGCAAAAAAGAAGAAAGGTTTTCCATCGCAGGCACGTGACTGGAAGGTGGCTGGGTGCATAAGACCGTGAGAAAGGAAAAACCCTGAAGGTCATACACAGCAAGGCCCTGAAGGGAGTCAACAAAACGGTGTTCTCTCTAATGCAAAAGCTAGGCTGCTCCTTCAAACGGTAAGGGCCTCGCCCACCTTTCGGGAATGTAACGTGGGCATGCAGACAAGAGGAAGGGCCTCCTCCCCTTCGGAGGGCAACAGGTCCCAAGTTGGCCCCAATCTGGCAAAGGCGTGCAGGACACAAGGCCAGGCTTGCAGAGACAATGGGCACGCGCGCATGCGCACTCTTACCCCGCACGGACCCATTCGCCGCGAGGCCCATACTGTCAGTCCCCGATGGCGTTGTTGTCTCGCGGCCGCCCCGGATTGCAAAGGACACGCGAGGGGGGGGGGGGGGGCGCGAAGGAAGTGGCGTCGGGTTTCCCCACGCCTGCGCACTACTGATCTCAATATGGCGGCCCTGAACTTCTGCCCTTAAAGGGGCACAGCAAGAATTAGAATTAGAGAATTAGAGCAGTTTGACCTCACTTAAACCAGCCTAGGGAAATCTATTGAGCCTCTTGCTGTTAAAGTAGTGTCAAAAGTGCTATTATTGATAATGAAGACTAAAGGCCCTTCCAGGCAAGCCCAATATCCAAGGATCTGATGCCATGTTTTCTGTTTATCCCAGATTATCTGGCAGTGTGGACTCATAGAATCCAGTTTAAAGCAGAAAACCTGGGATCAGTTCCTGGGACATAGGGCCTGTCTGGAAGGGACCATAGCCTTGGCCTTGCAATCTGCCAATGTAGTTTGATTCCGCCACTTTCACAGCCATGGCTCAAGGCTATGGCACAATGGGAGGTGTAGTTTTACAATTCAAAGTGCTGGTAGGTAAAGGTAACGGTAGTCCCCTGACATTAAGTCCAGTCATGTCTGACTCTGGGGGTTGGTGCTCATCTCCATTCCTAAGCCGAAGAGCCAGTGTTGTTCGTAGACACCTCCAAGGTCATGTGGCCGGCATGACTGAATGGAGCGCCCTTACCTTCCCGCCAGAGCAGTACCTATTGATCTACTCACATTTGCATGTTTTCGAACTGCTAGGTTGGCAGAAGCTAGGGCTGACAGCGGAAGCTCACGCCGCTCCCCGGAATCGAACCTGCGACCTTTCGATCAACAAGCTCAGCAGCTCAGTGCTTTAATCCACCGCGCCACCAGGGCCTCCAGTGCTGGTGTTGACCTATAAATCCCTAAACGACTCCGGCCCAGTTTACCTGTCCGAACGGATTTTCCCCTATGAACCATCAAGGTTAAGATCTTCTGGAGGGGCCCTGCTCTCGGTCCCACCACCTTCGCAAACGCGTCTGGTGGTGACGAGGGACAGGGCCTTCTCAGTGGTGGCCCCTCGGCTCTGGAACTCTCTCCCGTTGGAGATTAGATCTGCCTCTTCTCTCCTGACTTTCAGAAAGCTGGTAAAAACCTGGCTTTGGAATATAGCATTTGCAGAATGATGATCGAGTCAATAACGGCTGACCACACAGGCGGATGGTGATGAATTTGTGATTTTATTCTGACGACCTGGCTTTTCTAATTGTATGATATTGTATGATCTGTATTTTAATTTATTTTGTATTAATGTATTAAAATGTAAAGGTTGTTGTCCCCTGACATTAAGTCCAGTCATGTCTGACTCTGGGGTGTGGTGCTCATCTCCATTTCTAAGCCGAAGAGCCAGCGTTGTCCATTGACACCTCCAAGGTCATGTGGCCAGCATGACCGCATGGAGCGCCGTTACCTTCCCACCAGAGCGGTACCTATTAATCTACTCACATTTGCATGTTTTCAAACTACTAGGTTGGCAGAAGCTAGGGCTGACAGCAGAAGCTCACACCGCTCCCTGGAATCGAACCTGCGACCTTTTGGTCAACAAGCTCAGCAGCTCAATGCTTTAACCCACTGCGCCACCGGGGGGGGGGGGGGCATTAATGTATTATGATGCTATTATGTTTACTTTATTTGTGTTGAATTTTCTGCTGTTAGCCGGCCTGAGTCCCTCTTCGGAGGTCGAGAGGACCAGGTTATAAAAACTCTAAATAAATAAATAAGGTTCTCAGTCATGGACAGAGAACAATAGATATAGTTGTGTTATAGTTGTGCCACTAAAATCCCATGTGTGCTATAATGTCAATCAAAATAATAAACAACTGTATAGCTAACTTCGACGAATGAAATGATTTATCTTTGGAAACCAATGAAAATGTATCAGCTTTCCTCAGGGCATGTAAGACATATCTGTTTCGACAGGCCTTTGATCTTTGATATTGTTGTTTTTAAATTGTTTTTAAATTGTGTTAGATTTTAGCCTGTTCTTGTAAGCCACTCCGAGCCCCAGGGGAGTGGCGGCATATAAGTTTGAATAATAAATAAATAAATAAATAAATAAATAAAAATTGTTTGTGGCAACTTTGGAAAGCCTCTTCTAAAACTTAAATTTAAAGGTGGGATTTCAACTGACGACAAACAACTTTCTCGTCTCCTCTTCGCAGACGATTGCATCCTTTTTGCCCAAAATCCAGAAAATTTACAACATCTCCAAAAACTAGTG
Organism: Anolis sagrei; assembly: GCF_037176765.1. NCBI lineage: Eukaryota > Metazoa > Chordata > Lepidosauria > Squamata > Anolidae > Anolis > Anolis sagrei. The sequence continues at coordinate 178,084,018 of NC_090023.1, read as the reverse complement.
CAAATCTCAAAATCAGTAAGACTGGAAATGAACTTGAGGAAAACAAAATGGATGAAAAATGAGCAATGTGTCCAGGGCCAAGTCATTATAAACAGAGGTGAAACTGAGGAAGTGACTGAATATGTATATCTTGGTTAACAAGTACAGTTGAATAATTTGGCAAATGGCAAATGTGCAAGAAGATGCAAGGTTGCTTGGACTGCTTTTAATCGAAACTGGGAAGTGCTGACAAATGATAAGCTGCAAATGAAGATATCTTCAACACTACAGTCTTACCGCAATGTTATACACATCTGAAACATGGGCAACAACAAAGTTAGAGGAGAAAAAACTGGTGGTGATTCAGAGAGCAATGGAAAGAAGGGTGTGTGGTGTGATAATAAGAGATAAGGTCAGCAATAAAGAGCTGTATCAAAGAACCGAGGTGCATGACATGGTCAATGAAATCTATGAGGCAAAAAGAGGATGGGCAGGGCATATAGCACGAAAGAAAGGCAACCGGTGGATATGTCAACTAACAAACTGAATACCAAGAGGCCACAAATGGCCCTTGGGCAGATCTCATACTCGATGGGACGGACCAATGGTTAAGCTTTCTGCCAGAAATGGAAAAGAAAAGCACAGAATTGTATATTTTGGCAAATGGTAGATTTGCATGAAGCCCAAAGGAGTGGATCGATGACAAATCGGATCAGATAGGATAGAAAGATTTCCTTGAGTGTCTTTTTTTTTTTTTTTTTTTTGGAAGAAGACAGGATATATATATTGTTCTGTCGCGCGCTAGGCCTATAAAGAATTTCCTTTAGAACAGGACATGCAACCTTTGCCCAGCGGGAAGCCAGGGGGCCCAAGGAGAAGTTCTCAGAGGTTTTCCACCACAAATAATCTTTAGATGGCTTGTGAAGTATAACAAAGTTCTTTATTAATGAACAATCAAACAGAAACTTCTCTTGTCTTCAGTAAAGTTAAGCAAATGATTCCAGGCTTTTAGGCAACTGGTGAATTCCTAATCTTGCCCACGAAGGACAGACAACTGTCTTCAATAACTTCTTCTTTAAAGGGAAATCCCCTTTTTAACTTCTCCCTGGCTGACTGTAATCTAACCCTTACTGATGTGGGCTCCGTACCGGGTCGAACTGCATCTCGAACGCCGAGTGGACCTACCAGTAAAGGCTTAGATGTTCTCCAGCTGGAGTTCTTTGGTCTTTAGGGCTGTTTTCCTGGAAATTCTTAAAGGTTGAAGCTTTTGTACAGGGGAAGCTTGCACATGGCCTATACATTAGCTTTCCTTGCTGAGACTAACTAAAAAATGGCTCCCTTCCCTTCCCAATTGCCCTGAGCAAGGGGCGGGACCAAACTTAACGATGATGAACAGGTGACTTGCCCTATGACTGCAACCAAAAGAAGCCACCTATCTGCAGAGTCCCTGAAACCCAGGACTGCAACCAAACATTTAATACAAAGCAAATAAAGTTGGAGCTCCTGGTACAGCTGTACCAGAACCTATATTAAAAACAGAATTAGAAGAAACTTAACAAGACAAAGGCAAATTCAGATTTGCCATGTCTGCATTTTAAAAAAATGGAGTAGTAAATAGTTGGTGATTCATATGAATCTGTTTCTTTATGAATAATGTATTGTTTTCCCTGGCTGAGAGAAATCTGTACATCCAATCTGTAGGGCATACAGTTGGGAAAAATATAATTAGTTTTAAAATAACACTAGTGTTTGTGTTTCAGATCATTCCTTACAGGGAATGAGTCATGGACAGCTAAAAAGCGATACAGCTGTTTTGTGGAGTTTGCATGGCTCCTAAATCAATTATTTTGCTTAATAAGAGAAAAAATAAATCCAGAGGTAACTAAAATGATGTAACAAGCATTAATGATTCCTCACCTATAGATTTCAGGCTATTAACAACAGTTCTATAAGACAGTTCAGCTACATTGTACACAGCGGGAAATATGTCTGGTTAAAAATAATAGTATTTCATGACACAAAAATAAATCAAACTATAAATTAATGTATGGTGCCCACTTAGGGAGTAAATTCAAAGCCAATTCACTCATATTGCTAATTAATGATAATGACCATGTATATTAAAATCCAATCTTTCACTATAACAGGGAAAAGGTGAAAAGGCATTTTAACTGTCTCCCTTGCTGTTAAATGCTCATTTGCAGAATCAAACGCAAAGCACTTCTACCTACCAGAAAATTGTACAGCTTTGGCCGATTGCTCTCATGGGAAGTGACACGAAAATGACTGTCAGTGGAAAATGAACAATTTAAGTAGAAATTTATTATTTTTTGTAAACAAAATATCCCTGTAATTATAACCAAAAAAACACTTCCCATATGCCTAACTATCTGTACAAAAGGATACAGTTAGGAACTGCTTTATGTGTTCAGGATAGACCCATATAATGCATTCTTTGCCAGTTTAGATCTGGCCTTAGTTTTAATCTCTGTTGTGAGTCGACTTTATGGGAACTCGAACAACTCTGAGCAACGAAGAGTGAAGAGTGCCTCACAGTGGTGGGCAGGAGCAACAGGGTTAGATAGTTTGAATTGCAATGTGCTCTTTGGTGAAATCCTTTTTTATATTCTTGGAGTTTTTTTTATTCCACCTCCTTGTCTTCCCAGGAATCGTCTTCAACCCTGTCCAATTGTGAACTGAGAAAAAAGATCAACGTGAAAGGGATTTAGGAGTCTTAGGAGACCACAATATGAACATGAGCCAAGAGTGTGGTGCTGCAGCTAAAAAGGCCAATGTGATTCTTGGCTGCATCAATAGGAGTCAAGTGTCTGAATCGAGGGACGTCCTAGTCTGGTGAAGTCTCCTTCTTGGGAGGTTCGTAAGCAGATGCTGGATGGCCATCTGTTAAGAGGGCTTTGATTGTGTTTTCCTGCATAGAAGGGGGTTTGGATTGGGTGGCCCTTGGGGTCTCTTCCAATTCTATGATGAGCTCTTTGAGCAACTTTCCTACCTAAGAATGGAGTTCTTATAATGTTTACTTTCTCCAAACCATTGGCATGTTTTTCCTTCAATCAAGCTCTCTGTTGGCTTGACCATGGAACGCATTTTAACAAACCCTATTGTGAGCAACACAAGACATGAAATAAAAGATATTTATTTATTTTTACCATTGCATAGAGCACAATCTCCTTACAAGGTACCTATGGCTTTCACTGGGCATGAATTATGCGCTACCCATTGTGATGCGCCGGATGTTTCATAGCAGTTAAGGCTGGACTAAGGGACCCAGAGTGAAGTGGGTGTCTCCAGCAATAAGGATCATGAAGGAACATGGTTTTTCGTTTTGTCATGTTGCCACTTTCCTCCAACTGCCCATATTCTTATTCTTCTGTCCCATATTTTTAACGTCTTCTTCTCTACTGTGTTTGGTAAGGTTTGGGATAAATATAATAATTTTGGTATTATAAACATTTCCAATGCTCTTATTCTGTCCACCTTTGTTAATGTTTTCCCTTCCCAGATCTTAAGTTGTTTCTCTATTTCCATTTTTGTTTGTAATTCCCCTTAACTATACTCTTTGGATTTTTGTATATCCATACTCCTAAATATTTTAGCTTCTTTGATCCTAATTTTAATCCTGATATTTTCCTAATCTCCAATTGTTCTTTTGGTGGGGTGTTAAGACATAGTATCTCTGACTTTTCCATGTTAACAAATAATCCTGATATATTCTTAAACTCTTCCAAATGGCTAAATGCAAAAGAGGAAGAGGGAGGCTGGGAAATCCCAAGTTTAGAAGTCTATCACGATGCATTTCAAATCCAAAGATTGTTGAAAATACAGTATACGGAAAAAATGAGTAAATATGGAGAAGTTAATAAATAATATTAAAGAAAAAGATATAATATTTAGGGAATGGAAGAGGAGAGAGGAAACAGAACTTAAGGAACCCTTTAAAGCAGGGCCCCTCAAACTAATGCCCACGGGCCAGATACGGCCCTCATTTACCCCACCCTTGCTCAGGTCAACCTAAGTCTGAAACGACTTGAAAGCACACAACAACAACAACAACAACCCTATCTCATTAGCCAAAAGAAGGCCCACACTTCCCATTGAAATACTAATAAGTTTATATTTGTTAAAATTGTTTTTAATTTTAATTATTGTATTGTTTTAAGTGTTTTTTAAGTGGGTTTTTTGCACTACAAATAATATATGTGCAGTGTGCATAGGAATTAATTCCCAAACGACAAAATATTTTTTTGAGTGATGGTCACTCCTTGGGTTAGTACAGGGGTCCTCAAACTAAGGCCCAAGGGCTGGATATGGCCCTCCAAGATCTTTTACCTGGCCCTCTCTCAGAGTCAACCTAAGTCTGAAATGACTTGAAAGCACACAACAACAACAACAATCCTTTCTCATCAGCCAAAAGCAGGCCCACACTTCTCATTGAAATACTAAAAAGTTTATATTTGTTAAAATTGTTCTTGATTTTAATTATTGTATTGTTTTAAAGTGTTTTTTGCACTTCAAATAAGATATGTGCAGTGTGCATAGGAATTCATTCATGTTTTTTTTTCCAAATTATAATCCGACCCTCCAACAGTTTGAGGGACTGTGACCTGGCCCTCTGTTTGAAAAGTTTGAGGACCCCTGCTTTAGAGGAACAGTAAAAGTGTGGAGAAAAAAGAAAGAAGAAGTTAAATCCAGGCAATGAGAATAAGATTTATTTATTTATTTATTTATTTACCTCATTTGTATACCGCTTTTCTCAGCCCTTGGGCGACTCAGAGCGGTTCACAGCAACAGTTTCAGTATACACAATACAAGATCATTGGGCATTTAAAAGCAATAACATAACAAATTAATTAAACAGTAAATATCAATACAACAATACATCAATATAACAAATCCATCAGATCTCTTCAATAGAATCAGAATCCAAGATGGCAACTATATGGCAAATGAATTATAATAATGATGAAATTATAGGCAGAACATTGAGATTAATTGAAAGTAGAGGGAAAAGGTTAATAGAGGATCTATATACAGAGGATGGAAACCCTGTAGAACAAAAAGAAATTCAGAATTGGATAGGGTCAGGGAAATGGATTCAAAGCTTGGCTATAAGACAGGAAATGTTTAGATGGAGGGGAAAAATTAGAGAACAGGATAGTCCATTTGAGAAGGTGATTAGGAAATATTTGAGAGGAGAGAAGAAAGTGGCAGGAGAGCTGTACGACCAAATCATAAGAGTAAAAGAAGAAATAATAGAGGAAATTTTCCAAACATGGAGATTGGACATGGAAATGGAGAGGGAAGACATTCAAAGGGAAATAAGTACCGTATATTCCGGCGTATAAGACGACTGGGCGTATAAGACGACCCTCAACTTTTCCAGTTAAAATATAGAGTTTGGGATATACTTGCCATATAAGACCACCCCTCTTCCAATGCACACCAAATAAAAATTTCAAAAAAATCAGATTTGAATTCAATACGGTAATTTTAATTCAAATGCTTATGACATGCAGGTTCCTATGAGAGGGCCATTGTACCTTACATTGTACATTACAGTTGCTCTTCCTCCCTTTAATTTCATTTACACTCTGCGTCCTTTACATTATGCTGGCAATAAGTTAAAATAAACAGTTGCATTAAATAATTATCATTTACAACAATTAAAAAACCAGCTGAGGTAAAGTGTCATATCAGTTCCCTTTTGCCTTCTCGCAGGCTTCTCCTATTGACATAGCCTAAAACGGCATTGGCCTTTTCAGCTGCAGCATCACACTATTGGCCTTGAATGTCGATTGAAAAAGAGCCTTCTAGTTTGGAAATGCCGGTGAAACGAGATGCTTCCAGCCACACAGCACTCAACAAGTAAAAAATTCAGGAAGTTTTTCCAAACATCAGTTAAGGGACTTTTAAAGATCGATTTCCATTTACAAGGTAAGTCAAGGATTTGCAGGTAGGTGATTCTATAACGCACAGCACTCAACAAGTAAAAGATTCCCTCCTTCCCTTTCAGATGAAGGAGGCAAAGCTGAGGATTGGAGGAAACATTGGATCCCTCTGGAAGAAGAGAAGCCCAAAAAGAAAAGCAAAGGGGATTCGGCCCAAGGGATAGATATCAACTGCTTCTGAGCTCCTGTCCTATTCAGCTTTGTCGGTTTGGTTGCGACCCTGCAGGGGGAGTTTGATGGAAATCTATCTGTATATTTGGCAGGCTGTTTGGAGGGGGAAGACAATGCCAAGAGTTGGATCCAGGCTCATTCCTCCCAATGGTTTTCTGGGTCACAATGTGATTTTTTAGCTTTGAATATGTTTTAATGGATTGTGACTGTGAATTTTTTAAATACTGTTATGTTTAATTCTGTTTTAATGTTTGATTTTTCATATATTTCAAAAATTTGTGGTCATATTTATAATTGTAAGCTGCTTTGGGTCTCCTTCAGGGGAGATAAAGTGGGGTATAAATAAACATCATCATTAATAATAATAATAAAAATAAAAATAAGAGGATGATGATCCCTGAAAGTAAAAATGTGGGGAAAGAGCAAGAGAGATAAAGGAGCCTCAGCCTGACAACACAAAATGAAGAACATATAAATAAAGAAGGAGAGAAGACGAATGATAAGAGAAGAAGGGGAAAAGGCAAAAGAAAGAGCAGTGCTGTTAAGCTGAAGAGAGAAGGAGAAAAGGAAGAAGAGAAGGCAAAAGAAAGAAAAGTACCGGAAATAAGAATGATAAACAAAAAAAGAGAAGGAGAGAAAAAGGTAAGGAAGAGAAAAGGAAGCAAAAGGAAGAGAAGCACCAGAAAAAGAAAATGTATAAAGAAGGAAGAAGGAAGGAAGGGAAAATAAGGAGGGGTGACAAAAATATGAAGGACAAGCTCCTCAGAATGAAAGGGAAAGGGAATAAAATAAGAGGAAAGAGAAAAGATGAATGGAAAAGAAAAAGGGAGGTTGACAAGAAAAATATTGTCAAAAGAAGAAATAAATAAATAAAAGGTGGGTTGCAGCAAAGCTGCTCATAGATTTAAAAACACTGGGAAGCTAATGGTTGGAAACAGATTTAAAAAGACTGGAAAGCTAATGGTTGGAAACAGATTTTTTTTTTTTTTTTTTTTTGCTGGCATTTTAAAACTAGAAGGCCATTCACTGGTCAAGTGGCCAGATTGGTTTGTGGATGAAAAATACGATATACTGAGTTTTCCTAAGGAATGTATTATTGAAGATAATGAGAAAGATCTTAGTTAAAGCAGATATATCAACCCAAGAAGTCTTCATAGTACCTGATGTTACAGAAGATGAGAGTCTGTGCCCCAAGTGGAAGATTTCTAGGAGCCATTTCAAGCCACCAGAAGGGGCCATTTCAGGGAATGTATTCCAAATTCAGGTAAGGGATTTAAAAGGAATGGTTTGCAACCACCAGCTAAGTAAAGGATTTGCAGGTAGGTGCTTCTTCAACACACAGCATTCACCAAGGAGAAGATCTTCAGGAAGGATTTGCAACAACCACGTAAGAACAACATATTTCATGAAAGGACCTGGAGCCATCAGGCGTGGCCATGGACTTCTCAGATACAGAATCCCCAAAAGATACTGAGAAGAAGGTGCTCTCATGGGAGACTGGGCAGGAACATGACGGAGGTTCTCCCTCAGTGGACATCAGACAGGCCCCTTCGCTGTTGACGTTTCGGAGGAAGGTGAAGACCTGGCTTTTCGAACAAGCGTTTGGCTTATCAGTGCAATGGAATATAGGAATACGGTGCAATCGAACATAGGAATATGGAACAAAGGATTACGAGAACGGATTCTGATTTGTTGTTGAGGCGCTATGATAAGGATTATTTATTGATATTGATTGTTATGTATAATGTATAATGTGTTTTAATTTGCCTATGATACTGTCTTGTGATCATTTGTATTATGTAAGCCGCTTTGAGTCGCCTAAGGGCTGAGAAAAGCGGTATAGAAGTAAAGTAAATAAATAAATAAATAAATTTTGAACATACTGCATTGAAGAGTCAATGCACCAAGAAGAAGAGTTGCAAGAATGATTTGTGACAACCAGGTAAGAGGCATTCACCTCTCTTTCCATTTTCTGATTTTTTAAGACTGCAAATTTCTGGTGAAATTTAATGTTTCTATGTTTGTTTACAGAAGGAATTTTGCATCTGAACACCAATGCAAATGTGAAGATCTTGCTCAAGAATTGATAATGATATGGCTCAGCAGAAGATATGCTCAGCCAAGAACCAATTGGGAAGGAAGGCTTCAAAGAAGTCACAGAGGTACATATTCAGAGAAAGCACTTTCCCTTCCCTTCTAGATTCTTGAAGACATTTGCAGTTTTCCTTTTGAAGCACTATCAATGGTTCACAATGCTATTTCTCCGCTTTGCAACACATATTGAGGATACCCGTCCTACATGTGGATGGACATGATTCTGATTAGATTCTCTTTTCCCCTCCTGTCTTGATTCTCTTCATCGATTTCTCTTTGAAATATATACATATGAAGAAGGAAAAGTCTTTCTCTCTATATGTATCATGAACGACTTCGAATTCGAAATCCACCTGCTGGCAATGCTCGCTTCACGCAATGGCTGAGTCTGTGCACCAAGCAGAAAATCTCAAGGAACAATTTGCAGTCACCAGGTAAGGCATTTCCAAGGAATGATTTGCAAGCACAAGGTAAGGGATTTTTAAGGAACGATATCCTTTTATCAGGTAAGTCCAGGATTTGCAGGTAGGTGATTCTGTAAGGCACAGCACTCACCCAGTAAAAGATGTTCAGGAAGGTTTTTCAAACACCAGGTAAGTGCGTACTCCCTCTGTCATTGTGGGACCAAATAGCTTTCTCTAGGCTAGTGATTGGGAGAAGTTGGATAATGTCCATATTGAGGATACCTGGGACTATCTGAGCACAGCATCTGATCCTACAATACAAGGTGACACACATGTTTTGGCTCTAAATTTCTTGAAGACATTTGGAGATCCACCTTTCTCTTTTTGGACACTTATCAATTATGCATAATGCTTCCCCCCCCCCCCCCCCTTGTAGCACATCAGATCTGTCCGAGTGAATGGGAAGAGGACTTGATGTCAGAACTTTGCACTTTCTGTCTGGAGCATAAGACGACAATGGAATCTGGAAATGAAAGTTAGGGAGGTAAGTGGTTCCAGTGATGTCTCAGAATATGCCTGAACCCGAAGGAAGGAAATTTCTCCTACAGAAATATCTACGCTTTACAATTGACTTCTACCAACAAGAGAAGAAGCCGAGTAGGAGGAGGATACCAAGAGCCAATGGCTGGAAGCATCTCGATTTGCCGGCATTTCCAAACTAGAAGGCTCTTTCTTGATCAACATTCAGGGCTGGTTTGTGTCTCCCAACCGGAGCCATGGCTGGTCCCCCATTTTCAAGAGTGAAACCGTATTAATGGTGAATCTGTGCCATCATCGAGGGAGGCAAGGACACATCCCAGCAAGACTGATTTCCTGCCATATCTTTTTATGCTTATGGAAAACAATTCCCCCTTTGCATTATTGCTCTTTTCTTCCTTCCGTCCTGCATGTGGATATACATATTTCTGGCTATATCCTCTTTAGCCATCCTGTCTTACGGAACTGCATTTATATTGATCTGCGAAAAGCGTCGAGAGAGATTGTTTTCCTTATCTATTTTGACTTGATGATGAGAACATTCAGGGCTGGTTTGTGTCTCCCAACCGGAGCCATGGCTGGTCCCCCATTTTCAAGAGCGCAACCGTATTAATGGTGAATCTGTGCCATCATCGAGGGAGGCAAGGACACATCCCGGCAAGACTGATTTCCTGCCACATCTTTTTATGCTTATGGAAAACTATTCTCCCTTTGCATTAGTGCTCTTTTCTTCTTCCCGTCCTATATGTGGATATACATATTTATTTTTGGACACTTATCAATGATGCAATATGCTTCCCCCCCCCCCCCCTTTGTAGCACATCAGTTCCCTCTGAGTGAATGGGAAGAGGACTTGAAGTCAGAACTTTGCACTTTCTGTCTGGACCATAAGACGACAATGGAATCTGGAAATGAAAGTTAGGGAGGTAAGTGGTTCCAGTGATGTCTCAGAATATGTCCGTACCCGAAGGAAGGAAATGTATCCTACCAATATATCTATGCTTTACAATTGACATCTATTAACAAGAGAAGAAGACGAGTAGAAGGAGGACACCAAGAGACCAATGGATGGAAGTATCTCGCCAGCATTTCCAAGCTAGAAGGCTCTTTCTCGATTGACATTCAGGGCTGGTTTGTGTCTCTCAACCGCATTAATGGTGAATCTGTGCCATCATCGAGGGAGGCAAGGACGAATCCTTGAAGACTGATTTCCTGCAACATCTTTTAATGCTTATGGAAAACAATTCTCCCTTTGCATTATTGCTCTTTTCTTCTTCCCGTCCTATATGTGGATATACATATTTCTGGCTACATCCTCTTCAGCCATCCTGTCTTACTGCGGTACGTTTATACTGATCTGTGAAAAGTGTGGAGACACTGTTTTCCTTATCCATTTTGACTTGATGATGAGAAACTCTTCCTGATTCACATGATTGCTCTTCCCTCCTTCCTGCCATACTTGTGGAGATAAGTATTTCTGGCAAGGTCCTCTTTAGCTATCTTGTCACACAGAGATGCGTTTATATTGATGTGCGGATATATTGATTTGAATGTCTTTGGCTCTAAAAGTTCTTGAAGACATTTGGAAACCCAACTTTCTCTTTTTGGACACTTACTTATGATGCATAATGCTTTCCTCCTTGTAGCATATCAGATGCCTCCAAGTGAGCGGGAAGAGGACTTGAAGTCAGAACTTTGCACTTTCTGTCTCGACCATAAGACGACAACGGAATCTGGAAACGAAAGTTAGGGAGGTAAGTGGTTCCAGTGATGTTTCAGAATATGCCCGAACCCAAAGGAAATGTCTCCTAACGATATATCTACGCTTTACAATTGACTTCTACTAACAAAAGAAGAAGACAAGTAGGAGAGGACACCAAGAGACCAATGGCTGGAAGCATCTCGTTTCGCCAGCATTTCCAAACTAGAAGGCTCTTTCTCGATCGACATTCAGAGCTGGTTTGTGTCTCCCAACCGGAGCCATGGTTGGTCCCCCATCTTCAAGAGCGCAACCGTATTAATGGTGAAACTGTGCCATCATCGAGGGAGGCAAGGACGCATTCCAGCAAGACCGATTTTCTGCCACATTGTTTTATGCTTATGGAAAACAATTCTCCCTTTGCATTATTGCTCTTTTCTTCTTCCCGTCCTACAAGTGGATATATATATATTTCTGGCTACATCCTCTTTAGCCATCCTGTCTTACGGAGGTACGCTTATTAGGCCTGGGTAACAACGGAAAAATTTGTTTCTAAAATCGATTCGTTTTTTGGGGGTTTTTGTGTTTCGTTATTTAAAATAATTACAAAATTTTCCTTTTAAAAAGTTCGATATTTACGAAATTTCGTAAATGTGAAAAAAATTACAAAACATTAACGAATCGATTTCCGAAACAATAACGAATCGATTCGTTAATGGCGGACGCGACCGCGAAATACGCTAAAAAACCTCCAAAAACTTCTGAAGCTTCCCTCTCCCTCTGTTGTTGACTGTTGGTGTGATATTATAATTTTTTTTCACTAATTAAACAAAAAACTTGCCCCAGACATGCGGAAATAATAACGAAATGACCTCAGAACAATAACGAAATGAATGCAATAACGAAATACGAAGCATTTACAAAACGTGTTTAAAAATTCGTTTTTTAAAAAAATTGCTCCAGAATGGTTCGTTATCGTTTTGAAATTAAAAAAATTAACGAATTATTAACGAATTACGAATTAACGAAACGAAACTGCCCAGCCCTAACGCTTATACTGATCTGTGAAAAGCGTGGAGAGACTGTTTTCCTTATCCATTTTGACTTGATGATGAGAAACTCTTGTGGAGATAAGTATTTCTGGCAAGGTCATCTTTAGCTATCTTGTTACACGGAGATGCGTTTATATTGATGTGCGGATATATTGATTTGCGATGATGTTCATATATAAACAGTTCCCAATTCGCATGATCACTCTTTTCTTCTTCCCGTCCTACATGTGGATGGATGTGATTCTGACAAGGTCCTCTTCTCCCCTCCTGTCTTGCGGAGGTGCTTTCACATTGATATGCAAATATATGGATGTGTGATTCTCTTAATCTATTTCTCTTTATAATATATGAGGAAGGAAAAGTCTTCCTCTCTACATGTATCATGAACGAATTCGAATTCAAAATCCACCTGCTGGGAATGATCATGTGAGCCACTGGCTGGTCGACATCCAAGTGTCTGTGCCCCTAGCGGAAAATCTGAAGGAACGATTTGTAGTCACCAAGTAAGGCATTTTCAAGGAATGATTTGCAACCACCAGGTAAGGGATTTTTAAGGAACTATTTCCATTGACCAGGTAAGGCAAGGATTTGCAGGTAGGTGATTCTGTACCGCACAGAACTCACCCAGTAAAAGATGTACAGGAAGGTTTTCCAAACACCAGGTAAGTGCATACTCCCTCTGTCATTGTGCAACCAATCAGCTTCCTCTAGGTTTAATCCAGTCAACTGTTTTCGATTGGGAGAAGTTGGATAATGTCCATATTGAGGGTAACTGGGAATATTCGAGCACAGCATCCGATCCTACAAAACAAGGTGAGACACATGTTTTGGCTCTAAAAGTTTTTGAAGACATTTGCAGACACAACTTTCTCTTTTTAGACACTTACTTATGATGCATAATGCTTTCCTCCTTGTAGCATATCAGATGCCTCCGAGTTAACGGGAAGAGGACTTGAAGTCAGAACTTTGCACTTTCTGTCTGGACCATAAGATGACAACATAATCTGGAAATGAAAGTTAGGGAGGTAAGTGGTTCCAGTGATGTTTCAGAATATCATCATCATCATCATCATCATCATCATCATCATCATCATTTAATTACTTATTAATCGCCCTCCATCCGAGAATGCTCTATGCGATTTACAGCTAAATTGTAAAAGATAAAATACATACAAAAATTAAAAATTAACAGGGATCGAATGCTCTAGTAAAAAGCCAGGTCTTAAGTGCTTGAGTAAAAGGCCCTAAGTCGCGCAAGGCTCTCATGTAGGGCGTGACTATGAATATGCCCGAACCCAAAGGAAATTTCTCCTACCGATATGTCTACGCTTTACAATTGACTTCTACTAACATGATAAGACGAGTAGGAGGAGGACACCAAAGACCAATGGCTGGAAGCATCTCGTTTTGCTGGCATTTCCAAACTAGAAGGCTCTTTCTCGATCGACATTCAGGGCTGGTTTGTGTCTCCCAATCAGAGCCATGGCTGGTCCCCCATCTTCAAGAGCGCAGCCGTATTAATGGTGAATCTGTGCCATCATCGAGGGAGGCAAGGACCCATCTCAGCAAGACTGATTTCCTGCCACATCTTTTTATGCTTATGGAAAACAATTCTCCCTTTGCATTATTCTCTTTTCTTCTTCCCATCCTATATGTAGATATACATATTTCTGGCTACATCCTCTATAGCCATCCTGTCTTACGGAGGTACATTTATACTGATCTGTGAAAAGCGTGGAGAGACTGTTTTTCTTATCCATTTTGACTTGATGATGAGAAACTCTTCCTGATTCGCATGATTACTCTTCCCTTCTTCCTGCCATACTTGTGGAGATAAGTATTTCTGGCAAGGTCCTCTTTAGCTATCTTATCACATGGAGATGCGTTTATATTGATGTGCGGATATATTGATATGCGATGATGTTCATATATAAACAGTTCCCAATTCGCATGATCACTCTTCTTCTTCCCGTCCTACATGTGGATGGATATAATTCTGACAAGGTCCTCTTTTCCCCTCCTGTCTTGCGCAGGTGCTTTCACATTGATATACAAATATATGGATGTGTGATTCTCTTCATCTATTTCTCTTTATAATATATGAGGAAGGAAAAGTCTTCCTCTCTATATGTATCATGAACGAATTCGAATTCGAAATCCACCTGTTGGGAATGATCGCATGACCCACTGGCTGGTCGACGTCCAAGAGTCTGTGCCCCAAGCAGAAAATCTGAAGGAACGATTTGTAGTCACCAGGTAAGGCATTTTCAAGGAATGATTTGCAACCACCAGGTAAGGGATTTTTAAGGAACGATTTCCATTTATCAGGTAAGTCAAGGATTTGCAGGTAGGTCATTCTGTAATACACAGCACTCATCCAGTAAAAGATGTTCAGGAAGGTTTTCCAAACACCAGGTAAGTGCATACTCCCTCTGTCATTGTGCAACCAATCAGCTTCCTCTAGGTTTAATCCAGTCAACTGCTATTGATTGGGAGAAGTTGGATAATGTCCATATTGAGGATACCTGGGAATATTCGAGCACAGCGTCCGATCCTACAAAACAAGGTGAGACATATGTTTTGGCTCTAAAAGTTCTTGAAGACATTTGGAGACCCAACTTTCTCTTTTTGGATACTTACTTATGATACATAATGCTTTCCTCCTTGTAGCATATCAGATGCCTCCGAGTGAACGGGAAGAGGACTTGAAGTCAGCACTTTGCACTTTCTGTCTGGACCATAAGATGACAACGGAATCTGGAAATGAAAGTTAGGGAGGTAAGTGGTTCCGGTGATGCTTCAGAATATCATCATCATCATTTAATTACTTATTAATAGCCCAACTTTCTCTTTTTGGACATTTATCAATTATGCATAATGCTCCCCCCCCCCCCCCTTGCAGCACATCAGATCCCTCTGAGTGAATGGGAAGAGGATTTGAAGTCAGAACTTTGCACTTTCTGTCTGGACCATAGGACGACAATGGAATTTACCAGGTAAGTCAAGGATTTGCAGGTAGGTCATTCTGTAACACACAGCACTCATCCAGTAAGAGATGTTCAGGAAGGTTTTCCAAACACCAGGTAAGTGCATACTCTCTCTGTCATTGTGGAATCAAATAGCTTCCTCTAGGTTTAATCTGATCAACAGATCTCCATCGGGAGAAGTTGAATAATGTCCATATTGAGGATACCTGGGACTATCCGAGCACAAGATCCAATCCTACAATACAAGGTGAGACATATGTTGTGGTTCTAAAAGTTCTTGAAGACATTTGCAGATCCAACTTTCTCTTTTTGGACATTTATCAATTATGCATAATGCTTCCCCCCCCCCCCCCTTGCAGCACATCAGATCCCTCCGAGTGAATGGGAAGAGGACTTGAAGTCAGAATTTTGCACTTTCTGTCTGGACCATAGGACGACAATGGAATTTACCAGGTAAATCAAGGATTTGCAGGTAGGTCATTCTGTAATACACAGCACTCATCCAGTAAAAGATGTTCAGGAAGGTTTTCCAAACACCAGGTAAGTGCATACTCCCTCTGTCATTGTGCAACCAATCAGCTTCCTCTAGGTTTAATCCAGTCAACTGCTATTGATTGGGAGAAGTTGGATAATGTCCATATTGAGGATACCTGGGAATATTCGAGCACAGCGTCCGATCCTACAAAACAAGGTGAGACATATGTTTTGGCTCTAAAAGTTCTTGAAGACATTTGGAGACCCAACTTTCTCTTTTTGGATACTTACTTATGATACATAATGCTTTCCTCCTTGTAGCATATCAGATGCCTCCGAGTGAACGGGAAGAGGACTTGAAGTCAGAACATTTTCTGTCTGGACCATAAGATGACAACGGAATCTGAAAATGAAAGTTAGGGAGGTAAGTGGTTCCAGTGATGTCTCAAAATATCATCATCATCATTTAATTACTTATTAATAGCCCAACTTTCTCTTTTTGGACATTTATCAATTATGCATAATGCTCCCCCCCCCCCCCCCTTGCAGCACATCAGATCCCTCCGAGTGAATGGGAAGAGGACTTGAAGTCAGAACTTTGCACTTTCTGTCTGGACGCCAATGGAATTTACCAGGTAAGTCAAGGATTTGCAGGTAGGTCATTCTGTAACACACAGCACTCATCCAGTAAAAGATGTTCAGGAAGGTTTTCCAAACACCAGGTAAGTGCATACTCCCTCTGTCATTGTGGGACCAGATAGCTTCCTATAGGTTTAATCTGGTGAACCGATCTCCATCGGGAGAAGTTGGATAATGTCCATATTGAGGATACCTGGGACTATCCGAGCACAAGATCCAATCCTATAATACAAGGTGAGACATATGTTGTGGTTCTAAAAGTTCTTGAAGACATTTGCAGATCCAACTTTCTCTTTTTGGACATTTATCAATTATGCATAATTCTCCCCCCCCCCCCCCCCTTTGCAGCACATTGGATCCCTCCGAGTGAATGGGAAGAGGACTTGAAGTCAGAACTTTGCACTTTCTGTCTGGACCATAAGACTACAATGGAATTTGGAAATGAAAGTTAGGGAGGTAAGTGGTTCCAGTGATGTCTCAGAATATGCCCGAACCCGAAGGAAATTTCTCCTTCTGATATATCTATGTTTTATAATTGACTTCTACTAACAAGAGAAGACTAGGAGGAGGACACCAAGAGACCAATGCCTCCCAAATTCATCTGATGTATTGAATTTCAATTTCTTAAAGTAATAGAATTGATTATGATGATTATTATAATGATGATGAAAGTGATGTTGGTGGTGATGATGATGATGGTGGTGATTATGATGATGATAATGATGATGATGATGATGATTTGCAGGTGACTTTGGGTGGTTATCCAAATGATGGGAGAAAAGAATTCCTCACTGCAGACTCAATGTGAAAACGAGGAAAGAAAGTTGCACTGGTCCAGAAGAAAGAGCTTCAAGGAATAGAAGGTTGGATCTTGCCGTCATCCGGTTCCTCTGAAAAGGTTTGGTTCCTCTGAAAAGGAATCATCTGAAGATCTGGGTCAACTTTCTTGTCGGAAGAGGATGGAAGCCAATTCTTAGGGCACAAATGGGTGCTAGAGGTTTTTCTCTGAGCCATTGGGGTGGAGGTCTGTGGTCCTTGCCAACATGCCCTGGGTAGCACTGACCGCCACTTTTGGGGTCAGGAAGGAATTTTCCTCCAGGGCCAATTGGCCCAGGATCCTGGAGGTTTTTCGCCTTCTTCTGGGCATCTGGCAGCGGCCACCGGTTAGGAATGTTATTAATCATATTACATTCAAAATTTGCCAAATCAATCTTGGCAACTAGATGATGCAAAATTAATAAAAATCACAACCATAGAAACTGCTCTATCTTTTTTTTCTCTTTTTCTTTGAATTATTTTACTGCTCTCAAATCATCAGTTCAGAATGGGCAACATTTGCTCTCCCCTTAAGTGGGACTCATTCCATGTCAGAATTCTTAAACTGGGATTAAGGCAGGATTCAGAAATTGTAGTAACTTATGCTGGAGGAAGAACAGGTTGCATCTGTTTAAATATCATCTCCTTGTATCGTGCAAAGAAGTATTCAATGTCTCCTTGAATGAGACTTCTTGCTTTCCTACACAATACCAACTGCCCACTTTTGCCCACCCCAATGGGCACCTGTTTGCCATGGCATATACACACCCAATGCTGTTGCACATTTGAGACAAACAAGTTGACTTTTTGGGTTGATCCCCAACTTAAGTTTAATGGGGGAGCTCCACCAATGTCCAGTAGGGCATTGATTGCTGGCCACCAAATGCAGGTTTTTAGGAAAATGTGGCTATTGAAGCAGCTATTTCCAGAAGTGAATGAACTGAGTAGTGTGCTTGACCCCTTCCACTGGCCGTTTCTGCCTGTGCAGCTTTTCCTTGTAAATCCTGAGATCCTAGAAAATTCTTGTTGGATGTGGTAAGTGAAATTGCAGTGGTTTGTACTATATTCTGGTTTTGAACCAGAGAATGGAGCATGACAAGAGACACTGAGGCCATCTCATCTTGTCAGATTTCCTGAGCCATCCAAAAGCAGCCGCCAAGTCCCTATTTACTTCTCTGTCATCTGCTGTACATACAGAGACCCTATACACCACTCCCCCAGTGTGGCCTTTGCAAATAGGGTCAAGTGCTCATGTGGTACATCGTCCAGGGTCGTTTCCAACCAGATTTCAAAAGATGATGCAGGAATTGCAATTCCTTCCTTTTGGGAGAAGTTTTATGTATCTGAGGAATAGTTACTGCAACTTAAGAGTGCATCTCCACCATAGACTTAGTGCGTTTTGACACCACTTTAACTTTCATGGCTCAATGCTATAGAATCACATGTGTTATAGTTTAACAAGTTCTTCTCTGCTGTTGCTTCACCAAGCTAGTTAAAACTGCCATACTTCCATAGCATTGAGCCATGGCAGTTCAAGTGGTGCCAAACTGTACTAATTCTACAGTGTAGATGTACCCTTAATTAGAAACACAACATTTCTCTCCATAGCAAGCAAATTGTGTGCAAGTGTCCTGTTGCTGCCTTTTCTGTGAACCATCTTCTAAGTGTGAACCGAGAACCTAAAGACAACTGAAGATCCTCCTTTGCATTGAGCAACTAAGATAATCTTAAACAGGTTTTGGTTTGAGCAAATGCTTTGAATGGAGAAGCAAAGGGTATCCACACTGGATAAAGAACTTGTCATGGAATCCTTCCAAGGAATCATTGGATTTGTAGTCTGTCAAAGAACTGACTTCTCCACCAGAGAACCTTCTAGGATACTTATGCATGAAACAAGAACTCTCTGGGAGGGAACTCTTAAGGCTGGATCTACACTGCCATACAATCCAGTTCAAAGCTGAATATCTGGAATACGAAACTGGATTACATTGCAGTGCAGATGGGGCCTAAGTCTGTCACCAAACTACACATCCCAGTATTTCAAAGATGGTGGCCATGGCAGGTCAAGTGATCCCATTCTGCAGGATAAATTCAAAGTTCTCCATAAAGCAGGAGAGATGCTTGAAAAGTAGTCCACGTAAGTCTCCTTGCTGGCCTTGGGATTTTAGATATGAAAACAGCTGCTTTTAAAAGGTCATTGCCCCCATCTGAGGAAGGAGATAAGTATGGGAGAGATAGTCCTTCTGGACCAGACCCATCGAAGCCAGCATTGTGCCTCACAATGGCCAAGCAGCAAACTACAGGAAAACCACCAAGATCACCAATGCAACAAGAATACATGTATCCTGCTGGGGCTTCTAAAAGTCAAGGCAGTCAAGAAATAAGAATCATTTCTTGTTAAAAAGGGGAAGAGAACGGGAGGAGATGGGACATCAGCATTGTTCGGAGTTGTCTCCGCTTCACATGTTGTTTCAAGCCATTTCGCTCTGGCTAAGAGCAAAGCAGGACCTTGGATGGTGCGGATTCTGGAGTTTGTAGCCACAGAATGGAAAGGTATCTTGTGCAAATTGACCTCAGCCTCCAACAAGAAAAAGTCTTTCTGCCATTGCTGTTTATCATTTTCCTCTTTTTGGGTGAATTTCCATTTTAAGAGACCATTCCATTGACTGTAAGAAAAGTTCTGGGGCCAGAGCATTCATCCTTAAGCTATCCAAACTGTGGGGTTGGCAGGTATATTTTTCCCAGGGACTTGTAGCCAATCCACTACTTTAAATGGCATTGATCCAGAACAATGTTCCTCAAGCGCAGGGGGGAAATAGACCTTGACATTTGGGAGTTGTAGTTACTGGGATTTATAGTTCACCTGCAATCAAAGAGCATTCTGAACCCTATGAATGACAGAATTGGGGCAAACTTCCCACACAGAGCCCCCCATGACCAACTTAAGGCCATCCAGTCCAACTCCCTTCACCAGGGCAAGAAAACGTAATTAAAGCCCTCCAGTCATAGGTAAAGGTAGTCCTCACATTAAGTCCAGTCATGTCTGACTCTGGGGTGTGGTGCTCATCTCCATTTCTAAGCCGAAGAGCCAGCGTTGTCCGTAGACACCTCCAAGGTCATGTGGCCGGCATGACTGCATGGAGCACCGTTACTTTCCCGCCAGAGCGGTACCTACTGATCTACTCATATTTGCATGTTTTCGAACTGCTAGGTTGGCAGAAGCTAGGGCTGACAGCGGAAGCTCACGCCGCTCCCCGGAATCGAACCTGCGACCTTTCGATCAACAAGCTCAGCAGCTCAGTGTTTTAACCCACTGCGCCACCGGGGGCTAGATATAGTTATATATATGATTCACAGAGAGAGAGAGATATAGTATCATAGATTTGAAAGGGACTCCTAAAGAAGGACAATTATATGTTGAATGTTCCAGAGTAGGCAAACCAGACAATCTTCACATCAACACTGGCAAAGAAACAGCAAGAAATACTGTTTACCCAACAAGCATAAAGAAATTACATATATTAGAAACCAACACTTTCTCATTACTGGGCCGCAGCAACGTGTGGCATGGGACGGGTAATGAGTAATAAATATAAATAAATTGGTCTGATCCAGTGCTGGCTGAGGGCCCTTCAACACTGCCATATAATCCAGTTCAAAGCTGATATTTTGTACAGTTGTGTAGAAGGGGCCTGAGATGCTCACTCTTACTGTCTTCAGAGTTTTTGGTACCAGAACCTCATGGTTGGCTTTAAGGTGAAAGAAACTAAATTCCTCCTTTTTCTCATTACATCGCTGTCTAGAGTTTCATTCAGGAAAAAAAAACATTCAGTGTAAAAAACCCTGATTAAGTAGGCCTAACTAATGTGAGATATTTATGCTGATACATCTAGAAGCATTCTCTCCTGACGTTTCGCCTGCATCTATGGCAGGCATCCTCAGAGGTTGTGAGGTCTGTTGGAAACTAGGAAAATTGGGTTTATATATCTGTGGAAGGTCCAGGGTGGGACAAAGAACTCTTGTCTGTTGGAGGTAGGTGTGAATGTTGCAACTGGCCACCTTGATTAGTATTGAATGGCCTTGCAGCTTCAAAGCCCTGCTTCTTTCCATTTTTTGAGTGTTGCTTGTTATTTACTGACCTGATTTTAAGAGTTTTTTTTAAAAAAATACTGGTCGCCAGAAATGCTGGACCATTCTAACAACCATGTCAGACTACACAGAGAAGTCAATGAAATCCACAAGAGTGTGGACAATTTCAACAGAAAGGAGGAAACCATGAAAATGAACAAAATCTGGCTACCAGTATTTTTTTTAAAGATCAATACTAAAAAAATAACAACAGGGGAACTCAAGACAGGAAACAATCAGGGCCAGCTTACACCTTCCAACAAAGGATTCCCCAGACAGGAATCAGCCAGAGTTTGAAGCTGCAAGGCCATTCAATGCTAATCAAGGTGGCCAGGGGAATGCCGTGGATGTGGCGTACCTGGATTTCAGTAAGGCCTTCGACAAGGTCCCCCATGACTTTCTGGCAAACAAACTAGTCCAATGTGGGCTAGGCAAAACTATGGTGAGGTGGATCTGTAATTGGTTAAATGGACGAACCCAGAGGGTGCTCACCAATGCTTCCTCTTCATCTTGGAAAGAAGTGACAAGTGGAGTGTCGCAGGGTTCCGTCCTGGGCCCGGTCCTGTTCAACATCTTTATTAATGACTTAGATGAAGGGCTAGAAGGCATGATCATCAAGTTTGCAGACGACACCAAATTGGGAGGGATAGCCAATACTCCAGAGGATAGGAGCAGAATTCAAAACGATCTTGACAGATTAGAGAGATGGGCCAAAATTAACAAAATGAAGTTCAACAATGACAAATGCAAGATACTCCACTTTGGCAGGAAAAACGAAATGCAAAGATACAGAATGGGGGACAATGCCTGGCTCGAGAGCAGTACGTGTGAAAAAGATCTTGGAGTCTTTGTGGACAACAAGTTAAACATGAGCCAACAATGTGATGCGGCAGCAAAAAAGCCAATGGGGTTTTGGCCTGCATCTATAGGAGCATAGTGTCTAGATCTAAGGAAGTAATGCTACCCCTCTATTCCGCTTTGGTTAGACCACACCTGGAATATTGTGTCCAATTCTGGACACCACAATTCAAGAGAGATATTGACAAGCTGGAATGTGTCCAGAGGAGGGCGACTAAAATGATCAAGGGTCTGGAGAACAAGCCCTATGAGGAGCGGCTTAAGGAGCTGGGCATGTTTAGCCTGAAGAAGAGAAGGCTGAAAGGAGATATGATAGCCATGTATAAATATGTGAGAGAAAGCCACAGGGAGGAGGGAGCAAGCTTGTTTTCTGCTTCCCTGGAGACTAGGACACGAAACAATGGCTTCAAACTACAAGAAAGGAGATTCCATCTGAACATGAGGAAGAACTTCCTGACTGTGAGAGCCGTTCAGCAGTGGAACTCTCTGCCCCGGAGTGTGGTGGAGGCTCCTTCTTTGGAAGCTTTTAAACAGAGGCTGGATGGCTATCTGTCAGGGGTGATTTGAATGTAACATTCCTGCTTCTTGGCAGGGGGTTGGACTGGATGGCCCATGAGGTCTCTTCCAACTCTTTGGGGAAAAAAATTGCAACATTCACACTTGCCTCCAACAGACAAGAGTTCTTTCATAATCTTGTTTTTTATGTTTATCTACAACCCAGCGTTTGCGCTTTCTTCTTTCACCTTGATTAGAAGGCTCCTAATTTCTTTCTTGTTTCGGCCATCAAAGTGGTGTCATCTGCATATCTAAGGTTGTTAATGTTTCTTCCAGCAATTTTAACCCCAGCCTTGCATTCGTCAAGCCTCGCACATCGCATGATGTGTTCTGCATATATGTAGAATAGGTTGGGTGAGAGTATACATCCCTGCCGTATGCCTTTCCTAATTTTGAACCAGTCTGTTGTTCCATGGTCAGTTCTTACTGTTGCTACTTGGTTCTTACTTTACTTACTTACTTACTACTTACTTAGGCGATCCCTCGTTTTCCGAGGATGATTATCTTCCAACATTCTTGTGGGTCTGTATGTGGCTGTGGAGCCCTATTCTTGCTCTGCATCTTCTTCCGCAGTGAGGGCATTGGTTTCCAGGTGGAAGGTGGTCTCGGTCGGGGTTGGCTTGACACGCCTTCCTCTTGGCACGCTTCTCCCTTTCGCCCTCCATTCGTGCCTCCTCAAATTCTGCAGCACTGCTGGTCACAGCTGACCTCCAGCTGGAGCGGTCAAGAGCCAGGGCTTCCCAGTTCTCACTGTCTATGCCAGAGTTTTTAAGGTTGGCTTTGAGCCCGTCTTTAAATCTCTTTTCCTGCCCACCAACATTCCGTTTTCCATTCTTGAGTTCGGAGTAGAGCAACTGCTTTGGGAGACGGTGGTCGGGCATCCGGACAACGTGGCCGGTCCAGCAGAGTTGGTGGCGGAGGACCATCGCTTCAATGCTGGTGGTCTTTGCTTCTTCCAGCACGCTGACATTTGTCCGCCTGTCTTCCCAAGAGATTTGCAGGATTTTCCGGAGGCAGCGGTGATGGAATCGTTCCAGGAGTTGTATGTGACGTCTGTAGAGAGTCCACGTCTCACAGGCGTATCGCAGGATTGGGAGGACAATCGCTTTATAGACAAGCACCTTGGTATCCCTATGGATGTCCCGGTCCTCAAACACTCTCTGCTTCTTTCGGGAAAATGCTGCACTCGCAGAGCTCAGGCGGTGTTGTATTTCGGTGTCGATGTTGACTTTGGTGGAGAGGTGGCTGCCAAGGTAGCGGAAATGATCAACATTTTCTAATGTTACACCATTAAGCTGTATCTCTGGCATTGGGGAGGGGATGGCTTGTGACTGCTGGAACAGCACCTTGGTTTTTTCAATGTTCAATGACAGGCCTCTGCGAAGGTGTTTAGGGTGGCTTGTAGCTCTTCTTCTGAATGCGCACAGATGACGTTGTCATCAGCATACTGGAGTTCTATAACAGATGTTGTTGTGACCTTGGTTTTGGCTTTCAGTCTGCTGAGGTTGAATAGCTTGCCATCTGTCCGATAGATGATTTCCACTCTGGTGGGAAGCTTCCCATCAACAAGGTGAAATATCATAGCGATGAAGATGGAGACTAGAATTGGGGCAATAACACATCCCTGTTTGACACCGGATTCCACCTTAAATGGGTCACTTTGGGAGCCATTGCTGTCCAAAACTGTTGCCATCATGTCATCATGGAGGAGCCTTGGTCCTTATACAGATAGAAGATAGATAGATGTCAAACACCCTGCACTGTGCGGAGTCATGACTTCATCCGGGCGGCAGGGGGCGCTGCGCGGGCGAGGCTGTGGTTCTGGAACTACGCTTCCCGGCATGCCTCTGGCGGCCTGGCGCCGGTGTGGGCGGGGCCGCGGGGGGTCTTATTAGTACAAGCGGAAACAAAAGACCCTTCGACTGGGAGCGGAGAGGCGCCTCGGCCCCGGCCTCCGCAGCACGGCCCCCGACGCCGACGCCTCTTCCTCCTGGGCTCCCCCTTCACGGCTTCCCCTCAGCGGGCCGCATCCCCGGGCTCCCCATGGCGCTCAAGCGGATACAGAAGGTGAGCAAGGCCGCCCGTCAGCCCGCCCGTTGGGAACGGAGAGAGCGTCGAGCTGTGAGGGCCTCCTCCTCCTTCTCGAGGTGGCGCGCGAGCGAGGGGGTTCCTGACGGGGGGGGGGGGGGGAGGCGCAAGATCTCGCGAGAGCCTGTGCCAAGGCCTCCAAGGGAAGGGCCCCCCGCTTGTGTCGCCTTCGCTTTGTCTGTTCAGGTTGGAGCAGCTCTTATCACTCCTATTTGGGGATCTTGGCCTGAGATGTCTCTTGGGAGCCCTTCCACACAGCCATATCATCCAGACTATCAAGGCAGGCGGTCCCACAATATCTGCTTTGAACTGGAATATATGGCATTGTGGATTCAGATCACCCAGTTCAAAGCAGATACTGTGGGATTTCCTGCCTTGATATCCTGGGAGCCCTTCCACACAGCCCTATATCCTATCAAAGCAGAAAAATCCCACATTATCTGAGTGTGGACTGAGATAACATAGCTCAAAACAGATATTGTGGGATTTCATGCCTTGATATCATGGGGGCCCTTCCACACAGCTCTATATCCCAGAACATCAAGGCAGAAAATCCCACAATATCAGCTTTGAATTGGGTTATCTGGGTCCACACTCAGATAATGTGGGATTTTCTGCCTTGATATCCTGCGATATAGGGCTGTGTTGAAGGGCCCTTAGAATATCAAGGCAGGAGGTCCCACAATATCTGCTTTGAACTGGAATATATGGCATTGTGGATTCAGATAACCCAGCTCTAAGCAGATATTGTGGGATTTCCTGCCTTGATATCCTGGGGGCCCTTCCACACAGCCCTATATCCCAGAATATCAAGGCAGAAAAATCCCACATTATCTGAGTGTGGACTGAAATAACCCAACTCAAAACAGATATTGTGGGATTTCCTGCCTTGATATCCTGGGGGCCCTTCCACACAGCCCTATATCCCAGAATATCAAAGCAGAAAAATCCCACATTATCTGAGTGTGGACTGAAATAACCCAGCTCAAAACACATATTGTGGGATTTCATGCCTCAATATTCTGGGGGCCCTTCCACACAGCCCTATATTTCAGAACATCAAGGCAGGAAATCCCACAATATCAGCTTTGAATTGGGTTATCTGGGTCCACACTCAGATAATGTGGGATTTTCTGCCTTGATATTCTGGGGTATAGGGCTGTGTGGAAGGGCACCCAGAATATCAGCTTTGAATTGGGTTATCTGGGTCCACACTCAGATAATGTGGGATTTCCTGCCTTGATGTCCTGGGGGCCCTTCCACACAGCCCTATATCCCAGAATATCAAAGCAGAAAAATCCCACATTATCTGAGTGTGGACTGAAATAACCCAGCTCAAAACACATATTGTGGGATTTCATGCCTCGATATTCTGGGTGCCCTTCCACACAGCCCTATATTTCAGAACATCAAGGCAGAAAATCCCACAATATCAGCTTTGAATTAGGGTCCACACTCAGATAATGTGGGATTTTCTGCCTTGATGTTCTGGGATATAGGGTTGTGTTGATGGACCCTCGGAATATCAAGACAGGAAATCCCACAAGACAGGAAATCAGTTTTGAATTGGGTTATCTGGGTCCACACTCAGATAATGCATGGTTCGTTCGGACAGGTAAGTTGGGCCAGAACCGTTTAGGGCTTTAGAAGCCAAAGCCTATAAAGCCCTCTAAACCCATCAGAAATTTACCATGGAGTTGTGCTGGAAGATCTTGGGCCGCTCCACATGGCCATATAACCCAGACTATCAAGGCAGATAACCCGCAATATCTGCTTTGTACTGGGGGCCCTTCCACACAGCCATATAACCCAGAATATCAAAGCAGAACATCCAAGAATATCTGCTTTTAACTGGGTTATCTGAGCCCACACTCAGATAATGTGGGATTTCCTGCCTTGATATTCTGAGGGCCTTCCACACAGTCCTATATCCCAGGATATCAAAGCAGAAAATCCCACATTATCTGAGTGTGGACCCAGATAACACAGTTCAAAGCAGATATTGTGGGATTTTCCACCTTGATATTCTGAGGACTCTTCACCACAGTCCTATATCCTGGAATATCAAGGCTGAAAATCCCACATTAGTGTTAATGTTTCATTATTATATTGTCCATGTTTTATTTTTAATTGCTTGTATTGTTGTTATTATTGCTTGTATTGTTGTATTTTGGCTCGGCCTCATGTAAGCTGCACCGAGTCCCTTGGGGAGATGGTAGCGGGGTACAAATAAAGTGTTGTTGTTGTTGTCATCTGAGTGTGGACCCAGATAACCCAATTCAAAGCTGATATTGTGGGATTTCCTGCCTTGATATTCTGAGGGCCCTTCCACACAGCCCTATATCCCAGAATATCAAGGCAGAAAATCCCACATTATCTGAGTGTGGACCCAGATAACCCAATTCAAAGGTGATATTGTGGGATTTCCTGCCTTGATATTCTGAGGGTCCATCAACACAGCCCTATATCCCAGGATATCAAGGCAGAAAATCCCACATTATCTGAGTGTGGACCCAGATAACCCAATTCAAAGCTGATATTGTGGGTTTTCCTGCCTTGATATTCTGAGGGCCCTTCCACACAGCCCTATATCCCAGAATATTGGCAGACAATCCCACATTATCTGAGTAAAAAATCATAAAAACAACAGCATAGAAATACATTACATAAGTTGTTAAGCATTGCACGTAGACCCGAAATAATAATCCCGAAGCCGTTCCAATTCCATTCCATTCAATTCACTTCAGAGCTGCATGTTGTCCTGTTCTATTCTCCAAACGCTTGGTTCCATGGCCAGGTTTTAACTTTCTTTCTAAAGGTCAGGAGGGATGGAGGCAATCTGATTTCACTAGGAAGGGAGTTCCACAGCCAAGGGGCCACCACTGAGAAGGCCCTGTCCCATGTCCCCACTAACTGCACCTGTGAAGAAGGTGGGACTGAGAGCAGGGCCTTCCCAGAAGATTATAGCATCCAGGCTGGTTCATAGAGAGGGATATGTTCAGACAGGTAAGCTGGGCCGGAACCACTTAGGATTTTATAGACTAAAGCCAGCACTTTGAATTGTGCTTGGTAGCACATTGGCTGCCGGTGGAGCTGACAAAGCAGGGGGTTGTATGCTCCCTGTACACCATTCCAGTGAGTAATCTGGCTGCCTCCCTTTGGACTACTTGAAGCTTCCAAGCAATCTTCAAAGGCAGCCTCACGTAGAGAGCATTTCAGTAGTCTATTCGAGATGTAACAAGTGTGGACTACCATGGCCAAGTCTGATTTCAAAGGTATGGGTGAAACGGGTGCACAAGTTTTAATTGTGCAAAAGCTCCCCTAGCCACCGCTGAAATCTGAGGTTCTAGGCTCAGCAATGAGTCAAGGAGAACTCCCAAGCTGTGAACCTGTGTCTTCAGAGGGAATGTAACCCTGTCCAGTACAGGCTGTTTCTCTCACAACTACGCTTGTGAATTTCAGCTGAACCTCAGTCCGTTTCTGCTAACCAGTTTTTGTGAGGGGTAGGGTGTGTTTCATTGGTCCACAGCCAAAAAATGTGCCTAGATCCAGCCCATTGGCAGCAATAGGGGCAGGACTTCACAGGCCCCTCTTCCTATCATTTTCAGAGCTATCGGGATGAAAATGGTCACACTTGGAGGGCACATCTACCACTGCTGGCCCAACAAGTTTTGTAAGGTTTGGGTTATCCCCGATAGGTTTAGGAAAGGACGGAAGCAGAACTTGTTGTTTCTTGTTGGTACCATTCTTTAGAATAGTGTTATCATTAACAACAATAACCTTGATGGGGGTTGGGATTAGAGAGAGACAATGAGTTCCGTTGGTTTGGGAAAGCTTCCACAAAACCCCAACAAATGTTGTTATCGTTATTACTAGGTTGCAACAGCCAAATGCTTATTATTATTAGTTGAAATTAAGAAGGCTGAAAGCACAGCGAGAAATATAAATAACAGAGAGAACTCGTTTGCAAAGGAATGAAATTATAATAATTATTATTATTTACAGTATTTATATACCACCTTTCTCACCCCTGGGTACATATTGGTAGTAAGTTTAGGTTGTAGGTACTTGGTAGTTTTCTGAGAATGAGGCTTTACTGTTTGCTGGGATCGTTATTATTAATAATCTTTTAAAAGTTTTTTTCTTAAGGAGGAGAGGGAAGAAAAATATATAAGGAGAGGAGAGAAGAAGCTAAAGGGCGACTCAAGGCTGAGAGCCACTCTAATTTGTTTTTAAATCACACTCACCTATCCAAGAGATGCTCTTTCTTTTCTCCCAAGTCCCCAAATGTGGGCACTCCCACACCTTCACTTTCCAACTCCCAGTCCCACTAAATAAAAAGAATTAAGAAAATAAAGAAAAATCAAAAGGGCTCAATGCTAGAAGCCAAGACAAGCAAAAAGCTAAAGCAGAGCTGTGAGCGAGTGGCAAGGCAAAATAGGCAAGGCATTTGTACTGAAGCAGCAGTTCTCAGAGCCAGGATGCAATTCAACAATGGAGATGCTCACTCCATGAAATAGACACAGTTTGCGTAAGACACGTCACAGCATTCTGGTACTCCAACTGGCCCAACAGCAGGGCTCACAGGGAAACCTGTGCACAAGTCTACACTCAGCTACTTGTGGGAACCATTCTGGAGTATTTGCAAATGCATATACATTAGTCTTGTGCAATCCAGGCAAACAATTATTATTATTATTATTATTATTATTATTATTATTATTTTATTTCTTATCTGCCTCTTCTCATGGCTCGAAGCAGGTTACAACATTGTTAAAACACACACTCATAAGCATTTAAAAACATTTTGTAAAATACACATATTTACATACAATACATATTTATATACACAAACAAAAATTAGACATAAAATTGAAGTTTACAATTTGTTATTAAAATTTGATCCATTTTGGTGTCCCGGATTTTGGTGGGGGTCCCGATTTGTTTTTCGGGAGCCTTTCGAATTTGGGAGGACAGAAATCTGCTTTTGATACGGCAAGCTGAAAGATTTATTTTCCTCCTGGCCCATTGGTGGCAATGAGACAGGGGCTTCCCAGGTTTAAGCAAAGGCTAAAGAAACCCACCCTTCTGCGATCCTTTCCCTTCTGTATTTAGAAGAGACCCAGGTTTAAGGTAAGGGCTTAAGAATCTCTGCTTCCTGTGATCCTTTCCTTTCTGTATTTAGAGGAGACCTGGTTTTAAGGCAAGGGTTTAAGAAATCATCCTTTCTGGGGTCCTTTCCCTTCTAGCGGCTGCCTCCCTCCCTGCACTCCATGTGTATCCAAAAAAATGTAGGGAAGATTATGGTGCCATAACTCTTCCCCATGCCAGGTAAATGGTTGATGAAAGTACAACTTGAGTTCCTACCGTATAGCTCGGGCTTCATGCTTTAGCAAAGCAGACAGGTCCTTTATTACAATGGCTCCCATGCCATTGTAGTAGCATGAGTACAACCCTCCTTAACTCATCACTGACTATTTAAAAAGGGTGTTAAAAGGGAGCTTTCCAACTTGTTTGTTGACCTTTCAAATTGGGTTAAGCAGTTATTTTGATTCTCAATACAGCTTGTGCATTCATTGTTTGGAATGCCACAATCCACAATACTCCAAAATCCTAAATTGTTCACATGAGTGGCTGAGATAGTGACACCTTTATTTTCTGATGGCTCAGTGTTCACAGACTTTGTTTCCTGCAACAACAACAGCAAACAATTAAAAAGATTTTATAAAATTGCTTTTGCGTCCCCTGATAGCACAGCAGGTTAAACTGCTGAGCTGCTGAACATGTTGACCGAAAGGTTGGCAGTTCCAGCCGGGGAGCAGGGTGAACTCCCACTGTTAGGCCCAGCTTCTTCCAACCTAACAGTTTGAAAACATGCAAATGTGAGTAGATCAATAGGTACTGCTTTCTGAAATTTGCTGTAACGGCGCTCCACGTGATCTTGGAGGTGTCTACTGACCATGCCGGCTCTTTGGCTTGGAAATGGAGATGAGCACAACTCCCCAGAGTTGGACACGACTAAACTTAATGTTAAGGAAAACCTTTACCTTTACTTAAAATTTCTTTTAGGTCCCCTGGTAGTTTCATATATAAGCTATATATGGTGGTTTCATATATAAACTATAACCTGGTGGTTTCATATATAAGCTGTAACCTGGTGGTTTCATATATAAGCTGTAACCTGGTGGTTTCATATATAAGCTGTATATGAAACATAGGTAAAATTTGTTTTTAGATTGGATCCCCATCTTCCAAGATTTATGGATATGCAAATTCAGGTGTTCCAAAATCCAAAACTAATCCAAAACACTTCTGGTTCCAAGCATTTCAGTTAAGGAATACTTAATCTGTAGTAATTCCAGATAAGTATGGACATCATGTTGATTGTTCCTCCTGACTGATATGACATACTGTGCTTTGCAATTAAAAAACACAAGTTTCCATATTCATCTGAGTTGTTAAGCGGTCTATGGTTGGTCACAGAAGGAAATCTTGCTTTTTATCATAGAAATGATACATAGATTTAAATATTATATATTTTTGTCCTCATCAGGTGAGTTGTGCTAATGAAAATCTAGAGATCTAGAGAAGATAAGGTTCTTAATAGATTGCCAAAAGAAAAAAATAAGGTAGATGATGCTTGTAAGAGATGCCAGTAGTTAAACACAATATATAGAGAGACCCCGGGGGGGGGGGGGTGAAAATGAGATGTAGACTCAGCATAATTTCAGAAATGATGTTCGACTTGGAATGGGCATGGATAAGTTAAGAATGGTTCATTCAGATGTACTTTGTTCACTGTGAGGAGATCACTGTGGTGGGAGAAGAGAAAGGACAGGTCTTAGCAAATTTCTAGAATTCGCTGTTACAAGATGTAGGGATTACCTATAGTTTTGGTTATATTTTAAAAAGTGAAGTTAGAGAATAACACTGTCAGTAGATACCAGCTGCAATGGTTGTATATTAACCCCAAGAGCAGAAGTAGTATCTCACAGAAGGTGAGTAGGTGGGGAACAAACAGTGCGACAGAACTATTGCCATTATGCCAGCATAAGGCTTTCTAGAAGTATATGGTTCACCATTGTGAGAAATGGGATGGAGGTACTTTTGCTTTGATCTAATGGAGCACTCGTGTTTCTGCATCTGTTCTTATGCTTGTCAACTCTGAAGTACTCCCAGAACATGTTAAATAATACCAGTTCTGGACAATTCTGGAAATGCTTTCTGCCTGCTTTCAAAAACTGTAGTTACTGCTTGGATTTAAAAGGAATGGGCTGCTGCTTTGTCCCAAGTTCTGACCCGTTCATGAGTTAATTTGTTTGCAAATATCATCTTAACTCCATTTTCTGCTAATACCTAAAGTGTCATTTGGGAAATGTTCTTCTTTGCCTTATAACTAAGGGTAAAGGTTCACAGGAGAGGTTTTTCATGGATCCAGAGAACTATTGCAGACATTCAAGGTATTTTAAATCAGATATGTCTAGGATAGTCAGTTTTACCTTCTCAGTCTTTGTTTACTTTTTTGTCTACTGATAATAGAAACTAGAAGACAAACTTTTCAAAAATATACCATATATACTCGAGTATAAGCCGACCTGAATATATGTGAGGTACCTAATTTCACCACAAAAAACTGGGAAACGTATTGACTTGAGTATAAGCTGAGGATGGGAAATGCAGCCGCTAGTGGTAAATTTCAAAATAAAAATAGATACCAATAAAATTACATTAATTGAGGCATCAGTTAAATGTTTTTGAATATTTACGTAAAACTATAAATTAAGATAAAACTGTCCAACTCTGATTAAATCATTATTCTAGCCTTCTTCAATGTAAATGTCCTTATGTAAGCTTCCAATAATCACTATAGTTTATTTTAACTATACATTTTGGGGAAAATTCTGTGTGTGTATATGAATAAGGAAAAGTGGGAAAGACTGGCGCCGGGAGAGAAGAGGAAGATGTGCGCTGCACTGAGAGAGGAGGAGTGGAAGGCATGCGCTGCGTGAGAAAGGAGAGGAAAGGAGGAGAGCTGCGTTGCTGTGCGGAGAGATGAGGGTCCTGGCAGGAAAACGTGCGGCTGAAAGACGCCCTTCTTTCAGCCCTACGCTTTCCCACCAGGACCCTCACCCGAGTATAAGCTGAGGGGGGCTTTTTCAGCCTAAAAAAGGGCTAAACAAACTAGGCCTATACTCAAGTATGTACAGTAATTACTTAACAAAGTGAATTCAATTTTGTTAAAACATGTTGCTGAAATTAACAGTACAATTACTCAAATTATTTTTAAAATGTTGATTTTAAATTTTGAAATGTTTAAGGAAGTATGCTTGGATGTAAATATATTTATTTGGTTTAAGTTCATTTCAGAAGAAAATATAAATAATCACTAGTTTAGTCATGAATGTGGCCCTCTTCAAGGTATTGATACAGAATTTATGTTTCACTGAAACAATGGAACTACTTCTCAGTTGAGACATTCTGGATACGTTTAGATGTCATAATAAGTTAATATTCTAAAGAACGTTGATTTATTGTTCTCAGGCAGTTTGCTGGTCCTCTTGCAAGAGGGAGGGGCTAAACAAATTGTAGAAACTGATGTAGCATGGTGCACAATTCGGGAACTTCGGCTTGTTCTTTCCCCAGGAAACCAGAGCTATAAGCCATGGCTTTTCTTAGCATGCAGTTGGACCAATTTGTCAGCATGTGTGGCTATACTACACGTAAACATTAAGACAAGTAAACCTTTTGTGAACATGACCCTAACCTTGTTTGTGCTGTGTGAAATAAACTACAACTAGAACTATTTCTGAACTCTATATTTCTATCCAGAGGAAGCATGCTTCAAATGTGTAGTCAATGTCGTCATATATGATCAGGGATCAAGATTAGAGTTTCATGTATATCAGTTGCTGTGTTGCAGAAGCTCCTCCGTGGGGATTGGCTTGAGGCTTTGTGAAGCTTCCATGACATTGCGCATTGATGTCTGATACAGCAGTTACTGTAAATGCTATAGCTATACTTAACAAGTCAATATCTGATAAAGTTCTTGTTTAGATAGCTTTTAAAGCAAGCTGAACAAACCGATGAAGGGTAAGTCTGCCTGGTTATAATGGCAGTATGTTTCTTCCAAGTTGAAATGATGTACACTAGTAGCTGGGGAACACAATAGGAAGGGTGATGTACTCAGGCCATTCTAGTGAGCTTCTCTTAAACCTGCACTACTAAAAGTAGTGGCCTGTGGAGACTTTCCAGAAAAGAAACAGTTTATTCAGTCACAAATCTGTTGATGTTCCCTGGTACATTATGAAAATTACTCTTCCAGTCCCCTACATTGGGAGCACAACTTTGAACAACCAGTGAGAACATAATGCTGGGTGTATAGACCTTTGGTCTGGTCTAGCAAGGCTCTTCTTACATGTTGAGGTTTAGTATGAGATCTTTACTATAAACCAAAGAAGAAGCTTGTTAATTTAATTTAATTTAAATTTCAGTGTAAACCTGCATTTTCCAACATTAATCTGTAACCACCTCCTTCTGCTCTTGTCTTTCCCTCTTGTTTTCCCAATTTTCTGTACTAGATCCTAATTTCCTTTTGAAGAAGCACCTATCACTTTTTACTGCATTACTCTGTAAAGCATAATGCACTTTGATGTTGTGATAAAAAATAATAATGTTTAAATTTAAAATCAGCTACTTCTTCAGCAGTCCAGGCAGTTGTTAGGCAAGATTCAAAGAAACATCTATTACTCTAGGCAGGGCCGTAGCCAGAAAAAAATTTCGGGGAGGGTTGAAAATTTGGGGGGAGGGTTGAAAATTTCGGGGGGGGGGGGAGTTGAAACCTGCCTCTTAGCTCACTCTGAAGCAAAGAGCACAGCAGGGGCAGAGCAGCCTTCAATAGCCTGCAGCTCCACCCCTGCCAACTACTTCCACCAAGTCTGGCCTCCTTAATGAGAGCATTCAACACCCCCCCCCCCCCCCCAACTTGGTTGCTTCGCTACATCGGCTATTGCTGCAAGTAATGACAGTGTGAATAAATTGTCAATATTTGCTTGAGATAGTGCTTGCAGTTCTGGAGGGACTCTTAATTTTTTGCGTCTCATAGACTTAGCATGAGGATTTGGTTAACCAGTTAAAATTCATGAGTAAACCAGGTTTATTTTTTTTAACCTGAAAAATTTCGGGCGGGGGGGTTGAACCCCTAACACCCCCCCCCCCTCGCTACAAGTCTGACTCTAGGAAAGGTTTGCCTAAAGGCTACCCAGAGCCTTGCCGATCGTGTGACTAGAAATGCAGTACTTAAGTTTCAGTTTGAAAAACTTTCAGCTATCCTATCCTTCCTTGACATTGTCAAAGGTGATACAGTATAGTTGCCGGAGAAGAAACAAGGACTGTAGTGCCATTGACTGATTTATTAAAGGACAGACGAATAAGAATGAAAACAATCCTATGGAATCTGCAACCTAAATGAGTAGTGGTCGGTCAAATTCTTCCTATCATTCACTTACCTGTTCTTAAGACTGTGGCAACAGCTACTATGTCCACTGAGTTAAAAGAAAGTGGTACCTACCAGACCGAAGGGGGAGGGGAAGGGTTAATACTGGAATTGATATTGGATGGCATCATCAAGTCCAAAACTGAAGCCTGCCTATCTTTATTTAGCCAACATATTATGTAGAGGCTACTCCAGGGCTACAAGTGCTGTTCCAACACTTCTTGTTTGATAACATTTATGTGGTGGATCCTCCCTATTCTAGCATTTCCCTCCTTTCTAAAGGGTTGATTATTGCATAGGAAAGAGTTACTGCATGACCTGGAACTGTTCACATTTATATTCCAGCAATATCGGAAGGATTGGCTATGCATTTGGCTCGAGACAACCCCCTCCAAAACCAAGGTGCTAAGTTTCCTTTTCATCCTTTCCTTATCTGCAGAGCCCCTTTAGACATACAGCAAGTTGTGACTGTAAGCCAGAAAAACTAATGAAGAGTGGAGTAGTAGTAAGTGGTAAAGATTCAAAGGAAAGCTATTAATCTGAATAAAATCCGTTTGGGGAGATAAGCTGAATCACTCTTCTTCATGATTACAGAGTATTGCAAGACTATGCCGATCTCTTCTAATTATAGATGATGTCATGCTTTTAACCTTTATGGCAAAGCTGATATGCTGCTTTCAGGAATGACAAATGGGCCTCCCATTCGGCCTCTGATGCTTTGCCATGATTATGTTCTGAAACTGGAAGTAATAGAATAATTACTGCACACCGTCCTCTTTCCAGCTGTCAGCTGGTGTTTGAGGCTTTACAACACAGTATCTTCAGTTGCTCTGTCAACTAATAAACATAAAGGGGGGATTGAAAAGAAAGAGGAAAGAAAGTGCAACTGGAGAATGAGAAATGTCTTGGGGAGACATGTTCCACACGATGACAGCTCGAGGTGCAACAGTGGGGTTTCTAAAAGTGGACAGCATTTCAGCACATCAGTTTCAATAGCAGGTGTAGTATGGCTTTTGTTGTTGTTTACTCATTCAGTTGTTTCTGAGTCTTCATGACCTTATGGACCAGCCCACGCCAGAGCTCCCCATCAGCCTTGCCACCCCCAGATCCTTTAAGGTCAAGCCAGTCACTTCAAGGATACCATCTATCCATGTTGTCTTTGGTCGGCCCTTTTCCTTTTTCCTTCCATTTTCCCCACCATCATTATCTTCTCCAAGCTTTCCTGCCTTCTCATTACATGGCCAAATTACTTCATCTTTTCGCCTAATATCCTTCCCTCCAGTGAGTAGTCAGGCATTATTTCCTGAAGTATGGACTGGTTGGATCTTCTTGCGGTCCAGGGCACTCTGAGAATTATCCTCTAACACCATTGTTCAAAAGTGTCTATCTTCCTTTGCTCAGCTTTTCTTATGGTCCAGCTCTTGCATCCATAGGTTGTTGTTGTTGTTCATTCGTTCAGTCATTTCCGACTCTTCGTGACTTCATGGACCAGTCCACGCCAGAGCTCCCTATCGGTCGTCATCACCCCCAGCTCCTCCAAGGTCAATCCAGTCACTTCAAGGGTCCCATCCATAGGTTACTATGGGGAATACCATTGCTTTAACTATGTGGACCTTTGTTGCCAGTGTGATGTCTTTGCTCTTCACTATTCTATCGAGATTGGTCATTGCTCTCCTCCCAAGAAGAAAATGTCTTCTGATTTCCTGGCTGCAGTCTGCGTCTGCAGTAATCTTTGCACCTAGAAATTCAAAGTCCGTCACTGCCTCCAGTGACAGACTCCCTCTATTTGCCAGTTATCAATAAATCTTGTTGCCATAATCTTGGATATTTT
Source organism: Anolis sagrei (assembly GCF_037176765.1). Classification (NCBI taxonomy): domain Eukaryota; kingdom Metazoa; phylum Chordata; class Lepidosauria; order Squamata; family Anolidae; genus Anolis; species Anolis sagrei. Next base: position 178,047,248 of record NC_090023.1, on the reverse strand, counting down.
AATCTTTAACTGCAACCTATCTTTTGCACTTTCTTCTTTCACCTTGGTTATAAGGCTCCTCAGCTCCTCCTTGCTTTCAGCCATCAAAGTGGTATCATCTTCATATCTAAGGGTTGTTAATGTTTCTTCCAGCAATTTTAACTCCAGCCTTGGATTCATAAAGCCCCGCACGTCGCATGGTGCATCCTGCATAAAAGTTGAATACATAGGGTAAGAGTATACAGCCCTGCTGTACTCCTTTCCTAATCTTGAACCAGTCGGTTGTTCTGTGGTCTATTCTTACTGTTGCTACTTGGTTGTTATACAGATTCGTACCATGGCTAGGGCTCCTTAAACCCTATGAAACAGATGGCCCCAAAATGCAGTCCTCAGAAAGAAAATTGTGTATTTCATCATTGTTTTCATGCATTCCAAATGATCTTTTCCATGATTGCTGATGAATGCCAGCATGTGAACATTGTGCATTTGAGGTGATTCTGGAGCATGATCTGTGGTGCATTGTCCACTAGCCTCCTGTTTCAGCCATTACCTTGCATAGTCTTTTAAGAGAAGCTGATTAACATTATTCAGTGAGGTATTGGCTATGACCATAAGGAAAGTATGAAATAAACAAGCATGTCTCCTCCTGAAAACGCTACTTGTTCACCATCCCTTACTCAGAATTTCAAAATACTCAAAAATCTGAAATTTTCCACATGGATGGCCAAGAGAATGATACCTTTGCTTTCTGATGGTCCATTGGACACAAACGTTTATGCACTTTTAAAAATTATTGTGTATAAGTTTACCCTTCAGGCTATGTGTATAGGGTGTATATGAAACATAGACATTTTATGTTTACATTTGGGTTCCATCTCCAAGATATCTCATGTATGTATATGGAAATAGAAATATTCCAAAATCAGAAATGCTAACCATTTCTGATCTCAAACATTTTGAATAAGGCAGATATTCAATGTTTATTCAATGAATGACTATAGTGGGGCCCTCAAAGTTCAAAACTTCCATTAGGGAGAACAAATAAACACACAGAGTATGGTGCTGTCAAAGCAACGTGAATATTCATGTACGTCTGGATTGCTGTCAGCAACATATGGTGTGAGGGTTTCGGTTATTCTGACGTGAGCTGTCACATATAACACAAAATTGGCTAGTCTCCAATTTCATTTTTATAGTTTTTTTTTTCAGATACACTCCTCATTTTACATGACTGTTGGCTTAATGCCAAAAGCTAGTTGCAATAAAAATTGTGAATTAGGTGATGGATGCAGCAGGGAGTTCTGGCTATGCGAGCATGGCGCAGTGGGCAATATGGGATCTGGGAGATCCATGAACAAATCCTTGTTCAACAGCGTTGTTCAGTGTGTGGCAGTGTGTTTCTAAGGATTGACATGGCAAGTTATGTTAACTGTATCTACTGTCCAGAATCCCTTAGAAGAGTGACATATAACCTTGATTTATAATTGTACCTTGCACTGTGTCTTATTTCCACCTCAGAATCTTTCTTGTGGTCTAGGGGATGTTTGAAAAGAACACTGTTTTATAATAAAGATGTCAAATAAGTGTGAGACAGCTCTTAGGTCACTCGATTTTAAATACAGTATTTCCCCTCCCCTTCCAATATTCACAGAGAATACATTCTAGGACATACAATGGATTCTTGAAACCGTGAACAATAGGTAACCCTATATTTTGATTTTCATTTGAGCCAGATGCATAGCACAGAATCATACTGGAGGACCAAAAGAGACCCACAAACAATGTATTGTGTGAAGAATACAGCATTTGTTTTTGTTGCATGGGTACATTTAACCCTGATACTGAATCTGTGGGTAAGGGGGTTATACTATGCTACGCTAAAGATTTTAATGCTTAAAATGGTAGAGCATGTGTGTTATACATGGAAAGTATGAAAATAACACCAAACAGTTAAAGTATAAACATTTCTCAAACCACAGTTAAGAGGAATTTGCTGCAGGCCAACAATTTAGCATGTGTATGTAAAGGAACCAAATATGACTAACAATATAGTCATGCAAATTAAGTCTGAGGAATTCTGCATTATAAAAATAGCTCGGGGACGTTGTATAGAATATACTGTGCTGAGATGGCTGCTGTGATTAATATTTCTACTAATATGCATGTCAGACTTGAATTGCTTATTGATGAGGAAGGCAACAAAGTTTGGCTGGCTGCTGAGCTTTGATACGGTGTTTTTTGCAGAATTACTGTATTAAAGTAACAGCCTTCTTGTGACTTGAACGAGTATTCACAAAACACTATAAGACTGTATTACTTGTTATCTCTTAAATTGCCTTACATGAGGTAGATTTCCAGAAATTAAAACCCTGAATCTTAAAAGCGTAGACTGCAACAGTAATTTTGATCTATTTAATGATAACGATATATTCAGGAGAGATGTGATTTTGTTCTGTTTTCCGTTGATAAAGAATCTGGCATGGTTTATGCAGCATTGAAACAGTTCTAAATTTGCACCTGGAGTACAGAGGGCCAGGTCACAGTCCCCCAAACTGTTGGAGGGCCGGATTATAATTTGAAAAAAATATGAATGAATTCCTATGCACACTGCACATATCTTATTTGTAGTGCAAATAAAAACACTTTAAAACAATACAATAATTAAAATGAAAAACAATTTTAGAAAATATATATTTACTTATAATTTTAATAAATATAAGACCTACTTTTGACTGATGAGATAGGGTTGTTGTTGTTGTTGTGTGCTTTCAAGTCATTTCAAACTTAGGTTGACCCTGAGTGAGGGGCAGGTAAATGACCTTGGAGGGCCGTATCTGGCCCCTCGGCCTTAGTTTGAGGACCCCTGATCTAGAGCCTTATTTAAATGTATGCTGGTCTCTTCCTCCAAATTTAAGACTAGGATAAAAGCCTCCAAAGAAGGAGTCTCCACCACACTTCAGTAGTGGAACCCTCTGCCTCGGATTGTGGTGGAGGCCTCTTCTTTGGAGTCTTTCAAACAGAGGCTAGATGGCCATCTGTTGGGGGTACTTTGAACGTGATTTTCCTCCTTCTTGGCAGTAGGTTGGACTGGATAGCCTACAAGGTCTCTTCTAACTCAAGGATTCTATGGATCTAAGTTCAGGATAATAGCACTGTCAGTATATTTTTCCACTGGCATCTTTGTACAGTGTTGCATATATTTTCACACACTGTATGAACATGGATTATTGAATTATCGATAAGAACAGGTTAATATGAAATAATGTATACAGGTTCTTTGGAACAAACAATGACTTGATGGAATCTATATAAATAAAAATGTAATGTTAGTTTGTGGGATTAACATAACTCAAAAACCACTGGACGAATTGACACGAAATTTGGACACAATACACCTCTCAAGCCAATGAGTGACCATCACTCATAAAACACTGAAAAACGCAGTGGAAGGGACTATAAAAAGCCAAAAAATAAAGAATACATTACAACGCATGCACAAAACCACATATACACATCTATGCACACACAAAACACATAAACACAGACTGGGCCACAGCAACGCATGGCAGGGGACAGCTAGTACAAAATAAAAGAAAGTACAGAGCAATAGTACCCAAACTGGGTGTCTGGAAATCATTGGATTTCAGTTCCCAGAATTGCTGACCAATGATTAGGTCCTTCATAGTGTAAGGAAAAACTGCACCAGTGCTGGGAATTGCTGTAATAAAGTGGTGATTCATACATTGGATACTTGATACTAGGTATAGCTATGCTAATACATGTCCTCTCTGAGGTAAATCCAGCGGGATCCTTCTAAGGATCACTGTGTTGGCATTCAATGACGACTCAACGATTTTTTATTGATTAGTCAATTTTGACCATATCAAAACATGTAAAGCATACATACTTGCCCATACATACAGTAAAACCATATATGAAGCATTCAACACTGTGATAGTTACAGTTGTATCCTTGACTGCCTTAAACCTTTTTTGGAGCACAAGTAAAGAGTGTCTGAAACAGGGGACTTGGATTTAGATTGTTTAGTCAAAAAGAGAAAATCTGTCTTTATGGAAGTCTAGTAGTAGAGTAGTAGTCATAATAATAATAATAATAATAATAATAATAATAATATAGTTGTATTTATAGACTACCCTCTGGGTGGTTTACATACGTTAAAAAGCAAACATTCAATGCCACAATCAAATTCACACACATCAAAATAATACAAAGTAACAACAGTAAGGTTATAACTAAAAAAGATTAAAATAAAGATACAAATACTTAAGTGAAACATAATTATACTAAAAACACATAATTACACTAAGAACATGTACCCTAAACAGATTAAACAACTAAAATGCATTTAGAAGTACCTGTTATCAGTTGTAATTTAAGTTTCAGTGGCTTAGGTGGAAATACCCTTGTTACAGAATCTGACAACCAAAACAACTATGCCTCTAAAAGAGGCAGTAAATCCAGGGGTTGGTTTTTGCTAATGGAAACTTCTAGAATAGACTACCAGGAATGTGGCTCACCCCAACAAACAAACAAACTAAACCAAAACCCAAATCCTAAAGGAACTTAAAAAATAAACTTGCTTTGAAAAGTTGGTATTCTAAACATTTTCACTTTGAGCAGCTTCAGTTTATCAAAACAAGATTGAAACTACAAGGAGTACGGTTGATTTTCTCTATCTACAGGTTCTGCATCCACAGATTCAACCGTCCACAGCTTGAAAATATTAAGGAAAATACAAAAGGCAACCACTGATTTTTCATTTTATATAAGATATATCATTTTACTTCACGCTTCTACATAATAGGACTTGATCACCCACAGATTTTTGTATCCATAGGGGGTCCCAGAACCAAACCTCAGCAGATACCAAAGGCCCACAGTACCACTTGCTACTGAAAATCTCCCTTTCCTGCTGCTTTCCAAATACTGGGGCAACCAAACCTTCCTTCTGGGGCTTCTGTAGAGACAGAGGCTCAGAGGAACACTTAAAACATCTTCTTTACATCCCACTAGTCTTGCTCTCCCCACCCCATGATTTGTGAAAAATACATATTGAATATCTTCATACACTGAGCTTTATATTTGGCTAGTCTTTTATAAATTGTATTTAAAAAGTTACCATGTCAACATTGATTCTGTGAATATTTCCTCCACTTGGATGAGTCACTCATGCTGATTGATAATAATACTTAGCCTTTAAATAGTTACATGTGTTTGCAGCTCTTTGTATAATCATATCCTTAGTGCTTCTCTCATTCTGTGGTTGAGGTAATGGGGAAATGTGTGGGTTGTGCATGGATGTCCTGTGGCTGGTAATTTGAAGTGTTAAATCTGTATTAGAGACCTGCAAAAGGCAAGGGGGGGATTGGAAGTGTAAACACAGTAATATCCTTGACAGAAAATCCTCTGCTAACAATTTACAACCCTAAAGTAGGATGTAAAGTGCTTGGCAGATACCAAATATTTGTTCCCCACCCTTTAACTTTTCCACACTGAATGTTTTTGTGACATTAAAAATGAATAGTGTAAACGGGTCATGAGCCACATTGCTGAAGTTAGTCAACAAACCTCTCAGTATTTCAAAAATATTGTTCTTTTATTAGGATGCTAATTTTAAATTCTGCAGGTTCTGTTTGTGGTTTGGGAAGTGAATGAATGATTCACACTGTTTATCTTCAGTCTTGTGGTCTTGAACTTGGTAGGCAGTCCACCTTATTTATATTTCCTGTTAAGACTTTCATTTTTATCCATCATTGGAAGTGCTGCTTCATGGTGTTTTGTCCATATGTGCTGTTTCTTTACAGCTGCAAAGGATGAATTAAGCAGCAGTGTTTGCTCATACTGCAAATTCTACTCAGAACACAAATCCAACAATGCCATATTTTGTTTTTAAACCTTGCTTAATTATTAAGATGTATAGTGTTCCATTTCTACTTTGCGGTTTGCTTTACGCGGACTCACTGTTTCGCAGTTTTTTGAAAATATTAATATAAAATATTTACATCCAGTGGAGGCCAGGGAACCCAGAAGTGTGGCAGCCTGAGGCACAGCGGGCCTCCACAGACCCCGGAAGTGTGGTGGCCTGAGACACGGCAGGGAAGGCCTGCCTCCCTGGCCTGCTGCTGCCTGCGTGGCTCTGGAGACTGTGCTGGGGTCTGCGGAGGCCAGAAAGGCAGGCAGGCAGGCACCCTCGGAATGGGCCGGGAGGCGGGTAAGGAAGCACGGGTAAGAAAATAATACATAAAATAATGTATAAATATTAAAATTAATATAATAATAATAATAAGACTTTATTTGTACTCCGCTACCATCTCCCGAGGGACTCGGTGCGTCTTACATGAGGCCGAGCCCAAACACAACAATAATAATAACAGCAATAATATAATACAAAACTCATATCAAAATAGCAAAAACAATAACACGACACATTTAAAAACCAATGGCTAAGCCAAATGCAATAATTAAAAATTTAAAAAATAATGCTGGGCATGAACAGGTAGCATGTAATTGGAATAAAGGTTTTGAAGAGTGAAGAAATGTGCAGACAATCCAAAATCATTATTAAAGTGCATTTGAGGACATATTGCTGGGAGTTTCATGTTCTGGGAAGGCACATTGAAACAGCCATGTTTTCAGGCTTCTCCTAAAGACTGCCAGAGTTGGGGCTTGTCTAATATCCCTGGGGAGTGAGTTCCAGAGTTGAGGGGCCACCACCGAGAAGGCCCTCTCCCTCGTCCCCACCAATCGCGTTTGCGACAGTGGTGGGAGCATGAGCAGGGTCTCTCCAGATGATCGAAGAGATCATGTGGGTTTGTACATAGTCTCCCTACTTAGTGGATTTTCACTTATTCCGGGGGGGGGGGGGGGGGCTGGAACGGAACCCCCACAATAAGTGAGGGAACAATGTAATGGATAGACCACAAATGTGCTGTGTTTAATATTCAAGCTACTTCATATTACTTTCCCTGAAAATGCCAATAGATACAGCTAAGTAAAAAAACACTACAGCATTTAATTTTAAAATTTGATATTGTGCTTTATGGACCATATAACATTGGTCTCAAAACAGGTTCTTTGGCTTCTAGGTTATAAATAAACATCATTCAGTGTGCTGATACTAAAAAATCCTCCAGAGGTTTGTTGAAATTCAATTTGCTAGTTTTGGCTCATTTTAGATTCTGATTCTTTTCTGTGGGGTATTATTTATCCCTTCCCATTTGGTGTCATCTGCAAATCCGATAAGCATGCCTTCTATTCCATTGTTCAAGTTATTGATATAGATGCCGAATAGCACTGGACCAGGGACAAAACCTCATGGCGCCACAGTAGTTACCTCTCTCCAGGCAAACAGGAGCCATTGGGTTTGGTAGGTCAACCAATTACAAATCCACCTAACAAGGCGGATTTTACCAACCACATTTTACTAGCTTGTTTGCAAGAATATAATAGGAGGCTTTGTTAAAAGCCTTTGAAATTAAGATATGGTACAGCATTCTTTTCATCTACCACGCTTGTAACCCCTACAGAAAAAAAAGATAAGGTTAGTCTAACATGATATGTTTTTGAGAAACCCATGTTCTAATATTATGGATTCCTTTCAAAGTGCTTACAGATTGTCTGTTGTAATGGCTTGGTCTAAAATCTTTCCTGGTATTGATGTCAGGCTGTTTAAACAGTATTTGGGTTCTCTTTTTTGAAAATGGGGACACCATTTGCCCTCCTCCGGTCTGCAGGGATTTTGTCTTTTCTTTAGGATTCTCAAAGATTCTGATGTTAGTTTTTCTGATATCACTTCTGCCTGTTGTGGATGTAATTCATCTGGCCCTGAAGACTTGAATTCTGTTGGGTTGGCCAGGTATTGCTGCACTACTTGATTATGATCCCCTTGCATTATAGAAGAGTCTTGTCTTTCAGCACTTGCCTAATTGCTATTGACTACTCAGAATTTTGAGCCCCCGGTGGTGCAGCAGGTTAAACTACTGAGCTGCTGAACTTGCTGACCAAAAGGTCAGTGGTTCAAATCCAAGGAGCGAAGTGAGCTTCTGCTGTTGGCCTTAGCTTCTGCCAACCTAGCATTTCAAAAACATGCAAGTGTAAGTAGATCAATAGGTACCGCTTGTGCTGGAAGATAATAGCACTCCATGCAGTCATGCTGGCCACATGACTTAGGAGGTGTCTATGGACAACGCAGGCTTTTCAGCTTAAAAATGGAGATGAGCACCACCCCCTAGAGTCAGACACGACTAGACTTAATGTCAGGGGAAACATTTACCTTTTATCATTAACTCTAATGGCCATTTGGATGCTTGTACTCATGCACCTTTTGATACCTTTTTATTTCAAACTAGCTGTCCCCTGCCATGCATTGCTGTGTCCCAATCTGGTAATCTGGAAAATAAAGTAATGAGAAAGTGTTGGTTTCTAATATATGTAATGGCTTGATGCTTGTTGGTAAACAGTATTTCTTGTTTCTTTGTCAGTGTTGATGCGGAGATTGTTTGGTTTGCCTACTCTGGAACATGCAACATATAATTGTCCTTCCTTAGGGACCCTTTCAAATTTATGATACTATATCTGTGTGTGTGTGAATCATATATATCTATCTATACCTATGGCTGGATGGTGCTTGTCAGGAGGGCTTTGATTATGTTTTCTTGCCCTGGTGAAGGGAGTTGGACTGGATGGCCTTAAGTATTTTCTGTTTGTCATGGGCGTTCTACGTGGGATGTCTGCCCCAATTCTGTTGTTGGTGGAGTTCAAGATGCTCTTTGATTGTAGGTGAACTATTACTCCCAATAAGTACAACTCCTAAATTGCATGGTCTATTTTCCCCAAACTCCCATCTGTGTTCATATTTGGGCATATGGAGTATCCATGCCAAGTTTGGTTCAGATCCATCATTGTTTGAGTTCACAGTGTTCTCTGGATGTAGGTGAACTACAACTCCAAAACACAAGGTCAATGCCCACCAAACCCTTCAAGTATTTTCTGTTGGTTATGGGAGTTCTGAGTGCCAGATTTGATCCAATTCCATTGTTGGTGGAGTTCAGAATGCTCTTTGATTGTAGGTTAACTATAAATCCCAGCAACTACAACTCCCAAATGACAAAATAAATTTTTTGAGTAATGTTCACTCCTTGGGTTAGTAGATGTCTAGTGGACAAATTTGGTGTCAATTCGCCCAGTGGTTTTTGAGTTATGTTAATCCCACAAACAAACATTACATTTTTATTTATATAGAAGATGATAATCCACATGTCTCTATTTTTCCCAATTGGCCTATCATTCTAGACATGCCCAGATAATGTTCTTAATTTTTCTTTGATTCTTTCTTTTGTGTGATTTTTTAATTTAGAAGAATACTCATGTTGCAGTCCATTTCAGTGACTTCGTACCACATTACAGAACATGCAAATAAGCAAGAATGCCCAAAACCTATAAAACCTGAAAGCCCACATTTGTCCTTGCCTTTGCCATAGATAAATAACATAAGCAGGATCTGTACTTTTTGTAAAATGAGTTATGTATCATCACACTTACTTTTCCATAATAGACAAAATTTTGATAGCATTATTTTGTTGTGCTGCATGCCTGGCTTACACATCGATTAGAGTGAAGAATCCGCCCCCTTCATTCAGAGTTTAAAGAACTATCCAAGGTGCTGAACATTATCCAAAATGAGTTCAGTAGCTTTCATGGTGTCTTTAAAGTTTAGACTAAACCCCAAAGCAGAATAATCATTCCTCTGGTTGTTCCTGTGTAATACTAAAGAAAAGTGTACTTAAATCTCACTCAGGTGCTTGCTGTCCTTAAGAACATCTTCCAGTTTCATATCTATCATTCAACTAACTGCCTAAATATAATGTTCAATTCCTGTGAGTTAGAATTATTTTTGAAATAATGTTACAACATTTTTTTTGCATATTAGATTTTCTTTCAAAGAAATACGAAGTGCTACTTCTAGCATATATTATTCCCGATTGTCAAATTTAGCATTATTCTTCATATTACTTAAAATGCAGCTTATTACATTTAACACTAATCTAATCTTGGTTATTAAAAGTTGGCAACGACAGAGGTTTTGGCTCAGCATTTTCCAGACTCATTCCCAAGTCTTCAGTGAGATTACTGATTAATGTCTATTTATATATACAGTGTAATATAAAATTGTCAAAAAGGCAGTTTGCAAATTGTGATGTTCTTAGTAAAGTATGTGGAAGGAGGTAGTATTTAGATAGCCCTTCACATCAAATATTTCTCAGAATTATTTGCTGATCATATGGATACCTGAAGTCGTTGAATTTTAATTACTCTTGAATTCTGCTGATATTCTCAAATTCGTTTTTCGAAAGGCATTTTCCAGCTGGGTTTAATTTTTGGCATGCTTCTTCAGGCATTTTGTATAACTGCTGCAAATATGCATAACAGTTGGCACTTACGTTCATGAGCAGCTAGCAGGTACCACACGAGCAACATAATGTAGTACATTTCCACATTTCATCTTTATTAGCGTACAATAGATTCCCAGTAGCATATGCAACAATGTTTTGTTAGAAATCACACATTTTGTGGTTATTCACATGAAAATACCACGCTATGAAGATCCATGGTCTTATAGCTGTGCAGTATTTCAGAACTGTTTGTACTATCATTGCTAGCATATTGGGAACATAGCTAAAATCCTGCTGTATAATAAAAACATAGTACACAGCTTCCATATTGGAATTGGAACTACAAGTACTATAGAAGTGGAAAAGTTTCTAAAATAGTGCTTACTATTATATTGCAGCCACTACATAAACTGAGGCAGATCCCAACCAAAAGTCAGTTTGCACCTGAACCATAGCTTTGAGTCCAAAAACAATATCTCACATTCTTTGTCTGCGTTTCTTAATCATGTTGTAAGAAGAAATACAGAATAAACGCTTATATACATATCTTGTCAAATGATTTCATGGTCAGAATCACTGGGTTGCTGTGAGTTTTCTGGGCTTTATGGCCATGTTCCAGAAGCATTATCTCCTGACGTTTCACCCACATCTATGGAAGGCATCCTCAGAAGTTGTGAGGTCTGTTGGAATATCTGTGGAATGTCCAGGGTGGGAAAAAGAACTCTTGTATGTTGGAGGCAAGTGTGAATGTTGTGGTTGGCCATCTTGATTAGCATTGAATGGCCTTGCGGTTTCAAAGCCTGGCTGCTTCCTGCCTATATATAAATAAATAATAGTAGCTTTTGTTCATCTGACTACCCATCCTTAGTTTATGGCAATAATTTTTTTTGTTCTGAACAATGTATTTTAAAGAATTTAATCCTACATCTATATAAATAAAAATGTAATGTTTGTTTGTGGGATTAACAGAACTCAGAAACCACTGGATGAATTGACACCAAATTTGGACAGTACACCCCTAACAGACCAATGAGTGTTCATCACCCCTAAAATTACAAAAAAACAACAACAAAAAACCCAGCAGAACGGACTTAAAAAATCGAAAAATACACCATATATATACACACACACACACACACACACACACTCATGTACATATACACATGCACGCATACATACACATGTGTGTGTGTATATATATATATATATATATATGCCCAAGCACACACAAATATACACACACATAGACAAATAGACATACACACAAATATACACGTGCACACATACATGCACACATATATAAACACAAATATGCATATAAACAAGCACACACATACACAATATACATATACACATATAAACACACAAATATATACACACATACATACACATCTTCACACACACATATGCACACCCATATATACACCCACACACACACACACACATATATATGCAAACACACATATATAAACAGATACACAAATATTTAAACACATATATATACACACACAAAACACATATATACAGACTGGGCCACAGCAACACGTGGCAGGGGATGGCTAGTCTATATGAATAAAAATGGAAGGGACTGATCACATTGGCTTCTCTACACATTATTATTAATTATCTTACACAGGGGGTGGCAAACATAATCCTAAAGTGTTTTGAGTTTTTTCAAGTAAGACTGTCAGATACAGGTTTTTTGAGGCACCAAAAGCTTGGCCACCTAAGCAAAAGGTTATTTTTCATTTTTCAACAGTGCTTGTCTGTAAGTATGTGCTGATGCTTTATCATGTGTGTTTTATTTTGTTTGCCTTATCATTTTTGATGTGATGCCAGTTTAATTTCTTTTCTGTTACTCACTGTAGTAGTAGAATATTTTTCATCTAGGGAACAATTGACCTAGTGTGAACCTGCCAAAAAACAAGGAAAGGTAATAGCAGCAGTAAGAGTCCTCTTTTTTAAAAGTACACTTTTGAAACTATCAATAACATGAGCCACTTAAGATTTTCCTTGGTTGACTGTGAAGTGTAATAAAGATTTGGGTTTCTCTCTCCTTCAGTTGATAGACTGTGGCCAAGAAATTCTCTGAGTACTGTGAAGCAGTTTATATTTCTTTCGTCCTTTAGTATTTGATATAGTTCTTTTTACTGTGACAACAATATCCAGTTTTTGTCCAAAGGGATAAATACGATTGCTATGCCATCTTTGAATTACTTGTCTGGTAATATCTACCTTAATTGAGATGCTAAGTTCAACATAATAATATATGGTGCCCTTTCAAAAGTTCACATGTCTAAATCCTAGAAGACATCTATCCTTAAATGTGGTGTCAGCCCTACATTTCATCAGTTTCCATTTTATGCAGACCTCATCTGACCTACCTTCTGGACTGCCAAACCAAAAGCAGCTGACAAGGAGCTTGTCAAATCTCAAGGTTTTGCTTTTGGTTTCTGACTAGAAATTAGAAGTCAAAATATGAGGTAGAAGAGCTGTGTTTGGATTTGTGCCTGATTAAATGTAATCTTGCATATAAGAAGACATATGTCATACAGAATGAATTTGTATATAGCAAAAGTGGAATAAAAACATTTGCTGGACCCGATCTGTCATTTTGTCAAAGATTTAATGTCTGTAGTTGATTCCAGCGTGTACCAAAAAAAAAAACAACAACCAAAACTCTAGCATAGTTTGGAGTTTTATTTGTGGTTCAACAAAGTAGAAGACTGAAGTATTTTAGGGATTTTGGACTATCTGAAGTTTGAATGCTAAACTGCTGTTCCTCCTCTTGAAACTGTGGGTTAAGAGGTTTCTGATTCCCAACCTCTATGAAGCTCAGAAATCTGACACTTGTGGATCCTTTCTTGAACTCTTATATTGGGCTTTGCACACATAGGTTGTTCTCCCCCTCAGTGAAACCTGATCACTTGGATTAAAAAGGAAACTGTACTTGTAAAAGATTTTGCTGTTGGCTCCTTCGGACAAGTGTACACTGAAGTGACCTCCCTGGACTGCAGTATGTTCCTTAGAATAAAATTAGTTGCAAGCCATTGAGTAAGACCTTAGTGCTCTTTTTAGAAGGTCACGGAAATTATTAGATGGAAGGTATTGACATGGTAGGAATTCAAGTCAGATATTGACTTGAATGTTCATTCCAATGTAGTTTTGGAGAAGGAAGGGAAAAAGAACTATGGTATCTTCCTGTCTGTCATTTGGCTTAAAACCGCGTTTGTTGAATTGTTGGCATCAAATTGTGCCGGTGTAAGCCGCCCTGAGTCCCCCCCCCCCCCTCGGGGGTTGAGAAGGGCGGGGTAGAAATGCCCGAAATAATAAATAATAATAAATGAGCTGCCTTCAGATACCATCTGGATGCGATTTTTAGAAAGTTGTAAAGAACATCAGGTTCCTGGTCCCATTCTGGCTCTCACTGTTACATGACACAACAATTTAGGGTATATTACTATGTAGAATTCATAAATTAGATCATATTGTTTTCAACTTGTGCTTTAAGTCCATTTATCAAGGTTTTATGAAAGTCCTATCAGGTTTTTTTCATGTGAGAGTCAGTGTTTCATAACTCAAATGCTGTAGAATACATTTCACTATCTTTCCAAATTCCTCTGTTAAGGGAGTGAAATATAAATTACCTGTACAGGCAGTCTCCCGAGTTATAAACAAGGTAGGTTCTATAGGTTTATTCTTAAATTGAATTTGTATGTAAGTCAGAACAGGTAGTTTTTAAAAGTGTAACTTCAGCTACACACACAAACTTTGGATTGCATAGGGAATGGTTAACACCCCTGTGATGTTTGTTTTGCTATCTGTGCCCCTGTTCAGAAGATTTCACCTCACTTTCTGTCCTTGTGATAATTGCCTTGTTGTGGAAACAAAGACTGGTGATAAAGCTTCAATGGAGACACCTTTTCCCCATGATACCCCTCTCAGAAGTGAATTTTCTTTCAGAGGAGATTTCCCCTACTTCCTGTTGTCTCACCCCTGTCCTTAACCATTAGTAATTTGTAAGTCAAATGTTTGTAACTTGGGGACTGCCTGGATATTCAGTAAAGGCACAGACTTATCTAAACTATTGTATGTGGAGTAAATATATGCAGCTATCTAATCAGGCAACGCTCGGCACTGAACTAGTTGGTCATCAGAAAACTGCATATATCATGTGTTAAAAATTGTCTTTAAATTTGGATTGTAAATTTTGGGAGCATTTGATAAAACCCAAAGAAGATCTCAATTTTGATATTTAATTATGGGTTTTCTTTAAGTAACTTTACTTATGTTTTTCATGTTTCTTGTAGGAGCTAAGTGACCTGCAACGTGACCCACCTGCACACTGTTCAGCAGGACCAGTTGGAGATGACTGTAAGCCTTTTATAGTTCACGGCAAAATATTGTTGTCCCTTTTGTTATACATAATTCTTTAATAAGGTGGGTGTAATTTTCTTTTTCAGTGTTCCATTGGCAAGCAACCATTATGGGACCTGTAAGTATGCAATTACATAAATGAATTAATCTGCTGATTATTATAGAGACGTATGCTGTAATAGAATTTTTATCTGCTGATCAAAGCACTTGCATTATTGCTGGATTTAAGCAATAAAATGCTAGGCTAGACTAATTTTTTCTACCAAACATTTGCCCTTTTGTTGTTTTAAGTGTGTAGGCTGTCATGCATTTAGCTCTTTTGAACTAAAATAAGACTAGCTGATACTGAAAGGAACCCATTGTGTAGTGCCTTGTTACTGTGGATATTTTGGATAGCTTACCATTTGGTTTGCAATATCACTTGAATTATTTCGAAAGCCATTCTCCATTTTCTAAAGCCACAGTAATAATATTTGTATGACTGCAGCAGACTTTTTAAAGAAGAAGTATGCTTGGTAGCTGTTTAAGGCTAGATGCAAACTCTTTTTTAAACTTGAGATATGAAAGAAGCAGATTATGATCGTTTGAAGATCATTGAAGGCATTTTGTATGTAAAGAGAGTGCATCTTATCAGACTCATTTTTGTTTGAGCAATTGAAGACATTAAAACTGAGCTGGGGTTCAAATGTAAACCTTTTGGGAATACTGATTTGCACCACAGTAAATTTGTCACCATGTTTTCATCAATTATGTTCACAATTAATTCTTACTATTAGATAAATTTTAATTTAATTTTTCTGTCACCTCACTGTTTAAGGTCTCATCTATTCATCTGTGCTGTATTATGTATCTAAATATTTCCTATAACCCAAGAGATAACAATTAATGTATCTAATAAACTGAACTGCAATCCATGAAAATTTGGATTATAATAAATTAACTAGTTTTCAAGGTACCACAGGCCCAGTTTTGCTGCCACAGACTAGCATGCCTCCCTTTTGGAAATTAAAATCATATTGTCAAAATGAGACAGATTACAATGATACATTTAAATAAAATAAAGATTATAATAATAAAAAAACAATGATACATTTAAATAAAAATGGAATTACGTATGCTTCCTTGCCAGAGGAGTGCAAAAAGGTTTAGAAAGTGTCAATGAGGATAACACTGGGAATCTCAGTTTTTTGTTTTCAAATGGATTCTTGTCTTATATTGTTCTGAAGACATAAAATAAACTGAAAACAGAATAAAGTGTTCTATGGGTAGCTTCTGTCCTTCCAATAATATACATACTAAATCAGTGGTTCTCAACCTGGGGTCCCCAGATGTTTTTGGCCTACAACTCCCAGAAATCCCAGCCAGTTTACCAGCTGTTAGGATTTCTGGGAGTTGAAGGCTAAAAACATCTGGGGACCCAAGGTTGAGAACCACTGTACTAGATGATAACGACGATAATAACAATAACTGCAACATAGAATAATCTGTGAAAACAACTGCTTAATTTGCTTAGCTTCCATAAATCGCAGTTCTCATTTTTTTCTTGCCCAAATTTTAATCTTTGTTTTATTTTTTTATATTCATATTGCCTGTCAAAATGTGGCACAACACACCTACAGGATAGGTTAAGAGAAAATACAACATTAATTTTAATTGCCTGGGTGCAGAGTTTTAACTCTTCAGTTCCTTCAGCTGTGATACAGACATGGAGCATTTCAGTAATTAAAACAAGGAATCCTTTTAACACCACTGTTTTTCTTGATAACTGCGCCCCACTATTATACATTACTGAAGATACTGGTATATTTACTGAATCCATTCTGGCTGCAGTAGCTCTGCCCTCAACACATTCGAGGTGTGTTGTTCCAGGCTGTCTGTAAGCCCTTGCTAGAGATCCTAGAAAAGTGTCAGGAACCTAATACATGTGCAGCTGTCATCTTTGGCTTCTTTTTTTGGTTGTTTACCATCCTCTCTTGTTTGCCTAGATTGTAGGCTTCCAACATGAATGATAGGCAGTGGTTTGTTATCAATAAACAATATATCCGCTTGCTTTTTGGCTTTTAATATAGTACAAAGTAGTGGAGTATATCATTTTCTTTTCCCTGAGATAAGAATGTTATATTTATCATAAAAAGCCTTTTCAAAGTTCAGTTCATTACAGTAAATTAGCGTCAATTTATTAACTTTCTTAGCATTGTTTTAAGTCAGGAGAGAATGCTTCTTGAACATGACCATACAGCTTGGAAAACTCACAGCAACCTGCTTCATTACCTTTATACTTTTTTCTAAATCGACTGCTACCGCTTATTATGATATTTGTGCTTTATAATAAAATAATAATAAAACTTTATTTATATACTGCTCCATCTCCCCGAGGGGACTCTATGTGGTTATATGGAATTTTTATCATATCTGTATGCCACCAAATGTCTATAAGAATTATATACATTACATATTAAAATCTCCCTTTGATAGAATGGGCATTTTAGTAATTGCCACTCCAGAGAATAGGGGAGATTTACTTACATTATGGCTGGAGAGCCATTCATAATAGCAATCTTGTTTTAAATATAACATAATGTAAATTTTGTGTTCTGTTGGCGCTAACCTCTGTGGGGAATTTTCAGTGCATTCAGACACCTCATGGAATAATTGATAAGTCATGGAAAATACAGAGTGAAAAAGAAATTAGTGCTTCAAGTATATGCGTATACACTTGATGCTGAGAGGACTCTCTGACTAATAATCTAGCAGCTCTGGTTCTCTAAATCTCAAATTGGATTGGCCTTTCAAGCATTTTAGTTTGTGCTGCCTCTGCAGTGCTTATTTGGGTCCCTGTAACCTCTAATGCTGGTGATGACTCCATATGTTCCACTGAAGAACAAGTGAACAGAGACTTTGGTGTTTGGACAGTCTGCTGGGTACACATTGGCCCAAGATGGCTACAAGTTTATGTTCTTCAAAAGGCTTTTTAGGTTCACATGCAAAATAGGAACTTCATGCAAAATAACTAACACATTACTTTGTTAATTTGCTTGTTTTCCAGCCGGACAGTGCATATCAAGGGGGAGTCTTTTTTCTCACAGTACATTTTCCAACAGACTACCCATTCAAACCGCCAAAGGTAAAATCCTTATGATACAGTTAAATGCAATTGATCACTGTAGATCTGAAGTTGGATTTGATTGTGTTAATTAGTTTATTAGGATCATTGAATCATAGAGCTCAAAGAGACCACAGGGGCCATCTAGTCCAATCCCCTGCCATGCAGGAATACACAATCAAAGCCCCCCCTACAGATAGCAATCCAGATTCTGTTGAAAAACCTTCAGAGAAGGAGATTCCACCCCACTTCGAGGCAGCATATTCCAGTCAAAGAGCTCGTGCTACCAGGAAGTTTTTCCTGATGTTTAGGTGGAATCTATTTTCATGTGAAGTCAGCATAACATGTATAAATATTATTAACATGATAAAATCAGAGAGCATAGAGTTTTATGAATTGCTTACAGTACATAGAATATCTAACTGAATCCTTGTTAATCCCAGGTAGAACAGGCCCATTAAGTCACTAGTATTTGACTCAGTTGATTTACTGGTTTTGCTCTTAAGTGTGACTAACAGTTACATTTAAACATTTTTCTTCTTCTTGAGATCATTGGATGTTCAGCTTTAAAAAAAATATAGTACGCATAGGTACCTTGGTTAGATAAATCTAATAATAATAATAATAATAATAATAAAAACTGGCAAAAGAATGCTCTCCATGGACAGTTCCTAGGGAAAATTGAGAGCCAAATTGACAAAGAAAAAACATG
Source organism: Anolis sagrei (assembly GCF_037176765.1). NCBI lineage: Eukaryota > Metazoa > Chordata > Lepidosauria > Squamata > Anolidae > Anolis > Anolis sagrei. The sequence continues at coordinate 178,028,665 of NC_090023.1, read as the reverse complement.
GCTGTGGCTCACAAATGGAACTCTGAAAAAAGAGACGGAGGGCCTGATTCTGGCAGCCCAAGAACAAGCCATTCAAACCAATGCCATCAAAGGCAGAATTTAAAAGTCAACAACAGATCCCAAATGTAGACTCTGCAAGGAAGCAGATGAAACAATAGATCACGTCCTCAGCTGCTGCAAGAAGATTGTGCAGACAGACTACATGCAGAGGCATAACACCGTTGCTCAGATGATTCATTGGAACTTGTGCCACAGATACCATCTGCCTGTGACAACTAACTGGTGGGATCACAAGCTGGAAAAAGTTACAGAGAATGAACACGCCAAACTCGTCTGGGCCGTCCGGATTCAGGCAGACAGAGTTTTAGAGTATAATACTCCTGACCTCACAATCGTGTTAAAAAACAAAATATGGATCATCGATGTCGCAATCCCAGGTAACAGCAGGATTGCAGATAAACAACTGGAAAAGCTGACACAATACGAGGATTTAAAAATCGAACTGCAAAGACTCTGACATAAACCAGTAAAGGTGGTCCCAGTGGTGATCGGCACACTGGATGCAGTGCCTAAAGACCTTGGGCTGCACACAATCAGCGCTGACAAGATTACCATCTACCAGCTGCAAAAAGCCACCTTACTGGGATCTGCACACATTATTTGCCGATACATCACATAGTCCTAGACACTTGGGAAGTGTCCGACGTGTGATCCAATACAAGAGCCAGCAGAATGATCTTGTTTGCTGTGGACTCATCTTGTTGTGTTTCTAATAATAATAATAATAATTTATTTCTATCCCGTCATCTCTCCCCATAGGGTAGTAAAGTGTGATAGGAATTGCTGCCAGACACCTAGTGAGCAACATACCCTCCAGATCCGATATAAAGTTGTGTTGCTGCATAATGTATCCAAGGATAAACTATAAAGTCTGTTGTTTCTGAATTAGTAGCAGAGTGGCTGAGTAATGCACAACTTTATAAAGCTATAAAGATATTCTGCTTTAGAGAAATCACATAGTGAAATAAAATACAGAATTTTGAAAGTAAATGTGTGGTTTGAATATTGTAAAAATCATTGATAATTCTTCTGTTTTAGATCGCATTCACAACAAAAATATACCATCCAAACATAAATAGTAATGGGAGTATTTGTCTTGATATCCTGAGGTCACAGTGGTCACCTGCTCTGACTGTATCTAAAGGTAACTTATACATCTCATTGTTAGTTACTACCCTTGTTTCTTATTTCAGTTTATGCCTGAAAATATGTCAGTTAAAAGGAGACATCTTCAGATTACAGGGGTGTTTTTTTTTTTTGTTTTTTTTTGCTGATGTTTCCAGGGTCTTCCACAAACAAAAAATCCATAATCTCCACCCACAATTTAATACAACTTGAGTATATGGGATGATCACATATTGTCTTATAATTTGCATCCTTTCACTTTTCAATTTTCAGTACAGTGTCATTAAGTATTTGAAAGTGTTTAGGAATTTATCTTTATTATATTTTATAAAACTACAATAACTGCTTGTTCTTTTTAAAAAATATTTTAGAATAAGGGACTTTCCAATGAAAATCAGTGGGCTTTGCTAGCTGTGACTTTAAAACACAATACTGAAATATTCTTTTGATACTGAAAGCCCTGCATGAGTTGCCAATTGTTTGCAGGCCTAGTTCAAGATGCTAGTTTACTCCCAAAGCCTAGGGCTTTAAAGATTAAACTATCTAAGTGACAGCCTGACTCATTTTGAACCTGTCCAGATATTAAGGTCTTGAGAAGAGGCCCCTTTGAAAATACCCTCAAACTCCAGATGTTTGTGGCACTGATGCTGGACAAAACAGTTGCAGTTTCTGAAGCTTTGGAGTTGGGTATGAATATCATTTTATGAAATAATATTTTCCAACTAAGTTACTTGTTCTCTATATTCACCATGCTCAGTCTTTTGAAAATCACTTCACTGGTGTTCCCCCCAAATCTGGTTGAGGTCAATTTTTCCTAGATTTTTAAGGAGTACCACTGCACAAGGGAAGATAGATTGGAGCTTGAAGAGGTGCTGCTATGCCACTTTATTCAAATGTTTTCAGTAGCAGAGTATGCAAGAGTGCACAAGATCTTTTAAATCTGGAGAAGACCATTTTGAGAAGTCGCATTTCTGAAATACTGTACTATAAAATGGTAAAATTTTGAAACTAGTATCTGCTACAATTCCTACTTTTCTGCCATTTAAAGGCTTTTCTTTCTTTTTAATCTAGTTCTTTTGTCCATATGCTCTTTACTTTGCGATCCTAATCCAGATGACCCTTTAGTACCAGATATTGCACAAATCTACAAGTCAGACAAGGAAAAGTAAGTATGACTATTATTTCAACAATTTTGATCTGTGTTCCTTTGTTTATTAACCATTATATCCCCAACCCCTTTGATTTATTTGCATTCATATTTTTCAGTTATGATAATCTCTAGCAATACTTATCTTATAAAAACTTCTACTGTTTTTACTCATATTGTTTCATTTTTTTTCCTGTTCTTGCCCTTCATGGTATATCTCAGGTTCACATTTTTCAAAAATCAATTCATAATAGGATTGTAGAACTAGTACAAATGATATATAGGGTAAGGCAGCATAACTTCCTTTTTTCAAAACTTAATAAAACCCATTGTATGAATCAGATTTTTAAAATTTCTTTTTTATAATGTAGGCGCATACCTAAAGTTTTGTTTTACATAGTTTTGAAGATCAAATTAGGTAGGTGATGTCCCCCATTCTCCATACACTGAGTAACCTGATTTCTGGCATTTGTCATGCATAGTAGGCATTATGTTAGCAATTTCTTCCTGGATGTTGGTCTTCAAATCTTGTAGGGCCCATGGACAGTTCACATAAACACGGGATTTCAAAAAACCCCATAGAAAAAAATCACAAGGGGCCAAATCTGGAGAGCAGACCGGCCACTCCAAATCTGCTCGAAAAGTAGGCCTCAACGGCAAAAGCACGCTCCTCACTGTTCCAACGCATGATGGCGACTGAACTGTGTCAGGACAAAACTTTATACTCCCGCCTCTCGAACAAGACCACTAGCGCTCCGCTACGTCTTCAGCTGACTGAATGGCGCGCATTTTAAAAAAGGAAGTTATGCTGCCTCATCCTGTACTTCATATCTAACTTTTCCCTCTTATTTATTCTAAAATAGTCTTCAGAACAAGAGTTTACTGTATTTTTCTTTTACCACATATGGTAATCCGTCAATCTTATTTCTGTGTGATAAATTTTTGACAGATTTTGAAAACCGCATATTAAATTACATTTCCCAAAGAATACTTCAAAGACAATTTGATCAGATTTTTTTATATGATTGCACTAAATTGATGTGAGTCCTGTTATTTTTAGGTTATACTTTAACATAACGACCTTGTCACACAGCCGCCGGAGTCGCTTCATGTTGTCGTGGAGTGTGGGGAACCCAGTGCCCTACACCCTACATTCCCAGCTCCAGTAAAGGGCGATCCCATGGAGGTAGCGTTGATCACGCAGCTTCCCTCCATGGATTCTAGTAGTGACACGGGAAGCCTCCTGTGATGCTGTGGCAGTGGCATATACTGGCTCTGCTCTACTTCAGCCATGGAGCCCCACTGGCGTTGTTTGATGGGAGCCATTTGGCTCCATGGGTGATCTGGGTAAACCAGCTTATGCTACTGATTTTTGTACATACACACACACACACACACACACACACACACGTGTGTATGAATGTGTGCATGTCTGTATGTATATATGGTGTATTTTTTGGATTTTTAAGTCTATTCTGCTGGGGTTGTGTATGTGTGTGTGTTTAGGGGTGATGGACACTTGTTGGACTGTTAGGTGTATTGTGTCCAAATTTCGTGTCAATTCGTCCAGTGGTTTTTGAGTTATGTTAATCTCACAAACGAACATTACATTTTTATTTATATAGATAGATGCAGTTTGGTTCTTAATTTCTTCCACTGTATTGAGGTAGGAATAGAGAGAGGAAAGGGGAGGTATGGCAATATGAGGGCATTATGGAGAAGACTTGCTGATTGCACCATTTCCTTGTGCAGACCTGTCTTCTCCCGGGAAAATGTTTTTGCTTGTGTTACCAGGTTGCTGTCCATCCATAACTCTATGTGGAATCGGTGATTTTAGCTGCACTCACCTGTATTACAATTAGCAAACTCTCCCACTAACCTGACAGCTGCAACTTGTATTCTGAGCTTTCAAGATGGCTACACAGGCACAATCTGGCGATGCAATAAGTGTGCATTCTGTTGAGTTTTGGATCCCATTCTGCCCCCTGCCTTCTAGTCCTTGTATCCTGTTTCCCTGGGAAAATCCTCAACAAAAGAGTAATGTTGTATTCCAGAAAGTCAGTATTTTGCCTGCTAACAATAACGTGCTATCTGTCTACTGATCAGTTTATTGCCAACTATGAATAAATATATTGATGTATACCATGATCCATATGGTTAAATCCTTTGAAAGGAAGAAAAAAATTAAAAAATTGCTAAGCAAATATAAATGTAGGAAGATCACAGATGTAATAAACTTGTAAAGCAATTGTTACTGCACAGTTTATTAAAAACATATTTCTTTGACAGATACAACAGACACGCAAGAGAATGGACACAGAAATATGCAATGTAAACTTTCAAGACTTTTTCATATATACCAGAGTACTGTAAATTCTAGGGTTTTTTCAAAATTAGAAGTAAATGGAGCACAGTTTACTGTTTTCAGTGTACCATGAAGCCCTTTTTGATTTTCACCCATATAAATGTGTTTCTGGAACAAGGAAATAACTACGGAAATTAACCTGAAGACTGTGATGAGAGTATTTATCCTTTTTGTATGCTTTGCAAAAGACATTTATTATGTTTTTAAAAGATATGTGGACATCTGCATCTCCAGCCTACAAGATCCATATTGCAATTGTAGAGCAACCAAAATATTTTTTTTTTGCTGAAAAACTAGGTGTTACATGAGAAATATTCTGTGTGTCTTTGAGATGTCAGTCCTGTACATCTGTGTTTGAATTTCATTCTTTGTTAGTTCATTGTATAATTTGTATTTTTTTACTGTATAGACTATATTTTATTTACCATGCAAGTCAACTCACTTTAGATTCTCTGCACAGTATTGAAAAAGAAATACAACTGCTATTAAATAAGTGAAGCATTCCTTCTCAGGAATACTTATAAAAAAAACTTCTTAAACTTTGCACTCTAACTCTCAGTATGCTGATTATGAGGAAACACATGGTTTCGATTCTGTTGCATACTTTTATTGCAATGTGAATTAATTGCACTGCTCTGTAGAAAGAAATGTAACTAATTTTGTTCTATTCACAGCTGACTTTTTTATCCCATATGGGCAGTATAATCTCTGACCTTTTAACAAAATTGACTTGAAGCTTTTCCATATAAATAAAATGTGTTTTTTACTACTTGTCTTGGCTGTTCTTTAAGTCTTGCACATTCTTTATATGTGCTTGCCCTGAAAAGATCAAAATATTGTTAAATATGTGAATTACTCGTGGGAAGAACTGGCCTATGTATTTAAGATTGCTATAAACTCATTGAGTATATTATGGTAACTGCTGAACAACTGTATATGTCTATTCATTGTGAGGTATATGAGCTAGGTGATTGGATGTTGTAACCAGTATAGAGGAACATATCTATGAGCTTGTGAAATAATCCTCAAATCTTGCTGAAGTTGATCATTACTAATGTTGAAATGCCACTGATGTTTTCTCTCTCGTCAGTGTAACAATATTTTGATCTGTTTCTTCCACCTACTAAGCTAATTCTTCTGGACAATTACATTTATACTTCACCATGCATGTATAAAGAAAAACAGCCTGAGGTGCTTTACAAATAAGAGCAGTTTAATTTTTTTACTTTGCTTTGGGGTACTAAATCCTTGTTAAATACGTTTAATTTGTGGCTGCAGTGATTCTTGTAAAAAAAATTGCTTGTCTAGGCGGTTTTGCTGTCATAGACCACCATTTGACTCCTTCTGGAGAAGGGAATATAATCCTAATGCTTCGCTACAAAATAAACAATAAAATAATATAAAACAATGTGGCAAGCATCCCAGAGGCTATTTTTGTATTTCTGGGCTTTAAAAGCTGTTTTAATGTTTTAATCTTAAAATCCTTGGAAAGTTCTAACGGCCTAGGAAATAAGTGTGTTGGGCACTTATGCGTAAAAGTAATCTAGGCTTCTGTACCTCAATGCATACAATCAAAGATGGAAGCTTTATGAAACAAGCACTGAAATTTTCATTGTGTACTTCTCTAAGTATCATAGCTTGCTGTGAAATAGACCAATTTCTGCAAATAGCCAATACGTGTTTCCGAGCAGTAAATTATTATTTTGTTATACTTGAAAAAGGGAATGCTGTACCTTGAAGAGAAAGCTATTTGCCACATTTTTCAAGAAACTTCAAATGGTGGTAAAGGATTCTGATCGAGTGGTTTCCCAGACATGTTTACCCATCTGTCTTAGGTGTTTATAATAGGTTTCTCCCAGAATTAAATATATATATATTCCCTTAAACCCTTACAGTGGGTTCTGTGAAATCTGGTAGCTTGATTTGCATGCCTGTTAAGTGAAAGAGCATATAATCTTCTGCTTTGCTAATATTATATGGAGGCTGGTTTGAAACTGTTTGGATGTTACTATTGCTTTAAGGTGTGCATCATACAAAAAGGAATTTACTTACCATAATGCAAAGTCTTCAGGCTGAGCAAACGGTGCAGGTCCGCAAGCCTCTTCCTTTCCTTTCCTAGGGCTCTTTGAAGACAAGTGTGTTGAAGCCATGCTTGCCTCTCTATTCAGTGATATATCTAAAACGGCAATTCGAGACTGGCTTTACCTGCTGAGCTTTCAAACTGATCTTATTAAAAAAGCAGCACTGTTAAACAGACAAAAAGCTTTGCCGCCTGGACTTATTTTAAACCACAGCTTCAAGTAACTAACCTTGTTAAGATTTCCCTCTTAAATACTTTGCCTATTCTAGTGTTATTTTGCTCTCTTAAGTGCTCCAATGTGAAAAGGTTCTCTTTCCTCCTGTCATAATCAAAACATTTGCTCAGTCCTGGTGCTTCCATTGTGGTGGCATAAATGTTGTCTGTGCTTCAGTCCCCTCCACCAGATACCAGTTTATACTGTACAATGCCTTAGCGAGGGCACGAACTGAGCCATCCCATTCTCTGTATATTCCTCACTCGGCACTACTACTATTGGCATGACTAAAGCAAAGGATCTGTATCACTGAAATTCTCAGAAGTGTAATCTTTAGTCATTCTAGTTAATGTTAAATACGGCATACTTTCTAGCTACTTCTGATGTGATTTTTTTCTCTGCCTAAACATGTCAGCTGAGGCTTGAATGAAAATAAAGATCTGATTTGAAACCTGCCTGTGTGGAGTCTTAATTCTGAATGGCAGCTGCATCTTTCTGAGTGATTCACACTTTGAGAAGCATTGGATGCTTATAAATGCATCTTCATCTAAACCACAAATGGAGGCCCCGAAAGGCATCCTCCCTAGAAATGTACTAGAAGAGTGACAAAAGCATCACAGCATTATTGGAAGGAATGGGGACTTAAGCCCTTTCCACACAGCTGTATAAAATCCCACATTATATGAACTGGTTAATATGGCAGTATGGACTCAGGCCCTTGCCACACAGCACTATATCCCAGAATATCAAGGCAGGAAATCCCACATTATCTGTGTGTGGACTCAGGCCCCTTCCACACAGCTGAATAAAATCCCACATTAACTTCTTTGAACTGGCATATATGGCAGTGTAGACTCAGATAACACAGTTCAAAGTAGATATTGTGGATTATCTGCCTTGATATTCTGGGTTTATATGGCTGTGTGGAAGGGTCTTAATAAATAATAATAATAATAATAACAATAATAATAATCTTTATTTATACCCGCCACCATCTCCCCAATGGGAACTCGGAGTGGCTTACATGAGGCCAGGCCCAAACAACAAATTACAATAGATTCAAACTGAAAACGCAACAATAAACAACATCATAATTACATAAAACATGTGAATACATAACTATATAAAATGACAATATTGTTATTGTGCAAGATTGTAATTCAGTGAGTATGTTGAAGAGGCATTACAACAGTGCTTTCTCAGGTAGAGACAGACTGGAGGCCCTTCCACACAGCCCTATATCCCAGAATATCAAGGCAAAAAATCGCACAATATCTGCTTTGAACCGGGTTATCTGGGGGCTCATCCACACAGCCCTATATCCCAGAATGTCAAGGCAGAAAATTCCACAGTATCTGCTTTGAATTGGGTTATCTGAGTCCACACTCAGATAATGTGGGATATAGGGCTGTGTGGCAGGGCCCATGGATGTTGCAGTTTTCCAAGGAATTTGGCCTTTTCTGCCAGAGTTCTGCTACCTCACCAAACTACAAATCCTGTGAGTGCCATGGCAGTTAAAATGGTATCAGATTGCATTAAATTTATAGTGTTAATGCACCCATTGTCTGGAATCCTTTTGATCAGTGCCAGCTAGAATAGACAAATTGAATCCATTATTGGATGGTAAATCCGATTGAATCAGTGAGTTTACTGTACTATGGAGAAAAAATAGGATTTCAGCAGTAATGTGTGTAAGATTATGGGCCTGTGAGAATAAAACAATTGATATTATGATTATTATCTTTATATCCCATCTTTTCTCTTTTAAGAGACCTGGGCCCCTTCCACACAGCCGTATAACCCAGAATATCAAGGCAGATAATCCACAATATTTGCTTTGAACTGGATTGAGTCCACACTGCCATACAATCCAGTTCAATGTGGATTTTATACAGCTGGGTGGAAGGGGCCTCAAAGTGGCTAAAAATGCTTAAAACAATACAATGAGCAATTGGAAACCTAAATCATATAAGCATAAAACGGAAAAGGCAGAAATAAGTTCATAACAAAGGCTAAAATACAAGAAAAAAATATTTGTCTCATTGTGTTTCTTTAAAAAAAATAATTGCCCTGGCGCTACTATGTTAGATATAATGATAAATGCGACTGTTTCCTGCCTTTGGCCCTCCAGGCGTTTTAGACTACAGTTCCCAGAGTTCCTGATTGTTGGACAAAATGGCTGGGACTTATGGGAGTTGAAGTCCAAAACGGCAGAAGCACCAGAGGTTGGAAATCGGTCATTAAAGGCCCACTGGTGCGAAAAATGGAAGGAGGCTACAAAGATGAAGGCTTGCAAGTTTCTCGTCCCTGCTTTGCAATATGTAGAATGCAACAGGAAACCCTATCTGTAGGAATGGATTACTTAGGCGGTCCCTCGCTGTCCGAGTAGGATAGTCTACCAAGATCAGTGTACTGGTGGGCCCATAGGTGATTGTGGAGCCCTATTCTTGATCAGCATCTTCTTCCGCAGTGAGGGCGTTGGTTTCCAGGTGGAAGGCGGTCCCGGTCAGGGTTGGCTTGACACGCCTTCCTCTTGGCACGTTTCTCTCTTTCGCCCTCCATTCGTGCCTCTTCAAATTCTACAGCACTGCTGGTCACTGCTGACCTCCAACTGGAGCACTCATGGGCCAGGGCTCCCAGTCCTCAGTGTCTATTCCAGAGTTTTTAAGGTTAGCTTTGAGCCCTTCTTTAAATCTCTTTTCCGTTTTCCGTTCTTGAGTTTGGAGTAGAGCAACTGCTTTGGGAGACGGTGGTTGGGCATCCAGACAACATGGCGGCCGGTCCAGTGGAGTTGATAGTGGAAGTCCATCGCTTCAATGATGGTGGTCTTTGCTTCTTCCAGCACGCTGATGTTTGTCCGCCTGTCTTCCCAAGAGATTTGCAGGATTTTTTGTAGGCAGCGCTGATGGAATCATAGAATCAAAGAGTTGGAAGAGACCATCTCTAATGGTATTCCGCAGGAAAGTGAAGACCTGGCTGTATGAGCAGGCGTTCGAATAATTAGTGCAATGATTGGTTAATGAACATTGGAACGGAATAATGGATGACGAATCTGGATCATGTTTTTGATGATGAGACGATAGTGAATAGTGAATGGTTATTGTAGTAATTGTTTATTAATTATGTAATATGTTAGGTTGTTAACTGTTTTTACACTGTAGCATTGAATTTTTGCTGTTCTTATTTGTTGTAAACCGGGCTGAGAACAGCGGTATATAAGTAAAGTAAAGTAAAGTAAATGAGCCATCCAGTCCAACCCCCTGCCAAGAAGCAGGAATATTGCATTCAAATCACCCCTGACTGATGGCCATCCAGCCTCTGCTTAAAAGCTTCCAAAGAAGGAGCCTCCACCACAGTCCGGGGCAGAGAGTTCCACTGCTGAACGGCTCTCACAGTCGGGAAGTTCTTCCTCATGTTCAGATGGAAACTCCTCTCTTGTAGTTTGAAGCCATTGTTCCGCGTCTTAGTCTCCAGGGAAGCAGAAAACAAGCTTGCTCCCTCCTCCCTGTGGCTTCCTTTCACATATTTATACATGGCTATCATATCTCCTCTCAGCCTTCTCTTCTTCAGGCTAAACATGTTCTAGGAGTTACATGTGATGTTTGTAGACAGTCCACGTCTCGCCGGCGTATAGCAGGGTTGGGAGGACAATAGCTTTATAAACAAGCACCTTGGTATCCCTACCGATGTCCCGGTCCTCAAACTCTCTCTGCTTCATTCAGAAAAATGCTGCGCTCGCAGAGCTCAGGCAGTGTTGTATTTGGTGGAGAGGTGGCTGCCAAGTAGTGGAAATGTTCATTATTTTCTAATGTTATACCATTAAGCTGTATTTCTGGCATTGGAGAGGGATTAGCTGGTGACTGCTGGAAGAGCACTTTGGTTTTCTTGATGTTCAATGACAGGCCGAGCTTCTCCTATGCTTCTGCGAAGGTGTTTAGAGTGGCTTGTAGGTCTTCTTCTGAATGGCACAGGGATGGATTAAACTGACGCTGTTAACCAGGGGCAGAAGCGTGAGGTACTTCCAGTGAGCCCTTTATGACTTCTCTATTCTTACATTTGCTCAATTGCGGTAGACACAGGAATCCCTCTAGCTGTCACTAACTGCGCATGTGCTGTTTTTGTTTCTCCCCCTCTTTAGTAGACAAGGGCTGCAATTGGTGGAATCGGCAATTTTAGCTCCGCCTCAAGCTGAAGCCCCGGAGCAGGGATTGGTGGAGTGTGTTGTTACTCAACCTTCTGACCACGCCCACTGCTTGCCACCTTGTGGCGCTTGCTTGCTTTTGAATTCACCTCAAGGAAGTTCCAGCACCAGCAGCACTCGGAGCCGATCCCAATGCAACCCCCCCCCCTTCCTGGCTCCCAAATAACTTAGTTTGGGAACCATAAGGGAAGCCTTTTGTCCCATCCGACGTCCGCTTCCGACAAACAACCGGAAGTGAGAGCAATGTACACAATAGCGCGCGCTGGTTTCACCCAGTGCCGAAGCGCATGCGCAGATGAGTCCCCGCCTGTCCTATCTTGTTGGGCCGTAATAGGCGGGAGGCAGTTGAGTTCGACCCCAGAGGTTCGCTAGCGCATGCGCAGAGGCGTGTCTGCTGCTGAGGTCTCGCGCGTGAGGCTCGAGCCTGAGGGAGAGAAGGGGCGGGGGGCGTTGCGAGGAGACGGCGGGACAATGGCGGCCGCGCTCCTGGGCCGCGTGCTCGCGACTGCAGCCGGGTCGCGTTGTTTCCTCAGGTAATGGCTACTACCATAACCTCTACCCTTTCCTCCTTCCTTCTGCCCCCTTTGCCTTGCTGCTTGTGTGTGCTTCTTCCAGTGGTGCAGTAGTAACCACTGAATGCCTCACTTGTAAACTGGGGCCCCTTCCACACTGTTGAATGAAACCCCACATTATCTGCTCTGAACTGGAATATATGGCAGCGTGGACTCAGAAAAACCAGTTCAAAGCAGATATTGTGGGATTTTCTGCCTTGAAATTCTGGGTTATATGACTGTGTGGAAGGGTCCTGTGCCCCATGTCTTTTTGGTCTGGTACTACTGTTCTAGATAGCTACTACTAAAAGTGCATGAGGCCTTATGCAGGAGAAAGCCAACCTGAGATCAAATTGCAGGTTTAGGGAGCAGTTTGTTGTTGTTCATTCGTTCAGTCGTTTCCGACTCTTCGTGACCTTATGGACCAGCCCACGCCAGAGCTCCCTGTCGGCCGTCACCATCCCCAGCTCCTTCAGAGTCAAGCCAGTCTCTTCAAGGATACCATCCATCCATCTTGCCCTTGGTCGGCCCCTCTTCCTTTTTCCTTCCATTTCCCCCAGCATCGTCTTATCTAAGCTTTCCTGTCTCCTCATGATGTGGCCAAAGTACTTCATCTTTGCCTCTACTATTCTTCCCTCCAATGAGCAGTCGGGCTTTATTTCCTGGAGGATGGACTGGTTGGATCTTCTCGCAGTCCAAGGCACTCTCAGAACTTTCCTCCAACACCACAGCTCAAAAGCATCTATCTTCCTTCGCTCAGCCTTCCCTAAGGTCCAGCTCTCACATCCGTAGGTGACTACAGGGAATACCCTGGCTTTGACTAGGCAGATCTTTGTTGCCAGTGTGATGTCTCTACTCTTCACTATTTTATCGAGATTGGTCATTGCTCTCCTCCCAAGAAGTAAGCGTCTTCTCATTTCCTGGCTGCAGTCTGCGTCTGCAGTAATCTTTGCACCTAGAAATACAAAGTCTGTCACGGCCTCCGCATTTTCTCCCTCTATTTTCCAGTTGTCAATCATTCTTGTTGCCATAATCTTAGTTTTTTTTTTATGTTTAGTTGCAATCCAGCTTTTGCGCTTTCTTTCACCTTGATTAGAAGGCTCCTCAACTCCTCCTCACTTTCGGCCATCAAAGTGGTATCATCTGCATATCTAAAGTTGTTAATGTTTCTTCCAGCAATTTTCACCCCAGCCTTGCATTCCTCAAGCCCCTCACATCACATAATGTGTTCTGCATACAAGTTGAATAGGTTGGGGGAGAGGGAGCAGTTTAGAGAGGTTGTTTTCTTACTAAACTCAGACTTTATAGAAATCGGTGCCAACTTTGCTTTCTGATGATTCCATGTACACACAACTTTGTTTCATGCAAAAAATGTATTATAAATAGAGTAGAATAAATTTATTGTCATCGTAAGATGAAATTAAATGCTTTTCCCGGCACACATTGCGAAACAGCACACCCATCCCTCCACACTCCAAGCACTTCACAGCCCCAATGCCATATCATTGCAAAGCAATGGAGTTCGATACAGTTATAGTTACAGCTCTAGAGTAAAGGCTATCTCAGTCTGTTTGTCCTTGTCTTTGTCATCCTGTACTATCTGCCAAATTGTAATAATTCAAAAAACAAAAGAAATATGTTGGGTGAGATGGATCCCCAGAACGCTCTGAGCTTTCTTTAGGCTGCAGGAATTATGAAGTTCTTCCAAAAAGGGGGAAAGGCAACCAATGATTCTCTGTACAGAAGTGGTGGCCCTTTGGGATAGCTTCCTATCTGCCACTGTGTAGTTACCAAACCACCTGCAGATGCAGTAAGTTAGGACAGTCTCTATAGTCACCAGCAGGTTTTCATTCAGTTGTGTATAGAAAGTACCTTCAGGCTCAGTGTACAAGATGTATATGAAGCGTGGTTATATGTAAGAGTACATTCAGGCTATATGTATACAGCATGTATCAGTCATAAAGGAATGCTGTTTTTAGTCCCATCTTGCTATATATAAGGAAATATTCCAAAATCTGAAAAGAAATCTGAAATATAGAACTCTTCTGGTCCCAAGTGATTTAGAGAAGGGATACTTCATCTATGCAGTAAGGTGTGTGTGAACTTCATGTTTACAATTACCCAAGAAATCCCAATTATGCGCATATATGAAATTTAATTATTCAAAAACACAAAACACTTCTGGTCCCATGCATTTTGGATGAGGGATACCTCACCTGTATAAGCTTTCAAGGGCTGCATTCTACACTGTATCATTTAACATCCACTTTAACAGCCATGGCTCAATTCTATGGAATCCTGGGAGTTGTAGTTTTACAAGGTTTTTAGACTTTTCTGTGAAACAACAACTGCTGTGATTCCATAGCGTTGAGCCATGCTCACTAAAGTGGAATCAAATTGCGTTCATTCGGTGTTAAAGATGTATCCAAGGACATAATTCACTTTGCCTTACCAGACAGATGCAGCAGTTGGTGAAATGAGTTGCATGCATAACACAGATATGAAGTTTTCAGAGGTTGGCATGTGAAATTATAAGCAGTGAGGTTAGAAAATCATTCATAAAACTGATTAGGTGATGAGAGGCACAGTTTCATTGTTGACCTGGTGTTCAGCCATGGAGGCCAGTGTTTCTTCACTTTTTAGGGGGTTGTACTGCAGCATCAAAGATACAAAGCTCTTAACATAGTTGTCGGTGTATTAGTAACTTGCTAATAATTTTATTTTGTTAAGATGCAGTCCTACTTGCTCAGTGGAAAAATGGTTTTCAAAATATATCAGTTCCGATAACCGTCCAAAGCAGCCAATGTCAGCATTCATTCGTTTTTATAAAGACCAGCAGCCCGTTTATAGGAAACAAAATCCAGGTAAGAAACTTCCTGTGTGATAGCATTAAGACATAGGTTTCAGTAATGGTAGTTCCTCTGAATTGTGAAAGACATTAAAAGGCTGTTTTTTATATTAGTTACTCTATTTGCAACTTGCCAGGAGTCCTCTAACTTTTCTGACCATTTGTAGTTGTTTGTTTATGTACGACATTTATATGCCGACCTTCTCACCCTGAAGGGGACTCAGAGCGGCTTGTTCTCAGTCTGAAGTAAATGAATCTTCAAACTGCCCTGTGCTGTGGTGGTGTTTTTTTTTTTTTTTTCTGGGTTGGGTAGTCAGTGAGCACATAGTATGGTCATTTTGTGTCATGTATTTTGCTGAAATACCAAACAATACAATACTCTCCTTTGATAATAACTTGCAAAAACAACTGTCATTTTCTTATTGTTTAGGAAAAGCCAATAGGATCTAGAGTGTTCTCAGATCCAGTACTTGTTGCTATTATAAGCTATGCAGGGCCAGCCTTGGTTAGTGCAAACTGAGCATCCAGAAGTCAAAAATCCAAACTTGTCTACACAAGTGGCTGAGCTGGTGACACCTTTGCTTTCTGATGGTTCAGTTTATACAAACCTTGTTTCATGTACAAAGCTATTAAAGATATTACATTCAGGTTATGCATAAACCTTGTATATGAAACCACATCTGAATATTCTTTGCCTAAGAAAACTCTGAAATCCATTGTATTGTCATACATTGTAGACAGCACACACAATATTACTACTAACTGACATACCAAATACGTTGATATTTGATAAACATGAAATTATCAGTGTATGTGGTACTTTACTAAGTAACATAAACCGGTAAGAAAGGAATTTGGATGAAAATCTTAAATCTAAATTTCAACAAGGGAAAATGGATAGTGAACATAGCAAGTGCACATCTTGAGTGCTATGGAAATAAGCAGTTTTTCATAAAGGGACAGCAAGGGTGATACAGTAGTGCTATTTAGTGAACAAATTTCAATAATAATCAATTATTGATTTTGTGAAAAGCCAGCATGTTGTTAACAGAATGTGTTCACTAGACAAAAACTAAAATAACTGCAGGTTTTATGATCATGGTTGATTCACCATGATATCTAAACTTAGTAGGGCCCAGCACTGTTGCTTGTTTCTCTTCCAACAAGCCAGAAAACTTACATATTTTTTCTAATTTTCTTTTGGTTGTCTGTCTGGGAAAAGATAAGCCATAGTGTTGAGTCCTGCCAGAAGCAAATGTTAGGAAACACCAAAGGTAGAGCATCCATGGGGTTTTAGCTCAACCAGCTTGTAGCAGAAGCAGCCTACTGTTCATGAATAATAACTCAGGTTCCTATAGAGCCCTGTACTCTAATGACATGTGAAAAAGATATTTGAAATTGACACTTCTTATATTTAGATTTCCAAGTATTGACGGTATCTAGTTTGAGCTTTTTGTCTGGAATACTTTTGATAGATCTCTCCATCAGATGCAACTAACATATGAATAATAACATATATTTGTTTTGTGGATATCTAAATAATACAAATGCAATACAATATTTACAGAACATTCATCTTTTATTTTATTTTATTCAGATGTAAGCATTTTGGAAATAACAAAAAAGATAGCACAGGTTTGGAGAGAACTACCAGCATCTGATAAGCAAGTAAGCATGATTCTGCTTTCTAGGTTTTTCTTAACATGTAAATAGAATATTTTATTTAGTAATTTCCTTGGATGATGTTTTAATTATACTGTGAGTCACATTGTTGCTGTAAGTTGCTTGATTTTTAAAATGTCTACAGTTGTACGTTGCTTTAGACAGATGTTTTTTAAAATTGAGGGTATTTTTCTTCTTAGCCTTATGAAGCTGCTGCCAAAACTGACAGGCTGGTCTACAACGAGCAAATTGCCAAATATAAAGCTTCACTAACTCCTGCGGAGGAAGCAGCTTTGAAGGAAGAAAAAAGGAGGAGATTTAAAAAAAGAAAAGCAACAAGAAAAAGGAGGGTTAGTATTTTAAAAGTGATTTTCCCATTATCAAATTATCTGAAGGACATTTCGTAGCAAAGTTTTTGCTTGAAGCTTGAGTATTTCATGTTTCCATTATTCATAAAGGGCACACAAAATAGTGGAACTGGAGTCCACCCGTTTTATGGTTGCTACTTAAATGAGTATTTTGAAGAACACACCTATCTTATGCAGGCCTCTTAACCAATATGATGCATGAACATTGTACTCTGGCATTGAAATCAAACTGAAAACGCATTTATCAGAATCAAATCTTAGCATTGTTTTAAACATTTGGGAGCCGTGTGCCATAATTACAAACAGTCCCTGTTACAAACACCTGACTTACACATGATAACTAGTTACAAACAGGGGTAAGTCAGCAGAAGGTGGGAGAAATCTACCCCCTAGGAAGGGAAATTCACTCCTGAAAGAGTTAGGTGTCTCCACTGAAGCCTTCCCACCAATTCTTGTTTCTAGAACAAGCCAAATTTTCAAAATCCAATTGTCACATGGAATGATAGTGAGGTGAAAGCTTCTGAACAGAAAAAGACAGCAAAACAAACACCACAGGATTGTTAATCCACATGCTATCCAAAACTACAAAAACTAATTTTTGGCTGGAATTACACATAAAGCATATATCTGTTTTGATTTACATACACATTCAGCTTAAGAACAAACCTACAGAACCTATCGTGTTTGTAATCCTGGGACTGTCTGTATATTGCTTTGCTATGATTTAAAGCAGGGGTCCTCAAACTAAGGCCCAGGAGCCAGATACAGCCCTCCAAGGTCATTTACCCGGCCCTCACTCAGGGTCAACTTAAGTCTGAAACTACTTGAAAACACACAACAACAACAATCCTATCTCATCAGCCAAAAGCGTGCCCACACTTCCCAATGAAATACTAATAAGCTTATATTTATTAAAATTGTTACTCATTTTAATTATTGTATTGTTTTAAAGTGGGTTTTTTTTTGCACTACAAATAAGATCTGTGCAGTGTGCATAGGAATTCATTCATGTTTTTTTCAAATTATAATCCGGCCCTCCAACAGTTTGAGGGGCTGTGACCTGGCCCTCTGTTTAAAAAGTTTGAGGACCCCTGATTTAAAGGCACACAACAGTATATTTCATATACTTCTCTCAAATTAGAAATACTGTTCTCTCAAAATTTAAGATTTATATCAGTTGTGTCCTTGAGCTAATTCAAAATCCACTATGTTAGCAAATACAATAGGTTCTCTGTATGCATTTATTCTGTACCCCATATAATAGCTAGAATTGCTCTTCAGCTGTAATTTGATGATGCTATAAACTAATACTATGTAATTGTTCCCTAAGACAAGTAGCAGTTGTAAAGTAGGGAGTGGCTGGATAGGAGGCCTTTCATTTGGCTTGCCCTGTGATGCTATTTCCAGGTGTGGAAGCACTGTGCCAATCTATATAGTCTCTTGTGTGTTTTATCTCTCATCGGTTCCTGGAGTATGTTCCAAGGACTGCCTCCACTTTCAATTTTACGATCTTAGGAAAATGAGCATCTATTAAAAAAAATCTCTGCCCATATAAATCATTGATTTTAAAAGGTTATTTTTATATTTATAATAGCTTGGATAAAATTGACATATTCTCTTCTTTAAAAAATGACATATAAAATATAGACTGGGATCCAAACAACATGGCACATGTAATGCATGTGTATAGAGCAGTGGTTCCCAACCTTTTTTTTTTTTTTACCTGGGACTACTCTCCAGCATTAGTACCAAAAGCAGTGTTTCTCAATCTGGGGTTCGGGACCCCTGGGGGGGGGGGTCGCAAGGGGATATCAGAGGGGTCACCTAAGGCCATCAGAAAACACAGTATTTTCTGTTGGTCATGGGGGTTCTGTGTGGGAAGTTTGGCCCAATTCTATCGTTGGTGGGGTTCAGAATGCTATTTGATTGTAGCTGAACTATAAATCCCAGCAACCACAACTTCCAAATGTCAAGGTCTATTTTCCCCAAACTCCACTAGTGTTCACATTTAGCCATATTGAGTATCTGTGCCAAGTTAGGTCCACGTCCATCGTTTGAGACGACAGTGCTCTCTGGATGTAGGTGAATTACAATTCCAAAGCTCATGCTCTTTGATTGTAGGTTAATTATAAATCCCAATAACTACAACAACTACAACTCCCAAATGACAAAAATCAATCCTCCCCCCCCCCCAACCCCACCAGTATTCATATTTTGACATAATGGGTACTTGTGCCAAATTTGGTCCAGTGAATGAAAATACATCCTGTATATCAGATATTTACATGACAATTCATAACAGTAGTAAAATTACAGTTATGAAGTAGCAATGAAAAAAAATTATATGGTTGTGGGTCACCACAACATGAGGAACTGTATTAAGGGTTCGTGGCATTAGGTAGGTTGAGAACCACTGACCAAAAGGGTTACAAACAAGTTTTTGGTCAACTTTAGATTTGGTTTGGTTATTTGGCGTGCTGATTCAGAAAAATGTATTGGATAGACCACATCAGCTCTAGTTTCTGATACAGAACATATGCCATCCAGTAGTCGCCATCTGCTTGCCCTCAGAGAACCATATTTAATAAGCCTTGGCACTATAAGAGGGTTTTGTGAGACCAGTCACTCTTGTTGGAACAGTGTAGTACAGGGGTCTCAAACTAAGCCCCGAGGGCCGGATACGGCCCTCCAAGGTCATTTGCCCAGCCCTCGCTCAGAGCCAATCTAAGTCTGAAACGACTTGAAAGCACACAACAACAGCAACAAGCCTATTTAATCAGTCAAAAGCAGGCTTACACTTTCCATTTAAATACTAATAAGTTTATATTTGTTAAAATTGTTCTTCATTTTAATTATTGTATTGTTTTAATGTGTTTTTTTGCACTACAAATAAGATATGTGCAGTGTGCATAGGAATTCATTCATGTTTTTTTTCAAATTATAATCCAGCCCTCCAACAGTTTGAGGGACTGTGACCTGGCCCTCTGTTTAAAAAGTTTGAGGACCCCTGGTGTAGTAACAGTGAGGCCATGGACCATATTTTAGTTCTTGCGGGCCACCAGTGGCCCACGGACCACAGGTTGGGAACCACTTGTGTAGAGACACTACTGGCTCTCCATTTATATAATTGGCCCTTACTTTTTCCTGAAAAGCTTCATTCTTGATGCATACATATGTTCATTTGACTTGCATAGATCTCTCTGAATCCCCAGTAGATGTGTGTGTTCTGTGACTGGATTTCATATTGAATGAGAGAACTCCTCCCTGATGTGTTCTTATCATTATAGCAATTAACAGTCCTTGGAAAACCTAAAAGACCTCGTTCTGCCTTCAACATTTTTATGTCTGAACATTTCCAAGAAGCTAAAGGAGTATCAATTCAGGTAAACAAGGGATGGGGGCAGGTTGTGTTAGCAACAGAAATGTGTTTTGCTTGCTGCAATGAAAATGAAAAACTGGCTCTGACACAATGTAATTATCTCTTCAGGTTCTAGTGCGGGTTTTCAGGAAGTAAATATCTTATGGTTTTTATTGCAAAATAATCTGTGCTTCCAACTGTGAGCTTTTCTCAGCTTGCAGTAGTTTGCAGTTGCAGATCTTCAGCATTTCTACGAATTGTTGTGCAGTACTCATGCTGTGATTGTTTTAGGTACATGCAGTTCGGCAAACCTTATTGGATTTAACAATATGTTAATATTTAAATTCTAACCTTGTTGAATTATTAGGTGAGAAATCAGTAGGAAATCGCCAGATTTGCAGGGTTTTTTTTTATTATAAATGACTACATATACAGCCACCATGGTGTCATTTCAGGTTGGCTCATTGTTACTTTAGAGAGTACCTCCTGTTCTCTATTAACCAAAGAGCATTGCATTCCTAGACCTGCTGTTTAAAGTGCCCTGTACAACATAATGATGATCTTTGGAGTATGTAGTTTGGCATTGAAAATGTCAACTGGTATTTTGGACACTTAAAACTTCCCTGACTTAATTTAACAGAAAGTAAGGCATGCGAATTAAATCTCTCCCTTCATCAACTCTCTCTATTTACCCAGTAGCAGCCCAGACCATTTTATAAGAAGTGTGTGAATTTGAACATCAGGAAATCTCTAGCAGATGCATATTTGGAAAGAAAGCAATTTAGATTTTTTTTTGTCCTTGTTTATTATTGTTCTGGTGTTAGGATGAGTGAAATGGGGGTGAGGTGATCTAATATGACTGTAACAGAAAAGAAGTTATAAGTACATAAATATAAAGAAATGTAATTTTGCAGACAATATGGTAACACTTTTCTTTTAGATCCTTCTGTTTGCCTGCTTTTCATTCTGAATATAGTGCAAATCGGCAGAAGTACAAAAGGTATTTTTCACTTTTACAGAAACTACAGCCAAAGTATTCTTAAGTGTTTGTCTTTCCCTTGCAGGAAAAGATGAAGAATTTATTTGATGACTGGCAAAAATTGCACACATCTCAAAAGAAGGTATTGTCATAACTGACTTCAGATCTGGTTTAGAATAACAGTTAATTGGCTTTTGAATTGGGGATCTGTCTTGTTTAACTTCATAAACAAGTGTAGGAGCCCCCGGTGGCGCAATGGGTTAAACCAGGGGTCCTCAAACTAAGGCCCGGGGGCCGGATGCGGCCCTCCAAGGTAATTTACCCGGCCCTCGCTCAGGGTCAACCTAAATCTGTAACGACTTGAAAGCACACAACAACAACAACAATCCTATCTCAGAAGCCAAAAGCAGGCCCACACTTCCTATTGAAATACTAATAAATTTATATTTGTTAAAATTGTTCTTCATTTTAATGATTGTATTGTTTTTAAGTGGTTTTTGCACTACAAATAAGATATGTGCAGTGTGCAATGGAATTCATTCATTTTTTTTTCAAATTATAATCCGGCCCTCCAACAGTTTGAGGGACTGTGACCCGGCCCTCTATTTAAAAAGTTTGAGGACCCCTGGGTTAAACCCTTCTGCCGGCAGGACTGAAGACCAACAGGTTGCAGGTTTGAATCTTGGGAGAGTGCGGATGAGCTGCCTCTGTCAGCTCCGGCTCTCTATGCGGGGACATGAGAGAAGCCTCCCACAGGGATGGTAAACACATCAAAACATCTGGGCGTCCCCTGTGCAACATCCTTGCAGATTGCCAATTCTCTCACACCAGAAACAATTTGCGGTTTCTCAAGTCGCTCCTGACATGAAAAAAAAATTAATCAAGTGTGATGATCATCTATGCAGAATCCAAGCTTGTGGATGGTATAAATAAAGATTATTATTATTAAGAATTCATTATTAATAATATGAACTCACTTCCCAAGGACATCAGACATGCCCCAACTCTGGCAGTCTTTAGGAGGAGCCTGAAAACGTAATTGTTCCAGTGTGCCTTCCCAGAATAAGGAAAACTCTCAGCAATATGCCCTCAAAATGCACTTTACTACGGATTTAGGACTGACTGCATTCCCTCATCTCTTTGAAAAACTCTATCCCAGTTATATCCTACCTTGTTCATGCCCACCATTATTTTTTAAATTTTAAATTATTACATTTGGCCTGGCCATAGATTTTTAAATGCTTGTGTATTACTGTTATTGTTTATTGCTTAGTTTTTGTTTATGTGATTTATATTAATTGTTTTGTATTGATTGTTTTTGTTACTGCTTTTGTTTACTGATGTACTGTGGGCTTGACCTCATGTAAGCTGCACCGAGTCCCTTGGGGAGATGGTAGTAGGGTATAAATAAATTATTATTATTATTATTATTATTATTATTATTATTCATTCTTATTCATTCTTATTCATTCTTATTTCATTTTGCCTCTAATTTGGTCAGATAACCAATTTTTCATGCAGGAACTTTGTTTTCTCTCTGTATTATTTCTCAGACATATGTGCAGCTTGCAGAGGATGATAAAATTCGTTATGAAAATGAAATGAAATCATGGGAGGAGCATATGGTAGAAATTGGTCGCGAAGATCTTATCCGTTATAGAAACAGAAAGATTGTGCCAAAGAAGAAAAAGAAGAAGAGAACTGCAAAAAAAGCTTCAAAAAAGAGGACGACTGCAGTAAAGAAGCGTTTGGGAAGCAAAAGCGCCTCTCTCACTACTCAGGCCAAAAAAGTACAGGCGAAGCGCTCTGAGGAATAAGTTAGAAAATAATTTTCTTCCTTTTGGATTGGACGTGAAAAGAAGCTGGTCATATATTTTTTGAAGGGAAATCGTATTTTCTTTCTGTTGGAAGTGTCAAGCTACCAGAATTAATCAAGTTTGTGAAAAATTAAACAGTGGCTGATCACGGAAGAAAAAGTGCTTTCTGCATACTTGTGTAAATAAGTATTCTCTTACCACATTAAACCCTTTCCTGATTTAAAAAATGTAATATGCATACAATCATATCTTCCTGATTATTAGGAGTTAAATTGAACATAGGACAGGTGTGTAAATAATGTGTGTAATCACTGGAAAAGCATGTATAAGCCTTGTAATTAAAAACTACTGATCTGCAAATGTTCAATGGTATTTTTCATCCATGTTTTTATATGTATCAGTAGTGCAAACTATTTATAATGCAGGGAATAAACTAGCAGGTTTTTACAAAACGTTTAGATTCCCTCTCACTTCTTTCAAATCGGAATATGCGTGAATTCCAGAACTGTCATTTTGGCAATTGAGTGTCTCCCTCCTGCTTATCCCCAACCTGGTTGGAAGATTGTCAACACCTACATTTCACTTTAGGTGTGTCTGAATGAAACTATGCCGTTCTGGATCATTTATGTTCTGTTTCTCATGTAAGAACTATTTTGTGCAATATATTATGAAAATCCATTTAAACTGTGAGTTTAAAATCCTTTGTGTTGAACCAACTGCAGAGATCAAGTGACTCTTGCTTACTATTATCACAGGTCTCTGTCTCTGGCCAGTGTTAAATATATATTTAACGGAGGCCTCTTTTACACTTCCATATAAAATTCAGATTATCTGTTTTAAACTGGATTATATGGCAGTGTAGACTCATATAATCCAGTTCAAAGCAGTTAACGATTATATGGAGCCCCCGGTGGCGCAGTGGGTTAAACCCTTGTGCCAGCAGGACTGAAGACTGACAGGTCGCAGGTTCGAATCCGGGGAGAGGCAGATGAGCTCCCTCTATCAGCTCCAGCTCCTCATGCGGGGACATGAGAGAAGCCTCCCACAAGGATGATAAAAACATCAAATCATCCGGGCGTCCCCTGGGCAACGTCCTTGCAGATGGCCAATTGTCTCACAAGAGAAGCAACTTGAAGTTTCTCAAGTTGCTCCTGACAAGACAAAAAAAAAACGTGGATTATCTACTTTGATAATCTGGATTATATGGTAGTGTAGAAGAGGCCTGAGATTGAAAGGGGCTGTTTCTGAGGTCTTGAATTCTGTAGCTAGGTTCTGTTTTGTTCGCTTTCTGGTTTTCTGCTATAATTCCATGTTGATCTTTTAAGAAAGCTTTTTGGAGATGTCCATACAAATACTTATTTACTTACTTAGGCAAACCCTTGAGTAGGATTGTCTTCCAAGATCAGTGTACTGGCGATGGGTTCGTAGGTGACTGTGGAGCTCTATTCTTGATCTACATGTTATCCCGCAGTGAGGGCATTGGTTTCCAGGTGGAAGGTGGTACCGGTTAGGGTTGGCTTGACGGGCCTTCCTCTTGGCACATTTCTCTCTTTCGCCCTCCATTCGTGCCCCTACAAATTCTGCAGCACTGCTGGTCACAGCTGACCTCCAGCTGGAGCACTCAAGGGCCAGGGCTTCCCAATTCTCAGTGTCTATGCCAGAGTTTTTAAGGTTGGCTTTGAGCCAATCTTTAAATCTCTTTTCCTGTCCACCAACATTCCATTTTCGGTTCCCAACAAAGGATTCCCCCAGTCAGCAATCAGACAGGCTTTGAAGCTGCAAGGCCACTCAATGCTAATCAAGCTGGCCAATTGCAACATTCACACTTGCCTCCAACAGACAAGAGTTCTGGACATTCCACAGATATATAAACCTCACTTGCCTAGTTTCCAACAGACCTCACAAGCTCTGAGGATACCTGCCATAGATGTGGGTGAAATGTCAGGAGAGAATGCTTCTGGAACATGGCCATACAGCCCAGGAAAACACAGCAACCCACTCTTGGCAACTATACAGAGAATCCACAAGCCTGTGGACAATTTCAACAGAAGGGAGGAAACCATGAAAATGAACAAAATCTGGCAACCAGTATTTTTAAAAACTCTAAAATCAGGAGAGTAAATAAAGAACAAGGCTTAAAAAAGGGAATTTCTGACAAGAATTAACACCTCCCAACAAAGGATTCCCCCAGGCAGCAATCAGCCAGGCTTTGAAACTGCAAGGCCATTCATTGCTAATCAAGCTGGCCAATTGCAACATTCACACTTGCCTCAAGCAGACAAGAATTCTGGACATTATTCCACAAATATATAAACTCCACATGCCTTGTTTCCATCAGTCCTCACAACCTCTGAGGATGCCTGTCATAGATATGGGCAAAATATCAGGAGAGAATGCTTCTGGAACATGGAAAACTCACAGCAACCCAATCTACTTTCTGTTTTGGGGAAAAAATAGTATTTCATAGATATATAATCCCCATTTCCCTAGTTTCCTCACAACCTCTGAGGAGGCCTGCCATAGATGTGGGCAAAACGTCAGGAGAGAATGCTTCTGGAACATGGAAAACTCACAGCAACCCAATCTACTTTCCGTTTTGGAAGAAAAAAAGTATTTCATAGATATATAAAACCCAATTTCCCTAGTTTCCTCACAACCTCTGAGGAGGCCTGCCACAGATGTGGGCGAAATGTCAGGAGAGAATGCTCTCTACAGAGAAGTCATGGAAATCCACAGCCTGTGGACAATTTCAACAGAAAGGAGGAAACCATGAAAATGAACAAAATCTGGCTACCAGTATTAAAAAAAAACTCTAAAATCAGGACAAGACTAAAAAAAGGGGGAATTCAGACAAGAATCTATCAGGGCCAATTAACACCTCCCAATAAAGGATTTCCCCAGGCAGCAATCAGTCAGACTTTGAAGCTGCAAGGCCATTCATTGCTAATCAAGCTGGCCAAGCAGACAAGAGTCTTTCTCTCACCTTGGACATTGTTACAGATATAGAAAACCAATTTTCAGAGTTTCCAACAAACCTCACAACCTCTGAGGATGCCTGCCATAGATGTGGGCAAAATATCAGGAGAGAATGCTTCTGGAAGATGGCCAGACAGCCCAGAAAACTCACAGCAACCCGATCTACTTTCTGTTTTGGGGGAAAAAAAGTATTGCATAGATATATAAAAACCAAATTTTCCTAGTTTCCTTACAACATCTGAGGAGGCCTGCCATAGATGTGGGCGAAACGTCAGGAGATAATGCTTCTGGAACATGGAAAACTCACAGCAACCCAATCTACTTTCTGTTTTGGAAAAAAAAAGTATTTCATATATATATGAACCCCATTTTCCTAGTTTCCTCACAACCTCTGAGGAGGCCTGCCATAGATGTGGGTGAAACGTCAGGAGAGAATGCTTCTGGAATGTGAACTCACAGCAACCCATTCTTGACAACTATACAGAGAAGTCATGGAAATACAGAAGAAATTCAACAGAAAGGAGAAAACCATGAAAATGAAGAAAAAAAATTATGCTAAACCATCATGCTAATCCTAATTGAGCCCGCGGATGCAGAATCTGCGGATCCTGGGGACCGGCTGCCCTTTGTTACGGTGGTGTGTTGTTTTGCGACAGCAGGACCGTAAAGTAGGAAGGGGCGTGGCTGGCGGGGAGAGGGGGCGTGGCCTTGGCCTTGCGCGGGTTTTTTTTCCCGCGTCGAGAGGCGCTTGCCTGATGGGCGTCTCTGGGCGGGTGCCATGGGTCTGCTGGAGCAGTGCCGGGAGGCCTTCGGGGCCGGAGACCTCTACCAGGTGCTGGGCGTCGGGCGGAAGGCGTCGGGCGAGGAGATCCGGAGAGGGTACCGCAAGGCCTCCCTCCAGGTGCACCCCGACCGAGCCCCGCCCGGCCAGGAGGAGAGAGCCACACAGCGCTTCCAGGTAAAGGCACTCTCTGGGCAGGAAGGAGGGCGGCCGGAGAAGCAACAGCCCTCCAGTGTAATCCCTCGCTGAGAAGGCGGGGAGGGCTCTAAGCCAGGCTCAGCTGCAAAGCTCAATCTTCTATCTATCTATCTATCTATCTATCTATCTATCTGTAAATGCTCTGTGCATAATGAGTACCTTAAAAACAAAAGAACCAATGAACGAAATCACACCAAATTTGGCAACAAAACGTCTCACCACACAAAACATCTCACATCACTCCAGAAATTATGATTTTGTCATTTAGGAGTTGTAGTTGCTGGGATGTATAGTTCACCTACAATCAAAGAGCATTCTGAGCTCCACCAACAATGGAATTGAACCAAACTTGGCACACAGTTCTCCCATGAGTAACAGAAAATACTGGAAGAGTTTAGTAGGCATTGATCTTGAGTTTGGGAGTTGTAGTTCACCTCCATCCAGAGAGCACTGTGGACTCAAACAATGGTTGGACCAAACTTGACACAAGCACTCAATATGCCCAAATATGAACACAGATGGAGTTTGGGGGAAATAGAGCTTGACATTTGGGAGTTGTAGTTACTGGGATTTATAGTTCACCTACAATCAAAGAGCATTCTGAACCCCACAAACAACAGAATTCGGCCAAACTTCCCACACTGAACCCACATGACCAACTGAAAATACTGAAGGCCATCCAGTCCAACTCCCTTCATCAGGACAAGAAAACGTAATTAAAGTCCTGACAAAGAGCCACCCAGCCATAGATACAGATAGATAATAATAATAATAAGAGTGATCTTGTCTGCTGTGGACTCATCCTGTTGTGTTTTAAATAATAATAATAATAATAACAACAACAGCCAGCAGAGTGATCTTGTCTGCTGTGGACTCCTCTTGTTGTGTTTCAAATAATAATAATAATAATAATAATAATAATAATAATAAACACCCAGCAGAGTGATTTTGTCTGCTGTGGACTCATCTTGTTCTGCTTCAAATAATAATAATAACAATAATACATACATCTTGGGTTTCAAATAATAATCATAATAACAACAACAACAACAGCCAGCAAAGTGATCTTGTCTGCTGTGGACTCCTCTTGTTGTGTTTCAAATAATAATAATAATAATAGTAATAATAATAATAAATAACAAATAACAACAACAGCCAGCAGAGTGATCTTGTCTGCTGTGGACTCATCTTGTTGTGTTTCAAATAATAATAATAATAATAATAATAATAATAATAATAATAATAATAATAATAAATAACAACAACACCCAGCAGAGTGATTTTGTCTGCTGTGGACTCATCTTGTTCTGCTTCAAATAATAATAATAACAATAATACATACATCTTGGGTTTCAAATAATAATAATAACAACAACAACAGCCAGCAGAGTGATCTTGTCTGCTGTGGACTCCTCTTGTTGTATTTCAAATAATAATAATAATAACAACAATAATAATAATAATAATAATAATAATAAATAACAACACCCAGCAGAGTGACTTTGTCTGCTGTGGACTCATCTTGTTCTGCTTCAAATAATAATAATAACAATAATACATCTTGGGTTTCAAATAATAATAACAACAACAACAACAGCCAGCAGAGTGATCTTGTCTGCTGTGGACTCCTCTTGTTGTATTTCAAATAATAATAATAATAACAATAATAATAATAATAAATAACAACACCCAGCAGAGTGACTTTGTCTGCTGTGGACTCATCTTGTTCTGCTTCAAATAATAATAATAACAATAATACAGAGCGCTTTGCCTTTACTTTTTTGGCCTGAGTAGTGAGAGAGGCGCTTTTGCTTCCCAAACCCTTCTTTACTGCAGTCGCCCTCTTTGACTTCATGGACCAGCCCACGCCAGAGCTCCCTGTCTGCTGTCACCACCCCCAGCACCGTCAGAATCAAGCCAGTCACTTCAAGGATCCCATCCATCCATCTTACCCTTGGTCGGCCCCTCTTCCCTTTTCCTTCCATTTTCCCCAGCATCATTGTCTTCTCTAGGCTTTGCTGTCTCCTCATGATGTGGCCAAAGTACTTCATCTTTGCCTCTAATATCCTTCCCTCCAATCAGCAGTCGGGCTTTATTTCCTGAGGTATGGACTGGTTGGATCTTCTCGCTGTCCAAGGCACTCTCAGAACTTTCCTCCAACATAAAAGTTCAAAAGCATCTGTCTTCCTTCACTCAGCCTTTCCTATGGTCCACTTCTCACATCCATTGGTTACTACGGGGAATACCATTGCTTTAACTATGCAGATCTTGGTTGCCAGTATGATGTCTCTACTCTTCACTGTTTTATCGTTGGCTATTTGAGGGAATGATGCTGATAATTTGTATTTAATATTGAGAGCCACTTTGGGTCTCAATCAAGAATAGAACACAGAGGGGAGGAAAAATACAGCTTGAATATTGAGACTTGGCTGTCCGGGATTGGGGTGGTATGGTTGTTCCTTGCTGGATTGTTGAAGTCCCTTGTTGTCTTTTCTCCTCTCAGATCTTGGGCAAAGTGTATGCTGTGTTGAGCGACAAGGAGCAGCGGGCTTTGTATGATGAACAAGGAATTGTAGATGAGGAGTCCAGTGTGTTCACCCAGGAACGCGATTGGGAAGAGTATTGGAGGCTGCTCTTCAAAAAAGTAGGTTGCTCTTGGTTTTGTAGCATCAGGACAGATGGTCCTTGGGCCATGCTTGGAGTGACAGAGACAACACTTTTTCTACGTCTTTAGCCAGTCAGTCCAGGAAATGTAATACTGTATTTACTTTTTTCCCTATATTTTAAAATTATTATTATTATTTAACATATAAATTTTACGGAATCAGAGAGAATGACAAATATCCATAGGTGCTTGTGGGTTTTTTCGGGCTATATGGCCATGTTCTAGAGGCATTTCTCCTGACGTTTCGCCTGCATCTATGGCAAGCATCCTCAGAGGTGAGGTCTGTTGGGACTGGGAAGGGGTTTATATATCTGTGGAATGACTAGGGTGAGACAAAGGACTTTTGTCAGTTGGGCTAGGTGTGAATATTTCAACTGACCACCTTGATTAGCATACAATGGGCTGACTGTGCCTGGAGCAAACTCTTCTTGAAAGGTAATTAATGTCCCTTCCCAGTCCCAACAGACCTCACCTCTGAGGATGCTTGCCATAGATGCAGGCAAAACGTCAGGAGAAATGCCTCTAGAACATGGCCATATAGCCCGAAAAAAACCCACAAGAACCTAGTGATTCCAGCCATGAAAGCCTTCGACAATACACATATATCCATGTTTGTCCAACTAACAAAAGATGAAAGATTGAAGTAGAATACATGGAAACACTAAACGCTGCTCCTATAACACTAAGGAGCACCCTACCTATCTAGGAACAACCTGGCTACGGTGATCCAGGTGACGGTCATCTCGAGGCTTGACTACTGTAATGCCCTCTACATTGGCCTTCCTTTGTCAGTGATCCGGAAACTGAAGCTGGTGCAAAATGCAGGGGCTCGTCTTCTCGCCGGGGTGCCGGCGAGGTGTCGTATCACCCCAATTCTCCAACAGTTGCACTGGCTACTGATTGAGTACCAGATTACTTTCAAGGTGCTGGTACTAACCTTTAAGGCCTTATATGGTCTGGGGCCGATGTACCTGAGGGCCCGCTTATCTCCCTACCAACCCCAGAGATTACTCTGGTCTGAAGACCAAAATTTGCTTATAGTCCCCAACATCCGGACTTATCATTTGTCATCTACTAGGCAGAGAGCCTTCTCGATTGTAGCCCCTTACTTATGGAATGCCTTGCCAGTTGAAATTCGAACCATCCGAGACCTACTTGTAAATGACGACTCTTTCTTTTAGCTTCAGATTAATCGTTCTAATCAGTCAATCATAAAAAAGAAAAGGTCATATCAGTACAGTAGGTGGACCACCTACTGCAATGCAACCTGAGCCCTGCCACATGCACAATGGAGGACCTTCTTGCAGCAACACCAGAGGCACTCCAAGTGGCCAGCTACTGGTCAAAGAACATTTAATAGAATACCAAGTCTGCAAACTTTGTGGTTTGTTTGTTTGTTTTTAATGCAATACAACTGTTTTGGTTCGCTCTTGACACGATAAATAAATAAAATAGAGTGAGATTATTGTAAGGGAAACTCGCCGGTATTCCCACAATCTTACCATTCGGGTCCTTGCCAGGCCGCTTTGGATGATACGGAGTCCAAACAAGTTAGGGCAAAATGTGGCTTATTCATATTGCGCAATAGGAAGGCGGACAGGCAGCATAACAATATGCCGCTACCAAACTGCCCGCCCCGACTGGGACAAACGTTGGGCTTATTTACCCTTGGCAATGCATTTAGCAACCACGTTCCAGTAACATAACACGCCCCTTGTAACCTTTTGGTTGACCCTGTGGTCAGTTACCAGTAAACGTGTAGCAACCTTTGTACCCTGTGGTCAGTTGTTGTTTCCAGAAGTCTATGGGGTAACTGTATTCTCGTGGTCGGCCAGTTCCTGGCAACTATGAGCTTGTGAGGTCTGTTTTTTTCCATCTCAATTGAAACAAGCTGTGGTTCGTCCACTCCTTAAAAAGGTCTCCCTTGACTCCACGGTGCTGAACAATTTCAGACCAATCTCCAACCTCCTTATTTTGGGTAAGGTGCTGGAGCGGGTGGTTGCCTCCCAGCTCCAGGGCTTTCTAGATGACATCAACTACCTAGATCAGTCACAGTCTGGTTTCAGGCCTGGTCATGGCACCGAGACCGCCTTTGTCGCCTTGGTGGATGACCTCCATAGAGAGCTGGACAGGGAGTGTGACCTTGTTGATTCTCTTGGACATCTCAGCGGCTTTCGATACCATCGATCATGGTATCCTTCTGGGTCGACTCTCTGGGATGGGTCTCGGGGGCACGGTTTTGTCGTGGCTCCGGTCCTTCCTAGAGGGTAGATCCCAGATGGTGAAGCTGGGAGATGCCTACTCGGACCCCTGGCCTTTGACCTGTGGGGTCCCGCAAGGCTCTATCTTGTCTCCCATGCTCTTTAACATCTACATGAAACCGCTGGGAGAGGTCATTTGGAGTTTTGGAGTTGGGTGCCATCTCTACGCAGATGACACACAACTCTACTACTCTTTTCCACCTAATTCCAAGGAGGCCTCTCAGGTGCTGGACGAGTGCCTGGCCGCTGTGTCTATCTGGATGAGGAGGAACAAGCTGAAGATCAATCCCGACAAGACAGGTCCTCCTGGTCGATCGCAAACCTGATCGGGGTATAGGATGGCAACCTGTGTTGGACGGGGTTACACTCCCCCTGAAGCCACAGGTCCGCAGTTTGGGAGCCCTCCTGGATTCATCGCTTATGTTTGAGGCTCAGGCGTCGGCGGTGTCCGGGAGGGCTTTTGCACAATTGAGACTCGTGCGCCAACTGCGACCGTACCTCGCAAAGGCTGATCTGGCCGGGGTGGTCCATGCCTTGGTCACCTCTAGATTGGACTACTGTAATTCGCTCTATGTGGGGCTGCCCTTGAAAACAGCTCAGAAATTCCAACTGGTCCAATGGGCAGTGGCCAGGATGTTAACTGGTGCTCCTTACAGAGAGAGGTCAACCCTCCTGTTCAAGGAGCTCCACTGGCTGCCATTTATTTTCTGAGCCTAATTAAAGGTGCAGGTGCTTACCTACAAAGCCCTAAACCGTTTGGGACCATCCTACCTGTGTGACCGCATCTCTGTTTATGAACCCACGCGCTCACTTTGTTCATCCGGAGAGGCCCTGCTCGCGATTCCGCCTGCATCGCAGGCGCGTCTGGTGGGGACACAAGACAGGGCCTTTTCTGTGGTGGCCCCTGACTCTGGAACACCCTCCCTAAAGATCTTAGACAGGCCCCTACGTTGGCAGTCTTTAGAAAGAACTTGAAGACCTGGCTGTTTCGATGTGCCTTTCCAGAATAGGAAAACTCCATCAATAAGTCCCAGAAGCACTTTATTAGAAATTAAGATTCTTGGTACACTGCACTTACCCTATAATCCCTATATATCACCTGTCACATCAGCACTTATAATCTGTACCCATTACTCTGGCCCGGCCCAGTTTTATTGTGTCCTGGTGTATTGTTTTATTGTTGTTGTTTAATACTGCTTTAACTGTTTTTAATTTGCTTTAGGTTGTGTATTGTTATGTTGTGTTTTGAGGCCTTGGCCTTTGTAAGCCGCATCGAGTCCTTCGGGAGATGCTAGTGGGGTACAAATAAAGATAATAATAATAGTAATAATAATAATAATAACAACAACAACTATGGGGTAATATGTACCTTTGTAGTCAAGCAGTTAGCTCTACTGGAGGAGTCTGTCTTGGTCAATCATCCTGTTTACCAAGTACCAAGCACAGCACATTCGCTCCAGTTCCCTTGCAATGTTCCTATGCGGCCTACCTGTCTAAAACACCCTGGAAACCCCTAAATATGGCTTATGGTCCCCCTCATTACCTCTATCATATCATGCAGAGGCAGTCAAGTAGCTATCAAAGAAATAAAAGTTAGAGCGATGGAGGCATTACTTTTTGACCCACCCTCCGCTTGGAGAAAACCTTGTTTATGGAGTAAAACTCTTTTAAATCCCACAGATAACTGTAAAAGATATAGAAGACTTTGAAAAGAAGTACAAAGATTCGGAAGAAGAACTGGACGACATTAAAGCCGCATATGAGGACTATAAAGGCAATATGGACAAAATTATGGAATCCGTGCTCTGTGTGGATTATGCCGACGAGCCTAGAATCAGAAAGATTATACAGCTTGCCATTGACTCCGGAGAACTTCCAGTATATAAAGCCTTTGTGAAGGAGTCCAAGCAGAAGGTGGCTGCAAGAAAAAGAAGGGTATGCTGGGCAGCAATAAAATTTAATGGCAAAATGTATAATGCCGGACATTACATACAATTCCAGATGTTTTATGATCTGTTTAAGGCATACACATTTAGCATGAATTGCAGCACCAACGTATTTTGCAACCCCATTACTTTGTTGGACCACTTTTTCCTAAAACAAAGGGTGAATTGTCTGCCTTGGATGGCTTTCATTTACTGTTTGACATCGTAACATACCTTTTTTTTCCAAAACAGAAAGTAGATTGGGTTGCTGTGAGTTTTCCGGGCTGTATGGCCATTTTTCAGAAGCATTCTCTCCTGACATTTCGCTCACATCTATGGCAGGCATCCTCAGAGCTTGTGAGGTCTGCTGGAAATTAACCAAGAGGGGTTTATATATCTGTGGAATAATGTCCAGGATGGGAGAAAGAACTCTTGTCTGTTGGAGGCGAGTGTGAATGTTGCAATTGTTCAACTTGACTAGCACTGAATAGCCTTGCAACTTCAAAGCCTGGCTACTTTTAATTTTACATTTGGCCCAGCCATAGGTTTTTAATGCTTGTTGTGTTACTGTACTGCTTATATTTTATTTTATTTTTGTTTATGAGATGTATTTTAACTGTTTTGTATTGTTTGTTTGCTATTGTTTTATTATTGATGTATTGTGGGCTCGGCCTCATGTAAGCCGCACCGAGTCTCTTGGGGAGATGGTAGTGGGGTATAAATAAAGTTTATTATTATTATTATTTGTTGAAAGGTGTTAGCTGGCCCTGATTGTTTCCTGTCTGGAATTCCCATTTTTGAGTGTTGCTCTTTATTTACTGTCCTGATTTTAGAGGTTTTTTAAAAAATACTGGTAGCCAGATTTTGTGCATTTTCATGGTTTCCTCCTTTCTGTTGAATTGTTCACATGCTTGTCGATTTCAATGGCTTCTCTGTGTAATCTGACATGGTGGTTGTTAGATTAGATTCCCCAGGCAGGAAGCAGCCAGGCTTTGAAGCTGCAAGGCCATTCAATGCTAAACTGGCCTATTGCAACATTCACACTTGTCTCAATTAGACAAGAGTTCTTTCTCCCACCCTGGACATTATTCCACAGATATATAAACCCCACTTGCCTAGTTTCCAACAGACCTCACATTTCTGAGGACGCCTGCCATAGATGTGGGTAAAATGTCAGGAGAGAATGCTTCTGGAGCATGACCATACAGCCCAGAAAACTCACAGCAACCCAGTGGTTCTGGCCATGAAAGCCTTCGACAACACAGAAAGTAGATTTCTGGCCTATTTTGATGATAAATTTTTGCGACAGTCCACATGGTTTCCCACAAAATTAGTGGCTAAACCCATTGAAGTTGCACACTTTCTGAACGTTTCTGTTTCAGATTTTATGCCCATTGTTTTCAAATGTAGTATCTTTTGGGATTTGATCTAAACCTCAGACTGAATTAAAATTCTAATCCTTTTGTGCTATGGCCTTGCTATAGTTTTATCTCTTTTAATATATGGCATTGAATCTGCAATCACTGAATAATGTAAACTGTATAATCGATAGGAAATCTGTAAACAATATTGGTGTTTATTCTGGGACATTACTGTTGGTGGCCATGATTGATAATATAATATAATATAATATATAATATAATATAATATAATAATATGGAGCCCCCAGTGGCACAGTGGGTTAAAGCGCTGAGCTGCTGAGCTTGTTGACCGAAAGGTCACAGGTTCAATTCCGGGGAGCGGCGTGAGCTTCCGCTGTCAGCCCTAGCTTCTGCCAACCTAGCAGTTCGAAAACATGCAAATGTGAGTAGATCAATAGGTACCGCTCCGGCAGGAAGGTAACGGCACTCCATGTAGTCATGCTGGCCACATGACCTTGGAGGTGTCTGTGGACAACGCCGGCTCTTCTGCTTAGAAATGGAGATGAGCACCACACCCCAGAGTCAGACATGACTGGACTTAACGTCAGTGGACAACCTTTACCTTTTATAATATAACGTAATATAATATAATATAATCAAGGCGGTCAGTTGAAACATTCACACCTAGCTCCAGCAGACAAAAGTCCTTTGTCCCACTCTGGTCATTCCACAGATATATAAACCCATTTTCCTACTTCCAACAGACCTCACTACCTCTGAGGATGCTTGCCATAGATGCAGGCAAAACGTCAGGAGAAAATGCCTCTAGAACATGGCCATATAGCCCAGAAAAACCTACAACAACCCAGTGATTCCGGCCATGAAAGCCTTCGACAATATAATATAATATAATATAATATAATATAATATAATATAATAACAACAGTGAGCCTTCTGGCTAGCTGCTGAACTTGCTGACTGAAAGGTTGGTGGTTTGAATCCAAGGAGTGGGGTGAGCTCCTGCTGTTAGGCCCAGCTTCTGCCAACCTAGCAGTTCGAAAACATGCAAATGTGAGTAGATCAATAGGTATCGCTTCTGCAACACTTTATGCAGTCATGCCGGCCACATGACCTTGGAGGTGTCTACGGACAGCGCTGGCTCTTTGGCTTAGAAACTGAGATGAGCACCACAGCCCAGAGTCAGACACAACTAGACTTAATAATAATAATAATAATAATAATACTTTATTTATACCCCGCCACCATCTCCCCAAGGGACTCGGAGCGGCTTACATGAGGCCAAGCCCAACAACACATCAATAAAAACAAGAAAGCAATACACAAAAACAATACAATACAAATCACATATAAACAATAACACACATTTAAAAAACGTACCTGTTAACAACTGTCTTAACTGTTTCAGGCTGAGAAGGAAGCTAAAGAAGCAGAAAAATCCAGAGAAGAGCTAGGTCTTGGTGAAGGAGATGACGACTTGACAGCACTTATTCAGGTAAGATGAAAGAAAGATGCGTTGCCGTTCATTCAAGTATAATTTTTAGCCTTCAGAAAGTTAATTGCAATGTTTAACATTAATATGGGGCTTTGATGGCCTAGGGTTAAACCCTTGCTGATTGCAAGGTCGGTGGTTTGAATCTGTGGGACGGGATGAGCTCCCGTTGTTAGCCCCAGCTTCTGCCAGTCTAGCAGTTCGAAAACATGCAAATGTGAGTAGATCAATAGGTCTATATGGCCATGTTCTAGAAGCATTCTCTCTTGACGTTTTGCCTGCATCTGTGGCAGGCATCCTCAGACAACCTCTGAGGATACCTGCCATAGATGCAGGCGAAACGTCAGGAGAGAATGCTTCTAGAGCATGGCCATATAGACCTATTGATCTACTCACATTTTCATGTTTTCGAACTGCTATAGCCTGAAACACCTACAACCCAGTGATTCCGGCCATGAAAGCCTTCTACAATACATTGAGCATCTCTCTAAACACTGTTCATTAAAAATATTAATATATTTGTATGTATCTTGCCTTCTGAATTATCTTGATAAAATGTCCCATCACCTGTAGGAAGAAGCCTGTGAAATATTTATGCATTTATTTAACCAGCTTATGCTTGGTCCATTTAACAGAGCAGACACGAAAATCGAAAAAAGGAGATGGACGACTTCTTGGCTCAGATGGAAGCGAAGTACGGAGGCAAATCCAAAAAAGGAGGCAAAAAATCAGCACCCAAGAAAGGAATGAAGTGACTGGTGTAAACAGAATTCCTATTTGAGCAGAAAAACAGTTATTTGCAGATCTATCCAGGAACATATGGAGATATAAAATCAAAGTAGTTATTAAGTTCCTCCAATTGCAGTGAGAGTCTTTTAGTAGGATTGCTGCTGAAGAACAAAAACTCCCAATTCAAAAAGAAACCCGAAAGCATAAAAAGTCTTCACTGTTTACATTCTATAAAGCAATATTGTTTATGTCAAGAGTGTGTTTCATCACTTACTGGGTTTTTAGAGATTTTTTTTTTGTCAAATTAATAAACATGTTTCTAAAGCAGTGTTTCTCAACCTTCCTAATCCTGTGACTCCTTAATACAGTTCCTCATGTTGTGAAGACCCCCAAACATAAAAATTTTTTTATTGCTACTTCATAACTGTAATTTTGCTACTGTTATGGTCAGAGGTTCGAATCCCCTGATTCAAACCTCCGACTTGTTGGTCTTCAGTCCTGCTGGCATAAGGGTTTTCTCAACCTTCCTAATGCCTTGACCCCTTAACACCATTCGTCAGGTTGTGGTGACCCCCAACTTAATATTATTTTTGTTGCTACTTCATAATTGTAATTTTGCTCCTGTTATGAATCGTAAAAAGGGAAGGTAAAAGGAAGAGGGGCCGACCAAGGGCAAGATGGATGGATGGCATCCTTGAAGTGACTGGACTGACCTTGAAGGAGCTGGGGGTGGTGACGGCCGACAGGGAGCTCTGGCGTGGGCTGGTCCATGAGGTCACGAAGAGTCGGAGACGACTGAACGAATGAACAACAATGAACTGTAATGTAAATATATGATATGCAGAATGTACTTTCATTCACTGACCAAATGTGGCACAAATACCTAATATGTCCAAATTTGAATACTGGTGGCATGGTGGGGGGGGGGGGTTGATTTTGTCATTTGGGGGTTGCAGTTGCTGGGATTTATAGTTTACCTACAATCAAAGAGCATTCTGAACTCCACCAATGATGGAATTGGACCAAACTTGGCACACAGAACTCCCATGACCAACAGAAAATACTGGGAGGGTTTGATGGGCATTGTACTGCCAAAGGAGAGAATGCCTCTAGAACAGTGGTTCTCAACCTGGGGTCCCCAGATGTTTTTGGCCTTCAACTCCCAGTAATCCTAACAGCTGGTAAACTGGCTGGGATTTCTGGGAGTTGTAGGCCAAAAACATCTGGAGACCCCAGGTTGAGAACCACCAGCCTAGAACATGGCCATAGAGCCTGAAAAAACCTACAACAACCCATTGATGGGCATTGACCTTGAGTTTGGGAGTTGTAGTTCACCTACATCCAGAGAGGACTCAAACAATGATGGATCTGGAGCAAACTTGGCCCGATTGCTCAATATGCCCAAATGTGAATACTGGTGGAATCTGGGAAAACAGACCTTGACATTTGGGAGTTGTAGTTGCTGGGATTTATAGTTCACCTACAATCAAAGAGCATTCTGAACCCCACCAATGATAGAATTGGGGCAAACTTCCAAACAGAATCCCCATGACCAATAGAAAATACTGTGTTTTCTGATGGCCTTTGGTGACTCCTCAGACATCCCCTCAAGACTCCCTCCCCTCCCAGGGGTCCCAAGCCCGTGGTCAAGAAACGCTAACTTTGATGAAGGCTTAGAACGCATGATCATCAAGTTTGTAGATGGGACGAAATTGGAAGGGAGAGCCAATACTCCAGAAGATAGGAGTTGTAGTTCACCTACAATTAAAGAGCATTCTGAACTCCACCAATGATGGAATTGAACCAAACTTGGCACACAGAACTCCCATGGCCAAGAGAAAGTGTGTGGTGGGCATTGACCTGGAGTTTTGGAGTTGTAGTTCACCTACATTCAGGGAGCACTGTGAATTCAAACAATGATGGATCTGGAACAAACTTGGCATGAATACTCAGTATGCCCAAATGTGAACACTGGTGGAGTTTGGGGGAAATAGATTTGTCATTTGGGAGTTGTAGTTGCTGGGATTTATAGTTCACCTGCAATCAAAGAGCATTCTCAACCAAGGATAGAATTGGGCCAAACTTCCAACACAGACTCCCCCCATATGAACAACAGAAAATACTGTTTTCTGATGGTCTTTGACAACCCCTCCAGGGGTCCCGACCCCCAGGTTGAGAGACGTTGGTGCGCCACTGGAGGCTCCTAGGAGATGGCTGATTTCATTGCTTCAGCTTTTTCTCAAAAAAACCCTACCCAACTACATGGCATGTAGCAGAAATTTAGGAACACAGTTTACCATGTTGCTCGTGAGCGTGCAAAATGCCTACATCTGTGTGGATTCCGCCAACAACAATACCCCCTCCTCAAAAACCTTACAAGGAGTGTTAAATGCCCTGTCTGGTACATGAGAAACAATCAGAAAACTTTTTCCAGAAACAGAAACCTTTTTCCGAGTTCCAACAGACTTCACTACCTCTGAGGATGCTTGCCATAGATGCAGGCGAAACGTCAGGAGAGAATGCCTCTAGACCATGGCCATATAGCCCGAAAAAACCTACAACAACCCAATCAGAAAACTAATTTAAAAGACGCCATTCTTAAAACCAGGAGCTACATCCCAACCGTGCTACGTAATTACAATTCAGATACAACTTAGAAAATATTTTTTATTTGCATACAAAAGTTATTCCATATTACAATTTAATAAACCCTTTTCTCATTCTGGCATTTACAACTTTCACATGGTATCTAGAATATAATGCAACGCTATCTTTAATTTACATCTCTTGAAAGATTTGCAGTCTGGCACTCACTTGGACTAGTAAGACCTAGAGTTAATCTGCAGAGTTATTAACGTTAAATTAATATTCATTGTAGGCTATGCTTTTACTAACTATTTCTTAACACCTCTCACCAGGCCCAATGCCTACAACGTGTAAGACGTTTTTTCCAAAGTGCAGGAACGCTGCAATTGAGAGGTGAACAGAAACAGTTTCTTGTAAGTTTTTACCAAACTTTTTGCTCTAAATAAAAGAAGAGAAAGTAAGTACTGGAAGTAGAGTCATAATAGACACAACTGTAGTAATCCTTGCAGTTGAATATTAGGAATATCGATGTCATTAGGAATGATGGACACCTATATTTAAATAAAATAAAAACAAGGATTCTGTAAGCTTTAAATCTTGGCCACCTTTCAGACATCAGATTCCGAACCTTTTCTGAATCACGGGATCAACTGGTCCTGATGTCTCCTCATATTAGTAGAGCAAATAACAGAAGTTGGTCCAAGGAGTAATCTAGTATTACTAAATAATATATCGCCATTATGTTCCACTAATTGGCAAGTCATTTTGGAGCTAACAATAGTATTACTGCTATTAAGCCAGTCACTCTTGACCAACAGGAATCTTGGGTTTAGGTTTCTACAACACAAGCTTTCAATATCCCTCAGAACAGCATAGGAATCAAAATTCCCACACAACTGTAGTAATCTTTGGCAGTTGAGTTTATACAAAAAGACGACTTGTAAGAAAGGTTTGGAGTTCTTCTGTAAACAGGTTTCATATTGCTACAGCGGAATACTGCTTTCAAAAGCTTCTGGAGATGCCCCCTCATCTTGGAGATGGGATAGCTGCTCCTCAGCATGCTACAGACCTTGTCTGCTTCTGGATCCACCTCGGCTATGGGTTCGCACAGAACCATGCAACTGAAGACCTACTAAGCAAAAACCAGACAAAGCTTTGAAAGCAAGCATAGTATTCAATATCATGCCATGTTAGAACAAACTGGTACCTGAAGTGTTCATGTCCCAATAACCTTGGAAAGAGTGATCCAAAGATTCATTTGATACTAGCTGTTAGGCATGTGCAATCCATGGTTCTAAAGTACTTACAAAACTAAAATTCTGGTGGTGAAAACTAGGGGGCACTGGTGCTTTGCTTCTACAGTGTTGCAAAAGTTCTGGTGATGAAAATTTCAGAACTCTAACAAAACTTTCAAAATTTCATTATTATTTCATTATTGATGATTTTTATGACAAAAACCAATTAGGAATTGCCATTTATAATGAAATTTTGAAAGCTTTGTTAAGAGTTCTGAAATTTTCACCACCAGAACTTTAGCAACATTGTAGAAGCAAAGCACCAGCACCCCCTAGTTTTCACCACCAGAACCTTAGTTTTGTAAGTACTTTAGAACCATTTAGAACCATGGATTGCACATGCCTACTAGCTGTACCCGCCACGTGTTGCTATGGTCATTATTCTCTTCCTCTTTCTTTCTTTCTTTCCTTCATTCCTTCCTTTTTTCCTTTCCTTCTCTCGTTCCTCCCTCCCTCTTTCTTCCCCCT
The DNA here is from genome assembly GCF_037176765.1 of Anolis sagrei. Classification (NCBI taxonomy): domain Eukaryota; kingdom Metazoa; phylum Chordata; class Lepidosauria; order Squamata; family Anolidae; genus Anolis; species Anolis sagrei. The sequence goes on along the minus strand of NC_090023.1, from coordinate 177,987,135 downwards.
TTTCTTTTTATTCTTTCTTTCCTTTCTTCCTTCTCTACCTCTTTCTTTCTTTCCTTCTTTTGCTCTTTGCTTCCATTCTTCTCTCTTTCCTGCTTTCTTTCCCACCTTTCCTCTTTCTTTCTCTCCTTTCTTCTCTCCCTCTTTCCTTCCTTCCCTTCTCTACCTCTTGCCTGGACACTGGCAGGAACAGAGCCTTGCAGCCCTCAGCCTTGGTGGGCCAGGTGCGGGGAAGGTGGGATGCGCTTTTTGAGCCAGGCCTCACTCATCCAGCACCGCCCCTTCTTTCTGCCATGGCTGTGGGACACCTTCCCGCCTGTTTCCCGGTTGGGCACGCAGGCGGGGTCACATGAAAGGTGGTTGCAGCAGAAAGAAGGGGCCAGTGCTGGGTGAGCAGGGCCCATCTCGAAAAAGGATTTTAGGCTCCTCCTAAAGACTGCCAATGTGGGGGATTGTCGGATATCCTTGGGGAGTGAGTTCCAGAGACGGGGGGCCACCACAGAGAAGGTCCTCTCCCTCGTCCCCATCAATCGCACCTGCGAAGGGGGCAGGAGCGAGAGCAGGGCCTCTCCAGATGATCAAAGAGATCGCGTGGGTTCGTAAACAGAAATGCGGTCACACAGGTAGGCGGGTCCCAAACCGTTCAGGGCTTTGTAGGTAAGAACCTGCACCTTGAATTGGGACCGGAAAATGAACGGCAGCCAATGGAGCTCCTTAAACAGGGGGGTTGACTTCTCCCTGTAAGTCACTCCAGTTAGTAACCTAGTTGCCGCCCATTGTACCAATTGAAATTTCCGAGCCGTCTATATCATGCTCTGAGCCAACACTTGTTTCCCTTGACAGATCTATTATGTCAGCCATCTCCCACCCAACTCCCTCACTGAATTTCTAGAGTTTGGCATACTAGCTACTGTAAGGAAGGAACAGCAAATACAAACACTGGACTTGAGGAACTTTGCTTCCAGCACTCTTAAATGTATTTTATAAACACAGGTATTGAAAAACAACTAAATGTGCTGGAAGAAAGATAAGCTAAAAAGGGAAACTCTGATTGGTATTATGATCACTCTTACTAAAACCCACAATGCAGCATTTAGCTAAGAATAAATTTTGCTTGATGAAATAAAAAATTGGAACAAATATACTGAATTATAAAAAGTGTCAGGAGTATAAAGTTGCTATTCCCGACTGATGAATTTTTGACAAAATAATCAACAACTGCGTTTCAGAAAAGATGGGAATGACTTTATGAAATGTGAGCAAAAGAATGACGCAGCATGTTCAAAAGCATTGCTTCTTAGTTCTTACCCAATGGAGGTTGATCTTCTTTGTCCTCCTCATCCTCATTAAGAAAATGACCAAGAGGCTGGTGGTGGAAAGAGTTAATATAGGAAGAGCTGGATATCCCTAAACTGATTCCCAGCACTCCTACGTTAATAGAATCTGTAGAATAATAAAATTTTCAGTGTTAAAACTCTCGTAATTTGACATCCTTGATATACAACTGTTTAAAGCAAAACAACTTTCAAATGTGCACATACCTGTGCCGGCAGATCCTTTGCTATTTCGCGGTTGATTAGCATAATCAATAACAGTGCAAGAACGACGGTACTGTGAATCTGGCTAAAGCAGCAAATAAAACAGTTATGTTAGATGCTGGAGCAGGATGTTCCAAATTGAAATACTCAAAAGGTTATGATCTCTCAATATATGTGGATCCCATTTAACAGAATTCAAATCTTGTTTATTCCCTCCCTGCATCTTAATAAACACTGAGGTAGCCCTACTAAACATTACTAGGAAAATCATCACTGTTAAAGTTATTCAAGATATATGCCAAAATATATGGTAATTAAAGGAATGGATACAGAAAACAAAATACCCTGATGCAGTGGCAGATGGGGGGAATTAACCAAATTGAGATTATTCCCTACCTAACAGTTCCATTTAAACCTAAACAACATTAGCAAACATTGTAAACATAAAGAATTCAGCAAATGGCACCAGATCTTCTTCATGCTTAAATTGAAACCTAAATTTTCCTCGGTGGTGCAGTGGGTTAAACTGCTGAGCTGCTAAACCTGCTAACTGAAAGGTTGCAGGTTTGTATCTGGGGAGTGGCGTGAGCTCCTGCTGTTAGCCCAGCTTCTGCCAACCTACCAGTTTGAAAACATGGAAATGTGAGTAGATCAATAGGTACCACTCGGCGCTCCATGCAGTCATGCCGACCACATGACCTTGGAGGTGTCTATGGATAATGCCAGCTGTTTGGCTTAGAAATGGAGGTGAGCACCAGAGTTGGATACGACTGGACTTAATGTCAGGGAAAAACCTTTACTAAATTTTCCATTAACCATAATGCTCAAAAGTAAATTATACAGAGCGGGTTATATTACACACTTCCATGATATTATAGGGTAAGAAATGGCGCTCACGGATTCTGAGGATATTCACTCCTCTTTTTCAAGAGAGAAGAAGGGTTTGTTGTAGGGAGGATATTTCATTTATTGAACCAGAACCCAATCCAGCTTTTCACATTGTTAAAGCAAGATAATTCTCTGTTCCCTGTGAAAACAGTTTCACTGGATAACAGTCTACAAATATGTTATTTCAGCAAATATGTTGAGTAAATTGTTAAATGCGAATATTAGTAACATAAGGGTCTCTGATCTTGCCTTGGTGTCAATGGAAATTGTGTTAAAATGTGAATATGAAAAAATAAAAAGGTGGAGGTTAAACACTAGGATACTGAACTATAAGGAGATCTTCTACATAGAGTGTAATCAAGTCTTGTCAAGCCTTGTTGTTTGGCTTGGTATTGTGATATGACCTAAGGGCTAATCAATACAATTTATTATTATTACTAAAGAAACAGACGAAAAAACAAACTGTATGGATCTGGATGTAATTTTGACACCTCTTACCCAAAATGCATGGGATGTGTTGGGCCTGGAGAAACTATCGGGTAATAAAAACCTCTCATGTACTGGTTGATGGTTGATTTCATCCGCTATCGCACTGCGAGCCCTGCTAGCATTTCCCCGGGATTTCTGTAAAGACAAGACAGTTTGAGATCCAAGGTTACCTTGTAAGAGCCTGAAAAGTCTGCACTATGATATTGTTCTCTGAAGTTAACAAAATGATTATTAATAATCATCATCATCTTTATGTGTATCCTAAGAGTCCCCGTTGGTGCAATGGGTTAAATACATCTTTGGGCCAGCAGGACTGCTAACCAAAAGATCGGTGGTTCAAATCTGAGGAGTGGGGTGAGCTCCCATCTGTCAGCTCCAGCTCCTCATGTGAATACATGAGAGAAGCCTCCCACAGGATGGTAAAACATCTGGGCATCCCCTGGGCAACATCCTTTCAGACTGACAATTCTCTCATATAAGAAGCAACTTGCAGTTTCTCAAGTCGTTCCTGACATAAAAATATTATATTCCGTCCCATCACCCCACCGTGGACTAGGGATGGCTCACAACAAAATGGCAGCCATTCGATGCCAGACATACATCTATATAAATAAAAATGTAATGTTCGTTTGTGGGATTAACATAACTCAAAAAAACCACTGGATGAATTGACACGAAATTGGGACACAATACACCTAACAGTCCAACGAGTGTCCATCACCCATAAACACACACACACACACACACACACACACACACAAAACCCCAGCGGAACTGACTTAAAAACACACCATATATACATATACACATACACTCATATAAATATACACATGCACACATTCATACACACACACGTATATATATGCACAAACACACAGATCTACACATATACACAAACATACATATACATTCACACAGATATACATATACACATGCATGCATTCATATATACATATACACATGCACACACATATACATATCCATATACACACAAATATGTATATAGACAAGCACACACATATACACAATACGCATGCACATATAAACACACAAATACACAAATATATACACACTTATATACACCCCCCCACACACACACATATATATACAAATATATATATACACACACATATATATGTGTGTGTGCAAACACACATATATACACAAATATATACACATACATAAACACATACATAAACACATACATATACATACACACAGATATACATATACACATGCATGCATACATATATACATATACACATGCACACACATATACATATCCATATACACACAAATATGTATATAGACAAGCACACACATATACACAATACGCATGTACACATATAAACACACAAATACACAAATATATACACACTTATATACACACACACCCCACACACATATATATACACAAATATATATATACACACACATATATATGTGTGTGTGCAAACACACATATATACACAAATATATACACATACATAAACACATATACACACACAAAACACATATACACAGACTGGGCCACAGCAACACGTGGCAGGGGACAGCTAGTAATAGATAATAGAGTAATATAATACACGTTAACAAGACAAACAATAATAAATCAATAAAAACACAATCAAATAATCAATTCTTGCAAACATTAACTCCCAGATCTGTTTGGGGATGGGCAGAGGATAAGCAAATGGGCTCAATTTGCCTTGATACTCTAATTCTATCCGCAGGTAGACAGTTCTGAAGATGGAAAATTGCCACCATTGTTGGTCCTAATGGATTGTTTCCCCCTGAAAAGTTAGACACCTCTAAAATCCCATTTTTCCTCAAAAGCCACTGTCCTTCTACCCTGGATAACACAAGGGAGGTTTGGGATGAAACATTAGATGAAGGATGTGTGTTGTGCATGCACCCCCCCCCCTCAGATTCCCAATGTGCCCCCCCTCCAATTTTTCTTACTCAAAACTCTAACCATAAACTCATTTTCATCGAGAGCCACATCAGCCTTATGGTTGCTTTCAAAGCGCTGTTGAATCCATGGACAGAAAATCAGTGGATACTGATTATTTTTACATAGTGGTCAGTGCTCTTCAGTTTTTACCCAGTTTCGAATCCTAGGTGTGACAATGTGAGCTCACATCACTTTTGATTATCCACCATGGGGACTGGAAATAATGGGAACTGCAAGCCAATAGCACTCGTGACTCTAAGATTGGGGAAAGGTAAAGGGCATTTTGAAAGGCAGACATCAGATCTACAAGCCTTGTATCTAAATCCAAGCCCCACTATCCTATCTGAACAGAACAAAGTGCAGCCTTCCAAATGTTACTGTGTCACAACTCCCATAATCTTTAGTCATGATGTTGAATGAGGTGAAATACAGGAGTTGTAGTCCAGCATCTAGAGCAGGGGTCCTCAAAGTTTTTAAACAGAGGGCCAGGTCACAGTCCCTCAAACAGGGTATAGGGTCACAACCTGTGCTGGATGGGGTTACACTCCCCTTGAAGGCACAGGTTCGCAGCTTCGGGGTCCTCCTGGACTCATCACTGAGCCTGGAATCCCAGGTTGCAGCGGCCAGGGGAGCTTTCGCACAATTAAAACTTGTGTACCAGCTGCACCCGTATCTTGGGAAGTCAGACTTGGCCACGGTGGTCCACGCTCTCGTTACATCTAGGATAGACTACTGCAACACACTCTATGTGGGGTTGCCTTTGAAGACTGCTTCAAATAGTCCAACGAGAGGCAGCTAGGTTAATAACTGGGGTGGCATACAGGGAGCATACAACTCCCATGTTACGCTAGCTCCACTGGCTGCCAGTTTGCTACCGGGCACAATTCAAAGTGCTGGCTTTGGCCTATAAAGCCCTAAATTTGGGCCCTGGCCCAAATTACCTGTCCGAACGCATCTCCCCCTATGAACCATCGCAGAGATTGAGATCCTCCGGGGAGGCCCTGCTTTCCGTCCCGCCATTGTCACAGGCACGATTGGCGGGGACGGGAGACAGGGCCTTCTCGGTGATTGCTCCCGAGCTATGGAACTCCCTTCCTGGTGAGATCAGGTCGGGCCCCTCCCCCCTGTCCTTTTGAAGGATGGTAAAAACTTGGCTGTGGGACCAAGCTTTTGGGACAAGGCAATAAAGCGGCAATAGGAAATATGACCAGGCCAATTAGATTTGACGTGGATGACTAGGACGGTTTTAAATGGTGTATTTTAATATTTCGATAAATGTTTTTAATGTTTATGTATGTATATAAGAATTTGTGTCCCGGCATTGAATGTTTGTCGTATATATGCTGTGCTCCACCCTGAGTCCCCTTCGGGGTGAGAAGGGCGGAATATAAACAACAATGAAATACATATTGAGATTCTGGATATGGAATGCGGCATGGAGGAGGGGGGGTGTTGCGCCAGCCGAGGGGCCCCCATAGAAGTGGTGGTGGGGAAGGGGAGATGCGGGAAAAGGAGACCATTAATTCGGCCTAGGGATCGTAATTCCAAACCGGTCTCCTGATATGGTAAACTGGTGTAACCAGGATGGCGGTCCCTCTGGATTGAAGGTGGTGCTGTTGAACGCCAGATCTGTCAATGGAAAAACAACTTTCATCCATGACTTAATCCTGGATGAGCGGGCAGATCTGGCGTGCATCACGGAGACCTGGTTGGACGAAGCGGGAGGCGTGAATTTGACCCAGCTTTGCCCACCAGGTTTTTTCGTGTAGCACCAGCCACGATCCGGAGGGCGGGGAGGCGGGGTCGCAGTTGTCTATAGAGATTCCATCCCTCTGACCAGGGGCCCCATCCCGCAGTCAACAAATTTTGAATGTGTCCACTTGAGGTTGGGTGACCGGGACAGAATAGGGATTCTGTTAGTGTACCGCCCACCTCGCTGCACTACAGTCTCCTTACCTGAACTAGCGGGGGTGGTCTCAGGCCTGGCATTGGAATACCAGCGGCTCCTTGTGCTGGGGGACTTCAATGTCCATGCCGAGGCGGCCCTTTCAGGAGCGGCTCAGGACTTCATGTCTGCCATGGCAACCATGGGGCTGTCCCAGCAAGTATCTGGCCCCACTCATAGTGCAGGACATACATTGGACTTGGTTTTCTGCCAGGGATGGGAGGAAGGTGGTGGGGTCGAGGAGCTGACCATCTCTCCGTTGCCATGGACCGACCACTTCCTGGTCAGATTTAGGCTCACTGCGCCCCCTAACCTCTGCAGAGGTGGAGGACCCATTAAGTTGGTCCGCCCCAGGAGGCTTATGGATCCGAATGGATTCCTGATGGCTCTTGGGGAGTTTTCCGCCGCCTCGGTAGGTGATCCTGTCGAGGCCCTGGTCACTCTCTGGAATGGGGAGATGACTAGGGCAATTGACACGATCGCTCCGGAACGTCCCCTCTCAAGTAGCCGAGCTAAACCAGCTCCCTGGTTCACCGAGGAGCTGGCAGCGATGAAGCGAAGGAAGAGGGAACTAGAGAGTGTGTGGCGTTCAGATCCGAGTGAGCCAAATCGAACACGGTTTGTGTCCTTTTTAAGGGCATATGCCGCGGCAATAAAAGCCGCAAAGAAGGCCTTCTTTGCGGCCACTATTGCGTCTGCAAAGAACCGTCCGGCTGAGCTGTTCCGAATTGTCAGAGGCCTTTTAAATCCCACCACTCAAGGTGGGAACCCTGACGATTCGACTTCTCGCTGTGAAGCTTTTGCTCAGTTCTTTACAGACAAAGTCGCTTTGATCCGTTCTGGTCTGGATACCATGTTAATGGCAGTCTCTGAGGATGTAACACGAGCACCTGCTTGTCCAGTTTTGATGGATTCATTTCAATTGGTGAAACCCGAGGATGTGGACAAGATACTTGGAGGAATGAGGCCAACCACATGCATCCTGGACCCCTGCCCATCCTGGCTTCTAAAGGAGGCCAGAGGGGGATTGGCTGAGTGGGTTAAGGTGGTGGTTAATGCTTCCCTTCGGGAAGGCAAGATTCCAGCGAGCTTAAAACAAGCTATAATAAAACCGCTGTTGAAGAAACCATCACTGGACCCCACTAAATTCGACAACTATCGGCCAGTTTCCAATCTCCCCTTCTTGGGCAAAGTCTTGGAACGTGTGGTGGCCTCACAACTCCAGGTATTCTTGGTAGACACGGATTATCTAGACCCGGCACAGTCTGGCTTTAGGCCGGGACATGGTACCGAGACAGGCTTGGTCGCCTTAGTGGATGATCTGCGCCGGGAGCTCGACAGGGGGAGTGTGTCCCTGTTGGTGCTGCTTGACCTCTCAGCGGCCTTCGATACCGTTGACCACGGTATCCTTCTGGGACGCCTCGCAGGGATGGGTCTTGGAGGTACTGTTTTGCAGTGGCTCCGGTCATTCCTGGAGGGTCGATCTCAGAAGGTGTTGTTGGGGGACACCTGTTCAACCCCACAACCATTGTCTTGTGGGGTTCCTCAGGGCTCAATATTGTCTCCCATGTTGTTTAACATCTACATGAAGCCGTTGGGGGAGATCATCCGGAGTTTTGGGGTACGGTGTCATCTGTACGCGGATGATGTCCAACTCTGTCACTCCTTTCCACCTGCTACTAAGGAGGCTGTCCAGGTCCTGAACCGCCTGGCCGCTGTGACGGTCTGGATGAGGGCGAACAAATTGAAATTGAATCCAGACAAGACAGAGGTACTCCTGGTCAGTCGCAAGGCCGAACAGGGCATAGGGTTACAGCCTGTGTTGGATGGGGCCACACTCCCCCTGAAGATGCAGGTTCGCAGCTTGGGTGTGACCCTGGACTCATCACTGAGCCTGGAACCCCAGGTTTCGGCGGTGACCAGGGGAGCATTTGCACAGCTAAAGCTTGTGCGCCAGCTGCGCCCATACCTTGGGAAGTCTGACTTGGCCACAGCAGTCCACGCTCTGGTTACATCCCGTTTAGACTACTGCAACGCTCTCTACGTGGGGTTGCCTTTGAAGACAGCTCGGAAGCTCCAACTAGTCCAACGCTCGGCAGCCATGATTTTAACAGGAGCGGAGCGCAGGGAGCATACAACCCCCCTGTTGCGCCAACTCCACTGGCTACCGATCTGCTACCGGGCTGAATTCAAAGTGCTGGCGTTGGCCTTTAAAGCCCTAAACGGTTCCGGCCCAAGCTACCTATCTGACTGCATCTCTGCCTATGAACCCACCAGGACTTTGAGATCTTCCGGGGAGACCCTGCTCTCGATCCCGCCTGCTTCTCAAGCTCGGTGAAGACCTGGATGTTTGTGCAGGCGTTTGAGTAATTTAGTGCAATCTGGTAATGGAACATAGGAATGGAACAATGGACGACGAACCTGGACTACGCTTGGATGATGAGAAGATTGGGTACGGTTGTTTTTTGTAATAATTGTGCATTGTAATTGCTTATTGGTAATTTATGGATAATGTGTTAAGTCAATTGTTATATGTTGTATGGAACCACTGCTGTTTCTACTGTTTTTACTGTTTGTGAACCGCCGTAAGTCGCCTTCGGGCTTGAGATACAGCGGTATATAAGCAAAGTAAATAAATAAATAAATAAATAAATAAAAAGTTTTAGATAACTAAATAAATAATGGCGGACCTGAGGGCCTTGAGCTTGATACATGTGTGTTGGGGGATGTGGGAGACAATGTCAACAATTCTGGATGCCCCTTATGTAATCAGAAGGTGAACTAGAAGTCATTAGAATTCAGATTTCTGATTCATTTCCATGAAAAATAACAACTTCTCCTGGGCCTCAAGCAGCCTACGAGAAGCAAAATTATAGCAAAATTGTTGCTCTCTCACACACACAAACGTAGCAATGATTTTATGGGGAAAACTATTTTTCTAATTATTTGTGCGTAAGATGTGGTGTCTTAGATCTAAACTCCACTGTAATTATCTTACAAGCTTCTCCGGGAAATCATTACCACAATTTCTTTCAAAACTTTAGCATTTTTTTTACAGTAAATTCCACCAGGTGTGAGATCCCCAACAATTCTGAGGTCGGAATTCGTGAACAGATGGCTTACCATTTGTTTTTGGGATCCCGTATGTTCTGTCGCATCTACAGCACTAATCGGAGGCAGGAGGTTGTTTCTACTCAGTGGCATCGGGGAAGGTGAAGACAATTGCTCATTTGCAGCGGAGCTGGGGTGAAACAACAATTAGTGGAAGTTGCTCATTTCAATCGGAATTTTGAAGACTGATTTGAGCTCAAGTTAAAAACAAAGCATGCATGAAAGGAGATGAACGATGCTGAACCGCTTAGCTGCAAGGTGATGAGATTGTGCTTTAAACACTAAACTCTGCGCAGGTTGAAATTTCCAAAATGATGATGCAAATAATATACGTGCAAACTTTTGAAGTTTAATACTAAATGATAGTAATTCAATAATGCAAAGTAGATGCGGCTATTTTGCTAACAATTACCACACCTCAGTTTCCTCCCATTCATAATAACCCTATAATTTGCAGGTAATCTTGCACTCCTCGTAGCCAAAAGCTTGTGAGCCAGAGAGGGATCTAAATTATTTTGCAGCACTTTCAGGACTGGGTTGTGTAGGTTTTTTCGGGCTATATGGCCATGTTCTAGAGGCATTCTCTTCTGACGTTTCTCCTGCTTCTATGGCAAGCATCCTCAGAGGTAGTGAGGTCTGTTGGAACTAGGAAAAAGGGTTTATATATCTGTGGAATGACCAGGGTGGGACAAAGAACTCTTGTCTGTTGGAGCTAGGTGTGAATGTTTCAACTGACCACCTTGATGGCCTGGCAGTGCCTGGGGCAATCATTTGTTGAGAGGTGATTAGAGGTCCTTGATTGTTTCCTCTCTGTTGTTTTGCTGTTGTAATTTTAGAGTTTTTTAATACTGGTAGCCAGATTTTGTTCATTTTTATGGTTTCCTCCTTTCTGTTGAAATTGTCCACATGCTTGTGGATTTCAATGGCTTCTCTGTGTAGTCTGACATGGTGGTTGTTAAGAGTGGTCCAGCATTTCTGTGTTCTCAAATAATATGCTGTGTCCAGGTTGATTCATCAGGTGCTCTGCTATGGCTGACTTCTCTGGTTGTAGTAGTCTGCAGTGCCTTTCATGTTCCTTGATTCGTATTTGGGCAATGCTGCGTTTGGTGGTCCCTATGTAGACTTGTCCACAGCTGCATGGTATACGGTAGACTCCTGCAGAAATTAGAGGATCCCTCTTGTCCTTTGCTGAACATAGCATTTGTTGGATTTTCTTGGTGGGTCTGGAGATAGTTTACATGTTGTGTTTCCTCATCAGCAAACAGCAAACAGCAAAACAACAGAGAGGAAACAATCAAGGACATCTAATCACCTCTCAACAAAAGATTTCCCCAAGCACTGCCAGGCCACCAAATGCTAATCAAGGTGGCCAGTTGAAACATTCACACCTAGCTCCAACAGACAAGAGTTCTTTGTCCCACCCTGGTCATTCCACAGATATATAAACCCATTTTCCTAGTTCCAACAAACCTCACTACCTCTGAGGATGCTTGCCATAGATGCAGGCAAAGAGCCAGGAGAGAATGCCTCTAGAACATGGCCATATAGCCCGAAAAAACCTACGACAACCCAGTGATTCCGGCCATGAAAGCCTTCGACAATACAATTTCAGGACTGCTGTTTGATCTATAAAATGTTTTTGATCTCCCAAAAGTCCTTGTGACTCGCTTCAAAGTATCATTTTCCAGATCTCTGGAAATCAGACCCAAATATGACTCTGTGAAGTGTATTTGCACTAAACCATTCATTATCTGTAAGAGTTTAATAGTCTTATCAAAAGGAGCAAATTGAGGTGAAATATTCATTTCCCATCCATTATTAAATCACAAGAAAATGCTATGGTATGTATGAATTCATATGTAAGGCACAGATCAATGAAACAAAGCAAGCTATTAATTTACATCTAAAGTAAATAATCATATAAGGAAGTTATACATCTGACATAAGCATCTTGGTTCATGGATGAAATGGGTGAAACGTGTTTTAAACTCAACTTAGGTAAGATAGTTGTTGGTGCATAAAAGGAGGGGCTTTGCAGGCTTCATATCAACTTCTTTAGCTGCCCGACCGAACCAACTGAATGTGCAAATGGTGCAAACACTAGGCATACTTCAGCTACATGTCCATGTTGCCAGAGTGATCACAAACACTTCTAGATCTATCCCATGGTTAACCTTGTGGGCTGAATATTCCAGAGCTCTCTATCTGGAGCTGTAGAATGGAAAATACATTACACAGTAGCTGCAACTGGTTAAAACTCAAGCAGCCAGTCTCTTTCAATACTACTTTATTCCCTTTTGGTTCTAATCTTGCCTATTATCTCTGGGTACTGTTTAGAAGGCACTTCTCAGCACTAGAGGTCCGAAAGAAACAGTCCAAATCTGTAAGCAAGTGACAATTAAAAAACACACCAAAAACTTGAGGACCACGTCTTCATAAGAATGGAAGAATGCAATAAATAAGCACCAGATTGTATTCTTACAATATAATGGCACAACACCTCCATCCCTACCCAATGCACAGAGAGTAAAATCACTCTTCAGCAGGGTGTGGAGAGTCTTAATGCTGCTTTAATTACATTTTTTGTTCCCTATTTAGGAAGACAAGAACTACAGCCCTCACAAAACTAGTTACCTGATTTTGTTTTTGGTCATGTCAGGAGCAACTTGAGAAACTGCAAGTCGCTTCTGGTGTGAGAGAATTGGCCGTCTGCAAGGACGTTGCCTAAGGGACGCCCTGATGTTTTGATGTTTTATCATCCTTGTGGGAGGCTTCTCTCATGTCCCCGTATGAGGAGCTGGAGCTGATAGAGGGAGCTCATCCTTGCTCTCCCCAGATTTGAACCTGCGACCTGTCGGTCTTCAGTTCTGCCGGCACAGGGGTTTAACCCACTGCGCCACTGCGGGCTCCAGTATTACCCGATTAATGAGGTGTACTTTAAAGCACAGCGGGCAAGTTGTAGTCTTCCATATTTTGCATTGCAACTCCCATCATTCTTCACCATTGACTATATTGGCCAAGAATGACAGGAACTGAACCACAACACCATTGGAGGGCCATACATTTCCCATCCCTGCTTTAAAGGGTTTCAGACATTTCTGCCACTAATTAGTTTAATAATGGCACATTTTGTTAACAAAATTAAAATGTTTAACAAAACAGCATATGTCTGTGAAGGGGAATTGATTTAGCCATCACCAATGATATTACAGGCATTTTGACCGATTCCCTCCCCAATATTGAACAATATCTAGAATAATAATAATAATAATAAACTTTATTTGTACCCCGCCACCATCTCCCCCAATGGGAACTTGGGGCGGCTTATATGAGGCCAAGCCCAAACAACAAATTACAACAAAGTAAAACCAGAAACTCTTTACCAATGAGGTTCCAATATTTATAAAAATAATAATAATATGGAGAGCTGCTTGACAATGGAATATGCTGCCTTGGATTTTGGTGGACTCTCCCTCTTTGGCAGTTTGTAATCAGAGGTTGGATGGCCATCTGTTAGGAATGTTTTGGTTCCTGCTTGGTTGAATGGGGATGGGACGGCCCTTGCCTTTTAACTCTGTAGTTTTGTGACCTTGGGAACAGGAAACAATTTTCAAAAGAGAATTATAGTGCATTTAAATCCTGAACAGATTGGGTTTCTACCTTTCTCACCACGGAGGGGACTCAAGGCAACCTTACAACCGTCAGCGATTTGATGCCATACACACATATATCAAATAAACAATTACAATTAAAACCAAATAATTCAAACATGGATGATTAAATCATCAATTAAAAACACGTCATCCAAACATAATCCAGGGCCGTTCCATTTGTCAGTCACAAGTGATTTGTAGTCACTTATTGAACTGCTCTAATTACTTGTCAAAAGCTTGGTCCCAAAGCCACATCTTAAGTTTTTTCCTGAAGGTCAGAAGAGAAGGGGCTGATCTCATCTCATTGGGGAGGGAGTTCCCAGTAGAGCTGAGGGCCACTACTAAGAAGGCCCCGTCTCTCATCCCCACCTGCAAAGGAGGTGGGACCAGGAGCAGGGCCTCCCCAGATGATCTTAACCTCCGAGATGGTTCATAGAGGGATCTAACCATGCACAGCTTGCTTATATATTCCAAAAGACAAGCCAATTTATATAAGGGACATAGATTTACATTGCCATTGTATGGCACTTGAGTATGAACGGATATTGCTATCTGCAGGGTGATGGCGGGAAGCAAGAACCAAACCCCGGTGGAGACCAAGGGCCCACTGTAATGCTTTTTCACCCATCCAGCCTCACATATTCCTTAAGGCTAAATGCTTGCACGGAGACTGAAATAGAGAAATAATATATCAACATACCGACGTGTTCCTCTGATGACTTCGTCCATAGGCCTTGGTGTCCCTGAGCGAGAATGGCTGGGGTTGATGGGATGCAGGGTACGTGGTGGTGGGTTGCGCCTTCTAGCAGACTGTGCAGAATAGGACAGAGAAGATGCACTGAGTTCAGGAGGGCGATTTGGCCGCGCTCTGGTGGAGAGGATAGAACTGGAGCCTGGTCTCATAAGCAACCTGTCATCCAAGTCTCTGACACCAAGAGGAAGCACAGGGGCAAAATGAAATATTTGTTGATTGATTTCAAATGGTCAGCATGAATAAATTAAGCACAACTCCACTATAAGTGCATCTCTAATAAAACTATTCTGCTCTATAAAAGCCCATACTACATGAGATTTTGTATCCACTGTCCTTAGTATTTCTGCAAAGCATTAAAAGAAAATGCTGGTTGGTATCTTCTGTCATGGGACAGACATCAATGTACAATGTGATATTCCATTTGGTAGATATTATCCCAGGAGCTACAGATGTCAATGTGGCTTTTTAACAACAACCTTAGCCACCTGGTCCATAATCTTGTTCAGTTTTGGAATTAGATAAACAGGGTTTTGCTGCTATCACATCAACTATGTTTTGGTATGGTAATTCTAAATGTTAATTACTGCAAATTAATGGAAATAGAGGGCTTCCTCTGAAAATTCTTTTCTAACTTTTGCCAGAGCAAATTGCAGCACCTTAATTATCAAAGGAAACACCAGTTTTACCCTCTCACTTTTGAGTAATGGAATATCTCCACGCAAAATAGTATCCTTGTCTTCTAAGATAATCAACACAAATACAAATGTCTAAGACACGTCTGTGGTAATGCTGATGAGGGAATTTTTTTTACAATTCCTCCACATCAAAATCTGACTGAAGGTGCTTATATAGGATTTTACAAAGTTATACATTTGCAGTTTCTTATTTTAATTTTTTATCCTTAAATTTTAATGGCTTTAGGTGAGGGTAGCAGCTAAATTAAGTGGGCAAAGTGCAGTTGGTTGGCTGCTTGAATCCCTGGGGGCCTCGACTATTGAATCAATAGGTATCTGGCAAATGAGTACATACATACATACTGTTGAATCAATGAGTCTACTGTATTTCCAACTAACAGATTAATTGTATATGCCATCTAAAACTGTGACTCCACCACATATGTATCATGTATCTAAAATAACATATGAAGTATAATTTGGTTTAGTATAACTAAATTCAGGTTGCAAAACTACTGGGCATATTTAAGCTCTTCAGGGCCACACTAGAAATCTGCAAAAATATACTTCCCATGGATGTGAAGGAAAAAAAATATTTAAAAGTCAAATATAAGATTAATTGTTGAGAAAGAGCTCGAATAGCTCTCTCTCTCTCTCTCTATATATATATATATATAACTATTCGAGCTCTTTCTCAACAATATATATATATATATATATATATATATATATATATAGTAACTAATAGTTTTAAACACAACTTTATCACAGAACAAAACCAATAACAACAGCTGCTACGCTTACAAGATTTTGTCCATCACAGGAAAGTTCCTTTGGTGTAAAGGGATCCCATGAATCACCATCAACCCATTCAAATTACGTTGTGGTCCGCCACTCGTTCCTTGAGAAGGCTGTACCTGCGGATGACAAGAATTAAGTTTATTCTTCAGCATTAAATTAAAGAAAAAATTCTAATGGTAAATCTGTTTAGTACAAGGTACCAAATCTTCAATCCTAAAATAATTCAATGTAGGCACAAATGCCACTGATGTCTGTTAAACCTATTATTAAATTTTTCAGAAATCAAAATCCAAACTTGCTAACATTTACACTGTATGATTTGTCTAAATGCATGAGCAATACACAACACTACAGATCTTGTGTTCTCTTTCTTTCCCCCGCTTATTGAGTCCAATTGTTTCTGCAGCAGAAAAGTAAGTCCAAAAACATGAAGCTAATTTATTTCAGGTTCCGTTGAAATGAATGTAATTCACTTCCACTTCCACAAGTTTATAATTAAAATATCCTGGTATAACAAAACATGGTTTTTTTAAAAAAAACCCACCTACGTCACTATAGTGAGAAAAGATTTTAAAAGAGAGTGACCCCACCAAGCATACATACTTCAGGTGTTTTTCTCTTCTTTTTTGTTTTGTGACCACATCTGCGTTTTGAGTACTAAGCATGTAATAGGGTACGTATAAGGAAAACAGAGGATTATATAGGAAAATGGAAGGTAAAGAGGTAAAAAAGGAAAAAAAGTGAGTTACAACTGATTAAACATCTTTAACCAGTGGTTAGTTTTTATTATTGTGACTGTCTAGTGATAAAGAGTGTGCAAAGCACCAAACATATTAAAAGGTAATTAATGGAAATACTTTATACTTCAAATCTGATTTCTCTTTGTTGTCTATGAAGCTAGATGAAAGCTGAGTTAATCTCTCCTGTATTTGTTAACCAGAGGCGTACAATGCAACTCAAAGTAAGAAACTCCAAATATCTTCGAAGTGCAAAGAAAGAGAATATTTGCAAAACAAGAGAAAGGGGACAAAGATTTCAAAAGCTGTGGCAAACACATAACAAAATTAAAGTGTCATACAGACAGTCAAACAATTACAATTCTGCTGTTTATAACTTTGAATATGTTTCAATGGTTTTTAACTGGGAATTAAATACTGCTTATATTTAATCCTGTTTTAATCTTTGCATATTTGTATATTTTAAATTGTATGCGGATGTTTTTATGTTAAGCTTTGAGTCTCCCACAGGAGAAATAAACCAGGGTATAAATAATAATAATAATAATAATAATAATAATAATCCAGACTGACAAAGTTTTGGAACACAATACACCAGACATCACGATTGTGGAAAAGAAAAAAGTCTGGATCATTGATGTCACCATACCAGGTGACAGTCGCATTGAGGAAAAACAACAGGAAAAATTCAGCCGCTATCAAGACCTCAAAATCGAACTGCAAAGGCTCTGGCATAAACCAGTACAGGTGGTCCCAGTGGTCATTGGCGCACTGGGTGCTGTGCCAAAAGATCTCAGTCGGCATTTGGAAACAATAAACATCGACAAAATCACGATCTGTCAACTGCAAAAGGCCACCTTACTTGGATCTGCGTGCATCATTCGAAAATACATCACAGAGTCCTAGACGCTTGGGAAGTGTTCGACTTGTGATTTTGTGATACTAAATCCAGCATACACATCTCGTTTTCTGTGACATACTGTGCTTTTATGTCAATAATAATAATAATAATAATAATTTCAGAACGTCAACATGACTGGTTTCATAGTCTAAATGACAGAACCTAACACAAATCACATTGTGACTTAAACTTACCACATTTGAAGTTATAGAGGGCATCTTGTTTTGTGGCATTCGAGGTAACAACAATGGCAAAGGCTCAAACTGCATAAACGGACTTCCTGAATCTGTTCGACTTGTTTCTACAGTTAGGACATTCTTCTCATCATCTATGAGGAATAGGGCAAACATTAGGATGTGCTATTTTCTTGAGATTGTTAAGAAAGACATTTAACCAGGGATTCTCAAATGTTTTAAACTAGAAGTCCTCAAACTTTTTAAACAGAGGTCAGTCCCTCAAACTGTTGGAGAGCCAGATTATAATTTGAACAAAAAAAATTAATTCCTATGCACACTGCACATATCTTATTTGTAGTGCAAAAACACTTTAAAACAATACAATAATTAAAATGAAGAACGATTTTAACAAATATAAACTTATTAGTATTTTAATGGGAAGTGTAGGCCTGCTTTTGGCTGATGAGATAGGATTGTTGTTGTGTGCTTTCACGTCGTTTCAGACTTAGGTTGACCCTAAGTGAGGGCCAGATAAATGACCTTGGAAAGGCCTTTTTTAAACATTTTGTTTTCAAGGTTGATCCCAGATATTCAGGAAAGCCGTCATGTCTTGAGACTCACCTGAGACTGGCCCTTCCCAGTGTCTACAGATCAGCTGTTCCATGTATCCCAGTACTTCACTCCACACGTCATCGAACACATAGGAAAGAACAGCATCCCTCATGCAGTATGACGGTGAGATAGGAGGGAAACCTAGCTTCCGCCTGTCAGGTGAAAGGCCCATCTTCCATTCATGCAACTCCTCCTCCCTTTGAAACAGACAAGCAAATGTTCTACTTCCAGTGTAATTTTTTGAAATAACAACTTAAAGCTGGAAGTTCCTCTACCCAGACTCCAACATTTGAAAGATAATGCCAAAATGTGTGGAAAGTCAGAAGAGCAATAACACATACTATGTATAGCCTTTTAAAGAAAATAATATTTTCATGACCAAGAGCAATTCAGTCTAGCTACTCAAGAACAACAGCAAAATTCTAGTTTTCGCTAGAGAGGTTTTAATGTTCAACAGTAAAGAAATGCAGACTCCTATTTTCACTTGCCAAGCTAATGGGAAAGCATTGGATTTGTCAAGATAAAACAGATTTTAATTATGTATATATAAAGCAAGAAAATGGTTGCTGTGAGTTTTCTGGGCTATATGGCCATATTCTAGAAGCATTCTCTCCTGACGTTTTGCCCACATCTATGGCAGGCGTCTTCAGAGGTTATGAGGTCTCACAACCTCTGAGGATACCTGCTATAGATGTGGGTGAAACATCAGGAGAAAATACTTCTGGAACATGGCCATACAGCCCGGAAAACTCATAGCAACCCAGTGATTCCGGTCATGAAAGCCTTCGATGACACGTAAAGCAGGAGATGTGAATATGGGTTGTTTCGATTTCAAGAAAATCTCTTTCTATTCAACATCTTAACCATTCTTATATCACACTATATTTCACACACATAAAAACCACTACAATCTGCATTAACTATACCACAATGCTGAAAAGGGAAAAAACAAATGCAAAATGAACAAAAATGGTCATTTAATTACATTGTGTGGTATAATGATGACAATTTACAAAACTGACTATTACTAGAAAAATAGCAGAGGAAAAGTAACAATTTCTACATTAGATATTGGAAACTCACTGTATTTTATTATAGAATTCACTTTTCTTTGTTGGGGGGGGGGGGGGGTGGAAATACTTGCCTGGGTCTGCAATTGGAAAAATCACAACTATACAAAATAGGAAAGCACAATATCAGAAATGAAAAACTGTGGGTGCTGCAGCATTTTTACTAGTTCAAAAGCTTTTAGAAGATATAATAATTTGCTACTTTCTAACATTAGAGGATCTATGGTTAATCACTCCACATTTGACTATTTCGCTTTTGTGGGATTTTCTGCATTAATATTCTGGGATATAGGGCTGTGTGGAAGGGCCCTAAGTCCTCCAGCATGACCCTATCGTCAACTTCTGCTAGATATTGACTGTAAAGTCGCACAGGAAGACCTAGAAATTCCTAGAGAGAACATTGTACTTCTAACCCTGACAAAAGTGGAGGCCATACAATAATATCTTATACATATTTATATATTCTTTGTATACCCGAAATTAAAGTCTGCATCATTTGTTTCAAGCATGGCATTGCAAAGTTGATTAAAAATTCAATACCTACACTTCTCTGCAGTCAAATGCTAAATATTCCTCCATTATGCCCTCAGAGACGATCACTCCATCTTCTTCGTTCTCCAACAAACATGATTTGGGAGGTTGTGAAACATTTTCTTCTTCTTCTTCAGTAGAAGCAACAGAGAGAGGAACCTTTTTACCCAGAATGCTAAACCTGAACAAAAAAGTATTTTCTTTTTCAAAGGGCAAAAATCAAAAAGGATTAACATGATAGCTTATATAAAAATATCTTATGCATTAATAATTATAACAATCAGACCTATTTGCTATCTTATTTGCTATTTTATTATTTATGTATTTATTATTATTTATTATTATTTTATTTATATCCCACATTTATCTCTGTGGGGACTCGAGGAGGCTAACAACCACACAATTTGGTCACAGTTTAAAACAAAGTAAATGCAAAAATTAAAAAATAACAATTAAATAGTACTGTGTGGGTTTAGGTTAAAATACAGTTAAAATATAATAAATACAATTAAAACTGTATTTAGAACTTACAACCCCAACCTGCCCGAATCCAACCCAGAACTTCACTCCACAGGCCATCAAACACATAGGAAAGAACAGCATCCCTCATGCAGTTTTTTTTACTTTGTTCTTCTGCAGTAAAGGCTCCTCAAACAGTTTACAGGTGAACAAAAAATAAAAGACTCCCTGCCCTAATGCTTACAATTTAAAAGACATGTCAAAATGCAAAAGTCAGTATGAGGGGTGAAGAAAACACAAAAGCTTAAACAAAAGATATATGAACTACAGCGGTGGTTACCAACCTTTTTTTGACCAGGAACCACTTGGGCCAAGGACCATTCTCCAACATTAGTACCAAAAGAGTTACGAATCAGTTTTTGGTCAACTTTAGATTTGGTTTGGTTTTCTGGAGTGCAAATTCAGAAAACTGAATTGGACCATATTTTAGTTCTTAGGGACCACTGATGATCCACGGACCACAGGTTAGGAACCAGTGACGTACAGTGTCTTCTATAAGTTCATATACATTGCTTTAGATCAGAGACTATACAGCTTGCAGATGGACTTAGATGACAACTTTCTTCATTCCTTATCACTGGCTACAGTGATCAATAAGTGAGAGACTGATCAGGGCTTCTTGCACGTTTCCATTCACTACCTCTTTCCACATGAGAAATTTTACGTGACCCAGGAATATTTATTTATTTATTTAAAACATTTATATTCAGCCCTTCTCAGGGCGGAACACAACATATACACGGCAAACATTCAATGCCAGGACACAAATTCACATACAATACATATAAAATAAGTATAAAATCAAACATTTACATATAAAATAAGTATAAAATCAAACATTTACATATAAAATAAGTATAAAATCAAACATTTACTGATAAGAAATCAGAATTTGCAAAGCATGCTAAACAGACTGATTTTCCTCTTTATGAAGTACAGCTAAAGCATTTTCTGCAGAGTCCACTCTAAACACCACACAACAGATGTGTGTAAATGTTTATCTAGCCACTAACTGGTGTTCAGAAACCTTTTACTATTGCCAATTTTTTCGCGACTCTAACACTGAGCTAAGGAAACCCAATTTGCGACCAGGACCTACAGTTTAAGAAGCAGTTCTGCAGATTGGAGATATAGATCTGGTGTTAGGAGAGCCACAACATAACCTCTTTTCTATTTCTTTTGTTATCAGAAGTAAATAAGCTCAAGAAAAGCCTATAATTACTCAAAATATAGAGTATTCAAAGGAGTTGCACTAGTAACACTATCACCTTTGAAAAATACACGGAAGGCACAAAACTTTTCAGAAAAGAAATGATTACAAAGATTATAATTTCATCTCCAATGAAAACAAATGTCATGATCATAATTATTCTATTAAACAGGTGTTCGCTTTAGAGAAGCTTAGTTGATGACCAGTGATAATCAGAAAGTGCCACACAGAAACTATCAATACTTACTCACTAGGATCTTTCTCTTGCATTGGGCTCATGTCGGATGACTCCAAGGTGCTGCAAGCTGAACTAGAATACCACCTATAGCCTTCATCTGTGGGGATCACTACTTGTTTTCCTACAATCCTAATATTAAATAGAAAGTTGTTTTTAAATACGCTTTCCATACGCTTGTCAAATATGTTAAATCCATACAATTATACAAAAGCACTCCAAGGTTACAACTCAAAAGACATTATTTACATCTGAAGAAGGTCACTATGCACACACCATAAAGCTGTATTATGTTGTGTGTTGAATACAATCGTGTAGCACATTGTAACATCAATAAAAAATTAAAATCTAGAACATCAGCATGTTCAAAAAGAATTATTTCTCCATTTCAAGACATTCAGCAGAGCAATGGAAATAAATAGTAGAATCAGCCTCTGTATTGGTATGTAATGACAGCACACAAGGTGAGATAAAAGCATGTTTTAGAATTCATGTAATATGTATTAACATTACTTGTACCACTACCAGTTACATCAAATAATGATTCTCTGTGCCACAAAATATCCAAAATCAATAAACACCTGAGGTGGGGGAAGCTTGACATCCATTGTTGGCACTCTTCCTCTAAGCCTTCAACAAACACACTTGTTTTTTGTTCATACAAGAGCTCATCAATGTGTCTAAATATCTGCTGGACCTGCCGTGTAGCTGCTTTATCAAATTCCTGGAAAGAAAAAAAAATGAAAAGAGAGGAGTGTACCAGGCATTAAACTTGTTAACAGTTTAGGAGCAAACTCAGAACATTTTGTTCCTATAAAACAAACAGTGACTTTCTAGCATTCCAGTGTGAAATGGTTATTTAAACAGCTTAAGCTATTTATTCAGAAAGTCTTTGTCAAACATCTCCTATTCTGTTGCTGTTCAAGAAAGGAAAAAGTAAAGATAACTTGTCAATGATAGTTATACTTTCCAGCTGTAAACTCAAAGGTCAAAATGGTGCTGTAATCAAGGAAGGGCCACTGAAAACAATCAGGAGGGTATTAGCATGCTTAGGTAAATCCCAGGCTTTACAGAAGTACATAAAAATGTTTATGGGAAAAAAATCCTGAGGAGGGAATTGCCCCCCTGCTCCCTCCCATACTGTTGTGACTCAGCTTGACTCTGAGTCTGATGCTGAGCTGTTTGGGCCTTCTGAGCCTGATTTTGAGCCTGATTTCCTGCAGGATGACGAGGAGGCTGATGGTTTACAGATCCCTGTACTTGTGTCAGACGGGGGTGATAGTGTGGCTGCTGAAGGAGAAACAACAAGTCAGTTCCCCGGGGAAAGGAATGTTCCTGCAGTTAGAGAGACAGAGAGCGAGAGTGAAATCCCACATGGCCAGGTGGAGGATCAGTCCCAGCTGGACCGAGATAAGGGGTTGCATAGCCTTGCAGATAATGAATTAATGAGCAGACAAGATCGTTTGCAATTAAGGCTTCGGAGAAGCACTCGCTTGGCCAGCAAGCGAGAAGCCAAAGGTGCCCAAGGTCAATGCAATGCTTTCATGTTCGCAAAGGATATTTAGTCTTGTAGCTGACAGACAGCTGTTGTCAGTCCAACACTGCTCTTCCCATGTTAACTTCTGGAGATTCTCCTTGGTTTTTCACAGCACGCTTCTGGCTTCCCGAGTTTGGGATTTGGGTCTTATTTTCAACTGTTTACCATGGACTTTTGTTTGACCATTGCTAAGGGATTATGCTTCATATTTTTGCCTTTGGATCTTGGGAACTTTGCCTTTACAATTAAGTCTCTGGTTTGCCTATGGAACTATCGCATTTCTATTTCTTTGTTTTGATTTTGATTTTCTCAATAAACTACAAAAGCCTACAACCTTGGTGTGGAGGTGTCTGGAGCAAAGTGAAAACTACCCTGAGTTGCAACACATACAGCCCGATGAAAACTCTATAGTCTCAGTTGCCAACAGAAGGCTAAATGCTTGTTGAGAGTAACAGAAATAAATGAAAATGTGTCTCTTTGGAATAGAATAATCTGGGAGGCCCTGCACTGTAGCGCCCATACTGAAATCAGCAAGGATGCATTACATCATTTACTGGAGCCAAATCTTCTGGAATCCTTTGCAGATAGCAACATGCCAGGGCTTAAAATTAAATTGTATGTACTTTCTTCCAAAAAGAGCAAAAGGATATAATTATTTGTTCACCAAGTTGGATTTAACTCCTTAAGAGAAGGGAAATTTGAAACAGTGATAAACTAATTTGAGTTACATCAGAAATGACTACAGTTTTAATCTACCACTGGCTTTCAATCTAGATTTTATCAAATTTCAGGACTTAGCTCTGAGTCTACAGTTTTCATGGGTCATCTCAGGTATAATGTATGTGCATGTACACAAACACATACTTTTAAGTACAAAGCATTTCAACATTTGTACAGTCTTAAATTTTCATTCATATACATATCAGAGCCAATGTGTGAAAATATATTAAGACTAGAAAGACAGTTATCAATTTTTCAAAGATGACCAAAAGCCTCTTCTTATTTTAAACAGAAAAAACCACAAACTCACATCATAGCCCCATGAAAAGACTGAGCTGTCTTCGGTGGAGATGCCTGTGAAGCTCTGACCAGCTGACCATGAGTTCTCATCATCCACTGAAGTGACAGATTGGTAGTTTGAAACTTTTGTACTTTCACACTCACTGACATGCACAGTTGAAGTGCAGGAAAGAAAAGAAATATTAACATAAGAATAAGTCAAGAGATAAATTCTTCAAATAAAGTATTACATAATATTTTACTTATTTATATTTCACCTGTCACCAAATAATGGGACTCAAGGGTGCAACCTATTTTAAAACAAAACAGATTCAAAACCTGTACATGAATGTCAATATAAATATGAAACTTACTTCAAAGACAATTAAACAAAATATAAAGTTAATTATATTTAAAAACTACATAAATCATAACACAGAACAGCAGATCATTGGAAGCCAACCACATTCAGTTTTTTAAAAGCCTGATGACACAAGAATGTTTTAACATGCCATGGAAAGAGAGAAAGGGCAGAGTCATCCTGACCACCTTAGAGAGAGATTGCCAAAGTCTGGGAGCAACCCAGAAGAAGGCCCTCTCCCTTGCTTCCTCCAAAAGAGGATGATGGGACAGAAATAAGACCTCTTCAGAAAATCTCAGAGCTCTAATGGGTTCAGAAATTGAGATCTAGACCCTGAAAAACTAGAACACATTTAGCAGTATTTTCTGTCTGGTATGACCATAAAATGCCATAATACATGGTATTCCCATTGAATTTTCTAGGTCTTCCAGGGGAACTTTATAGCAGCTTCTAGCTCACCACAGAATTTCCTGGGGGGAATAAAAATTCCTAGAGGACATATTTTTGTCTATGCAGGTAGGTGGAACCATGGATAAAGGTCCCACAGGTGCAGAAATAACACTGTATTTTCTATCCATCCAATTCCAAAAAGGCAAAGAAGAATATTACCTTGAAAGGTCTTCCTGGCTTTCAGTGGATGGATAACTGTCATCCAATGAGTCTGGCAGAGGATGATGTTCTAAGGTATTCTTGGAAAGTCCTCGGCTAAAAGAGAATAAAAACAAAAAGGCAGTAAGGCTTCTTCCATGGGTCATATCGTGGCATACCTAAAATGAGTTCACATCATTTATATTCAACACTTTTGGTCATTTATCAACATGTTAAGGGGTAGAGACTAGAGAGTCACACCACAATATCTAGGCACAGTTTGGGAGTGGTAGCGGCTGATTGTGAATCAGTTTGGGCAATGACCTAAACACACCCAAGAAATTTTGTTTGGAATCCAGCATGGTAGCTACCGCCTTACCAAATTACAAACCCCATAACCCTATAGAATTGAGATATGGCAATTCAAGTGGTATCAAATTGCATTAATCTTACAGTGTAGCCAGGGCCATAACCGGGGAAAAAAATTGGTGTATGTGTGTGTGAAAAAAAACAGCGAATTATGAAGCGTAGTTCCATAACACAAAATAATTTTAAAATATGGTTCATTCTATATTTTATAAAGAGTTAATTAAATCAATTTAATGTTTGCTTCTCATAGACTTAGCACGGTGATTCTATTTATATTGATGTATCAGCCATCCCCTGCCACGTGTTGCTGTGGCCCAGTCTGTGTATATGTGCTTTGTGTGTGTATATATTTGTGTATATTGTGATTTTATATTGTTTTGTGTGCCTATTTTATACTGTTTTTATTATTTTCATTATATTTTATTGATGTATTATTTTATGCTGTATATTTGCTTTGTTGTGATTGTTGAACTTGGCCTCATGTAAGCCGCCCTGAGTCCTCTTGGGGAGATGGTGGTGGGGCATAAATAAATTTTTATTTATTTATTTATTTATTTATTATATGTGGATATATGTTTGTGTGTATATATTTGTGTATACGTGCCTAAATGTGTGATTGTGTGTATATATATATGGTGTTGTGCATGCCTTGTAATGTATTTTTTATATTTTTTGGCTTTTAAAGTCCCTTTTGTTGTGTTTTTCAGTGTTTTTATGAGTAATGGTCAATTGTTGGCCTGATCGGTGTATTATGCCCAAACTTTGGTGCCAATTCGTCCAGTGGTTTTTGAGTTGTTAATCCCACAAACGAACATTACATTTTTATTTATATAGACTAGCTGTCCCCTGCCACGCATTGCTGTGGCCTACTCTGTGTATATGTGTTTTGTGTGTGTGTATATCTATATAAATAAAAACGTAATGTTTGTTTGTGGGATTAACATAACTCAAAAACCACTGAGCTAATTGACACCACATTTGGACACAATACACCTATCAGGCCAACGAGTGACCATCACACATAAAACACTGGAAAATACAGCAGGAGTGACTTAAAAAGCCAAAAATCAAAAAAATACATTACAACACATGCACAAAACCACATATATATACTCAAACACACACATAGACACAAATATATACACACACAAAACACATAGACACAGACTGGGCCACAGCAAGGCATGGCAGGGGACAGTTAGTGTGTATATATGTGTGTTTGTGCATATATATATATGTGTGTGTGTATGATTTTACGCATTCATTGGAATTTTTATTTTTTGGATTTTTAATCTCTTTTGCTGTGTTTTTCAGTATTTTTATGAGTGATGGTCACTTGTTGGCCTGATAGGCATCTTGTGTCCAAATTTGGTGTCAATTCGTTCAGCGATTTTTGAGTTATGATAATCCCACAAACGAAAGTCAATCAGTGAGGGTATAATAATAATAATAATAAATTTTATTTATATCCCGTATAAATAAAGTTTTTATTATTATGTATTGTCGAAGGCTTTCATGGCTGGAATCACTCAGTTCTTGTGGGTTTTTTCGGGCTATATGGCCATGTTGTAGAGGCATTTCTCCTGATGTTTCGCCTGCATCTATGGCAAGCATCCTCAGAGGTGAGGTCTGCTGGAACTGGGAAAAAGGGGTTTATATATCTGTGGAATGACAAGGGTGAGACAAAGGGCTTTTGTAAGTTGGGTTAGGTGTGACTCTTTCAACTGACCACCTTGATTAGCATACAATGGGCTGGCTGTGCCTGGAGCAAACTCTTCTTGAAAGGTGATTAGATGTCCCTGCCTGTTTTCCTCTCTGCTGTTTTTGCTGTTGCAATTTTAGAATTTTTTAATACTGGTAGCCAGATTTGTTCATTTTCATGGTTTCTTCCTTTCTGTTAAAATTGTCCACATGTTTGTGGATTTCAATAGCTTCTCTGTGTAGTCTGACATGGTGGTTGTGAGAGTGGTCCAGCATTTTTGTGTTCTCAAATAAAATGCTGTGTCCAGGTTGGTTCATCAGGTGCTCTGCTATGGCTGATTTCTCTGGTTGGAGTAGTCTGCAGTGCCTTTCATGTTCCTTGATTCGTGTTTGGTGGTCCCTATGTAGACTTGTCCACAGCTGCATGGTATACGGTAGACTCCTGCAGAGGTGAGAGGATCCCTCTTGTCCTTAGCTGAACGTAGCATTTGTTGGATTTTCTTGGTGGGTTTGTAGATTGTTTGTATGTTGTGTTTCCTCATCAGCTTCCCTATGCGGTCAGTGGTTCCCTTGATGTATGGCAGGAACATTTTTCCTCTGGGTGGATCTTCATCTTGACTCTCGTGGCTTGTTCCTCTTCTTCTTCTTCTTCTTCTTCTTCTTCTTATACTCTGACTGATTGACTTTGCAGCTTCATGGCTACTCAATGCTATTCAAGCTTGCTAATTGCAACATTCACACTTGCTTCAACTGACAAGGGTTCTTCCTCCCACCACAGACATTTCACAGGTATATATATATATACACCCCACTTGCTTTACTGCCAACAGAACCTCTAAAGATGCCTGCTACAGATGGAGGTGCAACGTCAGGAGAAAATGCTACTGGAACATGGCTGATAGGAATTGTAGGAGCTGAAGTCCAAAACCCCTGGAGGGCCGAAGTTTGCCCATGGCTGCCTTAACGGGACAGGGAAGCCTTCCTTCCCTCAGCTCAGAGGCCTCCTTGGGGGAGACGAAGAAGCAAAGGAGAAGGGAAGCGGAGGGAAAGGAGGAAAAGAGGCGGGCGAGGCCACTCACATGCCCAGGGCGTCGGGGGGCACCGGCTTCCGCGTATATCGCGAGATCATCCTCCTTCAGCGCCTCATCTCGGCCCAGGTCGGCCCTTGGCCGCCATGGCGACGCCCCGCCTCCTTGTTTTCCTTGCCTGCCTGCCTTCCTTCCTCCCGCCTTCTCCCCCCACTCTAGCCCGAGCGGAAGTCGCAGCTCAATGGTAGGAGCAGCGCGAGCGGTACGGAGAGCGGAGAGCGTGGCGCGCGCTCGCCTCACCACAGCCCATCGACTGATTGTGGAGGGGAAAGGCGGCTCTCGCGAGACGTTGGTGAGGCCTGCTTCTCTGTGAGAGTTCTATGTAGTAGTGTAGTGAGCCAGTGGGAGGAAGGGAGTCAGGGAGGGGGCTTTGGGTCAAATCAGTGTGGAAGGGGCCTAAGGCATGAGAGAGCTCACCCCCTTCCCATGGAAGCAGGTCAGTGGTTTAACCCATCCATTTGAGGCTCCAGGGGGCAAGCTTAGGCCATTCCAAACGCCTGGAGGGCCCAAGTTTGCCCATGTCTGCTATATAGACCTAGAAGCCCTTCCACACAGCCATATGAACCAGAATATCAAGGCAATTAATCCACAATATTCAGTTCTTGTGGGTTTTTTCGGGCTATATGGCCATGTTCTAGAGGCATTTCTCCTGACGTTTCGCCTGCATCTATGGCAAGCATCCTCAGAGGTGAGGTCAGGTCCTCACCTCTGAGGATGCTTGCCATAGATGCAGGCGAAACGTCAGGAGAAATGCCTCTACAACATGGCCATATAGCCCGAAAAACCCACAAGAACTGAGTGATTCCAGCCATGAAAGCCTTCGACAAAATCCACAATATTTATTTATTTACTTACTTACTTACTTCATTTGTATACCGCTCTTCTCAGCCCTTAGGTGACTCAGAGCAGTTAACAGCAACAGTTTCAGTATACGCAGTACAAGATCACTGGGCATTTAAAAGCAATAACATAACAAATTAATTAAACAGTAAACATCAATACAACAATACATCAATATAACAAATCCATCAGGTCTCATCAATAGAATCAGAATCCAGTCTTGTTATCCATTATTCCGTGTTCCGCTAATCAATCAATTACACTGCTTAGTCAAATGCCTGTTCAAACAGCCAGGTCTTTACTTTCCTCTGGAATGCCAGCAAGGAGGGGGCCGATCTGATATCTGCAGGAAGGGCGTTCCACAGCCGAGGGGCCACCACTGAGAAGGCCCTGTCTCTTGTCCCTGCCAGGCGTGCATGTGAAGCCAGCGGGACCGAGAGCAGGGCCTCCCCAGACGATCTTAATGTCCTAACTGGTTCATAGGAGGAGATGCGTTCAGACAGGTAGATCGGGCCAGATCTGTTTAGGGCTTTAAAGGCTAAAGCCAGCACTTTGAATTGTGCCCGGTAGCAAATTGGCAGCCAGTGGAGCTGGCGCAACAGAGGAGTAGTATGCTCCCTGAGTGCCGCTCCTGTTAGCATCCTGGCTGCTGATCGTTGGACCATTTGAAGCTTCCGAGCAGTCTTCAGAGGCAACCCCACTAGAGAGCGTTGCAGTAGTCTATACGGGATGTGACTAGAGCATGGACTACCGTGGCCAAGTCAGACTTCCCAAGGTACGGGCGTGAGAGCAGCCTATGCCTGCTATATAGACCTAGAAGCCCTTCCACACAGCCATATGAACCAGAATATCAAGGCAGATAATCCACAATATCTGCTTTGAACTGAGTTATCTGAGGCCCCTTCACCACAGCTGTATAAAATGCACATTGAACTGGATTATATGACAGTGTGGACTCAGGCCCCTTCCACACAGCTGAATAAAACCCCACATTTTCTGCTTTTAATTTATTTATCAACTGCATTTCTATACCGCTTTTCTTACCCCTGGGGATAACTCAACGTGTGTGTGTCTATGTTTGTATATATAGAGAGAGCAGTGGTTCTCAACCTGGGGTCCCCAGAGGTTTTTTGGCCTTCAACTCCCAGAAATCCTAACAGCTGGTAAACTGGCTGGGATTTCTGGGAGTTGTAGGCCAAAACACCTGGGGACCCACAGGTTGAGAACCACTGATATATATAGATATATATATATAGAGAGAGAGATTATTTAAAATATGCCCATGTAAAGCAGGTGAACATAGCATTGAACGAAACATGCAGAATAATCACAGGATGTCTTAAACCTACACCTGTTGATAAACTCTATAAGCTAGCTGGCATCTCCCCCCCCCCCCCCCCCGATGTGCGATGGGAAGTTGCTGCTAAATGTGAGAGAAATAAGGTTGAACACTCTGAAAGCCACCCACTACATGGCTACCAGCCTCCTCCCAGTAGACTCAAATCAAGGAAAAGCTTTATGAGAACTACCACTCCTCTTGACGTCCCCCCAGCAACAGCAAGGGTATCCCTCTGGGCAGCTAAACCAGGAAATCCCAACTGGGTGGCTCCCCACGAGGGTCTTCCTCCAGGGGCAAACCAAGAATTGGCAACTTGGAAGTCCCTGAACAGACTCCGGTTGACTTTTGATCTGCCCAGAAGTGGAGTGGGCAGATCAAAAGTCAACCTGGCAAAATGGCACTACCTAAAAGAATTCTCCACCTTATGTGACTGTGGAACCAAACAAACAACTCCGCACCTGTATTCTTGTCCACACTGCCCTGCCTCATGTACAGAGGATGTTGTTTTTCAGCCTGAAACATCCTGGCTCCCCAGTTCCTAGCAGATGTTGGCTTTTCTTCTAAGCAGATAAAGGGGCTTCAAACTGCACCTACTGTGGGATTGTGGCGCAGCTGGCTGAGTGTCAGCTGCATTAAGATCACTCTGACCAAAAGGTCATGAGTTTGAAGCCAGCCCGGGTTGGAGTGGGTTTCCAACCAATTGTGTGTAGCCTGTTGTCGACCTTTGCAACCCGAAAGACAGTTGCATCTGTCAAGTAGGAAAATAAGGTACCACCTTAAAGTGTGGGGCGGCTAAATTAACTGATTTATGAGGCCATAAAGAAGACTCCAGCAAAGCATTCCAGTGGGGAAGCATGTGGGAATGCGGAAGTGCTTCATCAGCGTCGCAGATGGACAATGAAAGTGACAGCTCTCTGGCGGCCAGAAAAGTTAAATAGCCTCTGTGTATGTCTGTATATGTTTGTATGTCAAAAACTGGCATTGAATGTTTGCCATATATGTGTACACTGTAATTCGCCCTGAGTCCCCTGCAGGGTGAGAAGGGCGGAATATAAAAGCTATAAAGAAAGAAAGAAAGAAAGAAAGAAAGAAAGAAAGAAAGAAAGAAAGAAAGAAATTTGTAGTTTTGCCATGATAGCACAGCTCTCTGCCAGAGAAGGGTAACACTCTCGCAAAGCTAAAAATCCCCAAGGTCTATTGCAATGAGCCATGGTAGTTAAAGTGGTGTCATAATTCTGCAGTGTGGCTATACTACATCCTTCCAGAGCCCACACATTTTAAACGCCTAGCATTGAAGTCTCTATTTCTGCTGGTTTCAGGGACATTTTCACAGCTAGCCAGATACAGAGGTTAGACTGCAACTCCCATCATCCTAGAATTATCAGTTGCTGT
This sequence comes from Anolis sagrei, assembly GCF_037176765.1. Classification (NCBI taxonomy): domain Eukaryota; kingdom Metazoa; phylum Chordata; class Lepidosauria; order Squamata; family Anolidae; genus Anolis; species Anolis sagrei. The sequence continues at coordinate 177,955,126 of NC_090023.1, read as the reverse complement.
GATTTAAAAAACAAAACAAAAACAAAATTTTGGATCTAGTTGTTTTCTTGGTGCAGTAGACTCCCTGTTAACAGGAACTGAAGCAACTGGCAAAAAAATGAAGAAATAATACTTTAGATTTAAAAGCATTTATAATACAGTAAAGCAGTAAAACACTGCTAGATTAAGTTTGCTCTTAATTTGCTTTTAATTACCGTATTTTAACACTAATTTCAAGTCAGTACAGAGTTTATGGTATGATATAGTAGGGTTTTTGTATTAGTATGGCGTATTGCCGGCCACATGACCTTGGAGGTGTCTAAGGACAACCCCAGCTCTTTGGCTTAGAAAATAGAGATGAGCACACACACACACACACCCCGAGTCGGACACAACTAGACTTAATGTCAAGGGAGATCTTTACCTTTACCATGGTCTATTTTAATGGTAGCTTTCAAGCAAGCAGAATCCACATTTTCACAGCATCGTTGATGTTTTCGATGTATTGTTGGAAGAAACATTATTGTATGTATAATTCGTTTCAAAATGCTTCTTTTGGCAGGACGCTTTGTTAAATACAGAATGGAAGAGCTGAACTTTGCATCTGTGGAAGATGCGGTGCAGTACCAGCTGTTCCTTGCACATGAACCAGGAAACCCTCAAATTCTTCAGCAATACATTGAAAGAATCTTAGCACGATTTGCACCCATACTGGTTTCTTACATCTGGCAATACCAGCCATTTAATTTGAAGGTCAAACCTGCCAAAGGTAAAACAGTTATATTTTTTAAAATTCATTTGTGATTTCGGGAAAAGACTATTTAATTATGTGGAAACCAGGAGGTCCCAACTCTTAGTCTTACATATGCTGGACTGCAGTCCCCTCTTTCCTCAACATTTATACTAAAGCTTTCTTAAAGCGTCCCAAATGTTCAAGAATTCTGCAAAACCTTTTGGTCTATTTTTCAGAGATTGGCAATTTTTGAGATTAGGAGCTTCATTGGCCAATGGTGATAGTTTCTGGTTGCGTAGTATCTTTGTGTTAGAAACAAAGCCACTAATGTGGCAGGTTGCCCTCATCCTTATGCCACTAGAGTTTTGAGGGGCAGTTCTTTTTTGGGGGGTGGGGGTGGGAAGAAACAGCATAGAGCTGCGTGTAGTTGTTGAATATAATTACCTGTCAATTGTACTGATCTCAATTTTCTATGCATGTTAGATGTCATGTAATCTTTCAAGTTTTGATTTCCACTCAGAATGTATTTGAAACTTTTGTGGGCCTTATTTAAGTAGTTCACATACTCTTCTGTCATGCCTTTGGTCTCAAAGCTTTAGTTAGAAAAACCCAGTAAATATCACCTACCTGGTTATGTGAGAAGACCATGTCTTTCTATATATTCCTACTCATGAATACTTCTGAAGTAATTATTTTTTCTTTTTGAAACAAAAGATAACATGACAAACCCAGTCCCATTTGGTAACGACAGTATTAATATAGAGTCATTGAATTATATTAAATTTTATAAAACTCAGAGTTCTCAGATTTCTCCCTAAGATATTTACAATCTCAAACACTGTGTACATAGAGTATAATGAGAGAAATAGAGGAAAAATAAGCCATTATATCAGTTATTTCAGCTTGGTATTGGAAATATTCTGGGGGCTTCTAGAAAACATCCTAATGTGGTCTAACTTCATATTCTGTTTTTCCAGGAGATATTCCTGCTCATATTGCTGGTCTCACAAAATTTGGAGATAATATTGAAGATGAATGGTTCATTGTGTACCTCATAAAAGAAATTACAAAGGAATTTCCAGAACTAGTAGCTAGGTAACTTATGGGAAGCCATTTTCATATTCAAACTTGCAATACTTCTTGATTTATTTCTGGTATTTATATCCCGTCTCTTCTCTACCCCAAAAGGGGGACTCAGGACGGCTTACATAGGCAGCAATTCGATGCCGTTACATGAACAATTAATACAACAACCATTAAACAAACAATCAAACCATTAAAATACATAATATACATTAAATACATAAGCCATTAATTAAACAATATAAAAACATTTGTTACCAAATAGAATCATATCCTCGTGTAAATCACCTTTCCAATCCATTTCCATTAAAGTGCTAATTTATGTCTGCTAATCGAAAGCTTGATCCCATAGCCACGATTTTACTTTCTTCCTGAAAGCCAGGAGGGATGGGATTGATCGTATCTCATGTGGAAGCACGTTCCACAGGTGGTGGGCCACCACCGAGAAGGCCCTGTCTCTCGTCCCCACCAGCCACATTTGTGATGTTGGTGGGAGCGAGAGCAGGGCCTCCCCCGATGATCTTAAGTTACGAGGTGGGACATAGAGGCAGATGCGTTTGGACAAGTAAGCTGGTCCAGAACCGTAAAGAGCTCATTGATGCAGCAATGAATGAGTTGTGGAAGTAGTTTAAGATGAGTTTATGTCAGGCTATAGTTCCAAGGGCTTGCTTTATGATAATGGAACTGGGAGGAAGTTATTCTCCTTCTCCCTTGCAATTTTGTTTGCACCCACTTATTCAAAGTCCAGGTTTTTGAGTAGCATGTAATATTTTATGGGGAGGGGAACAAAGTCTTATCATGCTAGCCAACCGTTCCTTTTGTAGTGTTAGATTTAACCTTATATAGCCATATATTAAGCTGATAGTTTTCTTTTTGTTGTATTTATATAAAATTTGTATGTGGGCATTACTTGTTCTTTTGCGGGAGGATGTTAAGTCTGTGCCATAATATGATTACCTCAAAGTAACTTATCACTTCATCTTTCACTATTGTTAACTATATGCATAGAGTTATGATAGAATGAGAAAGTTCCGTATTTAAGATTTTTTGTAATTTTTTAATAGGGTGGATGATAATGATGGTGAATTTCTACTGATAGAAGCAGCTGATTTCCTTCCCAAATGGCTAAATCCTGAAAATAGCAACAATCGAGTAAGCAAGACACCAGTTACTAAAACAGTACTAAACCTGTATATGCTAGGTTTGAATTTGCACAGTATATTTGATGTGTTTATTTTATTCATGTTTGTGTGCTTTATTGAAAGGCCATGGGAAAAGGACTTTTAGGGCTTTGGCTTAAAATTCTACAGATTTATCTGTTGTATTTTTATCAGTCCATCATTTATGAATCTAGAACATGTATGAGGAACTTTCACAAACTAATATATCTATATTTCCTTAGGTGTTCTTTTATAATGGGGAATTGTACATAATTCCATTGCCAAAGACTCCTGGAGATGAGATGTTGTTACCTACTAACAATCCTACAATTCCTCAGGCCTTGAACTTGTTGTCTGGCCATTCTGGGCACTATATGGCTTCAAAATCTATTAGAAGTGCAGTATATAAGCGCATCAGTGGGTAAGTTTCCTGATCTGAAAACATTTTATTAGGAATTGACTGGAATCATTCTTAGCCTACATTATGATGCATATTTGTACCAATTGTATGAACAGTGTTTCATAATTATACTCTTCAGGATGTAGTTCCTCCCAATTTTACTTCGAAGTAATATCAAAAGCATCTTCTTTACATTAAAACAAATAGTATTAATTAGAAGCCATTTTTAAAAGTGCTTTTGAATAAAGGATTTCTCTATAGTAAAATGGGGTTAGACTAGATGACTTTTGGGGGAACGAAACCCATTATTATATCAAGGACCTGCTGTATTCTTACATGGCCGAATGGGGCTGGACTAGATGGTATTTGAGGGGAACCCTTTGTGGAACCAAACCTCAATACATACCCATGTCTCCACTCTAGTTTCTCTATAGCAGTGTTTCTCAACCTGGGGGTCAGGAACCCTGTGGGGGTCGTGAGAGGGTGTCAGAGGGGTCGCCAAAGACCATCAGAAAACATACTATTTTCTGTTGGTCATGGGGGTTCTGTGTGGGAAGTTTGGACCAATTCTATCATTTGTGAGATTCAGAATGCTATTTCATTGTGGGTGAACTAGAAATCCCAGCTACTACAACTTTCAAATGCTGAGGTCTATTTTCCCCAAACTCCACCAGTGTTCACATTTGGGCATATTAAGTATTTGTGCCAAGTTTAGTCCAGATCCATCATTGTTTTAGTCCACAGTGCTCTCTACAACTCCAAAAATTCAAGGTCAATGTCCACCAGACTCTCCCAGTGTTTCCTCTTGGTCATGGGAGTTCTGTGTGCCAAGTTTGGTTCAATTCCATCATTGATGAACTTCAGAATACTCTTTGATTGTAGGTGAACTAGAAATCCCAGCAACTATAACTCCCAAATGACAAAATAATTCCCCCCAACTCCACCAATATTCAAATTTGGGTGTATCGGATATTTGGGCCAAATTTGGTCCAGTGAATGAAAATCCATCCTGCATATCAGATATTTACATTATGATTCATAACAGTAGCAAAATTACAGTTATGAAGTAGCAATGAAAATAATGTTATGGTTGGGGGTCACCACAACATGAGGAACTGTATAAGGGGTTACGGCATTAGGAAGGTTGAGAACCACTGTTCTATAGTAAAATGGGGTTGGACTAGATGGCCTTTGAGGTTCCCTTTCTGGAACCAACCCCATTAGATACCTTGAGGCCTTTGTAATTCTGTGGCCAAATGGGGCTGGACTAGATGGCCTTTGAGAGGGTTCCTTTGTGGAACCAAATCTCAATGGATGCCCATTTCCCCACTGTAGTTTCTCTATAGTAAAATGGGGTTGGCCTAGATGACCTTCGGGGGTCCCTTCCTGGAACCAATCCCACTTGCATGGTCGAATAGGGCTGAACTAGGTGAAAGACTCTTCCCAGAACCAAACCCATTGGGTACCTTGGGCCCGTTGTAATGTTATGGCCGAATTAATGCCAAGTGTTATGTTTGGATTTGGCTTTTGCAGAAGAAAAAAAATACAATACAATAACAAGATACTGTTCTCTCATCTTAGTAATGATTATCAGACTTCATCTTAGTAATGATTATCAGACTTCAGGGCAGATCTGGCAAGAGCAGTGGTCATCTTTATAGTCTTGGAGAAGCATATAATTAAGGGGGATAAGTTAAAAGAGGGAAAAGGTAAAAAAAATCAAGTGCACATGAAAAACTATCTCTTGGCTGTGATCAAACAGTCTCTGAATTACGCATTTTGTTGCCATTTCTTTGCCATAGGTATCCTGAGAAAATACAGGCTTTCCTTCACCGAGCTCACTGTTATCTTCCAGCAGGCATTGCAACAGTACTAAAGCGACATCCTTCGTTAGTTGCAGCAGCAGTGCAAGCTTTTTATCTAAGAGATCCCTTTGACTTAAAAGCGTGCCGTGTGTTCAGAACTTTCCCACCAGAGACACGCATAATGACTTCAGTAAGTGATGCCTCCACTTGTTTCTCTCCAAAATACATCATGTGTTTTTTATGAAGCTTTGGGCTTTCATGACATTTTCTTCTCACATATGAGCTTAATGGAAGTGTCACAAGGGGTTTAGTTCTCCAACTCTGGCCCTGGGGTGGGAGAGAGGGTCCTTGCTTGTGAAATAACTCTCCACTCACCATCAGCATCTTTTCTGGGCATCCCAATATTCAGCAACCATGCTACATATCAACAAGCCATTTTATTCCAGCCCTTTGCATATTTCTAATTTCCCAGAGACTTCCCTCCTCAGACAAGAACTTTGCACACTGTGCGCACAGACACAAATGGAAAGGGACTGTTTATATAATTTATATTTTTACTCAAAGTGGTAAGGTATAAGGAACTCCATTGGCTGCCGTTAATTTTCTGGTCCCAATTCAAGGTGCAGGTTCTTACCTACAAAGCCCTGAATGATTTGGGACCAGCAGCCAGGTTACTAACTGGAGCGACTTACAGGGATCGGCCAACCCCCCTGTTTAAAGAACTCCATTGGCTGCCATTCATTTTCCGGACCCAATTCAAGGTGCAGATTCTTACCTACAAAGCCCTGAATTATTTGGGACCTGCCTGCCTGCATGACCACATTTCTGTGTACGAACCCACGAGATCTCTTTGATCATCCTGAGAGGCCCTGCTCTTGCTCCTGCCCCCTTCACAGGCGTGATTGGTGGGGACAAGGGGGAGGCCCTTCTCTGTGGTGGCCCCCCTGACTCTGGAACTCACTCCCCAGGGATATCAAACAAGCCCCCACATTGGCAGTCTTTAGGAGGAGCCTAAAACCTGGCTGTTCCAGTGTGCCTTCCCTGAATAAGGAAACAATGCCCTGCTCTGATTAATTCTCTGCAGTTGTCCTCAGAAGCACTTTACTACCCGTTGGGTTGGTCTCCCTACATTATCTTTTAAAACCCTCCTGCTTAGATACATCCTACCTCTATTCATGCCCAAAATTTTTAATTTATTACATCTGGCTCAGCCATAAGGTTTTAAATTCTCTGTGTTACTGTTTATATGTAAGTTATATTAATTGTACTGTTTTATTTGCTTGCTGTTTTGTTTTTACTGATGTGTTGTTGGGCTTGGCCTCATGTAAGCTGCCCTGAGTCCCCTTGGGGAGATGGTGGCGGGGTATAAATAAAGATTATTATTATTATTATTAATTTGTCATGTCAGGGCAACCAGTCAATTATATTACATTTCTAACAGAACAAAGCAAACAAACAGACAAAATACAAAATTTGTGAGTTTGGTAGTTGATTAAATGTCCTTTGACCAGTATCTGGCCACTTGGAGTGCTTCTGGTGTTGCTGCAAGAAGGTCCTCCATTGTGCATGTGGCAGGGCTCAGGTTGCATTGCAGCAGGTGGTCAATGGTTTGCTCTTCTCCGCACTCGCATGTCGAGGATTCCACTTTGTAGCCCCATTTCTGAAGGTTGGCTCTGCATCTTGTGGTGCCAGAGCGCAGTCTGTTCAGCGCCTTCCAAGTTGCCCAGTCCTCTGTGTGCCCAGGGGGGAGTCTCTCATTTGGTATCAGCCATTGGTTGAGGTTCTGGGTTTGAGCCTGTCACTTTTGGACTCTCGCTTGCTGGGGTGTTCCAGCGAGTGTCTCTGTAGATCTTAGAAAACTATTTCTAGATTTAAGTCATTGACGTGCTGGCTGATACCCAAACAGGGGATGAGGTGGGGATGTCTCTGCCTTGGTCCTTTCACTATTGGCTGCTACTTTCTGGCGGATGTCAGGTGGTGCAATACCGGCTAAGCAGTGTAATTTCTCCAGTGGTGTAGGGTGCAGACACCCCATGATAATGTGGCATGTCTCATTAAGAGCCGCATCCATTGTTTCAGTGTGGTGAGATGTGTTCCACGCTGGGCATGCATACTCAGCAGTAGAGTAGCACAGCGCAAGGGCAGATGTCTTCACTGTGTCTGGTTGTGATCCCCAGGTTGTGCCAGTCAGCTTTCGTATGATATTGTTTCTAGCACCCACTTTTTGCTTGATGTTCAGGCAGTGCTTCTTGTAGGTCAGAGCACGGTCCAGAGTGACTCCCAGGTATTATTATTATTATTATTATTATTATTATTATATCACATTAGAAAACCATCATATACAGTACAACCTCCATATCAGCAGGGATTACTTTCCTGGATTTTGCATGGTTACATGAAACCACAGGTAATCAAACTCTACTGAAATGTAGGATTTCTGACCCAATAATAGCATGTAGCAGTGGTGTACAACTTGTGGCAGGGGTTTGGAACTCCAGCTCCCAGAAGCCATAGCCAGTTTTTCTAACAGCCAGGAATTCTGGGAGCTAAAGTCAGAACACCTGGAGAGCCACAAGTTGTGCACCACTGCCATATACTTTGGAGGCCTTAGAAAATGGCTAAAAAGGACTTATTTGGACAGATACTTACTTACTTAGGTGATCCCTCGTTGGCTGAGTAGGATAGTCTTCCAGGATCAGTGTTCCGGTGGGTCTGTAGGTGACTGTGGAGCCCTATTCTTGATCTGCATCTTCTCCTGCAGTGAGGGCATTGGTTTCCAGGTGGAAGGCGGGCTCGGTTGGGGTTGGCTTGACGCGCTTTCCTCTTGGCATGTTTCTCTCTTTCCTCCTCCATTCGTGCCTCTTCAAATTCTGCAGCACTGCTGGTCACAGTGGACCTCCAGCTGGAGCACTCAAGGGCCAGGGCTTCCCAGTTCTCAGTGTCTATGCCAGAGTTTTTAAAGTTGGCGTTCAGCTCATCTTTAAATCTCTTTTCCTGCCCACCAACATTCCATTTTCTGTTTTTGAGTTCAGAGTAGAGCAACTGCTTTGGGAGCTATTTTCCTCCCAATCCTGCTGTACACCTGCGAAACGTGGACTATCTACAGAGTGTTGACTTCTTCCGCGAGGGCTTCAGAAAACTTGTTCATCATTGGCAAAAATGTATCCAAATGTATCCAATTGTCATGATTATGTGGAAAAGTGAATAGTGGTAGTTAAAGAGCACATTCTAAGGATTATTTCTGTATTTGATTTATTAAAATATTCCCATCCAAACCCAAGTAACGAAGGTGGAGGCATTACTTTCAATTCAACCCTCGTAGTGGTGTTTTGGGATTGCATAGTCCTGTGATTCTTTTTACATGTGTCAAACTTTAGAGGCTTTTCTCTTCTGATCAGACAGCTTTTGGCTGTGTTTGATGACACTCAGAATGATGTTCTTAGGTTGTAGGAGCAATGTTTTAAGGCTGAAGAGGGAAGAAGGCTGAAAATCTTTCTTCATGAGCAAAGCTTGGCATGTGGCCCAACCGTAACCTTTTCTAGTGTTACAAAAAGTGCCAAGATGCCAGGTCAATTCACTGTAATGTAACAGTTACATTTCAGTGACCTTTAGGACACCTGATGAACAAAGGTATTAATTACAAAAGTTCATGCTCCACAGTAAATCTGTTTGCTCCCAGTACATCAAAGAAACTTTCCTATTAATATTGTGATATTCTCTACTCTCCATAAAGCCTGTAATACTAGTACTGTGGTCCTCCAGATCTGAAGGGCTTCAGTTCCAGGACCCTTCGCAAATGGAAAAAATGTGGATGGTCACATCCTATGTTATTGAAATGGGACAATGTACACATGTCCACCTCAATGTATTTTTGTGCACATTACCATGTTAGATATGGGCTGAGATGATCCACGATTTGTTGAAATTGCAGATTGCAGATCTGAAGGACCCACTGTAATAGAGGAAAGGAAACTCTTTCTCATAGTATTGCAAGGGAATGAATATTTAATGATATATTGTGGCGTTTTCAGGTCACCTTTACGAAGTGTCTCTACGCACAGTTGGTTCAACAACCCTTTGTTCCAGATAAACGGAGTGGATATTCATTGCCTCCTCGCTCACATCCGCAATACAAAGCGCATGAGATAGGCATGAAGTTGGTGAGCTGGTACAAATAATAGTAGTAATGATAATATGTTTCTAATGCATGATTTTTATTTGGCTTGTGAGATAATGTTTCACTTAATAATAATAATAATAATAATAATAATAATAATAACAACAACAACAACAACAAGAACACCACTTTATTTATATTCCACCCTTCTCACCCCGAAGGGGACTCAGGGCGGATCACAAGTACACATACATGGCAAACATTCAATGCCGTTTGTATTGACAGTACACAGACAGAAGGAGGTTTTTGTGTCGTGGCACAGGGGGTGCTGTCGCTCCATCCTCTATGATGAAGAGCCGTCAGGACTTCCTCGTTCCAGCATTTAATGATCTTCTTTTTCTTTATGGCATTGTAAAACACCTCCCCTGCTTTTTAGCGGTACCTAATTTCTCTAATTACAGCTAAAGCTGTTTTCGAACTGCTTAGGTAAACAGTCGGCAGGGCTGATGGTTGGCTGCCCACGCCAACCCAGGGTTCGAACTTGCAATCTTTCGGTTGATAGCAATCTTATAGTTGCTGATGATTTACCAGCTGTGCTAAACCTCTGGCCCACTATCACATATAATTGAATTAATAATGCATAATAAATATTCTGTAGAGATAGATATATATCAATAGTTCATACCAAAGCTCAGCTTTGTGAAGACAAGTTTCAATTTAGCGTTGAGCCCCCAGTGGCGCAGTGGGTTAAACCCCTGTGCTGGCAGGACTGAAGACCAACAGGTCGCAGGTTCGAATCCGGGGAGAGGCGGATGAGCTCCCTCTATCAGCTCCAGCTCCTCATGTGGGGACATGAGAGAAGCCTCCCACAAGGATGATAAAACAACAAATCATCCGGGCGTCCCCTGGGCAACGTCCTTGCAGACGGTCAATTCTCTCACACCAGAAGCGACTTGCAGTTTCTCAGGTCACTCCTGACACGACAAAAAAAAATTGTGTTAACTAGTGCCTTTACATTAAAATCAATAGAAAAAATTCACTCTGGCAAAACATATCACAGGTATATTTCTTTCCTTCAGAATACACTTTACGTTGTAATTAATTTTACATTGAAAATGTGACTTTAAAAGGCAATTGTATTATTGACCAAACTTAAGTGAAGGCAATATGTTTTTCCTTTTCTTCCTGCGTTTCTCATAGGCTCACGGTTTTGAAATTCTGTGTGCAAAGTACAATAATCCTCCTCATCGTGATTCCAAGAAACGTGCATTGAATGGTCCTCTATGGGATAACTTTCTCAACAGTCTCAAGAAAAACAATTATTTTAAGGTGAGATTTTGCATCAGTCAGAGGGAAGCAAAACTACTTCGCCAGGTTTTTTCACATAGATTATCGAAAATAACACATATTGAACAGTTTCTGGAATATTTCCTGACTGGTGGAAATCCCATTGTATTGGGGGGGGGGGGGGGGTAGGGAGGGGGGGGTGCCATGTTTACCAAATACATTTAAGGTGTAGAATGAATGAATACCTCCCACAGTATCCAAATACTGAAAATGAGAAAACATGTTTATAAGAGGCAGAACATTTGCTTTGAGTATCTGTTAGATTTATTTATAATAGTGACACTTTATTGCTTTATACCAAGATGTTTTTAACTTTTTTGCCGGCTGTTTTTGTTGCAACATAACTAATGCTGGCATTGCTCTTATTGGTCCTTATAAAGTAAGTATGCATTGTACAGTCTTAAATACCCAGGTATACACTGTGAAAGCCCATCTCAAAGAGAAGAATGCATTAACCTGTTATGTTTCAAAGGGTGAACTGGAAGGTTCTGCACAGTATCTGGATCGCTTACATATGGCAGAGAATTATTTTCAGCAGACTGTAATCCATCCACAGAGGTGAGAGTGTTTATTTGAATTTAGCAGCAGTTTCTTTGTTTTGTTTGGGTTGATTTCTATTTGTTTTGTCTTACACCTGCACTCACATGTATGTATTTTAATTTGTGGAAAAAAATATTCCTTATTGCACTTTTTGCTTATTGCTAACAGAGCCTAGTAAGCATGTCTCCACTTGAGGAGGGGATTCTGTTGCCTCAAATGGTTTGTAAATAGACTGCCAAAGTTGGCCGGTTTCAAGGACTGGGATATATTTATCACCTTTTTACACCAAAGATTGGGGCAAAATTTTACTGTTCGTTTTCTGATTTCAAAGTGGGTTATTAAAAGTAGAAGAATGGCTATATCAGGATATTTCAAGGGAACAGGACATTGAGAAATGAAAACGAATAGCCAGAAAATGCAAGATTCATATACTATTTTTATTGTTCCACACGTAGGATGTGTTTAGTAGGGTTGCATGGGGTGGTGGTGTATTGTTGTTTTAGATTGAACTTGTTTGCTGTTTTATATTAGTGTTTATATTAAGGGAAAATGTCTGTTGTATTTTTGTAAGGCGATATGATCCTTTTGTTCTGTGAAATGTTTCTGTATATATCTTTGTTTGATCACAGCAGGTAACAACACTTGAAAATGGTTCTTTTCCTGGTTTGAAAGTATTATTTCCTGTTTAAATGTGCAGTACTTACTTTGAAAGTAGTTGCTATACTCCAGAAACTTCATTTTTGTGGCTGCCACAAACTAAGTTGAATTGGTTGAGACTCTCCCAAATATTTATTGAAATACTATTACGAGTAGTACTCCATAGAACTTTCTGCTGTGAATGTCTGGATATAGATTTTTTAAAAAATAGGAATGGTTTTATAAAATACTAGTCGTCCCCTGCCATGCGTTGTTGTGGTCCACATGGGGGTTCTGTGTGGGAGGTTTGGCCCAATTCTATCGTTGGTGGAGTTCAGAATGCTCTGTGATTGTAGGTGAACTATAAATCCCAGAAACTACAACTCCCAAATGTCAGGATTCTATTTTCCCCAAACTCCACCAGTGTTCACATTTGGGCATATTGAGTATTCATGTAGAATTTGGTCCAAATCCATCACTGTTTGAGTGCAGAGTGATCTCTGGATGTAGGTGAACTACAACTCCAAAACCAAAGGACACTGCCCACCAAACCCTTCCAGTATTTTCTGTTGGCCATGGGAGAACTGTTTGCCAAGTTTGGTTCAATTCCATCATTGGTGGGGTTCAGAATGCTCTTTGATTGTAGGTGAACCATTAATCCCAGTAACTACAACTCTCAAATGACAAAATCAATTTTTGGAGTGAAGGACATACATTGGGTTGTTAGGTGTCTTGTGTCCAAATTTGGTGTCAATTTGTCCAGTGGTTTTTGAGTTTTGATAATCCCACAAACGAACATTACATTTTTATTTATATAGAATTTTGTAAACCAACAGGGATTCCCAAATATGCACTCAGCTAGAATGTGTGCATATTTAACAAGACGTACACATAGATGTAGTTTCCCTTGTGTGTGTATGTTGAAATATAAAAAAACTATATTTTCTAGTACTAAGGCAGATTATTGAACTGCTGAATTATGCCTCATTGACTATAGAAAAATGGTTCTAAATATAGTTCGAAGAATTGGTTTGATCCATATGTGAGGATTGTATTTTCTTGTTTTTTATAGTTCAGTTGCTGATAGTCCAGGTGAAGAAATTCTGGCCATATTAAAAGAAACTTCTTTTAATTTGGAGGACTTAAGGAAAGAAGCAGAAAGTCTCCCTCCTGAGGATGGTAAGAAGCAAAATACAGAAATCACACACCACTGCCTGATTATCCTAAAGAAATCATACCTATTCAGTTTTCTCCTTTCACCTATTTCCTGAGAGTTTTGTTTTGTTTTGTTTTTTTAATAAAGGGAGGCATCAAGATGTTTTTTCCCTCCAGCATACCATTAAAAAAGGTTTAGTTGGGTTGCTAAAATAGGCAGGAACAGTTGCCTAAAAACACTAATTCTAAACATGTCTACTCAGAAGTAAGTTCTCTGAGTTCAAAAGGGCTTAACCATGTTCAAGCATACGGTCTAAATTTTGCAACAAGGTGTTTAATGTACTTTTGTGGATGCTTTATTTATATTTTTATACTTTTTATAAAATATTTTTATAAAATATATTTTTTATATTTTATATTTTTATACATTTTTTATAGTTTATATTTTTACAAGAAATTGGGATCTTGGAATAAAATATGGAAATGGGAAAGTACCTTTAGTCTTCTCAGGAGAAATATTTTTTCCCAATAACACAGGTGAAAAGTTGGGGTGTGTGGTTAGTGGGCATCAGCATTCTGCAAGGTTGGCATAATGTTGGTCTGTTGTTTGATTCTCTCTATTTATTTATTTATTTATTTATTTTATCTATCTGCTTAACCTTTAATCTCCCCTGTTCTGTAAGGTTATTTATATAACTGTTGCCCAGTACAAATGTATTATCATTACAATAACAGCTGCAAAATCACATGCTGGTTTCCTACCTTTCCCTCCCATCTTAAGGACTTCCAATTTGCATTTGATCCAAGTTTATCATTGCATGTGACTTTGTTATTATTCCCAGATAAAACAGATCAGTGCATATTCCAACCCATCCTGTCAGAATCTAGGTTTAATCAGGGCATTCGTTTTCCTAGATTCATTTTAATCATAGGCTGAGATATTGCATTGAGATATATATGTCTGTCATAGTATTACTCTCTGCAAAACCTGGCTATTAAGTGACTCAGCCCCACATGGCCTTTTCCTGGGCATTGGATCATTGTAATGTGTCCTAGGAAGTTTCCATTAATTGGATGGACTACCACAGGTATCCACAGCAACCTCAGGAGGGTCTCCAGAAGGTCAATGCAAATTATGTCCTCAGGGTATTTGCAACTACAAGAAAAGGGATGCATCTGTACTGATTCCCCCTCCTCTCCCCTTTTAGGGGAACTGTGTTCCTTCAAAGAAAGGTTGGGAAAGGATGTATTTTTGTTTTGAAATTGATACAGAATTCTGCAGTGATGAAAGAAGAGGGTAATAGTACCATAAGTTCGTCTTATGCTTTTGCGTCTTACTTAGAGGGTGACAACTATGATCTAACAATGATAATAGGCCTCAAATAGTGAAGCGATTTAGTTGAGAGGATGGATCATGTAATTTCAGTCTTTTCCTGATCCCTTAGCTTTGAATAACATTACACCAAGCCTTTAGAGTTGGGGATGCAGCAATATTGTTCCCTTAAGACATTCTACCCCAACTAACCCTTTTAAGATAACATGAAACTATGAATGATGAACATGGAATGGCCAGACGATGTTACTGGAAAACGATTTTAACAAGATGACATTGGTGACTACATGTTTTAATGGTTTTTATATTGTTATGTTGACTGTTTTAAATCACACTTTTATGAATGCATGGCATCGAATCGTACCAATCTGTAACCCACCTTGGGTCGCCATACGGTTGAGAAAGGCAGGCTATAAATGTCGTAAATAAATAAATAAATACCTGAATATCAAATATTCTGAATATTGTGTGTGAGAGGATGTCAGCAAACAGAACATGAACAATTTTGTAGGGGAAAGAATATAAAAAGGTAAAATTAAGAAATAAGCTGATTTTGTCTCTTAAACACTCTTTTTTTAAGATAAAAAGCCTGTACCCATACTTGGTTTTGGAATCAGACCAAATGGCAATGAATGATTCTCTTATGGCCTCTACAGAGCCCGGATTATTTGCAAGAATGCCCTCATAGCAGGGTTAGTGTTTGAGCCAGATTTGCCATCTTCTCTTGCATTGTGTGTTACTATTTCAGATGACAGTTGGCTGGATATTTCTCCAGACACGTTGGATGAGATCCTTCAAGAAGCATCAGGCACAAACAAACCCGCTTCTGTCTCAAATGAGGAGGAACAGAACTATGACTTGGCCGAGGTCACGGAAAGCATGAAGACTTTTATATCCCAAGTGTCGTCATATGAAGGAGCAGAAATTCCATGGTGTGCCTTTAAATACTCTTATCAGTATACGCTTCCTTGTTGCATACTTATTTCTACATTGCTTAGTTAGTGGTTGAGCTAACCAAGCTGAATTTGAGAAGTTTTCTTTTGACTGTGTTTTTTGCTGAACAATACTGGAACAATAGTATAAATCTTGAAGTATTTAGATGTCATTAATTGGTTATTTTTGTTGAACCTACAGCAAAAGCCCTTTCTGCAACAAAAAGACTCCATTTGCAGAAGGGCTGTACTGGATCCACCTCCATGCATTTTTCTCTTATTTATTTAATTACAGTATTTATATTCTGCCCTTCTCACCCCACAGGGGACTCAGGGCGTATTACAATGTGGATATACATGGCAAACATTCAATGCCATAGACCAGGGGTCCTCAATTTTTTTAAGCTGAGGGCCAGGTCACAGCCCCTCAAACTGTTGGTGGGCCGGATTATAATTTGAAAAAAACACAAATGAATTCCTATGCACACTGCACATATCTTATTTGTAGTGCAAAAACCACTTAAAAACAATACAATAATTAAAATGAAGAACAATTTTAACAAATATAAACTTATTAGTATTTTAATGGGAAGTGTGGGCCTGCTTTTGGCTGATGAGATAGGATTGTTGTTGTTGTGTGCTTTCGTTTCAGACTTAGGTTGACCCTGAGCGAGGGCAGGGTTAATGACCTTTGAGGGCTGCATCCGGACCCTAGTTTGAGGACCCCTGCCATAGACACACAACACATATAGACAGACAATTAGAGGCTATTTAACATTCCAACTTTTTCTCTGGCCACCAGGGGAGCTGTCGCTTCACCATCCATCTGCAATACTGATGAAATACTTCCTAATTCCCCTCATGCTTGTTGGAGATTTTTTTATGACCTCGTAAATTAGTTGAATTAGCCTCCCCACATAAGTGGTACCTAAATTTCCTACTTGACAGATGTAATTTCCTACTTGACAGATGTACAAGATATCATTATTGACTTTTCATTTCAGGTCTTCTGCCGAATCTCGTGTCACATTTGATGTCGACTCATTCTCAAATGCTTTAGACAAAATACTGGGTAAGTGGATAGGAAAGAGACAGAAGAGTATGTCTTTGGAGAAGAGTATGTCTCTTCGATCCCTTACGGCAGGCCTCCTCAAATTGCAGCTCTCTGGCTGTTTGGGCCTCCATCTCCCATGAAACCCTAGTCGTTTTGTTCAATAGTCAGGAATTCTGGGAAGCCCATACGGCTGGAGAGCCGCTGTTTGAGGGTGCCTGTCTTATGTAATGATTATGCTAATACATTGTGTTCTCTCTCTCTTTTTCTGCATTTGGACTTACTTGGCTTAGGAGCAACTTCCGAAGAACTGGACTCTGATGATTTGGAAGAAGAGGAGGAGTTTGAATTCCTTGACAGTGATGAAGAGTCCGATCTGAAAACCGACAAGGAAGGAGAAAAAACATCTTGGGAGGAAACAGCTGGAAGTCTCAGGTCATACATGGATGACATGGACCATGAACTGGCTTCCACCAATATTGGGAAAAGCTTTACTCACCAACAAAAAGTGGTATGTTTTCCTTAGATCTTGTTTCTGACAAAGAGTAGGAAGTAGGAGAAAAGCAGATAGCCAGTAGAATTATTTCTTAACACAACTTCTGTGTTATAGTGTTTCTAAAATATGTGTCTTTGCTAGTTTGTCTTTTGCTATTTAAAGATATCTGAACTAAAGGTTAACCAAAGACCTAATTTTCCTTGTCTCCACTGACTACTACAGATCAAGCCTGATAAAGCATCTTCCTCCCAAGATCCTGATAGAGACTTAGAAGATGAGTGTCCTGCAGAAGAGCCTGACTTGACCCCTGTGGATATAGACTTGAATCTGGTGACTAACTTGCTGGAATCATACAGTGCTCAGGATGGACTTGCAGGACCAGCATCTAACCTTCTGCAAAGCATGGGAGTACACTTGCCTGAAAATACAGACCGCAGACTTCACTAGCAATTCACTGGTGGAATAGTCTGGTTTTCTAGTTGGCGGGTTTGTTGCTGGATGGATGCATTGCCAAGAAGCCGTTTTCCTGTGGAATGAAATGCGGCAGATTTTCTGTTCAGTACGTACATACGTGTGAGCAGTATTATAAGTCTCATTTCTTAACTTTTTGGAATACATCTTGTAAAAATAAGTAATGAAGTAATGAAAACTGAACTCAGAAGTTAGGATGATTTCAGAAAATGTGTTTTGAATATTATTATTTTTTTTAAAAAATACTTTTATATGCACTGAACATTGCTAAGAATGTCTGTAGGCATTAAACAAATAGGAAAAAATGTGTTTTCTTGCCGTATTTTCCTCTCAGTCTTGCAGTTTAGCGTATTGATGGTGGGAAATGCCAAAGGGCATTTTGTTTAAAAGGACTGCGATTCTGTTCAAACATCTATCCATGTTGGCTTTGCCTCCTAACCTCTTCCCAAAAATACAAATCCAATTTGAAATGACTTCTATAATGTCAAGCACCTCAAACGGTACAAGAAAAGCTTTGATAGCTGAAGTTAAAAGATATTTATTAGCAGAAAAACAGCTGTTTGCTCTTGAGGTCTTTGTACAAGCAAAGTGTTTGTAATACTCCACTGGACTAAACAGGCATGTCAGCCTTTTGGCTGGTTCTAGCAGGAGGTTCAGGCCTGCGTTACTCAAGAGGTTGCTCTGGATAGGAAACCAGATGTTGCTGATCAGGTGTGAATTCTGTCCCAGGCTTAAAGACATCCCTTTCAAAACAGCCTTTGTCTCCCCCATCAGTGTTATTACAAAGATATTTTGTGCCTGGTAAAAGCTATGTAGGACAGGGGAGAATTTGTTGTAGATGTATATATGTGTGTGTGCGTGTGTGTATGTGTGTGTGTGTGTGTGTGTGTGTGTATATATATATATATATATATATATATATATATATATATATTGTTTATATTGTGTTTTGATACATTTCAAGTGGTCCTCTATAGCAGTGTTTCTCAACCTGGGGATCGGGACCCCGGGGGGGGGGGGGGCGTGCGAGAGGGTGTCAAAGGGGTTGCCAAAGACCACCAGAAAACACAGCATTTTCTGTTGGTCAAGGGAGTTCTGTTTGGGAAGTCTGGCCCGATTCTATCGTTGGTGGGATTGAGGCTGCTCTTTGATTGTAGGTGAACTATAAATCCCAGCAACTACAACTCACAAATGTCAAGGCCTATTTTGACCACCCTGGTCATTCCACAGATATATAAACCCATTTTTCCTACTTCCAACAGACCTCACTACCTCTGAGGATGCTTGCCATAGATGCAGGCGAAACGTCAGTAGAAAAATTGCCTCCAGAACATGGCCATATAGCCCGGAAAAACCTACAACAACCCAAGGCCTATTTTCCCCAAACTCCACCAGTGTTTACATTTGGGCATTTTTGAGTATTTGTGCCAAGTTTGGCCCAGAACTATTATTGTTTGAGTCCACAGTGTTCTCTGGATGTAGGTGAACTACAACTCCAAAACTCAAGGTCAATGCCCACCAAACCCTTCCAGTATTTTCTGTTGGTCATGGGAGTTCTGTGAGCCAAGCAAGATTGGTTCAATTCCATTGTTGGTGGAGTTTGGAATGTTCTTTGTTTGTAGGTAAACTATAAATCCCAGAAACTACAACCCCCAAATGACAAAATCAAACCCCCACCAGTATTCAAATTTGGGTGTACTGGTTATTGGTGCCAAATTTTGTACAGTGAATGAAAAATACATCTTGCATACCAGATATTTACATTACAATTCATAACAGTAGCAAAATTACAGTTATGGAGGAGCAACAGAAATAATGTATGGTTGAGGGTCACCCCAACTTGAGGAACTGTATTAAAGGGTCGCTGCATTAGAAAGGTTGAGAACCACTGCGCTATAGCAAAGTCAGTGAGAAATCCAATGCCTCATACAATAGCTATGTATGCATGCCCAGGATTATGCAAGGACTGACCAACATGGGTGAGGGAATGAAGGCCATAATGAAGGCATAGACACCAAGAATTGGGAAGCCCTAGCCCTTGAGTGCTCTAACTGGAGATCAGCTGTGACCAGCAGTGCTGCAGAATTCGAAGAGGCACAAATGGAGGGCGAAGGGGAGAAATGTGTCAAGAGGAAGGCACGTCAAGCCAACCCTGACCAGGACCACCTTCCACTTGGAAACCAATGTCCTCACTGTGGGAGAACATGTGGATCAAGAATAGGGCTCCACAGCCACCTACAGACCCACCGCTAAGACACTTCACTTGGAGGACCATCATCCTCGAGCTACGAGGGATCACCTAAGTAAGTAAAGAAGGGCCAACATTGTCTTCCACCTCTATTTCATGACATTCTGGGAATTAGATTAAACAACTTTGACCCACCATTTTCACTACCATGGCTCTATGCTCTAAGGAATAATCGGATTTATTGTTCAGATAAGACCTAGAGCTGTCTTGGTAGGAAATGCTAAGTACTCACAAAACTACAAATCCCAGGAGTCCGTCAGCTTTAATTCCAAAACCCGAGGTCTTGGCAGACCTCAGAACAAAGGATTGCTCACAAGTAGTTCTTCACTGGAAACGATATTTATTTCAGCCTTCACAATAACAAGAAAGCTACCTCTACTGAGTCAACAAAACCATTCCTCTTTATATCTGTCCCTCGTCTTTGAAGCTGGCGGCATCTAGAAGCTGTTCATATTTCAGAGTACTATTACCCCTCCCCACGCCAGTACTGACATAGAGCACATGGCCAATGGCCAAAACAAAGGACAGAATGCTGCAAGGACACATTTATTTATTTACAACATTTATTTGCCACCCCTCTCACCCCGAAGGGGACTCAGAGCGGCTTACAAGTAACAAGTAAATACAATATATTATATTATGACCATAGCACAATATTAATATATATTGCATTATTCTATAACATTATACTGTAATATTATTAGTAATATTACATTTAATATAAAATATATAATTATAATACCATGTTATTACTATTACAGTGATACAGCTTAATGGTGTAACATTAGAAAATGTTGATCATTTTCGCTACCTTGGCAGCCACCTCTCCACCAAAGTCAACATCGACACCGAAATGCAACACCGCCTGTGCTCTGCGAGCGCAGCATTTTTCCGAATGAAGCAGAGAGTGTTTGAGGACCGGAACATCCGTAGGGATACCAAGGTGCTTGTTTACAGAGCTATTGTCCTCCCAACCCTGCTCTATGCCTGTGAGACATGGACTGTCTACAGACGTCACATGCAACTCCTGGAACGATTCCATCAGCGCTGCCTCTGGAAAATCCTGCAAATGTCTTGAGAAGACAGGCGGACAAACGTCAGCGTGCTGGAAGAAGCAAAGACCACCAGTATTGAAGCGATGGTCCTCCGCCATCAACTCCGCTGGACCGGATGCCCAACCACCGCCTCCCAAAGCAGTTGCTCTACTCCGAACTCAAGAACGGAAAACGGAATGCTGGTGGACAGGAAAAGAGATTTAAAGATGGGCTCAAAGCCAACCTTAAAAACTGTGGCATAGATACTGAGAACTGGGAAGCCCTGGCCCTTGACTGCTCCAGCGGGAGGTCAGCTGTGACCAGCAGTGCTGCAGAATTTGAAGAGGCACGAATGGAAGGTGAAAGGGAGAAGCGGGCCAAAAGTAAGGCACATCAAGCCAACCCCGACCGAGACCACCTGGAAACCAATGCCCTCACTGCGGGAGAACATGCAGAGCAAGAATAGGGCTCCACAGCCACATACGGACCCACAAGAATATTGGAAGACAATCCTCCTCGGAAAACGAGGGATTGCCTAAGTAAGTAAGTAAAAAATCAATATTATATGTATATTATATAATATTAAGGTAAAGGTTGTCTTCTGACATTAAGTCCAGTCATGTCTGACTCTGGGGTGTGGTGCTCATCTCCATTTCTAAGTCAAAGAGCCGGCATTGTCCATAGACACCTCCAAGGTCATGTGCCCAGGGGCTCCATGTATTATATTATATTATATTACATTACATTATAAGCACAGTGCAGGAGGCAAGATGGAACTGCCTCCCTGGCCCCTCTCTTCACTGGTCCTGGAAAGTGGGGGGGGGGGGGGGGGGAGGGTTGTTGATGTATTGTTACTGTTGTTATTTTGCTTAACTATTTGATTTTCTTTGTTTATTGTTGTGTTATGTTTTTTACTGTATTGTGTTCTGAGGCTTCGGCCTGTGTAAGCCGCATCGAGTCCTTCGGGAGATGCTAGCGGGGTACAAATAAAGTTAATAATAATAATAATAATAATAATAATAATAATAATAATTGTCACTTTATGTCTCTTTTTTTCTTCTCTTTAGGCGATCCCTCGTTGGACTAGTAAGATGGTCTTCCTTGATGCCTATTTTTGTGGGTTTGTAGGTGGCTGTGGAGCCCTATTCTTGACCCGCATCTTCTCCCACAGTGAAGGCATTGGTTTCCATGTGGAAGGCGGTCCCGGTCGGGGTTGGCTTGATGCGCCTTCCTCCTGGCACGTTTCTCTCTTTCACCCTCCACTCATGCCTCCTCGAATTCTGCAGCACTGCTGGTCACAGCTGACCTCACCTTATGAACCTGCCATAAAAGTATACAAACAAACCAGAACAGAATACAACCAAAAGCATATTAAATAATAATATAAACCAACCTGGCCACAGCATATTACTTGAGAACACAGAAATGCTGGACCACTCTAACAACCACCGTGTCAGACTACACAGAGAAGACACTGAAACCCACAAGCATGGGGACAATTTCAACAGAAAGGAGGGAACCATGAAACTGAACCAAACCTGGCTACCAGGATTAAAAACAACTCTAAAATCAGGACAGTAAATAAAGAACAAGACTCAGAAAGCAGGGGAATCACAGACAGGAAACAATGCAGGCCAGCTAAGACCTCCCAACAAAGGATTTCCCCAGGCAGCAACCAACCAGGCTTTCAAGCTACAAGACCATCAAATGCAGGAAAAAGGGGAATCCCAGACAGGAAAGAATCAAGACCAAGCAACACCTCACCTTTTCGGAGAGCTAAAGCGGGACAGAAAGAAAGAGGAAGACAGATATAACCACAACAATACTAATAGAATAGGAATAGCATAATTGTGGTGACGCCAAAAGGGCGGGGGAGTGGTAGCTGAGGCGAGCGCCGAACCCTCTATCTCACGGGTAGTGCCTAGCGGCGTTCAAGCACTCAGCGCCACCTACTCCCCCCGGCGTTCCGGCGAGAAAATCCGCCTTAAGAAGAGGAGGAGGCGGGGCGAAGCCTGAGTGACGAAACTGAAAGTGACGTCACCCCGCCACGTGGAGACTGACGTTGGGGGCGGGGCCAAGGCGGTCCTTGAGAGAGAGGACCCAGTGGGCGGGGGAAGAGCTCCTGATGTCATCACGCCACTCAGAAAGGACGGAAGGAGACCGGGAGTGGGCGGGGCCAAGGGGCTCCATGGGGGAAATGAGCTCTGTCCTTTTGCAATCTGCCCCTGAGGAGGAAAGAAAGGAAGAGAGAAGGAAGAGAAAGAAAAAGCCAAGGATATAAATGCATTATTATTATTGTGACCTGGCTGTGTGGAAGGGCCCTCACTGGCTTCAGAGACAGAGTCTGAGGTAAGAACCACTGAGCCACCCTTTCTGAATGTTGGACTCCTTCCCTCTGGGCCTCCTCCTCGGTTTTTTCTCTCTCTCTCCCTTCCCACTTGTTTTCTACCTCTCTCTTTCCCTCTTTCCTCCCTCCACCCTTTCACCTCCTTCTCTGGTGTGCATCCCTTCCTTTCTTCTTTCCCTTGTTCCTCCATTTCCTCTTTCATTCCTTTTTTCCTATTCCCCCCTCCTTGCTTCCCTTCCCGCTTTCCCTTCTCCCTCCTTCCTTTCTTTTCTCGGTGAACTTTGTTTTTTATCAGGATCCTGAGGTCAGGAGTATTGGGATCCAAAACTCTGTCTGTCTGAATTCGGAAGGCCCAGAGGAGTTTGACGTGATTGTTGTTGTTGTTATTATATGGGTTGGAAACTAGGAAAGTGGGGTTTATATATCTGTGGAATAATGTCCAGGGTGGGAGAAAGAACTCTTGTCTGTTGGAGTCAAGTGTGACTGTTCCAATTGGCCACCTTGATGCCTTACAGCAGTGTTTCTCAACCTGGGGGTCGGGACCCCTCAGGGGGTCACGAGGTGTTGTCAGAGGGGTCACCAAAGACCATAAGAAAATACAGTATTTTCTGATGGTCATTGGGATTCCATGTGGGAAATTTGAGCCAATTCTATTGTTGGTGGAGTTCAGAATGTTCTTTCATTGTAAATTCCAGCAACTACAACTCCCAAATGTCAAGATCTATTTTCCCCATATTCCACCAGTGTTCAAATTTGGGCATATTGAGTATTTGTGCCAAGTTTGCTCCAGATCCACCATTGCATAGTCCACGGTGCACTCTGGATATAGGTGAACTACAACTCCCAAACTCAAGGTCAATGCCCATCAAACCCTTCCAGTGTTTTCCGTTGGTCATGGGAGCCACGTTTGATTGAAATCCATCACTGGAGAATGCTCTTTGATTATAACTGAACTATAAATCCCAGCAACTACAACTCCCAAATTACAAAATCAGTCCTCCCCCAACCCCACTACCATTCACATTTGGGTGTATTGGGTATTTGTGCACAGTTTGGTCCAGTGAATGAAAATACATCCTGTGTATCTGATATTTACATTATGATTTATAACAGTAGTAAAATGACTGTTATGAAGTAGCAACAAAAACAATGTTATGGTTGGGGGTCACCAACACATGAGGGACTGGATTATGGGGTCACGGGATTAGGGAGGTTGAGAACCACTGCCTTACAGCTTCAGAGCCTGGCTGGTTACTGCCTGTGTGTTAGCTGGCCTTGATTGTTTCCTGCCTGGAAATCTTGCAATTGGCCATCTAGATTGGCACCTTGAAGCCTTGTAGCTTGAAAGCCTGGCTGGTTGCTGCCTGGGGAAATCTTTTGTTGAGAGTTATTATTATTATTGTCATTATTATTATTATTTTACTGACACAAAAGCAAAGTATGTCACAGCAAACGAGATCCATATGCTGGATTTCGTATCACAAAATCACAAGCCAAAAACTTCCCAAGCATCTCTGGACTGTGTGATGTATTTTCGGACGATGCGTGCAGAGCCAAGTAAGGTGGCCTTTTGCAGTTGACAGATAGTGATTTTGTCAATGTTTATTGTTTCCAAATGCCGGCTGAGATCTTTTGGGCACAGCTCCCAGTGTGCTGATGACCACTGGGACCACCTGTACTGGTTTATGCCAGAGCCTTTGCAGTTTGATTTTGAGGTCCTGATAACAGTTCTACAAATTTTCAGTTTTTCTTAGTTACGGAAACGAAATGTGCCGTTTCTTAATAAATTTAACATGCTGAATTCAAATATAATAATTAAATGTGTTAATTGGCTCTGGTTTTTATGCAACAGCTATTTCAATTTTCTTCACAATAGGTAATTTGTTAATATTATGATAATGTGCCTATCCTTACTGCATGTATATAAACCGTGAATATTTACTAAATTTTAGTCAAATTATATTGCCAATAGTTTATACATAAGAAATATTTATTTAATTAGTCTGTTGTTTATGTTTGTGCAGCAAGAAGCTATATTAGTAGGCCTAATGCAGTTGAAAAGTCCTAAAGTTTAAATGTCGCTTTAATCGTGACTTTATATCGTGTTTGCTTCTCTTGACTTTTCTTTTGTATTCAAGGAAAGGATTGTCTCTTACAATGCTCCAGCAGTAGTCTGACAGCATTGATGGAGTCCATTGGCCTTGATATCTTTTTTCCATAGTGCTTTATTTACACACGTGCGAGGCATAACTACAGTAAAAAGAACAATGTAAAACGATGTTTAACGATACTGTCTCAGTCTTCAACTCACTGACCCACACCGTTCAAATGTCTGGCCTTATATAGGGCTTTCTGGCTTTTGCACACGGCACTAATACTGTGTCATCAAACTTTCTAGAGTATTCTAGAATCTTCCATAGTGTAAGTTGCAACATGCATTTTTTCAACCATACGTGATCACGTGATTGCTTATATCATAAAAACTAGAGCCAATATACATTTTTAAATGTCATTTTCGTTTTCAGCACCCCAAAATCATAAAAGAACAACTATTTTCAGGCCCGCAACTTTTTCTCCGTTGAACAGTGTAATGGTTGAGTTTTTCCTGTTATTGTTATTATATGGGACATGAATAATAAAAAGTAATAATCGGGCTGTGTGGAAGGGCCCTCAGTGGCTTCAGGGACAGAGTCTGAGGCAGGAACCACTACTAAGGCACCCTTTTTGAATGTTGAATTCCTTCCTTCTGTGCCTCCTCCTTGGCTTTCTCTCTCTCTTCCTTCCCACTTTGTTCTACCTCTCCCTTTTCCCCTCTACACTTTTACTTCCTTCTCCTTCGCTCCTTCTTTCTTCCTTCCCTTGTCCCTCCATTTCCTCCTTCCTTCCTTCTCTCCCTTTTTCCCTCCTTGCTTCCTTTCCTCTTCCCTTTCCGCTTTCCCTTTTTCCTCCTCCCTTCCCCTCTCTCTCTCGCTTCCTTTTCTCTGTGAATGGTAACAGCCTGAATGGAGCTCAATGGCAGGAATGGGGGCAACCATTGCACAACAGGGCCCATTTCTTGGCCCCGCCCACTAGCTCTCTCCTCCCTGCGTGGCGTGATGGCATCAGGAGATCTTCCCCCGCCCACTGGCAGCCTTGGCCCCGCCCCCAACGTCAGTCCCCACGTCGCGTGGTGACGTCACTTTCAGTTTCGTAGGTCAGGCTTGGCCCCGCCTCCTCTTCTTAAGGCGGTTTTCCTGACAGGAATGCCGGGGGGAGGCGGTGGAGCAGTGGTGTGAGCGCTGCCTAGGACCCTTGAGGCACTGGGTTCGACGCTCGAGTCAGCCACCACTCCCCCGCCCTTTTGGCGCTCTCATAATTATTAGGGGATTATTATAATACTATGATGGATTTTTTTTTCTTCACCTTTGCCCCTTTTCCTGCCACAGAGCCCCATTCAGGCTGTGGCCATTCAGAGAGTGGAGGGAGGGAGGGAGGGAGGGAGGAAGAGGGGGAGGGAGGAGAGGAAGCGGAAAGGGAAGAGGGGAGGAAGCAAGGAAGGAGCATTTCTGTGTTCTCGAGTAATATGCTGTGTCCAGTTTGGTGTACGTTATTATTTTAGATACTTTTGGTTTTATTCTGTATTGTATTTATTTTATGCAATGTTTTAAAGCACATGGTGCCATATGTAATCCACTCCAAGTCTCTTTGGGAAGATGGGGTACAAAAATAAAATTGTTGTTATTATTATTATTATTCTTATTGGTTTATCGGGTGTTCTGCTATGGCGGACTTCTCTGGTCGAATTAGATAGCAGAAGAAGAAATGCAACCTAGAACACAATTGCAGACGGCCAATTTTCTCACACCAGAAGCGACTTGCAGTTATTTCTGGATGTCATTATGCTTTATGTGACTGTTATCTTGTATTTTATATTACATGTCCTTTGATTTGCATTGTATTATGTTGTGAGCTGCTTTGGGTCTCGTTAGGGAGAAAAGCATATTTAAAAAAGGAATTTTAAACCTCCAAACTGGATTACTGCCATGCGCTCTACCTGGGACTGCCCTTGAAAACAGCTCGGAAACTCCAATTGGTCCAACGGGCAGCAGCCAGGATGTTAACTGGGGCCCACTACAGAGAGAGGTCAACCCTTCTGTTTAAGGAGCTCCACTGGCTGCCGTTTATTTTCTGAGCCCAATTTCAGGTGCAGGTGCTTACCTACAAAGCCCTGAACGGTTTGGGACCACCCTCCCTGCGTGACCGTATCGTTGTCTACGAACCCACGCGTTCACTCCGGTCATCTGGAGAGACCCTGCTCGTGATCCCGCCCGCGTCACAAGCGCGCTTGGTGGGGACACGAGACAGGGCCTTCTCTGTGGTGGTTCCCCGCCTCTGGAATGCCCTCCCGAAAGACCTCAGACAAGCCCCTACATTGGCAGTCTTCAGAAAGAATTTGAAGACCTGGCTGTTCCAATGTGCCTTCTCAGACTAGGAATCCCCAGTACCAAATCCCAGAAGCACTTTAATCAGAACCAAGATCATTGCACACCGCACACCGCACTTATATTATAACCCCATATTCCTCCGACAATCAGCACTTTTAATCTTGTACCCCTACTCTGGCCGGCTCAATTTTAATAATGCTCGGAATTGGATCGGCAGCCAGTGGAGCTGACATAACAGAGGGGTGCTATGCTCCCTGTATTGCGCTCCGGTAAGTACTCTGAACAGTCTTCATAGGCAACCCCACGTAGAGTGCGTTGCAGTAATCTAATCGGGATTTATTTATTAGTAATCGAATAAATTAATAAAAATAATGACATTGCTGTGTGGAAGGGCCCCCAGTGGCTTCAGGGACAGAGTCTGAGATAGGAACCACTAACTAAGCCACTCTGTCTGAATGTTGAATTCAGGAAGTTCTTCCTCATGTTCAGATGGAATCTCCTTTCTTGTAGTTTGAAGCCATTGTTCCGCGTCCTAGTCTCCAGGGAAGCAGAAAACAAGCTTGCTCCCTCCTCCCTGCGGCTTCCTCTCACATATTTATACATGGTTATCATATCCCCTCTCAGCCTTCTCTTCTTCAGGCTAAACATGCCCAGCTCCTTAAGCCGCTCCTCATAGGGCTTGTTCTCCAGATCCTTTATTATTTTAGTCGCTCTCTTCTGGACACATTCCAGCTTGTCAATATCTCTCTTGAATTGTGGTGCCCAGAATTGGACACAATATTCCATTCCATTCATTCCTTCTCTTTCCCTCCTTCTCTCCCTTTTCCCCTTCCTTGCTTCCTTCCCTCTTCGCTTTCTGCTTTCCCTCCCCCTCTCCCTCCCTTCCTTTTCTCTGTGAATGGCAACAGCCTGAATGGGGCTCAATGGCAGGAATGGGGGCAACCATTGCACAACTGGCAAAAGGCCAGGGCCCATTTCTAGGCCCCGCCCACTCCCTGTCTCCTCCCTCCGTGGCGTGATGACATCAGGAGGCCTTCCCCCGCCCACTGGGCCCTCTCCTCCAATAGCAACCTTGGCCCCGCCCCCAAGCGTCAGTCTCCACGTGGCGGGGTGACGGATTTTCTCGCCAGAACGCCGGGGGGAGTAGGTGGCGCTGAGTGCTTGAACGCCGCTAGGCACTACCCGTGAGATAGAGGGTTCGGCGCTCGCCTCAGCTACCACTCCCCCGCCGTTTTGGTGTCACCACAATTATCCTATTACTATTCTGTTAGTATTGTGGTGGTTATTTTTTTGGCCCTCTTTCTTTCTGCCCCGCTTTGGCTCTCCGAAAAGTAGGACCAAGGAGGAGAATCCCCCGTGGAGAGCAACAACCCCATTGGAACCAGAGACGAAGAGGGCAGTTCTCTGTGGGGAGGGATTTGGCCTGGTTTCTCTTTAGAGGAGATCAGCCGAGGCTGAGAAAGTGTGACCCCTGGCATGTCATCGTCCGGCTTTGTCTAAAGTGAATACTTTTCAAGCGTTATTATAAAATTAGGACAGTTTTAAAATGAAAATAGTACTTTGGGAATGAATCTAAGCAGCACCTTCCCATCCTTTAAGAGTAAGAGAAATATTTGAAAAACAGATGAAAAGCATGGGTAGGTGTTTTTCATGGTTTTGGAAAGGTTAACCCAGGCTGAGATTTTGGCAATAATTTGAGTATTTTCCAAACATGATCAGAGAGACCAACCTCAAAGATGGCCAGGAAGCATTTCTTGAGTCAACGACTCCTACTTGTATTGCAGTCCTAATTATTAAAAATTGATTATTGTGTTGTCAAAGGTTTTCGTGGCCGGAATCACTGCGTTGCTGTTTGTTTTCCGGGCTGTATGACCATGTTCCAGAAGCATTCTCCTGACATTTCACCCACATCTATGGCAGGCATCCTCAGAGGTTGTGAGGTCTGAAGGAAACTCGGAAAGTGGGGTTTATATATCTGTGGAATAATGTCCAGGGTGGGAGAAAGAACTCTTGTCTGTTTGAGGCAGGTGTAGATGTTGCAATTGACCATCTTGATTGGCACCCTGAAGCCTTGCAGCTTCAAAGTCTGGCTGGTTGCTGCCTGGGGTAATCTTTTATTGGGAGGTGTTACCTGGCCTTGATTGTTTCATGGAAAGAAAAATGGGTTCCCCTGACACTGTGGAGACCAAAATCCACTGATTGTGGCAATATGAAAACAGCCAAATTAACTAAATGTATATATTACACATACACATATAAAAAAAACAGGACTGCCACATTCATATGAAGTAGAAACAACTGGTCTTCTCTTGAAATAAAAAACACAGTCTTTGTGTGAGTAAATGTCCTAGTCTTTGTTGAGCAATATACCCTGCAAGAAGTTTTTTTCTGTGGCGAGTATAGAATAAAACTTCTTGCAGGGTATATTACTCAACAAAGACTAGCTGATCCACCCCTCCAGAAGACACTAGGTGAATTGCTCACCTCAAAAGTTCAGCTTTTCTTGATTGTTTCCTGTCAGGGACTCCCCGTTTTCTGAGTCTTGTTCTTTATTTACTGTCCTGATTTTAAGAGTTGTTTTTAATACTGGTAGCCAGATTTGGTTCATTTTCATGGTTTCCTCCTTTCTGATGAAATGGTCCACATACTTGTGGATTTCAGTGGCTTCTCTGTGTAGTCTGACACGATCGTTGTTAGAGTGGTCCAGCATTTCTGTTTTCTCACACAATATGCGGTGTCCAGGTTGGTTTACATTATTATTTTATATGCTTTCGGTTTCATTCTGTATTGTATTGTGTGTTTATTTTATGCAATGTTTTAAAGCACATTGAGCCATATGTAAGCCGCCCCGAGTCCCTTTGGAGAGATGGAGGTGGGGTACAAAAATGAAGTTGTTATTATTAGTAGTACTAGCTGTCCCCTGCCATGTGTTGCTGTGGCCCAGTCTGGTGACCTTGAAAATATAGTAATGAGAAAGTGTTGGTTTGTAATATATGCAATTTCTTTATGTTTGAGGGTAAACAGTCCTTTCTTTGTTAGTGTTGATATAGGGAATGTCTGGTTTGTCTACTTTGGAACATATTATTGTCCTTCATTGGGTGTCCCTTTCAAATCTATGATATTACATCTATCATATACATGTGTGTGTGAATCATATATCTATCTATCTATATCTATGGCTGGATGGCTCTCTGTCAGGAGGGCTTTGATCCTGTTTTCTTGCCCTGGTGAAGGGAGGTGGAAGCAGTATTTCTCAAGCTGTGATTGTGTTCATTGTAATGTTATATTGTTAATGTATTCATATGTTTTAATGTAATTATGATGTTGTTGCTTCTGTTTTGTTTTTGTTTTGCTGTAATATGTTGTCTGGGCTTGGCCTCATGTAAGCCACCCCGAGTCCCTGTTGAGGAGATGGTGGCAGGGTATAAATAAAGATGATGATGATGATTATTATTATTATTCGTATGGTTTTGCGCATGTGTTGTAATGTATTTTTTTGTTTGTTGGTTTTTAAAGTCTCTTCCTCTGTGGTTTTCAGTGTTTTTATGAGTGATGGTCACTCGTTGGCCTGAGAGGTGTATTGTGTCCAAATTTGGTGTCAATTCGTCCAGTGGTTTTTGAGTTATGTTAATCCCACAAATGAACATTACGTTTTTATTTATATAGATTTGCCCGTTACACTACAAATGTGACTGGACAATGCGACTGGGAAATGATTTTAGTAAGGAGACACTGTTTTTATTGGTTTTGTATGGTTTTGTATGGTGACCTCTGAGGGGAGGTCATGAGGGGGTGTCAGAGGGGTTGCCAAACACCACCAGAAAGTACATTATTATCTCTTGGTTGTGGGAGTTCCGTGTGGGAGGGTTGGCCCACTTCAATCGTTGCTGGGGTTCGAATGCTCTTTAATTGTAGGTGAACTATCCATCCCATCAACGACAACTCCCAAATGCCTATTTCCACCAAACTCCACCAGTGTTCACATTTGGGCATATGGAGTGGCAAGTTTGGTCTAGATCCTTCATTGTTTGAGTCCACAGTGCTCTCTGGATGTAGGTGAACTAACACTCCCAAACTCAAGGTCTATGCCAGTGTTTCTCAACCTAGGGGTCGTGAGGGGGGTGTCAGAGGGGTTGCCAAAGACCACCAGAAAACACAGTGTTTTCTGTTGGTCGTGGGGGTTCTGTGTGGGAAGTTTGGCCCAATTGTAACCTTGGTGGGGTTCCAAATTTTCTTTGACTGTAGGTGAACGATAAATCCCAGCAACTACAACTTCCAAATGTCAAGTCTATTTTGCATGAACTCCACCAGAGCCCACATTTGGACATACATGGTCCAGATCCATTATTGTTTTGTCCACAGTGCTCTCTGGACGTAGGTGAACTACAACTCCCAAACTCAAGGTCTATGCCCACCAAACCCTTCCAGAACCCTCTTCCCTTTCCGCTTCCTCTCCTCCCTCCCCCTCTTCCTCCCTCCCTCTTTTTACTCTCTGAATGGCCACAGCCTGAATGGGGCTCTGTGGCAGGAAAAGGGGCAAGGGTGAAGAAAAAAATATCACTCATGATATTATAATAATCTCCTAATAATTATGAGAGGGCCAAAAGGGCGGGGGAGGGGTGGCTGACTCGAGCGCCGAACCCTCTGTCTCAAGGGCCCTAGTCCAGCGCTCCCGCCACTGCTCCACCGCCTCCCCCCGGCAACCAGGCCCGGAAAACCGCCTTAAGGAGAGGAGGAGGCGGGGCCAAGCGTGACCTACGACACTGAAACTGACGTCATCCCGCTACGTGGGGGACTGATGCTGGGGGCGGGGCCAAGGAGGAGAGGGCCCAATGGGCGGGGGATGTCATCACGCCACGCAGGGAGGGAGGAAGGAAGGAAGGCGACAGGAGTGGGCGGGGCCATGGGGGAAATGGGCTCCGGCCTCATGCAATCTGCCCCTGAGCCCCATTCAGGCAGGAAAGAAAGGGAAGGAAGAGAAAGAACAAGCCAAGGATATAAATGCATTATTATTATTGTGACCTGGCTGTGTGGAAGGGCCCTCAGTGGCTTCAGAGAGAGAGTCTGAGGTAAGAAGCACTGAGTCCCCCTTTCTGAATGTTGGACTCCTTCCCTCTGGGCCTCCTCTTTGGCTTTCCCTCTTTCCCCCTTCAGACTTGTTTTCTACCTCTCTTTCCCTCTTTCCTCCCTCCACCCTTTTACTTCCTTCTCCAACGCTCCTTATTTCTTTCCTTCCTTCCCTTGTCCCTCCATTTCCTCATTCATTCCTTCTCCTCCTTCGTTCGTTCTCTCCCTTTTTCCCTCCTTGCTTCTGCTTTCTGCTTTCCCTCCCCCTCTCCCTCCCTTCCTTTTCTCTCTGAATGGCAACAGCCTGAATGGGGCTCAATGGCAGGAAAGGCGCAACCATTGCACAACTTGAAAAAGGCCAGGCCCCATTTCTTGGCCCCGCCCACTCCTTGTCTCCTCCCTCCGTGGCGTGATGACATCAGGAGCTCTTCCCCCGCCCACTGGGCCCTCTCCTCCAATGGCAGCCTTGACCCCGCCCCCAAGCGTCAGTTCCTACAAAGCGGGATGACGTCACTTTCAGTTTCGTCACTCGGGCTTGGCCCCGCCTCCTCCTCTTCTTAAGGCGGATTTTCTCGCCGGAACGCCGGGGGGAGTAGGTGGCGCTGAGTGCTTGAACGCCGCTAGGCACTACCCGTGAGATAGAGGGTTCGGCGCTCGCCTCAGCTACCACTCCCCCGCCCTTTTGCTATCATGACAATTATCCTATGACTATTCTATTAGTGTTGTTGTGGTTATTTCTCTCGCCCTCTTTCTTTCTGCCCCGCTTTAGCTCTCAGTCGGTAGAGCATGAGACTCTTAATCCCAGGGTCGTGGGTTCGAGCCCCACGTTGGGAGCCAAGTGAAAGGGGTGAATAGAGCTTATTAGGAAATTATTAGTGCCTATTGGGAAAATGCTGAAAACTATAAAAGCCTAAGGAAGAGTCTTGTCCTTTGCCATAGAAAAGGCGCAAGCACAAGAGGAGAGACAGTTTTGGAAGAGAACAGGAAAGAACAGGATGCAGGGCTGAAGGACGTAGGACAACATGGCATCCAAGGATCTGCAGTCATAACATGAGTACGAGACTCTAAAGTGGGTGAAAGGGCTCTGTCCTTGTAGAGTTGAAAGGGAAGGAGGTGAAAGAAGATGTTTTGAAAGGAAGTTTGGAAGAGGGGTGGATCTCTTCATGACATGGCAGAAGAAGGGTATAAGAATCAGATTGAAAAGATCAGATGGGGCAGGCAACCTTTTTGATAGACATCTGATTGTCTAGTTGCTCCTGTCTCAGTGCGGCCGCACTTGAAATAAAAAGAGATTTTTGCTTCAAACCTCATGGAGACTAATTGTCTTTTTTTTTTAGATTCACCACATTTGCCTATTGAAATAGTTCCCTTCAGTAGGACCAAGCAGGAGACTCCCCCCGTGGAGAGCAACAACCCCATTTGAACCAGAGACGAAGTGGGGAGGTTCATAAGATGGGGAGGGATTTGGCCTGGTTTCTCTTTAGAGGAGATCAGCCGAGGCTGAGAAAGTGTGATCCCAGGCATGGCATCATCGGGATTTGTCTAAAGTAAATATTCTTCACACATTATAAAGTAAATAAAGTAAATATTCGTCGAACTACAAGAAAAGACATTCCATCTGAACATGAGGAAGAACTTCCTGACTGTGAGAGCCGTTCAGCAGTGGAACTCTCTGCCTTCCCCGGAGTGTGGTGGAGGCTCCTTCTTTGGAAGCTTTTAAACACAGGCTGGATGGCCATCTGTCAGGGGTGATTTGAATGCAATATTCCTGCGTCTTGGCAGAATGGGGTTGGACTGGATAGCCCATGAGGTCCCTTCCAACTCTTTGATTCTGTGATTCTATGATTACTAGAAAGGCCAACCTCAGTGGATGTCTATTAGCATTTCTCTTTGATCATCTGGAGAAGCCCCGCTCGCGCTCCCATCTGTATAGCAAGAGCGATTGGTGGGGACGAGAGAAAGAGGGCCTTCTCGGTGGTGGCCCCTCGACTCTGGAACTCACTTCCTAAGGACATCAGGCAGGCCCCAACTCTGGCAGTCTTTAGGAGGAGCTTGAAAACGTGGTTGTTCCAGTGTGCCTTCCCAGAATAACGAACCCTTAGCACTCTGTCCTCTGAAGCACTTTACATTGATTTAAGTCTGCCTAGATGCCCCCACCAATGCCGCACCTCTTTATCTCGTCCATGACCAGCATCATTTAAAATCTTAATTACATTTGGCCTACCCATAGATTTTAAGAGTGTGTTGTACTATTGTCAATCGCTTATGTTATTCTGTGATTTATTTTAATTGCATGTATTGTTGTCGCAATTGCTTGTGTTGCGGGCTCGGCCTCATGTAAGCCGCACCGAGTCCCTTGGGGAGATGGTAGCGGGTGAGCTTCCTCTATCAGCTCCAGCTCCTCGTGCGGGGACATGAGAGAAGCCTCCCACAAGGATGATAAAAACATCAAATCATCCAGGCGTCCCCTGGGCAACGTCCTTGCAGACGGCCAATTCTCTCACACCAGGAGTCACTCCTGACACCACTAAATAAATAAATAAATAAATATTATTGTTATTATTATCAATCGGGAGTTATTTTTCATGGTTTCTCTTTGGAGGAGATCAGCCTAGGCTGAGAAAGTGTGACCCCTGGCATTCCTTCCCTCTGTGCCTCCTCCTTGGCTGTCTCTCTCTCTCTTCCTTCCCACTTTTCTACCTCTCTCTTTTTCCCTTTCCTCCCTCCACCCTTTTACTTCCTTCTCCGGGGCTCCTTTCCTTTCTTCTTTCCCTTGTCCCTCCATTTCCTCTTTCCTTCCTCCCTTCTTTTCTCTCCTCCCTTCCCCTCTTCCTCCCTTCCTTTTCTCTGTGAATGGCCACAGCCTGAATGGGACTCAGGGGCAGGAAAAGGGGCCATCATGGGAGAGCTTGCAAGAGGCCAGAGCCCTTTTTTCTTCATCTTTGCCCCTTTTCCTGCCACAGAGCCCCATTCAGACTGTGGCCATTCAGAGAGTGGAGGGAGGGAGGGAGGAAGAGATGGTAGCAGGGTATAAATAAAGATTTATTATTAATAATATTATCATCAATCGGGAGTTATTTTTCATGGTTTCTCTTTAGAGGAGATCAGCCAAGGCTGAGAAAGTGTGACCCCGGCATGTCATCATCCGGCTTTCTCTAAAGTGAATACTTTTCAAGCGTTCTTAGAAAGGCCAGCCTCAAATACTCTCAAGAAGCCTTTCCTGAGTCAAACCCTGGCAGCTGGACTGTCCTTTTGCTCTATTACCAAGAGGTTGCTCTGGATAGGAAACCAGATGTTGCTGAATCAGGTGTGAATTCTGTCCCAGGCTTGAAGACATCCCTTTCCAAACAGCCTTTGTCTTCCCCATCAGTGTTATTACAAAGATATTTTGTGCCTGGTAAAAGCTATGTAGGACAGGGTAGAATTTGTTGTAGATGTATATGTGTGTGTGTGTATATATAAATATATAGAGAGAGATATAGATTATTGTTTATATTGTGTTTTGATACATTTCAAGTGGTCCTCTATAGCAGTGTTTCTCAACCTGGGGGTCGGGACTCCTGGGGGGTCATGAGGGGGTGTCAAAGGGATTGCCAAAGACCGCCATTAAACACAGCATTTTCTGTTGGCCAAGGGAGTTCAGTTTGGGAAGTCTGGCCCAATTCTATCGTTGGTGGGATTGAGATTGCTCTTTGATTGTAGGTTAACTATAAATCCCAGCAACTACAACTCACAAATGTCAAGGTCTATTTTTCCCCAAACTCCACCAATGTTTACATTTGGGCATGTTGAGTATTTGTGCCAGGTTTGGCCCAGATCCATTATTGATTGAGTCCACAGGCTTGTCTGGATGTAGGTGAACTACAACTCCAAAACTCAAGGTCAATACCCACCAAACCCTTCCAGTATTTTCTGTTGGTCATGGGAGTTGTGTGTGCCAAGATTGGTTCAGTTCCATTGTTGGTGGAGTTTGGAATGTTCTTTATTTGTAGGTGAACTATAAATCCCAGCAACTAAAACCCCCAAATGACAAAATCAATCCCCCCCCCCAACCCCACCAGTATTCAAATTTGGGCGTATTGGGTATTGGTGCCGAATTTTGTCCAGTGAATGAAAAATACATCTTGCATACCAGATATTTACATTACAATTCATAACAGTTGGGGGGGGGGGATTATAAATTGAAAAAAAAACATGGATTAATTCCCATGCACACTGCACATATCTTATTTGTAGTGCAAAAACACCTGAAAACAGTACAATAATTATATTTATTAAAATGAAGAACAATTTTAATAAATATAAACTTATTAGTATTTCAATAGGAAGTGTGGACCTGCTTGTGTGTGATGAGATGAGGATGTTGTTGTTATTGCTGTTGTGTGTTTTCAAGTAATTTCAGACTTAGGTTGACCCTGAGCGAGGGCCGGGTAAATTACCTTGGAGGGCTGTATCCAGCCCCCGGGCCTTAGTTTGAGGACCCCTGCCTTACAGCTTCAAAGCCTGGCTGGTTGCTGCCTGTGTGTTAGCTGGCCTTGATTGTTTCCTGCCTGGAAATCTTGCAATTGGCCATCTAGATTGGCACCTTGAAGCTTGAAAGCCTGGCTGGTTGCTGCCTGGGGAAATCTTTTGTTGAGAGGTATTATTATTATTGTCATTATTATTATTATTATTATTATTATTATTATTTTACTGACACAAAAGTAAAGTATGTGACAGCAAACGAGATCCATATGCTGGATTTCGTATCACAAAATCACAAGCCAAAAACTTCCCAAGCGCCTAGGACTGTGTGATGTATTTTCGGATGATGTGCACAGATTCAAGTAAGGTGGCCTTTTGCAGTTGACAGATCGTGATTTTGTCAGTGTTTATTGTTTCCAAATGCCGGCTGAGATCTTTTGGCACAGCTCCCAGTATGCTGATGACCACTGGGACTACCTGTACTGGTTTATGCGAGAGCCTTTGCAGTTCGATTTTGAGGTCCTGATAACACTGTTCTACAAATTTTCAGTTTTTCTTAGTTACGGAAACGAAATGTGCCGTTTCTTAATAAATTTAACATGCTGAATTCAAATATAATAATTAAATGTGTTAATTGGCTCTGGTTTTTATGCAACAGCTATTTCAATTTTCTCCACAATAGGTAATTCGTTCATATTATGATAATGCGCCTAACCTTACTGCATGTGTATTTACTAAATTTTAGTCAAATTATATTGCCAATAGTTTATACATTAGAAATATTTATTTAATTAGTCTATTGTTTGTTTGTGCAGCAAGAAACTATATTAGTAGGCCTAATGCAGTTGAAAAGTCCTAAAGTTTAAATGTCGCTTTAATCGTGACTTTATATCGTGTTTGCTTCTCTTGACCTTTCTTTTGTATTCAAGGAAAGGATTGTCTCTTACAATGCTCCAGCAGTAGTCTGACAGCATTGATGGAGTCCATTGGCCTTGATATCTTTTTTCCATAGTGCTTTATTTACACACGTGCGATGCATAACTACAGTAAAAAGAACAATGTAAAACGATGTTTAACGATACTGTCTCAGTCTTCAACTCACTGACCCTCACCGTTCAAAAGTCTGGCCTTATATAGGGCTTTCTGGCTTTTGCACACGGCACTAATACTGTGTCATCAAACTTTCTAGAGTATTCTAGAATCTTCCATAGTGTAAGTCGCAACATGCATTTTTTCAACCATACGTGATCACGTGATTGCTTATATCATAAAAACTAGAGCCAATATACATTTTTAAATGTCATTTTCGTTTTCAGCACCCCCAAATCATAAAAGAACAACTGTGCTGGTGCAGCTGTACCACGAGCTCCTATTTTGTTTGCTTTGCAGTTAATGTTTGTTTGCAACCCCAGGTTTGGGATTTTGCAGCAGGGTGGCTTCCTGTTATAGGCTGCAACCATAGGGTAAACCACCTGCCAATTATAGTTAGGATCCCTGGTCCCGCCTCCTTTTTGCCTTTTGGAGGGAAAGGGCCATTTTTCAGTTAGTTACAGCAAGAGAAGCCAAGGCAGAGGATGCATACAGACATTCCTCCTGTCCAAAAGCTTCGTCTTTTAAGACTTCCTGGGGAAGAACAGATTGAAGGCTTCTACGGATTCCCAAAGGGTTCCAGGGAACAGCTTCACAGCCCTGAGGACCTCCAGAGGGAATAACAGCTCTTCATCTTCAGCTAAGTGAAGCCTGATGGTACGTCTGTTTCGGTTCTGAGACGCAGTTCAGCCGGTAGCAGACTCAAACCAGTTAGGTTTAAGTTCACAGCAGCTTGAGAGGAGCTGTAAAGGGGGAAATTTTCTGTTAAAGTTTTCTTGAAGATAGTGCCTGTTTCTTGCAAACAAGACTGCAAAGCCAATAGACTTTAGAAACTTTACAATTCTTGCTTGTTCATTAATAAAGACTGTTGTATTTAAGCTCCAAGTCTCCTAAACCTGTTTAATAGGAGAAATTCCTCTAAAGGTTCTTTCTTGGGCCCCCGGGCTTCCCGCTGGACGCAAGCCTTGCATCCTCTTTTAGAAGCATTTAATTTCGGCTCCAGCGGCGACAGCACAACAACTATTTTCAGGCCCGCAACTTTTTCTCTGTTGAACAATGTAATGGTTGAGTTTTTCCTGTTGTTGTTGTTGTTATTATATGGGACATGAATAATAAAAAGTAATAATCGGGCTGTGTAGAAGGGCCCTCAGTGGCTTCAGGGACAGAGTCTGAGGCAGGAACCACTACTAATGCACCCTTTTTGAATGTTGAACTCCTTCCCTCTGTGCCTCCTCCTTGGCTTTCTCTCTCTCTTCCTTCCCACTTTGTTCTACCTCTCCCTTTTCCCCTCTACCCTTTTACTTCCTTCTTCTTCGCTCCTTCTTTCCTTCCTTCCCTTGTCCCTCCATTTCCTCCTTCCTTCTCTCCCTTTTTCCCTCCTTGCTTCCTTTCCTCTTTCCCTTTTTCCTCCTCCCTTCCCCTCTTCCTCTCTTCCTTTTCTCTGTGAATGGTAACAGCCTGAATGGAGCTCAATGGCAGGAATGGGGGCAACCATTGCCCAACTTGCAAAAGGCCAGGGCCCATTTCTTGGCCCCACCCACTAGCTCTCTTCTCCCTGCGTGGCGTGATGACATCAGGAGATCTTCCCCCGCCCACTGGCAGCCTTGGCCCCGCCCCCAACGTCAGTCCCCACGTCGCGTGGCGACGTCACTTTCAGTT
Source organism: Anolis sagrei (assembly GCF_037176765.1). Classification (NCBI taxonomy): domain Eukaryota; kingdom Metazoa; phylum Chordata; class Lepidosauria; order Squamata; family Anolidae; genus Anolis; species Anolis sagrei. The sequence continues at coordinate 177,915,556 of NC_090023.1, read as the reverse complement.
TCGTAGGTCAGGCTTGGCTCCGCCTCCTCTTCTTAAGGCGGTTTTCCTGGCAGGAATGCCGGGGGGAGGCGGTGGAGCAGTGGTGTGAGCGCTTGCCTAGGACCCTTGAGGCACTGGGTTCGACGCTCGAGTCAGCCACCACTCCCCCGCCCTTTTGGCCCTCTCATAATTATTAGGAGATTATTATCATAATATGATTGATATTTTTTTCTTCCTGTTTGCCCCTTTTCCTGCCACAGAGCCCCATTCAGGCTGTGGCCATTCAGAGAGTAAAGGGAGGGAGGGAAGAAGAGGGGGAGGGAAGGAAGCAAGGAAGGAAAAGGGTTCTGGAAGGGTTTGGTGGGCATAGACCTTGAGTTTGGGAGTTGTAGTTCACCTACATCCAGAGAGGATTTCAGTGGCTTCTCTGTGTAGCCTGACACGGTGGTTGTTAGAGTGGTCCAGCATTTCTGTGTTCTCAAGTAATATGCTGTGTCCAGGTTGGTGTACATTATTATTTTAGATACTTTTGGTTTTATTCTGTATTGTATTGTTTATTTTATGCAATGTTTTAAAGCACATTGTGCCATATGTAATCCACTCCAAGTCTCTTTGGGAAGATGGGGTACAAAAATAAAGTTGTTGTTGTTATTATTATTGGTTTGAGTGTTCTGCTATGGCTGACTTTTCTGGTTGAATTAGATAGCAGAAGAAGAAATGCAACCTAGAACACAATTGCAGACGGCCAATTTTCTCACACCAGAAGCGACTTGCAGTTATTTCTGGATGTAAGAGAAATATTTGAAAAACAGTTACCCATGGGTAGGTATTTTTCATGGTTTTGGAAATGTTAACCCAGGCTGAGAAAGTGTGGACTCAGAAGTCACACCTTGCAGATTTTGGCAATAATTTTCCACCATGATCAGAGAGACCAACCTCAAAGAGGGTCAAGAAGCATTTCCTGAATCAAAGGCTCCCAGTTGTATTGTAGTCTTAATCTATTCAACATTAACAATTGTGTTGTCGAACATTTTCATGGCCGGAATCACTGGGTTGCTGCTTGTATTCTGTGCTATATGGCCATATTCCACAAGCATTCTCTCCTGACATTTTGCTTGCATCAATGACAGGCATCCTTAGAGGTTGTGAGATCTGTTGGAAATTGGGAAAATTGGGTTTATATATCTGTGGAAGAATGTCCAGGGTGGGAGAAAGAACTCCTTGTCTGTTGGAGTAAAGTGTGAAAGTTGCAATTGGCCACCTTGATTAGCATTTGATGGTCTTGTAGCTTGAAAGCCTAGTTGGTTGCTGCCTGGGGAAATCCTTTGTTGGGAGGTCTTAGCTGGCCTGCATTGTTTCCTGTCTGTGATTCCCCTGCTTTCGGAGTCTTGTTCTTTATTTACTGTTCTGATATTAGAGTTGTTTTTTAATACTGGTAGCCAGATTCTGTTCATTTTCATGGTTTTCTCCTTTCTGTTGAAATTGGCCACATGCTTGTGGATTTCAGTGGCTTCTCCGTGTAGTCCGACATGGTGGTTGTTGGAGTGGTCCAGCATTTCTGTGCTCTCAAATAATATGCTGTGTCCAGGTTGATTCCCATTATTATTTTATATGCTTTTGATTCCTTCTGTATTGTATTGTATTGTGTGTTTATTTTATGCAATGTTTTAAAGCACATTGAGCCATATGTAAGCCGCCCCGAATCCCTTCAGTGAGATGAAGCTGGGGTACAAAAATAAAGTAGTTATTAAGAGTAGTAGTATTATTACTATTGCGTTATCAAGTGTTCTGCTATGGCTGACTTCTCTGGTTGAATTAGATAGCAGATGAAAGAAACACAACCTACAACACAATTGCAAACGGCCAGTTCTCTCACACCAGAAGCAGTTATTTCTGGATGTTATTATGCTTTGTGTGATTTTTGTCTTGTATTTTAATTTTACAGCTTTAGATATTTTATGGTTTTGAGGATTATTGTTCCTTTCCTCCTTTCAATTTCTTTCCCCCTTTTCCTTTCTTTTTAAACTTTCCTTTTCCCCTTTTCCTTCCTTCCTTTTCTTCCCTTTCTCCCTTCCATCCATTCCTTTCGTTTCCTTCCCTCGCTTTTTCCCTTTCTTCCTTTCCTATTGCCCTGCCCTGTTCTTTCCTTCCTTCCCTCCATTCCTCTACTTCCTTCTCTTCCTTCCCTTCCTTTTTCCCTTTCTCCCTCCCTTCCTTCCTTTTATTTCCCTCTTACCTTTTTTCTCTTCCTAGTGCACTGCACTTCCTTCCATTCCTTCCTCTTTTCCTTCTTTCTTTCCCAAGTTTTCCCTTTCCTTCCATCCCTTCCTTCCCATCTCCTCTTTCCTTTACTTGCTTTCCTACTACCCAGCTCTTTCCTTCCTTGTATTTATTCCTCTTTACTTTCTTCTTTCTTTCATTTTCTTTCCTAAGTTTTCCCTGTCCTTTGATTTGTATTGTATTATGTTGTGAACTGCTTTGGGTCCTGTTAGGGAGAAAGGCGGGATAGAAATAAAGAATTATTATTGTGATCTGGCTGTGTGGAAGGGCCCTCAGTGGCTTCAGAGACAGAGTCTGAGGTAGGAACTACTAAGCCACTCTTTGAATTCCTTCCCTCTGGGCCTCCTCCTTGGCTTTCTCTCTCTCTCCCTCTTCCCACTTGTTTTCTACCTCTCTCTTTTCCTCTTTCCTCCCTCCACCATTTTACTTCCTTCTTTGGAGTGCATCCTTTCCTTTCTTCTTTCCCTTGTTCCTCCATTTCCTCTTTCATTCCTTCCTTCCCATTACCCCCTCCTTGCTTCCCTTCCCGCTTTCCCTTTTCCCTCCTTTTCTTTTCTCGGTGAATGGCAATTTCGTTTTTTATCTCCTCTTTGGCTTTCTCTCTTCATTCCCACTTTTTTCTACCTCTCTCTTTTTCTCTTTCCTCCCTTCATCCTTTCATTTCCTTCTCCGACGCTCCTCCTTTCCTTCCCTTGTCTGTCCATTTCCGCATTCATTCCTTCTCTTTCCTTCCTTCTCTCCCTTTTCCCCTTCCTTGCTTCCTTCCCTCTTCGCTTTCTGCTTTCCCTCTCCCTCCCTTCCTTTTCTCTGTGAATGGCAACAGCCTGAATGGGGCTCAATGGCAGGAATGGGGGCAACCATTGCACAACTTGCAAAAGGCCAGGGCCATTTCTTGGCCCCGCCCACTCGCTCTTTCCTTCCTTCCTCCCTGCGTGGCGTGATGACATCAGGAGCTCTTCCCCCGTACATTGGGTCCTCTCCCTCAAGGACCGCCTTGGCCCCGCCCCCAATGTCAGTCCCCACGTGGCGGGATGACGTCACTTTCAGTTTCGTCACTCAGGCTTGGCCCCGCCTCCTCCTCTTCTTAAGGCGGATTTTCTCGCCGGAACGCCGGGGGGAGTAGGTAGCGCTGAGTGCTTGAACGCCGCTAGGCACTACCCGTGAGATAGAGGGTTCGGCGCTCGCCTCAGCTACCACTCCCCCGCAATTTTGGCGTCACCACAATTATCCTATGACTATTCTGTTAGTCTTGTGGTGGTTATTTCTCTCGCCCTCTTTCTTTCTACCCCGCTTTGGCTCTCCGAAAAGTAGGACCAAGCAGGAGACCTCCCCCGTGGAGAGCAACAACCCCATTTGAACCAGAGACGAAGAGGGCAGTTCTCTGTGGGGAAGGATTTGGCCTGGTTTCTCTTTAGAGGAGATCAGCCGAGGCTGAGAAAGTGTGGCCCCAGGCACGGCATCATCGGGATTTGTCTAAAGTCAATATTCTTCAAACATCATAAAGTAAATAAAGTAAATATTCGTCAAACTATGAGAGAGGATATTTCATCTGAACATGAGGAAGAACTTCCTGACTGTGAGAGCCGTTCAGCAGTGGAACTCTCTGCCCCGGAGTGTGGTGGAGACTTCTTCTTTGGAAGCCTATAGACAGAGGCTGGATGGCCATCTGTCAGGGGTGATTTGAATGCAATATTCCTGCTTCTTGGCAGAATGGGGTTGGACTGGATGGCCCATGAGGTCCCTTCCAACTCTCTGATTCTGTGCTTCTATGATTACTAGAAAGGCCAACCTCAGTGGATGTCTATTAGCATTTCTCTTTGATCATCTGGAGAGGCCCTGCTCACGCTCCCATCTGTATCGCAAGCGCGATTGGTGGGGACGAGAGAGAGGGCCTTATCGGTGATGGCCCCTCGACTCTGGAACTCACTTCCTAAGGACATCAGGCAGGCGCCAACTCTGGCAGTCTTTAGAAGGAGCTTGAAAACGTGAATGTTCCAGTGTGCCTTCCCAGAATAATGAACCCTTAGCACTCTGTTCTCTAAAGCACTTTACATTGACTTAAGTCTGCCTAGATGCCCCCACCAACGCCACACCTCTTTATCTCGCCCATGACCAGCATCATTTGAAATTGGCGGGAAGTGGCAGGCAATAGTGGAAGGACTAAGGCAGAGACATCTCCAGCTCATCCTCTGTTTGTGTATCAGCCAGCACGTTAACGACCTAAATCCAGACATAGTTTTCTAAGATCTACAGAGACACTCGCTGGAACACCTCAGCAAGCGAGTGTCCAAAAGTGGAAGGCTCAAACCCAGAACCTCAACCAATGGCTGATACCAAATGAGAGGCTCCCCCCTGGGCACACAGAGGACTGGGCGACTTGGAAGGCGCTGAACAGACTGCGCTCTGGCACCACGAGATGCAGAGCCAATCTTAAGAAATGGGGCTGCAAAGTTTAATCCTCGACATGCGAGTGCGGAAAAGAGCAAACCACTGACCACCTGCTGCAATGCAACCTGAGCCCTGCTACATGCACAATGGAGGACCTTCTTGCAGCAACACCAGAAGCATTCCAAGTGGCCAGATACTGGTTAAAGGATATTTAATCAACTACCAAACTCACACATTTTGTATTTTCTCTGTTTGTTTGCTTAGAAATGTAATATAACTGACTGGCTGCCCTGACACGAGAAATATAAATAAATCATTTAAAATCTTAATTACATTTGGCCTAGCCATAAATTTTAAGAGTGTGTTGTACTATTGTCAATCACTTATGTTATTCTATGTGATTTATTTTAATTGCATGTATTGTTGTTATTGCTTGTATTTTGTGTTGCAGGCTCGACCTCATGTAAGTCGCACCGAGTCCCTTGGGGAGATGGTAGCGGGGTATAAATAAAGATTTATTATTATTATTATTATTATTATTATTATCATCATCAATCGGGAGTTTGTTTTCATGGTTTCTCTTTGGAGGAGATCAGCCAAGGCTGAGAAAGTGTGACCCCGGGAATGTCGTCGTCCGGCTTTGTCTAAAGTGAATACTTTTCAAGCGTTATTAGAAAGGCAAGCCTCAAAGACTGTCAAGAAGCCTTTCCTGAGTCAAACCCTGGCAGCTGGACTGTCCTTTTGCTCTATTACCAATATGTCCAACCCTATATTGCTCTCATTAATGTTAAATTAAAATGGAAATAGTACTTTGGGAATGAATCTAAACAGCACCTTCCCATCCTTTAAGAGTAAGAGAAATATTTGAAAAACAGATGAAAAGCATGGGTAGGTATTTTTCATGGTTTTGGAAAGGTTAACCCAGGCTGAGATTTTGGCAATAATTTGAGTATTTTCCAAACATGATCAGAGAGACCAACCTCAAAGATGGCCAAGAAGCATTTCTTGAGTCAAAGACTCCTAGTTGTATTGCAGTCCTAATCTATTAAAAATTGACAATTGTGTTGTCAAAGGTTTTCGTGGCCGAAATCACTGCGTTGCTGTTTGTTTTCCGGGCTGTATGATCATGTTCCAGAAGCATTCTCTCCTGATATTTCACCCACATCTATGGCAGGCATCCTCAGAGGTTGTGAGGTCTGTAGAAAAATGGGGTTTATATATCTGTGGAATAATGTCCAGGGTGGAACAAAGAACTCTTGTCTGTTTGAGGCACGTGTAGATGTTGCAATTGACCATCTTGATTGGCACCTTGAAGCCTTTTAGCTTCAAAGTCTGGGTGGTTGCTGCCTGGGGTAATCCTTTATTGGGAGGTGTTAGCTGGCCTTTATTGTTTCCTGTCAGGGATTCCCTTCTTTCTGAGTCTTGTTCTTTATTTACTGTCCTGATTATAGAGTTGTTTTTAATTCTGGTAGCCAGATTTGGTTCATTTTTATGGTTTCCTCCTTTCTGTTGAAGTGGTCCACATGCTTGTGGATTTCAGTGGCTTCTCTGTGTAGTCTGACACGATCATTGTTCGAGTGGTCCAGCATTTCTGTTTTCTCATATAATATGCTGTGTCCAGGTTGGTTTACATTATTATTTTATATGCTTTCGGTTTCATTCTGTATTGTATTGTGTGTTTATTTTATGCAATATTTTAAAGCACATTGAGTCATATGTAAGCTGCCCCGAGTCCCTTTGGGGAGATGGAGGTGGGGTACAAAAATATAGTTATTATTAGTAGTACTAGCTGTACCCTGCCATGTGTTGCTGTGGCCCAGTCTGGTGACCTTGAAAATATAGTAATGAGAAAGTGTTGGTTTGTAATATATGCAATTTCTTTATGCTTGAGGGTAAACAGTCCTTCTTTCTTTGTTAGTGTTGATATAGGGAATGTCTGGTTTGTCTACTTTAGAACATGGAACATATTATTGTCCTTCATTAGAGGTCCCTTTCAAATCTATGATATTACATCTATCATATACATGTGTGTGTGAATCATATATCTATCTATCTATCTATCTATCTATCTATATCTATGGCTGGATGGCTCTCTGTCAGGAGGGCTTTGATCCTGTTTTCTTGCCCTGGTGAAGGGAGGTGGACTGAATGGCCTTTAAGCAGTATTTCTCAAGCTGTGATTGTGTTTATTGTAATGTTACATTGTTAATGTATTCATATGTTTTAATGTCAACAAGAATGATTGACAACTGGAAAATAGAGGGAGAAACCGTGGAGGCCGTGACAGACTTTGTATTTCTAGGTGCAAAGATTACTGCAGATGCAGACTGTGGCCAGGAAATCAGAAGACGCTTACTTCTTGGGAGGAGAGCAATGTCCAGTCTCGATAAAATAGTAAAGAGTAGAGACATCAGACTGGCAACAAAGATCCGCCTAATCAAAGCCATGGTATTCCCTGTAGTAACCTACGGATGTGAGAGCTGGACCTTAGGGAAGGCTGAGCGAAGGAAGATCGATGCTTTTGAGCTGTGGTGTTGGAGGAAAGTGCTGAGAGTGCCTTGGACTGCGAGAAGATCCAACCAGTCCATCCTCCAGGAAATAAAGCCCGACTGCTCACTGGAGGGAAAGATACTAGAGACAAAGTTGAAGTACTTTGGCCACATCATGAGGAGACAGGAAAGCCTAGAGAAGACAATTATGCTGGGGAAAGTGGAAGGCAAAAGGAAGAGGGGCCGACCAAGGGCAAGATGGATGGATGGCATCCTTGAAGTGACTGGACTGACCTTGAGGGAGCTGGGGGTGGTAACGGCCGACAGGGAGCTCTGGCGTAGGCTGGTCCATGAGGTCACGAAGAGTCGGAGACGACTGAACGAATGAACAACAACAACAACATGTTTTAATGTAATTATGACGTTGTTGCTTTTTGCTTCTGTTTTGGTTTTGTTTTGCTGCAATATGTTGTCTGGGCTTGGCCTCATGTAAGCCACCCCGAGTCCCTGTTGAGGAGACGGTGGCAGGGTATAAATAAAGATGATGATGATGATAATTATTATTATTATTTGTATGGTTTTGCGCATGTGTTGTAATGTATTTTTTGTTTGTTGGTTTTTCAAGTCTCTTCCGCTGTGGTTTTCAGTGTTTTTATGAGTGATGGTCACTCGTTGGCCTGAGAGGTGTATTGTGTCCAAATTTGTTAATTTGTCCAGTGGTTTTTGAGTTATGTTAATCCCACAAATGAACATTACATTTTTATTTATATAGATTTGTCCGTTACACTACAAATGTGACTGGATAATGCGACTGGGAAATGATTTTAGTAAGGAGACACTGAAGATTTATGTTTTTATTGGTTTTTATATTATATGCTAAATGTTTTTAATCGTATTTTATTTTGTTGGGGCATTGAATTGTGCCAACTGTAAACCACCTTGAGTTGCCTTCGGGCTGAGAAAGGCGGTATATAAATATGGCAATAAAATAAAATAAAATGGTGACCTCTGGGGGGAGGTCATGAGGGGGTGTCAGAGGGGTTGCCAAAGACCACCAGAAAGTACATTATTATCTCTTGGTTGTGGGAGTTCAGTGTGGGAGGTTTGGCCCACTTCTATCGTTGCTGGGGTTCGAATGCTTTTTAATTGTAGTGAACTATCAATCCCATCAACGACAACTCCCAAATGTCTACTTCCCCCAAACTCTACCAGTGTTCACATTTGGGCATATGGAGTATTCATGGCAAGTTTGGTCTAGATCCTTCATTGTTTGAGTCCACAGTGCTCTCTGGATGTAGGTGAACTAACACTCCCAAACTCAAGGTCTAATCCAGTGTTTCTCAACCGAGGGGTCGTGAGGGGGTGTCAGAGCGGTTGCCACAGACCACCAGAAAACACAGTATTTTCTGTTGGTTGTGGGGGTTCTGTGTGGGAAGTTTGGCCCAATTCTAACCTTGGTGGGGTTCCAAATGTTCTTTGACTGTAGGTGAACGATAAATCCCAGCAACTACAACTCCCAAATGTCAAGTCTATTTTGCTTAAACTCCACCAGAGTCCACATTTGGACATACATGGTCCAGATCCATTATTGTTTTGAGTCCACAGTGCTCTCTGGATGTAGGTGAACTACAACTCCCAAACTCAAGGTCTATGCCCACCAAACCCTTCCAGAACCCTTTTCCTTCCTTGCTTCCTCCCCTCTTCCCTTTCCGCTTCCTCTCCTCCCTCCCCCTCTTCCTCCCTCCCTTCCTTTGCTCTCTGAATGGCCACAGCCTGAATGGGGCTCTGTGGCAGGAAAAGGGGCAAAGGTGAAGAAAAAAATATCAATCATGATATTATAATAATCTCCTAATAATTATGAGAGCCCCAAAAGGGCGGGGGAGGGGTGGCTGACTCGAGCACCGAACCCTCTGTCTCAAGGGCCCTAGTCCAGCGCTCCCGCCACTGCTCCACCGCCTCCCCCCGGCAACCCGGCCCGGAAAACCGCCTTAAGGAGAGGAGGAGGCGGGGCCAAGCGTGACCTACGACACTGAAAGTGACGTCATCCCGCTACGTGGGGGACTGGTGCTGGGGGCGGGGCCAAGGAGGAGAGGGCCCAATGGGCGGGGGATGTCATCACGCCACGCAGGGAGGGAGGAAGGAAGGCGACAGGAGTGGGCGGGGCCAAGGGGCTCCATGGGGGAAATGGGCTCCGGCCTCTTGCAATCTGCCCCTGAGCCCCATTCAGGCTGGAAAGAAAGAGGGAAGGAAGAGAAAGAACAAGCCAAGGATATACATGCATTATTATTGTGACCTGGCTGTGTGGAAGGGCCCTCAGTGGCTTCAGAGACAGAGTCTGAGGTAAGAACTACTAAGCCCCCCTTTCTGAATGTTGGACTCCTTCCCTCTGGGCCTCCTCCTTGGCTTTCCCTCTCTCCCCCTTCAGACTTGTTTTCTACCTCTCTCTTTCCCTCTTTCCTCCCTCCACCCTTTTACTTCCTTCTCCAACGCTCCTTCTTTCTTTCCTTCCTTCCTTCCCTTGTCCCTCCATTTCCTCATTCATTCCTTCTCCTCCTTCGTTCGTTCTCTCCCTTTTTCCCTCCTTGCTTCCTTCCCTCTTCCCTTTCCGCTTTCCCTTTTTCCTCCTCCCTTCCCCTCTCTCTCGCTTCCTTTTCTCTCTGAATGGCAACAGCCTGAATGGGGCTCAATGGCAGGAAAGGGGCAACCATTGCACAACTTGAAAAAGGCCAGGGCCCATTTCTTGGCCCCGCCCACTCCCTGTCTCCTCCCTCCCTTCCTCCGTGGCGTGATGACATCAGGAGGCCTTCCCCCGCCCACTGGGCCCTCTCCTCCAATAGCAACCTTGGCCCCGCCCCCAACGTCAGTCTCCACGTGGCGGGGTGACGTCAGTTTCAGTTTCGTCACTCAGGCTTGGCCCCGCCTCCTCCTCTTCTTAAGGCGGATTTTCTCGCCGGAACGCCGGGGGGAGTAGGTGGCGCTGAGTGCTTGAACGCCGCTAGGCACTACCCGTGAGATAGAGGGTTCGGCGCTCGCCTCAGCTACCACTCCCCCGCCCTTTTGGTGTCACCACAATTATCCTATGACTATTCTATTAGTGTTGTTGTGGTTATTTCTTTGGCCCTCTTTCTTTCTGCCCCGCTTTAGCTCTCAGTCGGTAGAACATGAGACTCTTAATCCCAGGGTCGTGGGTTCGAGCCCCACGTTGGGAGCCAAGTGAAAGGGGTGAATAGAGCTTATTAGGAAATTATTAGTGCCTATTGGGAAAATGCTGAAAACTATAAAAGCCTAAGGAAGAGTCTTGTCCTTTGCCATAGAAAAGGTGCAAGCACAAGAGGAGAGACAGTTTTGGAAGAGAACAGGAAAGAACAGGATGCAGGGCTGAAGGACGTAGGCCGCACTTGAAATAAAAAGAGATTTTTGCTTCAAACCTCATGGAGACTAATTGTCTTTTTTTTTAGATTCACCACATTTGCCTATTGAAATAGTTCCAAGCAGGAGACTCCCCCCGTGGAGAGCAACAACCCCATTTGAACCAGAGACGAAGTGGGGAGGTTCATAAGATGGGGAGGGATTTTGCCTGGTTTCTCTTTAGAGGAGATCAGCCGAGGCTGAGAAAGTGTGATCCCAGGCATGGCATCATCGGGATTTGTCTAAAGTAAATATTCTTCACACATTATAAAGTAAATAAAGTAAATATTCGTCAAACTACAAGAAAGGAGATTCCATCTGAACATGAGGAAGAACTTCCTGACTGTGAGAGCTGTTCAGCAGTGGAACTCTCTGCCCCGGAGTGTGGTGGAGGCTCCTCCTTTGGAAGCTTTTAAACAGAGGCTGGATGGTCGTCTCTCAGGGGTGCTTTGAATGCAATATTCCTGCTTCTTGGCAGAATGGGGTTGGACTGAATGGCCCATGAGGTCTCTTCCAACTCTTTGATTCTATGATTACTAGAAAGGCCAACCTCAGTGGATGTCTGTTAGCATTTCCTGAGGAAAAGACTGTCCAGAAGCCTTTCCTGAGTCAAACCCTGGCAGCTGGACTGTCCTTTTGCTCTATTACCAATGTGTCCAGCCCTATATTGCTCTCATTAATATAAAATTAGGACGATTTAAAAATAAACACAGTACTTTGGGAATTAATCTAAACAGCTCCTTCCCATTCTTTAAGAGTAAGAGAAATATTTGAAGAACAGATGGAGAGCACAGTTACCCATGGGTAGGTATTTTTCATGGTTTTGGAAATGTTAACCCAGGCTGAGAAAGTGTGGCCTCAGAAGTCACACCTTGCAAATTTTGGCAAAAATTTGAGTATTTTCCAAACATGATCAGAGAGACCAACCTCAAGGAGGGTCAAGAAACATTGCCTGAGTCAAAGGCTCCCAGTTGTATTGTAGTCTTAGTCTATTAAACATTAACTATTGTGTTGTCGAAAATTTTCATGGCCGGAATCACTGGGTTGCTGCTTGTATTCTGTGCTATATGGCCATATTCCACAAGCATTCTCTCCTGACATTTTGCTTGCATCTATGACAGGCATCCCCAGAGGTTATGAGATCTGTTGGAAATTGGGAAAATTGGGTTTATATATCTATGGAAGAATGTCCAGGGTGGGAGAAAGAACTCCTTGTCTGTTGGAGTAAATTGTGAAAGTTGCAATTGGCCACCTTGATTAGCATTTGATGGTCTTGTAGCTTGAAAGCCTGGTTGGTTGCTGCCTGGGGAAATCCTTAGTTGGGAGGTCTTAGCTGGCCTGCATTGTTTCCTGTCTGTGATTCCCCTGCTTTCTGAGTCTTGTTCTTTATTTACTGTCCTAATTTTAGAGTTGTTTTTAATACTGGTAGCCAGATTCTGTTCATTTTCATGGTTTTCTCCTTTCTGTTGAAATTGGCCACATGCTTGTGGATTTCAGTGGCTTCTCTGTGTAGTCCGACATGGTGGTTGTTGGAGTGGTCCAGCATTTTTGTGCTCTCAAATAATATGCTGTGTCCAGGTTGATTCCCATTATTATTTTATATGCTTTTGATTCCTTCTGTATTGTATTTGAAGGGAACTCTCTTTATAGCTTAAAGGTGAATCTTAAAAAGCCAGCCAGACTCCATAAGGATAGAAGCCAAAAATTCCTTTATTTCAAGTGCGGCCGCACTGAGACAGAACAGCAAGACAATCAGATGTCTATCAAAAGGCTGCCTGTGCCATCTGATCTTTTCAATCTGATTCTTATACCCTTCTTCTGCCGTGTCATGAACAGATCCACCCCCCTTCCGAACTTCCCTTTCAAAACATTTTCTTTCACCTCCTTCCCTTTCAACTCTACAAGGACCCACATACAGAGTCTCGTACTCATGTTATGACTGCAGATTCTCGGATGTCATCTTGTCCTGTCCTTCAGCCCTGCATCCTGTTCTTTCCTGTTCTCTTCCAAAACTGTCTCCCCTCGTGTCCTTGCCCCCTTTCTATGGCAAAGGACAAGACTCTTCCTTACAGTTTTCAGCATTTTCCCAATAGGCACTGATAATTTCCTAATAAGCTCTATTCACCCCTTCAAAGGTTTTCTCCTTTCTGTTGAAATGGTCCACATGCTTGTGGATTTCAGTGGCTTCTCTGTGTAGTCCGACATGGTGGTTGTTGGAGTGGTCCAGCATTTCTGTGCTCTCAAATAATATGCTGTGTCCAGGTTGATTCCCATTATTATTTTATATGCTTTTGATTCCTTCTGTATTGTATTGTGTGTTTATTTTATGCAATGTTTTAAAGCACATTGAGCCATTTGTAAGCTGCCCCGAGTCCCTTCAGTGAGATGGAGCCGGGGTACAAAAATAAAGTTGTTATTATTAGTAACATTATTACTATTGCGTTAAACGTGTTCTGCTATGGCTGACTTCTCTGGTTGCATAGATAGCTGATGAAAGAAACACAACCTACAACACAATTGCAAACGGCCAATTCTCTCACACCAGAAGCAGTTATTTCTGGATGTTATTATGCTTTGTGTGATTTTTGTTTTGTATTTTAATTTTACAGCTTTAGATATTTTATGGTTTTGAGGATTATTGTTCCTTTCCTCCTTTCAATTCCTTTCCTCCTTTTCCTTTCTTTTTAAACTTTCCTTTCTTCTTTTCCCCTTTTCCTTCCTTCCTTTTCTTCCCTTTCTCCCTTCCATCCATTCCTTTCCTCGTTTCCTTCCCTCGCTTTTTCCCTTTCTTCCTTTCCTATTGCCCTGCCCTGTTCTTTCCTTCCTTCCATCCATTCGTCTCCTTCCTTCTCTTCCTTCCCTTCCTTTTTCCCTTTCTCCCTTCCTTCCTTTTATTTCTCTCTTACCTTTTTTCTTTTCCTAGTTCACTGCACTTCCTTCCATTCCTTCCTCTTTTCCTTCTTTCTTTTCTAAGTTTTCCCTTTCCTTCCATACCTTCCTTCCCGTCTCCTCTTTCCTTTACTTGCTTTCCTACTACCCAGCTCTTTCCTTCCTTGTATTTATTCCTCTTTACTTTCTTCTTTCTTTTCTTTTCTTTCCTAAGTTTTCCCTGTCCTTTGATTTGTATTGTATTATGTTGTGAACTGCTTTGGGTCCTGTTAGGGAGAAAGGCGGGATAGAAATAAAGAATTATTATTGTCATCTGGCTGTGTGGAAGGGCCCTCAGTGGCTTCAGAGACAGAGTCTGAGGTAGGAACTACTAAGCCACCCTTTCTGAATGATGAATTCCTTCCCTCTGTAGCTCCTCTTTGACTTTCTCTCTTCATTCCCACTTTTTTCTACCTCTCTCTTTCCTCCCTTCATCCTTTCACTTCCTTCTCCGACGCTCCTCCTTTCCTTCCCTTGTCTGTCAATTTCCGCATTCATTCCTTCTCTTTCCTTCCTTCTCTCCCGTTTCCCCTTCCTTGCTTCCTTCCCTCTTCGCTTTCTGCTTTCCCTCCCCATCTTCCTCCCTTCCCTTACACTGTGAATGGCAACAGCCTGAATGGGGCTCAATGGCAGGAAAGGGGGCAACTATTGCACAACTGGCAAAAGGCCAGGGCCCATTTCTTGGCCCCGCTCACTAGCTTCCCAAGCATCTAGGACTGTGTGATGTATTTTCGGATGATGTGCGCAGATCCAAATAAGGTGGCCTTTTGCAGTTGACAGATCATGGTTTTGTCAATGTTTATTGTTTCCAAATGCCAGCTGAGATCTTTTGGCACAGCACCCAGTGTGCTGATGTCCACTGGGACCACCTGTAACTGGCTTATGCCAGAGCCTTTGCAGTTTGATTTTGAGGTCCTGATAATGGTTGAGTTTTTCCTGTTGTTGTTGTTATTATATGGGACATGAATAATAAAAAATAATCCGGCTGTGTGGAAGGGCGAAGTGGCTTCAGGGACAGAGTCTGAGGCTGTGCCTCCTCCTTGGCTTTCTCTCTCTCTTCCTTCCCACTTTTTTTCTACTTCTCTCTTTTCCCCTCCACCCTTTTACTTCCTTCTCCGACGCTCCTTCTTTCTTTCCTTCCTTCCTTCCCTTGTCCCTCCATTTCCTCATTCATTCCTTCTCCTCCTTCTTTTCTTCTCTCCCTTTTTCCCTCCTTGCTTCATTTCCGCTTTCCCTTTTTCCTCCTCCCTTCCCCTCTTCCTCCCTTCCTTTTCTCTGTGAATGGTGCTCAGTGACAGGAAAGGGGGCAACCATTGTACAACCATGGGACAGCTTGCAAAAGGCCAGGGCACATTTCCCCCATGGAGCATCTTGGTCCCGCCCACCACGTGTCTCCTTCCTTCTCCCCTTTTCCCTCCTTGCTTCCTTTCCTCTTCCCTTTCCGCTTTCCCTTTTTCCTTCTCCCTTCCCCTCTCCTTCCCTTCCTTTTGAGCCTGAATGGGGCTCAGTGGCAGGAAAGGGGGCAACCATTGCACAACTTGCAATGGCTGAGATCTTTTGGCACGGCTCCCAGTATGCTGATGACCACTGGGACCACCTGTATTGGTTTATGCCAGAGGCTTTGTAGTTCGATTTTGAGGTCCTGACAATGGTTTAGTTTTTCCTGTTGTTGTTATTATATGGGACATAAATAAATGAAAATAATCATCGGGCTGTGTGGAAGGGCCCTCAGTGGCTTCAGGGACAGAGTCTGAGGCAGGAACCACTCCTAAGGCACCCTTCCTGAATGTTGAATTTCTTCCCTCTGTGCCTCCTCCTTGGCTTTCTCTCCTCTCCCTTCCCACTTTTTCCTACCTCTCTCTTTTTCCCTCAACCCTTTTACTTCCTTCTCCGATGCTCCTTCTTTCCTTCCCTCGTCCCTCCATTTCCTCATTCATTCCTTCTCCTCCTCCCGTCCTTCTCTCACTTTTTCCCACTTTCCTCTTCCCTTTCCGCTTTCCCTTTTTCCTCCTCCCTTCCCCCCCTCCTTCTTTTTGAGCCTGAATGGGGCTCAGTGGCAGGAATGGGGGCAACCATTGCCCAACTTGCAAAAGGCCAGGGCCCATTTCTTGGCCCCGCCCACTCCCTGTCTCCTCCCTCCCTCCCTGCGTGGCGTGATGACATCAGGAGGCCTTCCCCCGCCCACTGAGCCCTCTCCTCCAATAGCAACCTTGGCCCCGCCCCCAACGTCAGTCTCCACGTGGCGGGGTGACGTCAGTTTCAGTTTCGTCACTCAGGCTTGGCCCCGCCTCCTCCTCTTCTTAAGGCGGATTTTCTCGCCGGAACGCCGGGGGGAGTAGGTGGCGCTGAGTGCTTGAACGCCGCTAGGCACTACCCGTGAGATAGAGGGTTCGGCGCTCGCCTCAGCTACCACTCCCCCGCCCTTTTGGTGTCACCACAATTATCCTATGACTATTCTATTAGTATTGTTGTGGTTATTTCTTTCGCCCTCTTTCTTTCTGCCCCGCTTTAGCTCTCAGTCGGTAGAGCATGAGACTCTTAATCCCAGGGTCGTGGGTTCGAGCCCCACATTGGCCCTCTTTCTTTCTGCCCCGCTTTGGCTCTCCGAAAAGTAGGACCAAGCAGGAGACTCCCCCCGTGGAGAGGAACAACCCCATTGGAACCAGAGACGAAGAGGGCAGTTCTCTGTGGGGAGGGATTTGGCCTGGTTTCTCTTTAGAGGAGATCGGCCGAGGCTGAGAAAGTGTGGCCCCAGGCATGGCATCATCGGGATTTGTCTAAAGTCAATACTCTTCAAACATAAAGTAAATATTTGTCGAACTACAAGAAAAGACATTCCATCTGAATATGAGGAAGAACTTCCTGACTGTGAGAGCCGTTCAGCAGTGGAACTCTCTACCTTCCCCGGAGTGTGGTGGAGGCTCCTTCTTTGGAAGCTTTTAAACACAGGCCGGATGGCCATCTGTCAGGGGTGATTTGAATGCAATATTCCTGCTTCTTGGCAGAATGGGGTTGGACTGGATAGCCCATGAGGTCCCTTCCAACTCTTTGATTCTGTGATTCTATGATTACTAGAAAGGCCAACCTCAGTGGATGTCTATTAGCATTTCTCTTTGATCATCTGGAGAGGCCCTGCTCACGCTCCCATCTGTATCGCAAGCGCGATTGGTGGGGACGAGAGAAAGGGCCTTCTCGGTGGTGGCCCCTCGACTCTGGAACTCACTTCCTAAGGACATCAGGCAGGCCCCAACTCTGGCAGTCGTTAGAAGGAGCTTGAAAACGTGGTTGTTCCAGTGTGCCTTCCCAGAATAACAAACCCTTAGCACTCTGTCCTCTGAAGCACTTTACATTGATTTAAGTCTGCCTAGATGCCCCCACCAATGCCGCACCTCTTTATCTCGTCCATGACCAGCATCATTTAAAATCTTAATTACATTTGGCCTACCCATAGATTTTAAGAGTGTGTTGTACTATTGTCAATCGCTTATGTTATTCTGTGATTTATTTTAATTGCATGTATTGTTGTCGCAATTGCTTGTATTTTGTGTTGCGGGCTCGGCCTCATGTAAGCCGCACCGAGTCCCTTGGGGAGATGGTAGCGGGTGAGCTCCCTCTATCAGCTCCAGCTCCTCGTGCGGGGACATGAGAGAAGCCTCCCACAAGGATGATAAAAACATCAAATCATCCAGGCATCCCCTGGGCAACGTCCTTGCAGACGGCCAATTCTCTCACACCAGGAGTCACTCCTGACACCACTAAATAAATAAATAAATAAATAAATAAATTATTGTTATTATTATCAATCAGGAGTTATTTTTCATGGTTTCTCTTTGGAGGAGATCAGCCTAGGCTGAGAAAGTGTGACCCCTGGCATTCCTTCCCTCTGTGCCTCCTCCTTGGCTGTCTCTCTCTCTCTCTTCCTTCCCACTTTTCTACCTCTCCCTTTTTCCCTTTCCTCCCTCCACCCTTTTACTTCCTTCTCCGGGGCTCCTTTCCTTTCTTCTTTCCCTTGTCCCTCCATTTCCTCTTTCCTTCCTCCCTTCTTTTCTCTCCTCCCTCCCCCTCTCCCTCCCTTCCTTTTCTCTGTGAATGGCCACAGCCTGAATGGGACTCAGGGGCAGGAAAAGGGGCCATCATGGGAGAGCTTGCAAGAGGCCAGAGCCCTTTTTTCTTCATCTTTGCCCCTTTTCCTGCCACAGAGCCCCATTCAGGCTGTGGCCATTCAGAGAGTGGAGGGAGGGAGGGAGGGAGGAAGAGATGGTAGCAGGGTATAAATAAAGATTTATTATTAATAATATTATCATCAATCGGGAGTTATTTTTCATGGTTTCTCTTTAGAGGAGATCAGCCAAGGCTGAGAAAGTGTGACCCCGGCATGTCATCATCCGGCTTTCTCTAAAGTGAATACTTTTCAAGCGTTCTTAGAAAGGCCAGCCTCAAAGACTCTCAAGAAGCCTTTCCTGAGTCAAACCCTGGCAGCTGGACTGTCCTTTTGCTCTATTACCAAGAGGTTGCTCTGGATAGGAAACCAGATGTTGCTGAATCAGGTGTGAATTCTGTCCCAGGCTTGAAGACATCCTTTTCTAAACAGCCTTTGTCTTCCCCATCAGTGTTATTACAAAGATATTTTGTGCCTGGTAAAAGCTATGTAGGACAGGGTAGAATTTGTTGTAGATGTATATGTGTGTGTGTGTATATATAAATATATAGAGAGAGATATAGATTATTGTTTATATTGTGTTTTGATACAATTCAAGTGGTCCTCTATAGCAGTGTTTCTCAACCTGGGGGTCGGGACTCCTGGGGGGTCATGAGGGGGTGTCAAAGGGATTGCCAAAGACCGCCATTAAACACAGCATTTTCTGTTGGCCAAGGGAGTTCAGTTTGGGAAGTCTGGCCCAATTCTATCGTTGGTGGGATTGAGATTGCTCTTTGATTGTAGGTTAACTATAAATCCCAGCAACTACAACTCACAAATGTCAAGGTCTATTTTTCCCCAAACCCCACCAATGTTTACATTTGGGCATGTTGAGTATTTGTGCCAGGTTTGGCCCAGATCCATTATTGTTTGAGTCCACAGGCTTGTCTGGATGTAGGTGAACTACAACTCCAAAACTCAAGGTCAATACCCACCAAACCCTTCCAGTATTTTCTGTTGGTCATGGGAGTTGTGTGTGCCAAGATTGGTTCAATTCCATTGTTGGTGGAGTTTGGAATGTTCTTTATTTGTAGGTGAACTATAAATCCCAGCAACTAAAACCCCCAAATGACAAAATCAATCCCCCCCAACCCCACCAGTATTCAAATTTGGGCGTATTGGGTATTGTTGCCGAATTTTGTCCAGTGAATGAAAAATACATCTTGCATACCATATATTTCATTACAATTCATAACAGTAGCAAAATTACAGTTATGGAGGAGCAACAGAAATAATGTATGGTTGGGGGTCACCACAACATGAGGAACTGTATTAAGGGGTCGCAGCATTAGGAAGGTTGAGAACCACTGCTCTATAGCAAAGTCAGGGAGAAATCCAATGCCTCATACAATAGCTATGTCTGCATGCCCAGGATGATGCAAGGACTGACCAACACGGGTGAGGGAATGAAGGCCATAATGAAGGCATAGACACCCAGAACTGGGGAGCTGACCTCACCTTATGAACCTGCCATAAAAGTATACAAACAAACCAAAACAGAATACAACCAAAAGGAGGAGGCGGGGCCAAGCCTCAGCGACGAAACTGAAAGTGACGTCACCACGCGACGTGAGGACTGACGCTGGGGGCGGAGCCAAGGAGGAGAGGGCGGGTGATGTCATCACGCCACGCAGGGAGGAAGGAAGGAGACCGGGAGTGGGCGGGGCCAAGGCGCTCCATGGGGGAAATGGGCTCTGGCCTCTTGCATTCTGCCCCTGAGCCCCATTCAGGCAGGAACGAAAGAGGGAAGGAAGGGAAAGAACAAGCCAAGGATATAAGTGCATTTTTATTATTGTGACCTGGCTGTGTGGAAGGGCCCTCAGTGGCTTCAGAGACAGAGTCTGAGGTAAGAACTACTAAGCCCCCCTTTCTGAGTGTTGGATTCCTCTGTGCCTCCTCCTTGGCTTTCTCTCTCTCTCCTTTCCCACTTGTTTTGTACCTCTCTCTTTCCCTCTTTCCTCCCTCCACCCTTTCACTTCCTTCTCTGGTGTGCATCCCTTCCTTTCTTCTTTCCCTTGTTCCTCCATTACAGCAGGGGTCCTCAAGCTTTTTAAACAGAGGGCCAGGTCACAGTCCCTCAAACTGTTGGGGGGACGGATTATAAATTGAAAAAAAACATGGATTAGTTCCCATGCACACTGCACATATCTTATTTGTAGTGCAAAAACACCTGAAAACAGTACAATAATTATATTTATTAAAATGAAGAACAATTTTAATAAATATAAACTTATTAGTATTTCAATAGGAAGTGTGGACCTGCTTGTGTGTGATGAGATAAGGATGTTGTTGTTATTGCTGTTGTGTGTTTTCAAGTAATTTCAGACTTAGGTTGACCCTGAGCAAGGGCCGGGTAAATTACCTTGGAGGGCCGTATCCGGGCCTTAGTTTGAGGACCCCTGCCTTACAGCTTCAAAGCCTGGCTGGTTGCTGCCTGTGTGTTAGCTGGCCTTGATTGTTTCCTGCCTGGAAATCTTGGAATTGGCCATCTAGATTGGCACCTTGAAGCTTGAAAGCCTGGCTGGTTGCTGCCTGGGGAAATCTTTTGTTGAGAGGTATTATTATTATTGTCATTATTATTATTATCATTATTATTATTTTACTGACACAAAAGCAAAGTATGTTACAGCAAACGAGATCCATATGCTGGATTTCGTATCACAAAATCACAAGCCAAATACTTCCTAAGCGCCTAGGACTGTGTGATGTATTTTCGGATGATGTGCACAGATCCAAGTAAGGTGGCCTTTTGCAGTTGACAGATCGTGATTTTGTCAGTGTTTATTGTTTCCAAATGCCAGCTGAGATCTTTTGGCACAGCTCCCAGTATGCTGATGACCACTGGGACCACCTGTACTGGTTTATGCCAGAGCCTTTGCAGTTCGATTTTGAGATCCTGGTAACACTGTTCTACAAATTTTCAGTTTTTCTTAGTTACGGAAACGAAATGTGCCGTTTCTTAATAAATTTAACATGCTGAATTCAAATATAATAATTAAATGTGTTAATTGGCTCTGGTTTTTATGCAACAGCTATTTCAATTTTCTCCACAATAGGTAATTCGTTCATATTATGATAATGCGCCTAACCTTACTGCATGTGTATTTACTAAATTTTAGTCAAATTATATTGCCAATAGTTTATACATTAGAAATATTTATTTAATTAGTCTATTGTTTATGTTTGTGCAGTAAGAAACTATATTAGTAGGCCTAATGCAGTTGAAAAGTCTGAAAGTTTAAATGTCGCTTTAATCGTGACATTAGTTTATATCGTGTTTGCTTCTCTTGACTTTTCTTTTGTATTCAAGGAAAGGATTGTCTCTTACAATGCTCCAGCAGTAGTCTGACAGCATTGATGGAGTCGATTGGCCTTGATATCTTTTTTCCATAGTGCTTTATTTACACACGTGCGTTGCATAACTACAGTAAAAAGAACAATGTAAAACGATGTGTAACGATACTGTCTCAGTCTTCAACTCACTGACCCTCACCGTTCAAAAGTCTGGCCTTATATAGGGCTTTCTGGCTTTTGCACACAGCACTAATACTGTGCCATCAAACTTTCTAGAGTATTCTAGAATCTTCCATATATTCTAGAATAAAAACTAGAGCCAATATACATTTTTAAATGTCATTTTCGTTTTCAGCACCCCAAAATCATAAAAGAACAACTGTGCTGGTGCAGCTGTACCAGGAGCTCCTATTTTGTTTGCTTTGCAGTTAATGTTTGTTTGCAACCTCAGGTTTGGGATTTTGCAGCAGGGTGGCTTCCTGTTATAGGCTGCAACCATAGGGTAAGCCACCTGCCAATTATAGTTAGGATCCCTGGTCCCGCCTCCTTTTTGCCTTTTGGAGGGAAAGGGCCATTTTTCAGTTAGTTACAGCAAGAGAAGCCAAGGCAGAGGATGCATACAGACATTCCTCCTGTCCAAAAGCTTCGTCTTTTAAGACTTCCTGGGGAAGAACAGATTGAAGGCTTCTACGGATTCCCAAAGGGTTCCAGGGAACAGCTTCACAGCCCTGAGGACCTCCAGAGGGAATAACAGCTCTTCATCTTCAGCTAAGTGATTTCAAGCCTGATGGTACATCTGTTTCGGTTCCGAGACGCAGTTCAGCCGGTAGCAGACTCAAACCAGTTAGGTTTAAGTTCACAGCAGCATGGGAGGAGCTTTAAAGGGGAGTTTTTCTCTTAAAGTTTTCTTGAAGATAGTGCCTGTTTCTTGCAAACAAGACTGCAAAGCCAATAGACTTTAGAAACTTTACAATTCTTGCTTGTTCATTAATAAAGACTGTTGTATTTAAGCTCCAAGTCTCCTAAAGCCTGTTTAATAGGAGAAATTCCTCTAAAGGTTCTTTCTTGGGCCTCCGGACTTCCCGCTGGACGCAAGCCTTGCATCCTCTTTTAGAAGCATTTAATTTCGGCTCCAGCGGCGACAGCACAACAACTATTTTCAGGCCCGCAACTTTTTCTCCGTTGAACAATGTAATGGTTGAGTTTTTCCTGTTGTTGTTGTTATTATATGGGACATGAATAATAAAAAGTAATAATCGGGCTGTGTGGAAGGGCCCTCAGTGGGTTCAGGAACAGAGTCTGAGGCAGGAACCACTACTAAGGCACCCTTTTTGAATCTTGAACTCCTTCCTTCTGTGCCTCCTCCTTGGCTTTCTCTCTCTCTTCCTTCCCACTTTGTTCTACCTCTCCCTTTTCCCCTCTACCCTTTTACTTCCTTCTCCTTCGCTCCTTCTTTCCTTCCTTCCCTTGTCCTTCCATTTCCTCCTTCCTTCCTTCTCTCCCTTTTTCCCTCCTTGCTTCCTTTCCTCTTTCCCTTTTTCCTCCTCCCTTCCCCTCTCTTTCTCGCTTCCTTTTCTCTGTGAATGGCAACAGCCTGAATGGAGCTCAATGGCAGGAATGGGGGCAACCATTGCCCAACTTGCAAAAGGCCAGGGCCCATTTCTTGGCCCGCCCACTCCCTGTGTCCTTCCTGCGTGGCGTGATGACATCAGGAGATCTTCCCCCGCCCACTGGCAGCCTTGGCCCCGCCCCCAACGTCAGTCCCCACGTTGCGTGGCGACGTCACTTTCAGTTTCGTAGGTCAGGCTTGGCCCCGCCTCCTCTTCTTAAGGCGGTTTTCCTGGCAGGAATGCCGGGGGGAGGCGGTGGAGCAGTGGTGTGAGCGCTTGCCTAGGACCCTTGAGGCACTGGGTTCGATGCTCGAGTCAGCCACCACTCCCCCGCCCTTTTGGCGCTCTCATAATTATTAGGGGATTATTGTAATACTATGATGGATATTTTTTTTTCTTCACCTTTGCCCCTTTTCCTGCCACAGAGCCCCATTCAGGCTGTGGCCATTCAGAGAGTGGAGGGAGGGAGGAAGAGGGGGAGGGAGGAGAGGAAGCGGAAAGGGAAGAGGGGAGGAAGCAAGGAAGGAGCATTTCTGTGTTCTCAAGTAATATGCTGTGTCCAGTTTGGTGTACATTATTATTTTAGATACTTTTGGTTTTATTCTGTATTGTATTTATTTTATGCAATGTTTTCAAGCACATGGTGCCATATGTAATCCACTCCAAGTCTCTTTGGGAGGATGGGGTACAAAAATAAAGTTGTTGTTATTATTATTATTATTGGTTTATCGAGTGTTCTGCTATGGCGGACTTTTCTGGTTGAATTAGATAGCAGAAGAAGAAATGCAACCTAGAACACAATTGCAGACGGCCAATTTTCTCACACCAGAAGCGACTTGCAGTTATTTCTGGATGTCATTATGCTTTATGTGACTGTTATCTTGTATTTTATATTACATGTCCTTTGATTTGCATTGTATTATGTTGTGAGCTGCTTTGGGTCTCGTTAGGGAGAAAAGCATATTTAAAAAAGGAATTTTAAACCTCCAGACTGGATTACTGCAATGCGCTCTACCTGGGACTGCCCTTGAAAACAGCTCGGAAACTCCAATTGGTCCAACGGGCAGCAGCCAGGATGTTAACTGGGGCCCACTACAGAGAGAGATCAACCCTTCTGTTTAAGGAGCTCCACTGGCTGCCGTTTATTTTCCGAGCCCAATTTAAGGTGCAGGTGCTTACCTACAAAGCCCTGAACGGTTTGGGACCACCCTACCTGCATGACCCTATCGTTGTCTACGAACCCACACGTTCACTCCGGTCATCTGGAGAGACCCTGCTCGTGATCCCGCCCGCGTCACAAGCGCGCTTGGTGGAGACACGAGACAGGGCCTTCTCTGTGGTGGTTCCCCGCCTCTGGAATGCCCTCCCGAAAGACCTCAGACAAGCCCCTACATTGGCAGTCTTCAGAAAGAATTTGAAGACCTGGCTGTTCCAATGTGCCTTCTCAGACTAGGAATCCCCAGTACCAAATCCCAGAAGCACTTTAATCAGAACCAAGATCATTGCACACCGCACACCGCACTTATATTATAACCCCATATTCCTCCGACACATCAGCACTTTTAATCTTGTACCCCTACTCTGGCCGGCTCAATTTTTGGAATTGGATCGGCAGCCAGTGGAGCTGACATAACAGAGGGGTGCTATGCTCCCTGTATGGCGCTCCGGTAAGTACTCTGAACAGTCTTCATAGGCAACCCCACGTAGAGTGCGTTGCAGTAATCTAATCGGGATTTATTTATTAGTAATCGAATAAATTAATAAAAATAATGACATTGCTGTGTGGAAGGGCCCCCAGTGGCTTCAGGGACAGAGTCTGAGATAGGAACCACTAACTAAGCCACTCTGTCTGAATGTTGAATTCAGGAAGTTCTTCCTCATGTTCAGATGGAATCTCCTTTCTTGTAGTTTGAAGCCATTGTTCCGCGTCCTAGTCTCCAGGGAAGCAGAAAACAAGCTTGCTCCCTCCTCCCTGCGGCTTCCTCTCACATATTTATACATGGTTATCATATCCCCTCTCAGCCTTCTCTTCTTCAGGCTAAACATGCCCAGCTCCTTAAGCCGCTCCTCATAGGGCTTGTTCTCCAGATCATTTATTATTTTAGTCGCTCTCTTCTGGACACATTCCAGCTTGTCAATATCTCTCTTGAATTGTGGTGCCCAGAATTGGACACAATATTCCATTCCATTCATTCCTTCTCTTTCCTTCCTTCTCTCCCTTTTCCCCTTCCTTGCTTCCTTCCCTCTTCGCTTTCTGCTTTCCCTCCCCCTCTCCCTCCCTTCCTTTTCTCTGTGAATGGCAACAGCCTGAATGGGGCTCAATGGCAGGAATGGGTCCACGTGGCGGGGTAACGTCAGTTTCAGTTTCGTCATTCAGGCTTGGCCCCGCCTCCTCCTCCTCCTCTTAAGGCGGATTTTCTCGCCAGAACGCCGGGGGGAGTAGGTGGCGCTGAGTGCTTGAACGCCGCTAGGCACTACCCGTGAGATAGAGGGTTCGGCGCTCGCCTCAGCTACCACTCCCCCGCCGTTTTGGCGTCACCACAATCATCCTATTCCTATCCTATTAGTATTGTTGTGGTTATTTCTTTGGCCCTCTTTCTTTTTGCCCCGCTTTGGCTCTCCGAAAAGTAGGACCAAGCAGGAGACTCCCCCGTGGAGAGCAACAACCCCTTTGGAACCAGAGACGAAGAGGGCAGTTCTCTGTGGGGAGGGATTTGGCCTGGTTTCTCTTTAGAGGAGATCAGCCGAGGCTGAGAAAGTGTGACCACAGGCATCGTCGGGATTTGTCTAAAGTCAATACTCTTCAAACATTATAAAGTAAATATTCGTGGAACTACAAGAAAAGACATTCCATCTGAACATGAGGAAGAACTTCCTGACTGTGAGAGCCGTTCAGCAGTGGAACTCTCTGCCTTCCCCGGAGTGTGGTGGAGACTCCTTCTTTGGAAGCTTTTAAACAGAGGCCGAATGGCCATCTGTCAGGGGTGATTTGAATGCAGTGTTCCTGCTTCTTGGCAGAATGGGGTTGGACTGGATGGCCCATGAGGTCTCTTCCAACTCTTTGATTCTGAGATTCTATGATTACTAGAAAGGCCAACCTCAGTGGATGTCTATTAGCATTTCTCTTTGATCATCTGGAGAGGCCCCGCTCGCGCTCCCATCTGTATCGCAAGCGCGATTGGTGGGGACGAGAGAGAGAGGGCCTTCTCGGTGGTGGCCCCTCGACTCTGGAACTCACTTCCTAAGGACATCAGCCAGGCCCCAACTCTGGCAGTCTTTAGAAGGAGCTTGAAAACGTGGTTGTTCCAGTGTTAATTCCCAGAAAATTCCCACTCTGTCCTCTAAAGCACTTTACATTGATCTAAGTCTGCCTAGATGCCCCCACCAACGCCACACCTCTTTATCTCGCCCATGACCAGCATCATTTGAAATCTTAATTACATTTGGCCTAGCCATAGATTTTAAAAGAGTGTTGTACTATTGTCAATCGCTTATGTTATTCTATGTGATTTATTTTATTGCATGTATTGTTGTCGTTATTGCTTGTATTTTGTGTTGCGGGCTCGGCCTCATGTAAGCCACACCGAGTCCCTTGGGGAGATGGTAGCGGGGTATAAATAAAGATGAGCCCCCGATGGCGCAGTGGGTTAAACCCTTGTGCCGGCAAGACTGAAGACTGACAGGTTGCACCTTCGAATCCGCGGAGAGGCAGATGAGCTCCCTCTATCAGCTCCAGCTCCTGATGCGGGAACATGAGAGAAGCCTCCCACAAAGATGATAAAAACATCAAATCATCCAGGCGTCCCCAGGGCAACGTCATGCAGACGGCCAATTCTCTCACACCAGGAGTCACTCCTGACACGACAAAAAAACGAATTATTATTATTATTATTATTATTATTATCAATCGGGAGTTATTTTTCATGGTTTCTCTTTGGAGGAGATCAGCCAAGGCTGAGAAAGTGTGACCCCTGGCATGTCATCGTCCAGCTTTGTCTAAAGTGAATACTTTTCAAGCGTTATTAGAAAGGCCAGCCTCAAAGACTGTCAAGAAGCCTTTCCTGAGTCAAACCCTGGCAGCTGGACTGTACTTTTGCTCTATTACCAATATGTCCAACCCTATATTGCTCTCATTAATGTAAAATTAGGACAGTTTTAAAATGAAAATAGTACTTTGGGAATGAATCTAAACAGCACTTTCCCATCCTTTAAGAGTAAGAGAAATATTTGAAAAACAGATGAAAAGCATGGGTAGGTATTTTTCATGGTTTTGGAAAGGTTAACCCAGGCTGAGATTTTGGCAATAATTTGAGTATTTTCCAAACATGATCAGAGAGACCAACCTCAAAGATGGCCAGGAAGCATTTCTTGAGTCAAAGACTCCTACTTGTATTGCAGTCCTAATTATTAAAAATTGATTATTGTGTTGTCAAAGGTTTTCGTGGCCGGAATCACTGCGTTGCTGTTTGTTTTCCGGGCTGCATGACCATGTTCCAGAAGCATACTCCCTGATATTTCACCCACATCTATGGCAGGCATCCTCAGAGGTTGTGAGGTCTGTAGGAAACTAGGAAAGTGGGGTTTGAGGCAGGTGTAGATGTTGCAATTGACCATCTTTGATTGGCACCCTGAAGCCTTGCAGCTTCAAAGTCTGACTGGTTGCTGCCTGGGATAATCCTTTATTGGGAGGTGTTACCTGGCCTTGATTGTTTCATGGAAAGAAAAATGGGTTCCCCTGACACTGTGGAGACCAAAATCCACTGATTGTGGCAATATGAAAACAGCCAAATTAACTAAATGTATATATTACACATACACATATAAAAAAAAACAGGACTGCCACATTCATATGAAGTAGAAACAACTGGTCTTCTCTTGAAATAAAAAACACAGTCTTTGTGTGAGTAAATGTCCTAGTCTTTGTTGAGCAATATACCCTGCAAGAAGTTTTATTCTGTGGCGAGTATAGAATAAAGCTTCTTGCAGGGTATATTGCTCAACAAAGACTAGCTGATCCACCCCTCCAGAAGACACTAGGTGAATTGCTCACCTCAAAAGTTCAGCTTTTCTTGATTGTTTCCTGTCAGGGACTCCCCGTTTTCTGAGTCTTGTTCTTTATTTACTGTCCTGATTTTAAGAGTTGTTTTTAATACTGGTAGCCAGATTTGGTCCATTTTCATGGTTTCCTCCTTTCTGATGAAATGGTCCACATACTTGTGGATTTCAGTGGCTTCTCTGTGTAGTCTGACACGATCGTTGTTAGAGTGGTCCAGCATTTCTGTTTTCTCACATAATATGCTGTGTCCAGGTTGGTTTACATTATTATTTTATATGCATTCGGTTTCATTCTGTATTGTATTGTGTGTTTATTTTATGCAATGTTTTAAAGCACATTGAGCCATATGTAAGCCGCCCCGAGTCCCTTTGGAGAGATGGAGGTGGGGTACAAAAATGAAGTTGTTATTATTAGTAGTACTAGCTGTCCCCTGCCATGTGTTGCTGTGGCCCAGTCTGGTGACCTTGAAAATATAGTAATGAGAAAGTGTTGGTTTGTAATATATGCAATTTCTTTATGTTTGAGGGTAAACAGTCCTTTCTTTGTTAGTGTTGATATAGGGAATGTCTGGTTTGTCTACTTTGGAACATGGAACATATTATTGTCCTTCATTAGGGGTCCCTTTCAAATCTATGATATTACATCTATCATATACATGTGTGTGTGAATCATATATCTATCTATCTATATCTATGGCTGGATGGCTCTCTGTCAGGAGGGCTTTGATCCTGTTTTCTTGCCCAGGTGAAGGGAGGTGGACTGAATGGCCTTTAAGCAGTATTTCTCAAGCTGTGATTGTGTTCATTGTAATGTTATATTGTTAATGTATTCATATGTTTTAATGTAATTATGATGTTGTTGCTTGTTGCTTCTGTTTTGTTTTTGTTTTGCTGTAATATGTTGTCTGGGCTTGGCCTCATGTAAGCCACCCTGAGTCCCTGTTGAGGAGATGGTGGCAGGGTATAAATAAAGATGATGATGATGATGATTATTATTATTCGTATGGTTTTGCGCATGTGTTGTAATGTATTTTTTTGTTTGTTGGTTTTTAAAGTCTCTTCCTCTGTGGTTTTCAGTGTTTTTATGAGTGATGGTCACTTGTTGGCCTGAGAGGTGTATTGTGTCCAAATTTGGTGTCAATTCGTCCAGTGGTTTTTGAGTTATGTTAATCCTACAAATGAACATTACGTTTTTATTTATATAGATTTGCCCGTTACACTACAAATGTGACTGGACAATGCGACTGGGAAATGATTTTAGTAAGGAGACACTGTTTTTATTGGTTTTGTGTGGTTTTGTATGGTGACCTCTGAGGGGAGGTCATGAGGGGGTGTCAGAGGGGTTGCCAAACACCACCAGAAAGTACATTATTATCTCTTGGTTGTGGGAGTTCCGTGTGGGAGGGTTGGCCCACTTCAATCGTTGCTGGGGTTCGAATGCTCTTTAATTGTAGGTGAACTATCCATCCCATCAACGACAACTCCCAAATGCCTATTTCCACCAAACTCCACCAGTGTTCACATTTGGGCATATGGAGTATTCGTGGCAAGTTTGGTCTAGATCCTTCATTGTTTGAGTCCACAGTGCTCTCTGGATGTAGGTGAACTACAACTCCCAAACTCAAGGTTTATGCCCACCAAACCCTTCCAGAACCCTTTTCCTTCCTTGCTTCTTCCCCTCTTCCCTTACCGCTTCCTCTCCTCCCTCCCCCTCCCTTCCTTCCTTTGCTCTCTGAATGGCCACAGCCTGAATGGGGCTCTGTGGCAGGAAAAGGGGCAAAGGTGAAGAAAAAAATATCACTCATGATATTATAATAATCTCCTAATAATTATGAGAGGACCAAAAGGGCGGGGGAGGGGTGGCTGACTCGAGCACCGAACCCTCTGTCTCAAGGGTCCTCGTCCAGCGCTCCCGCCACTGCTCCACCGCCTCCCCCCGGCAACCCGGCCCGGAAAACCGCCTTAAGGAGAGGAGGAGGCGGGGCCAAGCGTGACCTACGACACTGAAACTGACGTCATCCCGCTACGTGGGGGACTGATGCTGGGGGCGGGGCCAAGGAGGAGAGGGCCCAATGGGCGGGGGATGTCATCACGCCACGCAGGGAGGGAGGAAGGAAGGCGACAGGAGTGGGCGGGACCAAGGGGCTCCATGGGGGAAATGGGCTCCGGCCTCATGCAATCTGCCCCTGAGCCCCATTCAGGCAGGAAAGAAAGTGGGAAGGAAGAGAAAGACAAAGCCAAGGATATAAATGCATTATTATTATTGTGACCTGGCTGTGTGGAGGGGCCCTCACTGGCTTCAGAGACAGAGTCTGAGGTAAGAAGCACTGAGCCCCCCTTTCTGAATGTTGGACTCCTTCCCTCTGGGCCTCCTCTCTGGCTTTCCCTCTTTCCCCCTTCAGACTTGTTTTCTACCTCTCTCTTTCCCTCTTTCCTCCCTCCACCCTTTTACTTCCTTCTCCAACGCTCCTTATTTCTTTCCTTCCTTCCTTCCCTTGTCCCTCCATTTCCTCATTCATTCCTTCTCCTCCTTCCTTCCTTCTCTCCCCTTTTCGCTCCTTGCTTCTGCTTTCTGCTTTCCCTCCCCCTCTCCCTCCCTTCCTTTTCTCTCTGAATGGCAACAGCCTGAATGGGGCTCAATGGCAGGAATGGGGGCAACCATTGCAGAACCATTTCTAGGCCCCGCCCACTCCCTGTCTCCTTCCTCCCTCCCTCCGTGGCGTGATGACATCAGGAGGCCTTCCCCGCCCACTGGGCCCTCTCCTCCAATAGCAACCTTGGCCCCGCCCCCAACGTCAGTCTCCACGTGGCGGGGTGACGTCAGTTTCATTTTCGTCACTCAGGCTTGGCCCCGCCTCCTCCTCTTAAGGCGGATTTTCTCGCCAGAACGCCGGGGGGAGTAGGTGGCGCTGAGTGCTTGAACGCCGCTAGGCACTACCCGTGAGATAGAGGGTTCGGCGCTCGCCTCAGCTACCACTCCCCCGCCGTTTTGGCGTCACCACAATTATCCTGTTCCTATTCTATTAGTCTTGTGGTGGTTATTTCTTTCGCCCTCTTTCTTTCTGCCCCGCTTTAGCTCTCAGTCGGTAGAGCATGAGACTCTTAATCCCAGGGTCGTGGGTTCGAGCCCCACGTTGGCCCTCGATTGACAATAGTACAACACACTCTTAAAATCTACGACTAGGCCAAATGTAATTAAGATTTAAAATGATGCTGGTCATGGACGAGATAAAGAGGTGTGGCGTTGGTGGGGGCATCTAGGCAGACTTAGATCAATGTAAAGTGCTTTAGAGGACAGAGTGCTCAGGGTTCATTATTCTGGGAATTCACACTGGAACAACCACGTTTTCAAGCTCCTTCTAAAGACTGCCAGAGTTGGGGCCTGCCTGATGTCCTTAGGAAGTGAGTTCCAGAGTCGAGGGGCCACCACCGAGAAGGCCCTCTCTCTCGTCCCCACCAATCGCGCTTGCGATACAGATGGGAGCGCGAGCGGGGCCTCTCCAGATGATCAAAGAGAAATGCTAATAGACATCCACTGAGGTTGGCTTTTCTAGTAATCATAGAATCACAGAATCAAAGAGTTGGAAGGGACCTCATGGGCTATCCAGTCCAACCCCATTCTGCCAAGAAGCAGGAATATTGCATTCAAATCACCCCTGACAGATGGCCATCCAGCCTGTGTTTAAAAGCTTCCAAAGAAGGAGCCTCCACCACACTCCGGGGAAGGCAGAGAGTTCCACTGCTGAACGGCTCTCACAGTCAGGAAGTTCTTCCTCATGTTCAGATGGAATGTCTTTTCTTGTAGTTCGACAAATATTTACTTTATAATGTTTGAAGAGTATTGACTTTAGTCAAATCCCGATGATGCCATGCCTGGGGCCACACTTTCTCATCCTCGGCTGATCTCCTCTAAAGAGAAACCAGGCCAAATCCCTCCCCACAGAGAACTGCCCTCTTCGTCTCTGGTTCAAATGGGGTTGTTGCTCTCCACGGGGGAGTCTCCTGCTTGGTCCTACTTTTCGGAGAGCCAAAGCGGGGCAGAAAGAAAGAGGGCCAACGTGGGGCTCGAACCCACGACCCTGGGATTAAGAGTCTCATGCTCTACCGACTGAGAGCTAAAGCGGGGCAGAAAGAAAGAGGGCGAAAGAAATAACCACAACAACACTAACAGAATAGTCATAGGATAATTGTGGTGACGCCAAAAGGGCGGGGGAGTGGTAGCTGAGGCGAGCGCCGAACCCTCTATCTCACGGGTAGTGCCTAGCGGCGTTCAAGCACTCAGCGCCACCTACTCCCCCCGGCGTTCTGGCGAGAAAATCCGCCTTAAGAGGAGGAGGAGGAGGCGGGGCCAAGCCCGAGTGACGAAACTGAAACTGACGTCACCCCGCCACGTGGAGACTGACGTTGGGGGCGGGGCCAAGGTTGCTATTGGAGGAGAGGGCCCAGTGGGCGGGGGAAGGCCTCCTGATGTCATCACGCCACGCAGGCAGGGAGGGAGGAGACAGGGAGTGGGCGGGGCCAAGAAATGGGCCCTTGCCTTTTGCAAGTTGTGCAATGGTTGCCCCCATTCCTGCCACTGAGCCCCATTCAGGCTCAAAAGGAAGGGGGGGGGGGAAGGGAGGAGGAAAAAGGGAAAGCGGAAAGGGAAGAGGAAAGTGGGAAAAAGTGAGAGAAGGAAGGGAGGAGGAGAAGGAATGAATGAGGAAATGGAGGGACAAGGGAAGGAAAGAAGGAGCATAGGAGAAGGAAGTAAAAGGGTTGAGGGAAAAAGAGAGAGGTAGGAAAAAGTGGGAAGGGAGAGGAGAGAAAGCCAAGGAGGAGGCACAGAGGGAAGGAATTCAACATTCAGGAAGGGTGCCTTAGGAGTGGTTCCTGCCTCAGACTCTGTCCCTGAAGCCACTGAGGGCCCTTCCACACAGCCCGATGATTATTTTCATTTATTTATGTCCCATATAATAACAACAACAACAGGAAAAACTAAACCATTGTCAGGACCTCAAAATCGAACTACAAAGGCTCTGGCATAAACCAATACAGGTGGTCCCAGTGGTCATCAGCATACTGGGAGCCTTGCCAAAAGATCTCAGCCATTGCAAGTTGTGCAATGGTTGCCCCCTTTCCTGCCACTGAGCCCCATTCAGGCTCAAAAGGAAGGGAGGGAGAGGGGAAGGGAGAAGGAAAAAGGGAAAGCGGAAAGGGAAGAGGAAAGGAAGCAAGGAGGGAAAAAGGGAGAAGGAAGGAGACACGTGGTGGGCGGGACCAAGATGCTCCATGGGGGAAATGGGCCCTGGCCTTTTGCAAGCTGTCCCATGGTTGTACAATGGTTGCCCCCTTTCCTGTCACTGAGCACCATTCACAGAGAAAAGGAAGGGAGGAAGAGGGGAAGGGAGGAGGAAAAAGGGAAAGCGGAAATGAAGCAAGGAGGGAAAAAGGGAGAGAAGAAAAGAAGGAGGAGAAGGAATGAATGAGGAAATGGAGGGACAAGGGAAGGAAGGAAGGAAGGAAGGAAGGAAGGAAGGAAAGAAGGAGCGAAGGAGAAGGAAGTAAAAGGGTGGAGGGAAAAAGAGAGAAGTAGAAAAAAAGTGGGAAGGAAGAGAGAGAGGAAACCCAAGGAGGAGGCACAGAGGGAAGGAGTTCAACATTCAGAAAGGGTGCCTTAGTGGTTCCTGCCTCAGACTCTGTCCCTGAAGCCACTTCGCCCTTCCACACAGCCGGATTATTTTTTATTATTCATGTCCCATATAATAACAACAACAACAACAACAGGAAAAACTCAACCATTATCAGGACCTCAAAATCAAACTGCAAAGGCTCTGGCATAAGCCAGTTACAGGTGGTCCCAGTGGACATCAGCACACTGGGTGCTGTGCCAAAAGATCTCAGCTGGCATTTGGAAACAATAAACATTGACAAAACCATGATCTGTCAACTGCAAAAGGCCACCTTATTTGGATCTGCGCACATCATCCGAAAATACATCACACAGTCCTAGATGCTTGGGAAGCTAGTGAGCGGGGCCAAGAAATGGGCCCTGGCCTTTTGCCAGTTGTGCAATAGTTGCCCCCTTTCCTGCCATTGAGCCCCATTCAGGCTGTTGCCATTCACAGTGTAAGGGAAGGGAGGAAGATGGGGAGGGAAAGCAGAAAGTGAAGAGGGAAGGAAGCAAGGAAGGGGAAACGGGAGAGAAGGAAGGAAAGAGAAGGAATGAATGCGGAAATTGACAGACAAGGGAAGGAAAGGAGGAGCGTCAGAGAAGGAAGTGAAAGGATGAAGGGAGGAAAGAGAAAAAGAGGTAGAAAAAAGTGGGAATGAAGAGAGAAAGCCAAAGAGGAGCTACAGAGGGAAGGAATTCATCATTCAGAAAGGGTGGCTTAGTAATTCCTACCTCAGACTCTGTCTCTGAAGCCACTGAGGGCCCTTCCACACAGCCAGATGACAATAATAATTCTTTATTTCTATCCCGCCTTTTCTCCCTAACAGGACCCAAAGCAGTTCACAACATAATACAATACAAATCAAAGGACAGGGAAAACTTAGGAAAGAAAAGAAAGAAGAAAGTAAAGAGGAATAAATACAAGGAAGGAAAGAGCTGGGTAGTAGGAAAGCAAGTAAAGGAAAGAGGAGACGGGAAGGAAGGTATGGAAGGAAAGGGAAAACTTAGAAAAGAAAGAAGGAAAAGAGGAAGGAATGGAAGGAAGTGCAGTGAACTAGGAAAAGAAAAAAGGTAAGAGAGAAATAAAAGGAAGGAAGGGAGAAAGGGAAAAAGGAAGGGAAGGAAGAGAAGGAAGGAGACGGATGGATGGAAGGAAGGAAAGAACAGGGCAGGGCAATAGGAAAGGAAGAAAGGGAAAAAGCGAGGGAAGGAAACGAGGAAAGGAATGGATGGAAGGGAGAAAGGGAAGAAAAGGAAGGAAGGAAAAGGGGAAAAGAAGAAAAGGAAAGTTTAAAAAGAAAGGAAAAGGAGGAAAGGAATTGAAAGGAGGAAAGGAACAATAATCCTCAAAACCATAAAATATCTAAAGCTGTAAAATTAAAATACAAGACAAAAATCACACAAAGCATAATAACATCCAGAAATAACTGCTTCTGGTGTGAGAGAATTGGCCGTTTGCAATTGTGTTGTAGGTTGTGTTTCTTTCATCTGCTATCTAATGCAACCAGAGAAGTCAGCCATAGCAGAACACTTGATAACGCAATAGTAATAATGCTACTAATAATAACAATTTTATTTTTGTACCCCACCTCCATCTCCCCAAAGGGAATCGGGGCGGCTTACATATGGCTCAATGTGCTTTAAAACATTGCATAAAATAAACACACAATACAATACAGAATGAATCAAAAGCATATAAAATAATAATGGGAATCAACCTGGACACAGCATATTATTTGAGAGCACAGAAATGCTGGACCACTCCCACAACCACCATGTCGGACTACACAGAGAAGCCACTGAAATCCACAAGCATGTGGCCAATTTCAACAGAAAGGAGAAAACCATGAAAATGAACAGAATCTGGCTACCAGTATTAAAAACAACTCTAAAATTAGGACAGTAAATAAAGAACAAGACTCAGAAAGCAGGGGAATCACAGACAGGAAACAATGCAGGCCAGCTAAGACCTCCCAACTAAGGATTTCCCCAGGCAGCAACCAACCAGGCTTTCAAGCTACAAGACCATCAAATGCTAATCAAGGTGGCCAATTGCAACTTTCACACTTTACTCCAACAGACAAGGAGTTCTTTCTCCCACCCTGGACATTCTTCCATAGATATATAAACCCAATTTTCCCAATTTCCAACAGATCTCATAACCTCTGGGGATGCCTGTCATAGATGCAAGCAAAATGTCAGAAGAGAATGCTTGTGGAATATGGCCATATAGCACAGAAAATTTTCGACAACACAATAGTTAATGTTTAATAGACTAAGACTACAATACAACTGGGAGCCTTTGACTCAGGCAATGGTTCTTGACCCTCCTTGAGGTTGGTCTCTCTGATCATGTTTGGAAAATACTCAAATTATTGCCAAAATCTGCAAGGTGTGACTTCTGAGGCCACACTTTCTCAGCCTGGGTTAACATTTCCAAAACCATGAAAAATACCTACCCATGGGTAACTGTGCTCTCCATCTGTTCTTCAAATATTTCTCTTACTGTTTAGATTAATTCCCAAAGTACTGTGTTTATTTTTAAATTGTCCTAATTTTATATTAATGAGAGCAATATAGGGCTGGACACATTGGTAATAGAGCAAAAGGACAGTCCAGCTGCCAGGGTTTGACTCAGGAAAGGCTTCTGGACAGTCTTTTCCTCAGGAAATGCTAATAGACATCCATTGAGGTTGGCCTTTCTAGTAATCATAGAATCAAAGAGTTGGAAGAGACCTCATGGGCCATTCAGTCCAACCCCATTCTGCCAAGAAGCAGGAATATTGCATTCAAAGCACCCCTGAGAGACGACCATCCAGCCTCTGTTTAAAAGCTTCCAAAGGAGGAGCCTCCACCACACTCTGGGGCAGAGAGTTCCACTGCTGAACAGCTCTCACAGTCAGGAAGTTCTTCCTCATGTTCAGATGGAATCTCCTTTCTTGTAGTTTGACGAATATTTACTTTATTTACTTTATAATGTGTGAAGAATATTTACTTTAGACAAATCCCGATGATGCCATGCCTGGGATCACACTTTCTCAGCCTCGGCTGATCTCCTCTAAAGAGAAACCAGGCCAAATCCCTCCCCATCTTATGAACCTCCCCACTTCGTCTCTGGTTCAAATGGGGTTGTTGCTCTCCACGGGGGGAGTCTCCTGCTTGGTCCTACTGAAGGGAACTATTTCAATAGGCAAATGTGGTGAATCTAAAAAAAAAGACAATTAGTCTCCATGAGGTTTGAAGCAAAAATCTCTTTTTATTTCAAGTGCGGCCGCACTGAGACAGGAGCAACTAGACAATCAGATGTCTATCAAAAAGGCTGCCTGTGCCATCTGATCTTTTCAATCTGATTCTTATACCCTTCTTCTGCCACGTCATGAACAGATCCACCCCTCTTCCAAACTTCCTTTCAAAACATCTTCTTTCACCTCCTTCCCTTTCAACTCTACAAGGACAGAGCCCTTTCACCCACTTTAGAGTCTCGTACTCATGTTATGACTGCAGATCCTTGGATGTCATGTTGTCCTACGTCCTTCAGCCCTGCATCCTGTTCTTTCCTGTTCTCTTCCAAAACTGTCTCTCCTCTTGTGCTTGCGCCTTTTCTATGGCAAAGGACAAGACTCTTCCTTAGGCTTTTATAGTTTTCAGCATTTTCCCAATAGGCACTAATAATTTCCTAATAAGCTCTATTCACCCCTTTCACTTGGCTCCCAACGTGGGGCTCGAACCCACGACCCTGGGATTAAGAGTCTCATGCTCTACCGACTGAGAGCTAAAGCGGGGCAGAAAGAAAGAGGGCGAAAGAAATAACCACAACAACACTAACAGAATAGTAATAGGATAATTGTGGTGACGCCAAAACGGCGGGGGAGTGGTAGCTGAGGCGAGCGCCGAACCCTCTATCTCACGGGTAGTGCCTAGCGGCGTTCAAGCACTCAGCGCCACCTACTCCCCCCGGCGTTCTGGCGAGAAAATCCGCCTTAAGAGGAGGAGGAGGAGGCGGGGCCAAGCCTGAGCGACGAAACTGAAAGTGACGTCACCCCGCCACGTGGAGACTGACGTTGGGGGCGGGGCCAAGGTTGCTATTGGAGGAGAGGGCCCAGTGGGCGGGGGAAGGCCTCCTGATGTCATCACGCCACGCAGGGAGGGAGGGAGGAGACAGGGAGTGGGCGGGGCCTAGAAATGGGCCCTGGCCTTTTCCAAGTTCTGCAATGGTTGCCCCTTTCCTGCCATTGAGCCCCATTCAGGCTGTTGCCATTCAGAGAGAAAAGGAAGGGAGAGGGAGGGAGAGGGGGAGGGAAAGCAGAAAGCAGAAGCAAGGAGGGAAAAAGGGAGAGAAGGAAGGAAGGAGGAGAAGGAATGAATGAGGAAATGGAGGAACAAGGGAAGGAAGGAAAGAAAGAAGGAGCGTTGGAGAAGGAAGTAAAAGGGTGGAGGGAGGAAAGAGGGAAAGAGAGAGGGAGAAAACAAGTCTGAAGGGGGAGAGAGGGAAAGGCAAAGAGGAGGCCCAGAGGGAAGGAGTCCAACATTCAGAAAGGGGGGCTCAGTGCTTCTTACCTCAGACTCTCTCTCTGAAGCCAGTGAGGGCCCTTCCACACAGCCAGGTCACAATAATAATAATGCATGTATATCCTTGGCTTGTTCTTTCTCTTCCTTCCCTCTTTCTTTCCTGCCTGAATGGGGCTCAGGGGCAGATTGCATGAGGCCGGAGCCCATTTCCCCCATGGTGCCCCTTGGCCCCGCCCACTCCTGTCGCCTTCCTTAATCCGTCCCTGCGTGGCGTGATGACATCCCCCGCCCATTGGGCCCTCTCCTCCTTGGCCCCGCCCCCAGCGTCAGTCCCCACGTAGCGGGGTTACGTCACTTTCAGTGTCGTAGGTCACGCTTGGCCCCGCCTCCTCTTAAGGCGGTTTTCCTGGCCTGGTTGCCGGGGGGAGGCGGTGGCGCAGTGGCGGGAGCGCTGGACTAGGACCCTTGAGACAGAGGGTTCGGTGCTCGAGTCAGGCACCCCTCCCCTGCCCTTTTGGCCCTCTCATAATTATTAGGGGATTATTATCATAATATGATTGATATTTTTTTTCTTCACCTTTGCCCCTTTTCCTGCCACAGAGCCCCATTCAGGCTGTAGCCATTCAGAGAGCAAAGGGAGGGAGGGAGGAAGAGGGGGAGGGAGGAGAGGAAGCGGAAAGGGAAGAGGGGAGGAAGCAAGGAAGGAAAAGGGTTTGGTGGGCATAGACCTTGAGTTTGGGAGTTGTGGTTCACCTACATCCAAAGAGCAATGTGGACTGAAAACAATAATGGATCTGGACCATGTATGTCCAAATGTGGACTCTGGTGGAGTTTAGGCAAAATAGTTGCTGGGATTTATCGTTCACCTACAGTCAAAGAACATTTGGAACCCCACCAAGGTTAGAATTGGGCCGAACTTCCCACACAGAACCCCCACGACCAACAGAAAATACTGTGTTTTCTGGTGGTCTTTGGCAACCCCTCTGACACCCCCCCTCACGACCCCTAGGTTGAGAAACACTGGCATAGACCTTGAGTTTGGGAGTGTTAGTTCACCTACATCCAGAGAGCACTGTGGACTCAAACAATGAAGGATCTAGACCAAACTTGCCACGAATACTCCATATGCCCAAATGTGAACACTGGTGGAGTTTGGTGGAAATAGGCATTTGGGAGTTGTCGTTGATGGGATGGATAGTTCACCTACAATTAAAGAGCATTCGAACCCCAGCAACGATTGAAGTGGGCCAACCCTCCCACACGGAACTCCCACAACCAAGAGATAATAATGTACTTTCTGGTGTTTGGCAACCCCTCTGATACCTCCTCATGACCTCCCCTCAGAGGTCACCATTTTATTTTATTTATTTGCCATATTTATATACCTCCTTTCTCAGCCCGAAGGCAACTCAAGGTGGTTTACAGTTGGCACAATTCAATGCCCCAACAACATAAAATACAATTAAAAACATTTAGCATATATTATAAAAACCAATAAAAACAGTGTCTCCTTACTAAAATCATTTCCCAGTCGCATTGTCCAGTCACATTTGTAGTGTAACGGGCAAATCTATATAAATAAACATGTAATGTTCATTTGTGGGATTAACATAACTCAAAAACCACTGCACGAATTGACACCAAATTTGGACACAATACACCTCTCAGGCCAACGAGTGACCATCACTCACAAAAACACTGAAAACCACAGAGGAAGAGACTTCAAAAACCAACAAACAAAAAAATACATTACAACACATGCGCAAAACCATACGAATAATAATGATGATGATCATTTATACCCTGCCACCATCTCCTCAACAGGGACTCGGGGTGGCTTACATGAGGCCAAGCACAGACAACATATTACAGCAAAACAAAACCAAAACAGAAGCAACAAGCAACAACATCATAATTACATTAAAACATATGAATACATTAACAATATAACATTACAATGAATACAATCACAGCTTGAGAAATACTGCTTAAAGGCCATTCAGTCCACCTCCCTTCACCAGGGCAAGAAAACAGGATCAAAGCCCTCCTGACAGAGAGCCATCCAGCCATAGATATAGATAGATATATGATTCACACACACATGTATATGATAGATGTAATATCATAGATTTGAAAGGGACCCCTAATGAAGGACAATAATATGTTCCATGTTCCAAAGTAGACAAACCAGACATTCCCTATATCAACACTAACAACGAAAGAAGGACTGTTTACCCTCAAGCATAAAGAAATTGCATATATTACAAACCAACACTTTCTCATTACTATATTTTCAAGGTCACCAGACTGGGCCACAGCAACACATGGCAGGGGACAGCTAGTACTACTAATAATAACAACTTTATTTTTGTACCCCACCTCCATCTCCCCAAAGGGACTCGGGGCGGCTTACATATGGCTCAATGTGCTTTAAAACATTGCATAAAATAAACACACAATACAATACAGAATGAAACCGAAAGCATATAAAATAATAATGTAAACCAACCTGGACACAGCATATCATGTGAGAAAACAGAAATGCTGGACCACTCTAACAACGATCGTGTCAGACTACACAGAGAAGCCACTGAAATCCACAAGTATGTGGACCATTTCAACAGAAAGGAGGAAACCATGAAAATGAACCAAATCTGGCTACCAGTATTAAAAACAACTCTTAAAATCAGGACAGTAAATAAAGAACAAGACTCAGAAAACGGGGAGTCCCTGACAGGAAACAATCAAGAAAAGCTGAACTTTTGAGGTGAGCAATTCACCTAGTGTCTTCTGGAGGGGTGGATCAGCTAGTCTTTGTTGAGCAATATACCCTGCAAGAAGCTTTATTCTATACTCGCCACAGAATAAAACTTCTTGCAGGGTATATTGCTCAACAAAGACTAGCTGATCCACCCCTCCAGAAGACACTAGGTGAATTGCTCACCTCAAAAGTTCAGCTTTTTGTGATAACTTGAACCCAACCACCTGACGAAGGCTCTTGTGAGCCTAAACCGGTCGTAGGTTGGAGTCAGTTCATGTGACCACTCAGTCTACTCATATGGAATAAAGAACAGGACATTTACTCACACAAAGACTGTGTTTTTTATTTCAAGAGAAGACCAGTTGTTTCTACTTCATATGAATGTGGCAGTCCTGTTTTTTTTATACGTGTGTATGTGTAATATATACATTTAGTTAATTTGGCTGTTTTCATATTGCCACAATCAGTGGATTT
This sequence comes from Anolis sagrei, assembly GCF_037176765.1. Taxonomy (NCBI): domain Eukaryota; kingdom Metazoa; phylum Chordata; class Lepidosauria; order Squamata; family Anolidae; genus Anolis; species Anolis sagrei. The sequence continues at coordinate 177,874,530 of NC_090023.1, read as the reverse complement.
TGGTCTCCACAGTGTCAGGGGAACCCATTTTTCTTTCCATGAAACAATCAAGGCCAGGTAACACCTCCCAATAAAGGATTACCCCAGGCAGCAACCAGCCAGACTTTGAAGCTGCAAGGCTTCAGGGTGCCAATCAAGATGGTCAATTGCAACATCTACACCTGCCTCAAACAGACAAGAGTTCTTTCTCCCACCCTGGACATTATTCCACAGATATATAAACCCCACTTTCCTAGTTTCCTACAGACCTCACAACCTCTGAGGATGCCTGCCATAGATGTGGGTGAAATGTCAGGAGAATGCTTCTGGAACATGGTCATACAGCCCGGAAAACAAACAGCAACGCAGTGATTCCGGCCACGAAAACCTTTGACAACACAATAATCAATTTTTAATAATTAGGACTGCAATACAAGTAGGAGTCTTTGACTCAAGAAATGCTTCCTGGCCATCTTTTGAGGTTGGTCTCTCTGATCATGTTTGGAAAATACTCAAATTATTGCCAAAATCTCAGCTTGGGTTAACCTTTCCAAAACCATGAAAAATACCTACCCATGCTTTTCATCTGTTTTTCAAATATTTCTCTTACTCTTAAAGGATGGGAAGGTGCTGTTTAGATTCATTCCCAAAGTACTATTTTCATTTTAAAACTGTCCTAATTTTACATTAATGAGAGCAATATAGGGTTGGACATATTGGTAATAGAGCAAAAGGACAGTCCAGCTGCCAGGGTTTGACTCAGGAAAGGCTTCTGGACAGTCTTTGAGGCTGGCCTTTCTAATAACGCTTGAAAAGTATTCACTTTAGACAAAGCTGGATGATGACATGCGAGGGGTCACACTTTCTCAGCCTTGGCTGATCTCCTCCAAAGAGAAACCATGAAAAATAACTCCCGATTGATAATAATAATAATAATAATAATAATAACAATAATAATTCGGTTTTTTGTCGTGTCAGGAGTGACTTTTGCTGTGAGAGAATTGGCCGTCTGCATGACGTTGCCCAGGGGACGCCTGGATGATTTGATGTTTTTATCATCTTTGTGGGAGGCTTCTCTCATGTTCCCGCATCAGGAGCTGGAGCTGATAGAGGGAGCTCATCTGCCTCTCCGCGGATTCGAAGCTGCAACCTGTCAGTCTTCAGTCCTGCCGGCACAAGGGTTTAACCCACTGCGCCATCGGGGGCTCATCTTTATTTATACCCCGCTACCATCTCCCCAAGGGACTCGGTGTGGCTTACATGAGGCCGAGCCCGCAACACAAAATACAAGCAATAACGACAACAATACATGCAATAAAATAAATCACATAGAATAACATAAGCGATTGACAATAGTACAACACACTTTTAAAATCTACGGCTAGGCCAAATGTAATTAAGATTTCAAATGATGCTGGTCATGGGCGAGATAAAGAGGTGTGGCGTTGGTGGGGACATCTAGGCAGACTTAGATCAATGTAAAATGCTTTAGAGGACAGAGTGGGAATTTTCTGGGAATTCACACTGGAACAACCACGTTTTCAAGCTCCTTCTAAAGACTGCCAGAGTTGGGGCCTGCCTGATGTCCTTAGGAAGTGAGTTCCAGAGTCGAGGGGCCACCACCGAGAAGGCCCTCTCTCTCTCTTCCCCACCAATCGCGCTTGCGATACAGATGGGAGCGCGAGCGGGGCCTCTCCAGATGATCAAAGAGAAATGCTAATAGACATCCACTGAGGTTGGCCTTTCTAGTAATCATAGAATCACAGAATCAAAGAGTTGGAAGAGACCTCATGGGCCATCCAGTCCAACCCCATTCTGCCAAGAAGCAGGAACACTCCATTCAAATCACCCCTGACAGATGGCCATTCGGCCTCTGTTTAAAAGCTTCCAAAGAAGGTGCCTCCACCACACTCCGGGGAAGGCAGAGAGTTCCACTGCTGAACGGCTCTCACAGTCTGGAAGTTCTTCCTCATGTTCAGATGGAATGTCTTTTCTTGTAGTTCCACGAATATTTACTTTATAATGTTTGAAGAGTATTGACTTTAGACAAATCCCGACGATGCCATGCCTGGGGCCACACTTTCTCAGCCTCGGCCGATCTCCTCTAAAGAGAAACCAGGCCAAATCCCTCCCCACAGAGAACTGCCCTCTTCCTCTCTGGTTCCAATGGGGTTGTTGCTCTCCACGGGGGAGTCTCCTGCTTGGTCCTACTTTTCGGAGAGCCAAAGCGGGGTAGAAAGAAAGAGGGCCAGAGAAATAACCACCACAAGACTAACAGAATAGCAATAGGATAATTGTGGTGACGCCAAAAGGGCGGGGGAGTGGTAGCTGAGGCGAGCGCCGAACCCTCTATCTCACGGGTAGTGCCTAGCGGCGTTCAAGCACTCAGCGCCACCTACTCCCCCCGGCGTTCTGGCGAGAAAAGCCGCCTTAAGAAGAGGAGGAGGCGGGGCCAAGCCTGAGTGACGAAACTGAAACTGACGTCACCCCGCCACGTGGAGACTGACGTTGGGGGCGGGGCCAAGGTTGCTATTGGAGGAGAGGGCCCAGTGGGCGGGGGAAGGCCTCCTGATGTCATCACGCCACGGAGGGAGGAGACAGGGAGTGGGCGGGGCCTAGAAATGGGCCCTGGCCTTTTGCCAGTTGTGCAATGGTTGCCCCCATTCCTGCCATTGAGCCCCATTTAGGCTGTTGCCATTCACAGAGAAAAGGAAGGGAGGGAGAGGGGGAGGGAAAGAAGAAAGCGAAGAGGGAAGGAAGGAAGGAAGGAAGGGGAAAAGGGAGAGAAGGAAGGAAAGAGAAGGAATGAATGGAATGGAATATTGTGTCCAATTCTGGGCACCACAATTCAAGAGAGATAATGACAAGCTGGAATGTGTCCAGAAGAGAGCGACTAAAATAATAAAGGATCTGGAGAACAAGCCCTATGAGGAGCGGCTTAAGGAGCTGGGCATGTTTAGCCTGAAGAAGAGAAGGCTGAGAGGGGATATGATAACCATGTATAAATATGTGAGATGAAGCCGCAGGGAGGAGGGAGCAAGCTTGTTTTCTGCTTCCCTGGAGACTAGGACGCGGAGCAATGGCTTCAAACTACAAGAAAGGAGATTCCATCTGAACATGAGGAAGAACTTCCTGAATTCAACATTCAGACAGAGTGGCTTAGTTAGTGGTTCCTATCTCAGACTCTGTCCCTGAAGCCACTGGGGGCCCTTCCACACAGCAATGTCATTATTTTTATTAATTTATTCGATTACTAATAAATAAATCCCGATTAGATTACTGCAACGCACTCTACGTGGGGTTGCCTATGAAGACTGTTCAGAGTACTTACCGGAGCGCCATACAGGGAGCATAGCACCCCTCTGTTATGTCAGCTCCACTGGCTGCCGATCCAATTCCGAGCATTATTAAAATTGAGCCGGCCAGAGTAGGGGTACAAGATTAAAAGTGCTGATTGTCGGAGGAATATGGGGTTATAATATAAGTGCGGTGTGCGGTGTGCAATGATCTTGGTTCTGATTAAAGTGCTTCTGGGATTTGGTACTGGGGATTCCTAGTCTGAGAAGGCACATTGGAACAGCCAGGTCTTCAAATTCTTTCTGAAGACTGCCAATGTAGGGGCTTGTCTGAGGTCTTTCGGGAGGGCATTCCAGAGGCGGGGAACCACCACAGAGAAGGCCCTGTCTCGTGTCCCCACCAAGCGCGCTTGTGACGCGGGCGGGATCACGAGCAGGGTCTCTCCAGATGACCGGAGTGAACGTGTGGGTTCGCAGGTAGGGTGGTCCCAAACCGTTCAGGGCTTTGTAGGTAAGCACCTGCACCTTAAATTGGGCTCGGAAAATAAACGGCAGCCAGTGGAGCTCCTTAAACAGAAGGGTTGACCCCTCTCTGTAGTGGGCCCCAGTTAACATCCTGGCTGCTGCCCGTTGGACCAATTGGAGTTTCCGAGCTGTTTTCAAGGGCAGTCCCAGGTAGAGCGCATGGCAGTAATCCAGTCTGGAGGTTTAAAATTCCTTTTTTAAATATGCTTTTCTCCCTAACGAGACCCAAAGCAGCTCACAACATAATACAATGCAAATCAAAGGACATGTAATATAAAATACAAGATAACAGTCACATAAAGCATAATGACATCCAGAAATAACTGCAAGTCGCTTCTGGTGTGAGAAAATTGGCCGTCTGCAATTGTGTTCTAGGTTGCATTTCTTCTTCTGCTATCTAATTCAACCAGAAAAGTCCGCCATAGCAGAACACTCGATAAACCAATAATAATAATAACAACAACTTTATTTTTGTACCCCATCCTCCCAAAGAGACTTGGAGTGGATTACATATGGCACCATGTGCTTGAAAACATTGCATAAAATAAACAATACAATACAGAATAAAACCAAAAGTATCTAAAATAATAATGTACACCAACCTGGACACAGCATATTACTTGAGAACACAGAAATGCTGGACCACTCTAACAACCACCGTGTCAGACTACACAGAGAAGCCACTGAAACCCTCTCTGGATGTAGGTGAACTACAACTCCCAAACTCAAGGTCTATGCCCACCAAACCCTTCCAGAACCCTTTTCCTTCCTTGCTTCCTCCCCTCTTCCTCCCTCCCTCCCTTTACTCTCTGAATGGCCACAGCCTGAATGGGGCTCTGTGGCAGGAAAAGGGGCAAAGGTGAAGAAAAAAATATCAATCATATTATGATAATAATCCCCTAATAATTGTGAGAGGGCCAAAAGGGCGGGGGAGTGGTGGCTGACTCGAGCGTCGAACCCAGTGCCTTAAGGGTCCTAGGCAAGCGCTCACACCACTGCTCCACCGCCTCCCCCCGGCATTCCTGCCAGGAAAACCGCCTTAAGAAGAGGAGGCGGGGCCAAGCCTGACCTACGAAACTGAAAGTGACGTCGCCACGAGACGTGGGGACTGACGTTGGGGGCGTGGCCAAGGCTGCCAGTGGCCGGGGGAAGATCTCCTGATGTCATCACGCCACGCAGGAAGGAGACAGGGAGTGGGCGGGCCAAGAAATGGGCCCTGGCCTTTTGCAAGTTGGGCAATGGTTGCCCCCATTCCTGCCATTGAGCTCCATTCAGGCTGTTGCCATTCACAGAGAAAAGGAAGGGAGGAAGAGGGGAAGGGAGGAGGAAAAAGGGAAAGAGGAAAGGAAGCAAGGAGGGAAAAAGAGAGAGAAGGAAGGAAGGAAGGAGGAAATGGAGGGACAAGGGAAGGAAGGAAAGAAGGAGCGAAGGAGAAGGAAGTAAAGGGGTAGAGGGGAAAAGGGAGAGGTAGAACAAAGTGGGAAGGGAGAGAGAGAGAAAGCCAAGGAGGAGGCACAGAGGGAAGGAGTTCAACATTCAAAAAGGGTGCCTTAGTAGTGGTTCCTGCCTCAGACTCTGTTCCTGAAGCCACTGAGGGCCCTTCCACACAGCCCGATTATTACTTTTTATTATTCATGTCCCATATAATAACAACAACAACAGGAAAAACTCAACCATTACATTGTTCAACGGAGAAAAAGTTGCAGGCCTGAAAATAGTTGTTGTGCTGTCGCCGCTGGAGCCGAAATTAAATGCTTCTAAAAGAGGATGCAAGGCTTGCGTCCAGCGGGAAGCCCGGGGGCCCAAGAAAGAACCTTTAGAGGAATTTCTCCTATTAAACAGGCTTTAGGAGAGGCGCTTGGGAAGTATTTGGCTTGTGATTTTGTGATACGAAATCCAGCATATGGATCTCGTTTGCTGTAACATACTTTGCTTTTGTGTCAGTAAAATAATAATAATGATAATAATAATAATGACAATAATAAAAATACCTCTCAACAAAAGATTTCCCCAGGCAGCAACCAGCCAGGCTTTCAAGCTTCAAGGTGCCAATCTAGATGGCCAATTGCAAGATTTCCAGGCAGGAAACATCAAGGCCAGCTAACACACAGGCAGCAACCAGCCAGGCTTTGAAGCTGTAAGGCAGGGGTCCTCAAACTAAGGCCCGGATACGGCCCTCCAAGGTAATTTACCCGGCCCTTGCTCAGGGTCAACCTAAGTCTGAAATTACTTGAAAACACACAACAGCAATAACAACAACATCCTTATCTCATCACACACAAGCAGGTCCACACTTCCTATTGAAATACTAATAAGTTTATATTTATTAAAATTGTTCTTCATTTTAATAAATATAATTATTGTACTGTTTTCAGGTGTTTTTGCACTACAAATAAGATATGTGCAGTGTGCATGGGAACTAATCCATGTTTTTTTCAATTTATAATCCGTCCCCCCAACAGTTTGAGGGACTGTGACCTGGCCCTCTGTTTAAAAAGTTTGAGGACCCCTGCTGTAAGGCATCAAGGTGGCCAACTGGAACATTCACACTTGACTCCAACAGACAAGAGTTCTTTCTCCCAACCTGGACATTATTCCACAGATATATAAACCCCACTTTCCTAGTTTCCAACCCATATAATAACAACAACAACAACAATCACGTCAAACTCCTTTGGGACTTCCGGATTCAGACAGACAGAGTTTTGGATCCCAATACTCCTGACCTCACGATCCTGATAAAAAAACAAAGTTTACAGAGAAAAGATAGAGAGGAGGGAAAAGGGAAAGCGGGAAGGGAAGCAAGGGGGGAGAGGAATGGGAGGGAAGGAATGAAAGAGGAAATGGAGGAACAAGGGAAAGAAGAAAGGAAGGGATGCACACCAGAGAAGGAAGTGAAAGGGTGGAGGGAGGAAAGAGGGAAAGAGAGAGGTAGAAAACAAGTGGGAAGGGAGAGAGAGAGAGAGAAAGCCAAGGAGGAGGCACAGAGGAATCCAACACTCAGAAAGGGGGGCTTAGTAGTTCTTACCTCAGACTCTGTCTCTGAAGCCATTGAGGTCCCTTCCACACAGCCAGGTCACAATAATAATAATGCATTTATATCCTTGGCTTGTTCTTTCTCTTCCTTCCCTCTTTCTTTCCTGCCTCAATGGGGCTCAGGGGCAGAATGCAAGAGGCCAGAGCCCATTTCCCCCAAGGAGCGCCTTGGCCCCGCCCACTCCCGGTCTCCTTCCTCCCTCCCTGCGTGGCGTGATGACATCACCCGCCCACTGGGCCCTCTCCTCCTTGGCCCCGCCCCCAGCGTCAGTCCTCACGTCGCGTTGTGACGTCACTTTCAGTTTCGTCACTGAGGCTTGGCCCCGCCTCCTCCTCTTCTTAAGGCGGATTTTCTCGCCGGAACGCTGGGGGGAGTAGGTGGCGCTGAGTGCTTGAACGCCGCTAGGCACTACCCGTGAGATAGAGGGTTCGGCGCTCGCCTCAGCTACCACTCCCCCGCCCTTTTGCTATCATGACAATTATCCTATGACTATTCTATTAGTGTTGTTGTGGTTATTTCTCTCGCCCTCTTTCTTTCTGCCCCGCTTTAGCTCTCCGAAAAGGGGAGGGTTACTTGGCCTTGATTCTTTCCTGTCTGGGATTCCCCTGTTTCCTGATTCTTTCCCTTGATTTACTGTCCTGATTTTAGAGTTCTTTTTCATCCTGGTAGCCAGGTTTGGTTCATTTTCATGGTTTCCTCCTTTCTGTTGAAATTGTCCCCATGCTTGTGGGTTTCAGTGGCTTCTCTGTGTAGTCTGACATGCTGGTTGTTAGAGTGGCCCAGCATTTCTGGCCACATCAAATCATATGATGTGGCCAAGTTGGCTTATATTATTATTTAATATGCTTTTGGTTGTATTCTGTTTTGGTTTGTTTGTATACTTTTATGGCAGGTTCATAAGGTGAGGTCAGCTTCCCAGTTCTTGGTGTCTATGCCTTCATTATGGCCTTCATTCCCATTTTGCTACTGTTATGAATTGTAATGTAAATATCTGGTATGCAAGATGTATTTTTCATTCACTGGACAAAATTCGGCACCAATACCCAATACGCCCAAATTTGAATACTGGTGGGGTTGGGGGGGATTGATTTTGTCATTTGGGGGTTTTAGTTGCTGGGATTTATAGTTCACCTACAAACAAAGAACATTCCAAACCCCACCAACAATGGAATTGAACCAATCTTGGCACACACAACTCCCATGACCAACAGAAAATACTGGAAGGGTTTGGTGGGTATTGACCTTGAGTTTTGGAGTTGTAGTTCACCTACATCCAGACAAGCCTGTGGACTCAATCAATAATGGATCTGGGCCAAACCTGGCACAAATACTCAACATGCCCAAATGTAAACATTGGTGGAGTTTGGGGAAAAATAGACCTTGACATTTGTGAGTTGTAGTTGCTGGGATTTATAGTTAACCTACAATCAAAGAGCAACCTCAATCCCACCAACGATAGAATTGGGCCAGACTTCCCAAACTGAACTCCCTTGGCCAACAGAAAATGCTGTGTTTAATGGCGGTCTTTGGCAATCCCTTTGACACCCCCTCATGACCCCCCAGGAGTCCCGACCCCCAGGTTGAGAAACACTGCTATAGAGGACCACTTGAAATGTATCAAAACACAATATAAACAATAATCTATATCTCTCTATATATATTTATATATATACACAGACACACATATACATCTACAACAAATTCTACCCTGTCCTACATAGCTTTTACCAGGCACAAAATATCTTTGTAATAACACTGATGGGGAAGACAAAGGCTGTTTGGAAAGGGATGTCTTCAAGCCTGGGACAGAATTCACACCTGATTCAGCAACATCTGGTTTCCTATCCAGAGCAACCTCTTGGTAATAGAGCAAAAGGACAGTCCAGCTGCCAGGGTTTGACTCAGGAAAGGCTTCTTGAGAGTCTTTGAGGCTGGCCTTTCTAAGAATGCTTGAAAAGTATTCACTTTAGAGAAAGCCGGATGATAACATGCCGGGGTCACACTTTCTCAGCCTTGGCTGATCTCCTCTAAAGAGAAACCATGAAAAAGAACTCCCGATTGATGATAATATTATTAATAATAAATCTTTATTTATACCCTGCTACCATCTCTTCCTCCCTCCCTCCCTCCACTCTCTGAATGGCCACAGCCTGAATGGGGCTCTGTGGCAGGAAAAGGGGCAAAGATGAAGAAAAAAGGGCTCTGGCCTCTTGCAAGCTCTCCCATGGTGGCCCCTTTTCCTGCCCCTGAGTCCCATTCAGGCTGTGGCCATTCACAGAGAAAAGGAAGGGAGGAAGAGGGGAAGGGAGGAGAGAAAAGAAGGGAGGAAGGAAAGAGGAAATGGAGGGACAAGGGAAAGAAGAAAGGAAAGGAGCCCCGGAGAAGGAAGTAAAAGGGTGGAGGGAGGAAAGGGAAAAAGAGAGAGGTAGAAAAGTGGGAAGGAAGAGAGAGAGAGACAGCCAAGGAGGAGGCACAGAGGGAAGGAATGCCAGGGGTCACACTTTCTCAGCCTTGGCTGATCTCCTCCAAAGAGAAACCATGAAAAATAACTCCCGATTGATAATAATAACAACAATAATAATTTATTTATTTTGTGGTGTCAGGAGTGACTGCTGGTGTGAGAGAATTGGCCGTCTGCAAGGACGTTGCCCAGGGGACGCCTGGATGATTTGATGTTTGTATCATCCTTGTGGGAGGCTTCTCTCATGTCCCCGCACGAGGAGCTGGAGCTGATAGAGGGAGCTCACCCGCTACCATCTCCCCAAGGGACTCGGTGCGGCTTACATGAGGCCGAGCCCGCAACACAAAATACAAGCAATTACGACAACAATACATGCAATTAAAATAAATCACAGAATAACATAAGCGATTGACAATAGTACAACACACTCTTAAAATCTACGACTAGGCCAAATGTAATTAAGATTTCAAATGATGCTGGTCATGGACGAGATAAAGAGGTGCGGCATTGGTGGGGGCATATAAGCAGACTTAAATCAATGTAAAGTGCTTCAGAGGACAGAGTACTAAGGGTTTGTTATTCTGGGAAGGCACACTGGATCAACCACGTTTTCAAGCTCCTTCTAAAGACTGCCAGAGTTGGGGCCTGCCTGATGTCCTTAGGAAGTGAGTTCCAGAGTCGAGGGGCCACCACCGAGAAGGCCCTCTCTCTCGTCCCCACCAATCGCGCTTGCGATACAGATGGGAGCGCGAGCGGGGCCTCTCCAGATGATCAAAGAGAAATGCTAATAGACATCCACTGAGGTTGGCTTTTCTAGTTATCATAGAATCACAGAATCAAAGAGTTGGAAGGGACCTCATGGGCTATCCAGTCCAACCCCATTCTGCCAAGAAGCAGGAATATTGCATTCAAATCACCCCTGACAGATGGCCATCCAGCCTGTGTTTAAAAGCTTCCAAAGAAGGAGCCTCCACCACACTCCGGGGAAGACAGAGAGTTCCACTGCTGAACGGCTCTCACAGTCAGGAAGTTCTTCCTCATGTTCAGATGGAATGTCTTTTCTTGTAGTTCGACAAATATTTACTTTATAATGTTTGAAGAATATTGACTTTAGACAAATCCCGATGATGCCGTGCCTGGGGTCACACTTTCTCAGCCTCGGCTGATCTCCTCTAAAGAGAAACCAGGCCAAATCCCTCCCCACAGAGAACTGCCCTCTTCGTCTCTGGTTCCAATGGGGTTGTTGCTCTCCACGGGGGAATCTCCTGCTTGGTCCTACTTTTCGGAGAGCTAAAGCGGGGCAGAAAGAAAGAGGGCCAACGTGGGGCTCGAACCCACGACCCTGGGATTAAGAGTCTCATGCTCTACCGACTGAGAGCTAAAGCGGGGCAGAAAGAAAGAGGGCGAGAGAAATAACCACCACAAGACTAATAGAATAGGAATAGGATAATTGTGGTGACACCAAAAGGGCGGGGGAGTGGTAGCTGAGGCGAGCGCCGAACCCTCTATCTCACGGGTAGTGCCTAGCGGCGTTCAAGCACTCAGCGCCACCTACTCCCCCCGGCGTTCTGGCGAGAAAATCCGCCTTAAGAGGAGGAGGCGGGGCCAAGCCTGAGTGACGAAACTGAAACTGACGTCACCCCGCTACGTGGGGGACTGACGTTGGGGGCGGGGCCAAGGCTTCCCTTGGAGGAGAGGGCCCAGTGGGCGGGGGAAGGCCTCCTGATGTCATCACGCCACGCAGGGAGCGAGGGAGGAGACAGGGAGTGGGCGGGGCCAAGAAATGGGCCCTGGCCTTTTGCAAGTTGGGCAATGGTTGCCCCCATTCCTGCCACTGAGCCCATTCAGGCTCAAAAGGAAGGGGGGGGGGGAAGGGAGGAGGAAAAAGGGAAAGCGGAAAGGGAAGAGGAAAGTGGGAAAAAGTGAGAGAAGGAAGGGAGGAGGAGAAGGAATGAATGAGGAAATGGAGGGACAAGGGAAGGAAAGAAGGAGCATAGGAGAAGGAAGTAAAAGAGTTGAGGGAAAAAGAGAGAGGTAGGAAAAAGTGGGAAGGGAGAGGAGAGAAAGCCAAGGAGGAGGCACAGAGGGAAGAAATTCAACATTCAGGAAGGGTGCCTTAGGAGTGGTTCCTGCCTCAGACTCTGTCCCTGAAGCCACTGAGGGCCCTTCCACACAGCCCGATGATTATTTTCATTTATTTATGTCCCATATAATAACAACAACAACAGGAAAAACTAAACCATTGTCAGGACCTCAAAATCGAACTACAAAGGCTCTGGCATAAACCAATACAAGTGGTCCCAGTGGTCATCAGCATACTGGGAGCCGTGCCAAAAGATCTCAGCCATTGCAAGTTGTGCAATGGTTGCCCCCTTTCCTGCCACTGAGCCCCATTCAGGCTCAAAAGGAAGGGAGGGAGAGGGGAAGGGAGAAGGAAAAAGGGAAAGCGGAAAGGGAAGAGGAAAGGAAGCAAGGAGGGAAAAAGGGAGAAGGAAGGAGACACGTGGTGGGCGGGACCAAGATGCTCCATGGGGGAAATGGGCCCTGGCCTTTTGCAAGCTGTCCCATGGTTGTACAATGGTTGCCCCCTTTCCTGTCACTGAGCACCATTCACAGAGAAAAGGAAGGAAGGGAGGAAGAGGGGAAGGGAGGAGGAAAAAGGGAAAGCGGAAATGAAGCAAGGAGGGAAAAAGGGAGAGAAGAAAAGAAGGAGGAGAAGGAATGAATGAGGAAATGGAGGGACAAGGGAAGGAAGGAAGGAAAGAAAGAAGGAGCGAAGGAGAAAGAAGTAAAAGGGTGGAGGGAAAAAGAGAAACTTAGGAAAGAAAAGAAAAGAAAGAAGAAAGTAAAGAGGAATAAATACAAGGAAGGAAAGAGCTGGGTAGTAGGAAAGCAAGTAAAGGAAAGAGGAGACGGGAAGGAAGGGATGGAAGGAAAGGGAAAACTTAGAAAAGAAAGAAGGAAAAGAGGAAGGAATGGAAGGAAGTGCAGTGAACTAGGAAAAGAAAAAAGGTAAGAGAGAAATAAAAGGAAGGAAGGGAGAAAGGGAAAAAGGAAGGGAAGGAAGAGAAGGAAGGAGACGAATGGATGGAAGGAAGGAAAGAACAGGGCAGGGCAATAGGAAAGGAAGAAAGGGAAAAAGCGAGGGAAGGAAACGAGGAAAGGAATGGATGGAAGGGAGAAAGGGAAGAAAAGGAAGGAAGGAAAAGGGGAAAAGAAGAAAGGAAAGTTTAAAAAGAAAGGAAAAGGAGGAAAGGAATTGAAAGGAGGAAAGGAACAATAATCCTCAAAACCATAAAATATCTAAAGCTGTAAAATTAAAATACAAGACAAAAATCACACAAAGCATAATAACATCCAGAAATAACTGCTTCTGGTGTGAGAGAATTGGCCGTTTGCAATTGTGTTGTAGGTTGTGTTTCTTTCATCAGCTATCTATGCAACCAGAGAAGTCAGCCATAGCAGAACACGTTTAACGCAATAGTAATAATGCTACTAATAATAACAACTTTATTTTTGTACCCCGGCTCCATCTCACTGAAGGGACTCGGGGCAGCTTACAAATGGCTCAATGTGCTTTAAAACATTGCATAAAATAAACACACAATACAATACAGAAGGAATCAAAAGCATATAAAATAATAATGGGAATCAACCTGGACACAGCATATTATTTGAGAGCACAGAAATGCTGGACCACTCCAACAACCACCATGTCGGACTACACAGAGAAGCCACTGAAATCCACAAGCATGTGGCCAATTTCAACAGAAAGGAGAAAACCTTTGAAGGGGTGAATAGAGCTTATTAGGAAATTATCAGTGCCTATTGGGAAAATGCTGAAAACTGTAAGGAAGAGTCTTGTCCTTTGCCATAGAAAGGGGGCAAGGACACGAGGGGAGACAGTTTTGGAAGAGAACAGGAAAGAACAGGATGCAGGGCTGAAGGACAGGACAAGATGACATCCGAGAATCTGCAGTCATAACATGAGTACGAGACTCTGTATGTGGGTCCTTGTAGAGTTGAAAGGGAAGGAGGTGAAAGAAAATGTTTTGAAAGGGAAGTTTGGAAGGGGGGTGGATCTGTTCATGACACGGCAGAAGAAGGGTATAAGAATCAGATTGAAAAGATCAGATGGCACAGGCAGCCTTTTGATAGACATCTGATTGTCTTGCTGTTCTGTCTCAGTGCGGCCGCACTTGAAATAAAGGAATTTTTGGCTTCTATCCTTATGGAGTCTGGCTGGCTTTTTAAGATTCACCTTTAAGCTATAAAGAGAGTTCCCTTCAAATACAATACAGAAGGAATCAAAAGCATATAAAATAATAATGGGAATCAACCTGGACACAGCATATTATTTGAGAGCACAAAAATGCTGGACCACTCCCACAACCACCATGTCGGACTACACAGAGAAGCCACTGAAATCCACAAGCATGTGGCCAATTTCAACAGAAAGGAGAAAACCATGAAAATGAACAGAATCTGGCTACCAGTATTAAAAACAACTCTAAAATTAGGACAGTAAATAAAGAACAAGACTCAGAAAGCAGGGGAATCACAGACAGGAAACAATGCAGGCCAGCTAAGACCTCCCAACTAAGGATTTCCCCAGGCAGCAACCAACCACGCTTTCAAGCTACAAGACCATCAAATGCTAATCAAGGTGGCCAATTGCAACTTTCACACTTTACTCCAACAGACAAGGAGTTCTTTCTCCCACCCTGGACATTCTTCCATAGATATATAAACCCAATTTTCCCAATTTCCAACAGATCTCATAACCTCTGGGGATGCCTGTCATAGATGCAAGCAAAATGTCAGGAGAGAATGCTTGTGGAATATGGCCATATAGCACAGAATACAAGCAGCAACCCAGTGATTCCGGCCATGAAAATTTTCGACAACACAATAGTTAATGTTTAATAGACTAAGACTACAATACAACTGGGAGCCTTTGACTCAGGCAATGTTTCTTGACCCTCCTTGAGGTTGGTCTCTCTGATCATGTTTGGAAAATACTCAAATTATTGCCAAAATCTGCAAGGTGTGACTTCTGAGGCCACACTTTCTCAGCCTGGGTTAACATTTCCAAAACCATGAAAAATACCTACCCATGGGTAACTGTGCTCTCCATCTGTTCTTCAAATATTTCTCTTACTCTTAAAGAATGGGAAGGAGCTGTTTAGATTAATTCCCAAAGAACTGTGTTTATTTTTAAATTGTCCTAATTTTATATTAATGAGAGCAATATAGGGCTGGACACATTGGTAACAGAGCAAAAGGACAGTCCAGCTGCCAGGGTTTGACTCAGGAAAGGCTTCTGGACAGTCTTTTCCTCAGGAAATGCTAATAGACATCCATTGAGGTTGGCCTTTCTAGTAATCATAGAATCAAAGAGTTGGAAGAGACCTCATGGGCCATTCAGTCCAACCCCATTCTGCCAAGAAGCAGGAATATTGCATTCAAAGCACCCCTGAGAGACGACCATCCAGCCTCTGTTTAAAAGCTTCCAAAGGAGGAGCCTCCACCACACTCCGGGGCAGAGAGTTTATTTATTTATTTTATTTATTATTACACTTGTATACCGCTAATATCTCAGCCTAAGTCAGCGACTCATTGCGGTTTACAACATCCAAAACAACAATATTCAATTTAAAAACATAAAAACACATATAAAATACAGAATTATTGGGTCACCAATAACAATCCAAATGCATCTCGTAACTGGAATCACAATCCAAATTCGTCGTCTGTAATTACCAATCCTTAATCGTCAAAATTCGTTTCGTCGGATTATCCGAATGCTTGTTCAAACATCCGTGTCTTTAGTTTTTTCCGAAACGCCATCAGCGAGGGGGCTGACCTTATCTCTATAGGGAGGGTGTTCCAAAGCCGAGGGGCCACCACAGAAAAGGCTCTGTCTCTCGTTCCCGCCAGCCGCACCTGTGAAGCCGGCGGGATAGAGAGCAGGGCCTCCCCAGAAGATCTTAGGGTCCTGGCAGGCTGATAGGCTGAGATACGTTCGGATAGATAAGTTGGGCCAGAACCGTTTAGGGCTTTAAAGGCTGAACAGAGTTCCACTGCTGAACAGCTCTCACAGTCAGGAAGTTCTTCCTCATGTTCAGATGGAATCTCCTTTCTTGTAGTTTGACGAATATTTACTTTAGACAAATCCCGATGATGCCATGCCTGGGATCACACTTTCTCAGCCTCGGCTGATCTCCTCTAAAGAGAAACCAGGCAAAATCCCTCCCCATCTTATGAACCTCCCCACTTCGTCTCTGGTTCAAATGGGGTTGTTGCTCTCCACGGGGGGAGTCTCCTGCTTGGTCCTACTGAAGGGAACTATTTCAATAGGCAAATGTGGTGAATCTAAAAAAAAAGACAATTAGTCTCCATGAGGTTTGAAGCAAAAATCTCTTTTTATTTCAAGTGCGGCCGCACTGAGACAGGGGCAACTAGACAAAAGGCCTTCAACTAAGTGCTATGTTTTTGGAATGACCACCGGAATGGACTATGACTATGAGATTATGACCCCAAACAAGACGAAGTGGATTTTTAGTTTAATTAGTTGTGTATTAGTAAAATGTTGTGTTATGGTCTTGATCTATTGTAAACTGTTGTCTTTTCTATGTTCTATGTTCTGTACACCGCCACGAGTCGCCCTCGGGCTGAGAGTGGCGGTTAACAAGTGCAAATAATAAATAAATAAATAATAAATCAGATGTCTGTCAAAAAGGTTGCCTGTCCCATCTGATCTTTTCAATCTGATTCTTATACCCTTCTTCTGCCATGTCATGAACAGATCCACCCCTCTTCCAAACTTCCTTTCAAAACATCTTCTTTCACCTCCTTCCCTTTCAACTCTACAAGGACAGAGCCCTTTCACCCACATACAGAGTCTCGTACTCATGTTATGACTGCAGATCCTTGGATGTCATGTTGTCCTACGTCCTTCAGCCCTGCATCCTGTTCTTTCCTGTTCTCTTCCAAAACTGTCTCTCCTCTTGTGCTTGCACCTTTTCTATGGCAAAGGACAAGACTCTTCCTTAGGCTTTTATAGTTTTCAGCATTTTCCCAATAGGCACTAATAATTTCCTAATAAGCTCTATTCACCCCTTTCACTTGGCTCCCAACGTGGGGCTCGAACCCACGACCCTGGGATTAAGAGTCTCATGCTCTACCGACTGAGAGCTAAAGCGGGGCAGAAAGAAAGAGGGCCAAAGAAATAACCACAACAATACTCATAGAATAGTAATAGGATAATTGTCATGATAGCAAAAAGGCGGGGGAGTGGTAGCTGAGGCGAGCGCCGAACCCTCTATCTCACGGGTAGTGCCTAGCGGCGTTCAAGCACTCAGCGCCACCTACTCCCCCCGGCGTTCTGGCGAGAAAATCCGCCTTAAGAAGAGGAGGAGGCGGGGCCAAGCCTGAGTGACGAAACTGAAACTGACGTCACCCCGCCACGTGGAGACTGACGTTGGGGGCGGGGCCAAGGTTGCCATTGGAGGAGAGGGCCCAGTGGGCGGGGGAAGGCCTCCTGATGTCATCACGCCACGGAGGGAGGAGACAAGGAGTGGGCCCTGGCCTTTTTCAAGTTGTGCAATGGTTGCCCCTTTCCTGCCATTGAGCCCCATTCAGGCTGTTGCCATTCAGAGAGAAAAGAAAGGGAGAGGGGAAGGGAGGAGGAAAAAGGGAAAGCGGAAAGGGAAGAGGGAAGGAAGCAAGGAGGGAAAAAGGGAGAGAAGGAAGGAAGGAGGAGAAGGAATGAATGAGGAAATGGAGGGACAAGGGAAGGAAGGAAGGAAAGAAAGAAGGAGCGTTGGAGAAGGAAGTAAAAGGGCGGAGGGAGGAAAGAGGGAAAGAGAGAGGTAGAAAACAAGTCTGAAGGGGGAAAGAGGGAAAGCCAAGGAGGAGGCCCAGAGGGAAGGAGTCCAACATTCAGAAAGGGGGGCTTAGTAGTTCTTACCTCAGACTCTGTCCCTGAAGCCAGTGAGGGCCCTTCCACACAGCCAGGTCACAATAATAATAATGCAAGTATATCCTTGGCTTGTTCTTTCTCTTCCTTCCCTCTTTCTTTCCTGCCTGAATGGGGCTCAGGGGCAGATTGCATGAGGCCGGAGCCCATTTCCCCCATGGTGCCCCTTGGCCCCGCCCACTCCTGTCGCCTTCCTTCCTCCCTCCCTGCGTGGCGTGATGACATCCCCCGCCCATTGGGCCCTCTCCTCCTTGGCCCCGCCCCCAGCGTCAGTCCCCACGTAGCGGGGTTACGTCACTTTCAGTGTCGTAGGTCACGCTTGGCCCCGCCTCCTCTTAAGGCGGTTTTCCTGGCCTGGTTGCCGGGGGGAGGCGGTGGCGCAGTGGCGGGAGCGCTGGACTAGGACCCTTGAGACAGAGGGTTCGGTGCTCAAGTCAGCCACCCCTCCCCCGCCCTTTTGGGGCTCTCATAATTCTTAGGAGATTATTAAAATATTATGATTGATGTTTTTTTCTTCACCTTTGCCCCTTTTCCTGCCACAGAGCCCCATTCAGGCTGTGGCCATTCAGAGAGTAAAGGAAGGGAGGGAGGGAGGGAGGAAGAGGGGGAGGGAGGAGAGGAAGCGGAAAGGGAAGAGGGGAGGAAGCAAGGAAGGAAAAGGGTTCTGGAAGGGTTTGGTGGGCATAGACCTTGAGTTTGGGAGTTGTGGTTCACCTACATCCAAAGAGCAATGTGGACTCAAAACAATAATGGATCTGGACCATGTATGTCCAAATGTAGACTCTGGTGGAGTTTAGGCAAAATAGTTGCTGGGATTTATCGTTCACCTACAGTCAAAGAACATTTGGAACCCCACCAAGGTTAGAATTGGGCCGAACTTCCCACACTGAACCACCACGACCAACAGAAAATACTGTGTTTTCTGGTGGTCTTTGGCAACCCCTCTGACACCCCCCTCACGACCCCTAGGTTGAGAAACACTGGCATAGACCTTGAGTTTGGGAGTGTTAGTTCACCTACATCCAGAGAGCACTGTGGACTCAAACAATGAAGGATCTAGACCAAACTTGCCACGAATACTCCATATGCCCAAATGTGAACACTGGTGGAGTTTGGTGGAAATAGGCATTTGGGAGTTGTCGTTGATGGGATGGATAGTTCACCTACAATTAAAGAGCATTCGAACCCCAGCAACGATTGAAGTGGGCCAAACCTCCCACACGGAACTCCCACAACCAAGAGATAATAATGTACTTTCTGGTGGTGTTTGGCAACCCCTCTGACACCCCCTCATGACCTCCCCTCAGAGGTCACCATTTTATTTTATTTATTTGCCATATTTATATACCTCCTTTCTCAGCCCGAAGGCAACTCAAGGTGGTTTACAGTTGGCACAATTCAATGCCCCAACAACATAAAATACAATTAAAAACATTTAGCATATATTATAAAAACCAATAAAAACAGTGTCTCCTTACTAAAATCATTTCCCAGTCGCATTGTCCAGTCACATTTGTAGTGTAACGGGCAAATCTATATAAATAAAAATGTAATGTTCATTTGTGGGAATAACATAACTCAAAAACCACTGGACGAATTGACACCAAATTTGGGCACAATACACCTCTCAGGCCAACAAGTGACCATCACTCATAAAAACACTGAAAACCACAGAGGAAGAGACTTTAAAAACCAACAAACAAAAAAATACATTACAACACATGCGCAAAACCATACGAATAATAATGATGATGATGATCATCATCATTTATACCCTGCCACCATCTCCTCAACAGGGACTCGGGGTGGCTTACATGAGGCCAAGCCCAGACAACATATTACAGCAAAACAAAAACAAAACAGAAGCAACAAGCAACAACATCATAATTACATTAAAACATATGAATACATTAACAATATAACATTACAATGAACGCAATCACAGCTTGAGAAATACTGCTTAAAGGCCATTCAGTCCACCTCCCTTCACCAGGGCAAGAAAACAGGATCAAAGCCCTCCTGACAGAGAGCCATCCAGCCATAGATATAGATAGATATATGATTCACACACACATGTATATGATAGATGTCATATCATAGATTTGAAAGGGACCCCTAATGAAGGACAATAATATGTTCCATGTTCCAAAGTAGACAAACCAGACATTCCCTATATCAACACTAACAAAGAAAGAAGGACTGTTTACCCTCAAGCATAAAGAAATTGCATATATTACAACACTTTCTCATCACTATATTTTCAAGGTCACCAGACTGGGCCACAGCAACACATGGCAGGGGACAGCTAGTACTACTAATAATAACAACTTTATTTTTGTACCCCACCTCCATCTCCCCAAAGGGACTCGGGGCGGCTTACATATGGCTCAATGTGCTTTAAAACATTGCATAAAATAAACACACAATACAATACAGAATGAAACCGAATGCATATAAAATAATAATGTAAACCAACCTGGACACAGCATATTGTGTGAGAAAACAGAAATGCTGGACCACTCTAACAACGATCGTGTCAGACTACACAGAGAAGCCACTGAAATCCACAAGTATGTGGACCATTTCATCAGAAAGGAGGAAACCATGAACATGGACCAAATCTGGCTACCAGTATTAAAAACAACTCTTAAAATCAGGACAGTAAATAAAGAACAAGACTCAGAAAACGGGGAGTCCCTGACAGGAAACAATCAAGAAAAGCTGAACTTTTGAGGTGAGCAATTCACCTAGTGTCTTCTGGAGGGGTGGATCAGCTAGTCTTTGTTGAGCAATATACCCTGCAAGAAGTTTTATTCTATACTCGCCACAGAATAAAACTTCTTGCAGGGTATATTGCTCAACTAAGACTAGGACATTTACTCACACAAAGACTGTGTTTTTTATTTCAAGAGAAGACCAGTTGTTTCTACTTCATATGAATGTGGCAGTCCTGTTTTTTTTTATATGTGTATGTGTAATATATACATTTAGTTAATTTGGCTGTTTTCATATTGCCACAATCAGTGGATTTTGGTCTCCACAGTGTTAGGGGAACCCATTTTTCTTTCCATGAAACAATCAAGGCCAGGTAACACCTCCCAATAAAGGATTACCCCAGGCAGCAACCAGCCAGACTTTGAAGCTGCAAGGCTTCAGGGTGCCAATCAACGATGGTCAATTGCAACATCTACACCTGCCTCAAACCGACAAGAGTTCTTTCTCCCACCCTGGACATTATTCCACAGATATATAAACCCCACTTTCCTAGTTTCCTACAGACCTCACAACCTCTGAGGATGCCTGCCATAGATGTGGGTGAAATGTCAGGAGAACGCTTCTGGAACATGGTCATACAGCCCGGAAAACAAACAGCAACGCAGTGATTCCGGCCACGAAAACCTTTGACAACACAATAATCAATTTTTAATAATTAGGACTGCAATACAAGTAGGAGTCTTTGACTCAAGAAATGCTTCCTGGCCATCTTTGAGGTTGGTCTCTCTGATCATGTTTGGAAAATACTCAAATTATTGCCAAAATCTCAGCCTGGGTTAACCTTTCCAAAACCATGAAAAATACCTACCCATGCTTTTCATCTGTTTTTCAAATATTTCTCTTACTCTTAAAGGATGGGAAGGTGCTGTTTAGATTCATTCCCAAAGTACTATTTTCATTTTAAAACTGTCCTAATTTTACATTAATGAGAGCAATGTAGGGTTGGACATATTGGTAATAGAGCAAAAGGACAGTCCAGCTGCCAGGGTTTGATTCAGGAAAGGCTTCTTGACAGTCTTTGAGGCTGGCCTTTCTAATAACGCTTGAAAAGTATTCACTTTAGACAAAGCTGAACGATGACATGCCAGGGGTCACACTTTCTCAGCCTTGGCTGATCTCCTCCAAAGAGAAACCATGAAAAATAACTCCCGATTGATAATAATAATAATAATAATAATAATAATTCGGTTTTTTTTCGTGTCAGGAGTGACTTCTGGTGTGAGAGAATTGGCCGTCTGCATGACGTTGCCCAGGGGATGCCTGGATGATTTGATGTTTTTATCATCTTTGTGGGTGGCTTCTCTCATGTTCCCGCATCAGGAGCTGGAGCTGATAGAGGGAGCTCATCTGCCTCTCTGCGGATTCGAAGCTGCAACCTGTCAGTCTTCAGTCCTGCCGGCACAAGGGTTTAACCCACTGCGCCATCGGGGGCTCATCTTTATTTATACCCCGCTACCATCTCCCCAAGGGACTCGGTGTGGCTTACATGAGGCCGAGCCCGCAACACAAAATACAAGCAATAACGACAACAATACATGCAATAAAATAAATCACATAGATTAACATAAGCAATTGACAATAGTACAACACACTCTTAAAATCTATGGCTAGGCCAAATGTAATTAAGATTTCAAATGATGCTGGTCATGGGCGAGATAAAGAGGTGTGGCGTTGGTGGGGGCATCTAGGCAGACTTAGATCAATGTAAAATGCTTTAGAGGACAGAGTGGGAATTTTCTGGGAATTCACACTGGAACAACCACGTTTTCAAGCTCCTTCTAAAGACTGCCAGAGTTGGGGCCTGCCTGATGTCCTTAGGAAGTGAGTTCCAGAGTCGAGGGGCCACCACCGAGAAGGCCCTCTCTCTCTCGTCCCCACCAATCGCGCTTGCGATACAGATGGGAGCGCGAGCGGGGCCTCTCCAGATGATCAAAGAGAAATGCTAATAGACATCCACTGAGGTTGGCCTTTCTAGTAATCATAGAATCTCAGAATCAAAGAGTTGGAAGAGACCTCATGGGCCATCCAGTCCAACCCCATTCTGCCAAGAAGCAGGAACACTGCATTCAAATCACCCCTGACAGATGGCCATTCGGCCTCTGTTTAAAAGCTTCCAAAGAAGGTGCCTCCACCACACTCCGGGGAAGGCAGAGAGTTCCACTGCTGAACGGCTCTCACAGTCAGGAAGTTCTTCCTCATGTTCAGATGGAATGTCTTTTCTTGTAGTTCCACGAATATTTACTTTATAATGTTTGAAGAGTATTGACTTTAGACAAATCCCGACGATGCCATGCCTGGGGCCACACTTTCTCAGCCTCGGCCGATCTCCTCTAAAGAGAAACCAGGCCAAATCCCTCCCCACAGAGAACTGCCCTCTTCGTCTCTGGTTCCAATGGGGTTGTTGCTCTCCACGGGGGAGTCTCCTGCTTGGTCCTACTTCTCGGAGAGCCAAAGCGGGGCAGAAAGAAAGAGGGCCAACGTGGGGCTCGAACCCACGACCCTGGGATTAAGAGTCTCATGCTCTACCGACTGAGAGCTAAAGCGGGGCAGAAAGAAAGAGGGCCAAAGAAATAACCACAAGACTAATAGAATAGTCATAGGATAATTGTGGTGACACCAAAACGGCGGGGGAGTGGTAGCTGAGGCGAGCGCCGAACCCTCTATCTCACGGGTAGTGCCTAGCGGCGTTCAAGCACTCAGCGCCACCTACTCCCCCCGGCGTTCTGGCGAGAAAATCCGACTTAAGAAGAGGAGGCGGGGCCAAGCCTGAGTGACGAAACTGAAACTGACGTCACCCCGCCACGTGGGGGACTGACGCTGGGGGCGGGGCCAAGGTTGCTATTGGAGGAGAGGGCCCAGTGGGGGGGGGAAGGCCTCCTGATGTCATCACGCCACGGAGGGAGGAGACAGGGAGTGGGCGGGGCCTAGAAATGGGCCCTGGCCTTTTGCCAGTTGTGCAATGGTTGCCCCCATTCCTGCCATTGAGCCCCATTCAGGCTGTTGCCATTCACAGAGAAAAGGAAGGGAGGGAGAGGGGGAGGGAAAGCAGAAAGCGAAGAGGGAAGGAAGCAAGGAAGGGGAAAAGGGAGAGAAGGAAGGAAAGAGAAGGAATGAATGGAATGGAATATTGTGTCCAATTCTGGGCACCGCAATTCAAGAGAGATATTGACAAGCTGGAATGTGTCCAGAAGAGAGCGACTAAAATAATAAAGGATCTGGAGAACAAGCCCTATGAGGAGCGGCTTAAGGAGCTGGGCATGTTTAGCCTGAAGAAGAGAAGGCTGAGAGGGGATATGATAACCATGTATAAATATGTGCGAGGAAGCCGCAGGGAGGAGGGAGCAAGCTTGTTTTCTGCTTCCCTAGAGACTAGGACGCGGAACAATGGCTTCAAACTACAAGAAAGGAGATTCCATCTGAACATGAGGAAGAACTTCCTGAATTCAACATTCAGACAGAGTGGCTTAGTTAGTGCTTCCTATCTCAGACTCTGTCCCTGAAGCCACTGGGGGCCCTTCCACACAGCAATGTCATTATTTTTATTAATTTATTCGATTATAATAAATAAATCCCGATTAGATTACTGCAACGCACTCTACGTGGGGTTGCCTATGAAGACTGTTCAGAGTACTTACCGGAGCGCCATACAGGGAGCATAGCACCCCTCGGTTATGTCAGCTCCACTGGCTGCCGATCCAATTCCGAGCATTATTAAAATTGAGCCGGCCAGAGTAGGGGTACAAGATTAAAAGTGCTGATGTGCTTCTGGGATTTGGTACTGGGGATTCCTAGGCTGAGAAGGCACATTGGAACAGCCAGGTCTTCAAATTCTTTCTGAAGACTGCCAATGTAGGGGCTTGTCTGAGGTCTTTCGGGAGGGCATTCCAGAGGCGGGGAACCACCACAGAGAAGGCCCTGTCTCGTGTCCCCACCAAGCGTGCTTGTGACGCGGGCGGGATCACGAGCAGGGTCTCTCCAGATGACCGGAGTGAACGTGTGGGTTCGTAGACAACGATACGGTCACGCAGGTAGGGTGGTCCCAAACCGTTCAGGGCTTTGTAGGTAAGCACCTGCACCTTAAATTGGGCTCGGAAAATAAACGGCAGCCAGTGGAGCTCCTTAAACAGAAGGGTTGACCTCTCTCTGTAGTGGGCCCCAGTTAACATCCTGGCTGCTGCCCGTTGGACCAATTGGAGTTTCCGAGCTGTTTTCAAGGGCAGTCTCAGGTAGAGCGCATGGCAGTAATCCAGTCTGGAGGTTTAAAATTCCTTTTTTAAATATGCTTTTCTCCCTAACGAGACCCAAAGCAGCTCACAACATAATACAATGCAAATCAAAGGACATGTAATATAAAATACAAGATAACAGTCACATAAAGCATAATGACATCCAGAAATAACTGCAAGTCGCTTCTGGTGTGAGAAAATTGGCCGTCTGCAATTGTGTTCTAGGTTGCATTTCTTCTTCTGCTATCTAATTCAACCAGAAAAGTCCACCATAGCAGAACACTCGATAAACCAATAATAATAATAACAACAACTTTATTTTTGTACCCCATCCTCCCAAAGAGACTTGGAGTGGATTACATATGGCACCATGTGCTTGAAAACATTGCATAAAATAAACAATACAATACAGAATAAAACCAAAAGTATCTAAAATAATAATGTACACCAACCTGGACACAGCATATTACTTGAGAACACAGAAATGCTGGACCACTCTAACAACCACCGTGTCAGACTACACAGAGAAGCCACTGAAACCCTCTCTGGATGTAGGTGAACTACAACTCCCAAACTCAAGGTCTATGCCCACCAAACCCTTCCAGAACCCTTTTCCAGCCTTGCTTCCTTCCCTCCCCCTCTTCCTCCCTCCCTTCCTTCACTCTCTGAATGGCCACAGCCTGAATGGGGCTCTGTGGCAGGAAAAGGGGCAAACAGGAAGAAAAAAATATCAATCATATTATGATAATAATCCCCTAATAATTATGAGAGCGCCAAAAGGGCGGGGGAGGGGTGGCTGACTCGAGCATCGAACCCAGTGCCTCAAGGGTCCTAGGCAAGCGCTCACACCACTGCTCCACCGCCTCCCCCCGGCATTCCTGCCAGGAAAACCGCCTTAAGAAGAGGAGGCGGAGCCAAGCCTGACCTACGAAACTGAAAGTGACGTCGCCACGAGACGTGGGGACTGACGTTGGGGGCGGGGCCAAGGCTGCCAGTGGGCGGGGGAAGAGCTCCTGATGTCATCACGCCACGCAGGAAGGAGACAGGGAGTGGGCGGGCCAAGAAATGGGCCCTGGCCTTTTGCAAGTTGGGCAATGGTTGCCCCCATTCCTGCCATTGAGCTCCATTCAGGCTGTTGCCATTCACAGAGAAAAGGAAGGGAGGAATAGGGGAAGGGAGGAGGAAAAAGGGAAAGAGGAAAGGAAGCAAGGAGGGAAAAAGGGAGAGAAGGAAGGAAGGAGGAAATGGAGGGACAAGGGAAGGAAGGAAAGAAGGAGCGAAGGAGAAGGAAGTAAAAGGGTAGAGGGGAAAAGGGAGAGGTACAACAAAGTGAAAAGGAAGAGAGAGAGAAAGCCAAGAAGGAGGCACAGAGGGAAGGAATTCAACATTCAAAAAGGGTGCCTTAGTAGTGGTTCCTGCCTCAGACTCTGTTCCTGAAGCCACTGAGGGCCCTTCCACACACCCCGATTATTACTTTTTATTATTCATGTCCCATATAATAACAACAACAACAGGAAAAACTCAACCATTACATTGTTAAACGGAGAAAAAGTTGCGGGCCTGAAAATAGTTGTGCTGTCGCCGCTGGAGCCGAAATTAAATGCTTCTAAAAGAGGATGCAAGGCTTGCGTCCAGCGGGAAGCCTGGGGGCCCAAGAAAGAACCTTTAGAGGAATTTCTCCTATTAAACAGGCTTTAGGAGACTTGGAGCTTAAATACAACAGTCTTTATTAATGAACAAGCAAGAATTGTAAAATTTCTAAAGTCTATTGGCTTTGCAGTCTTGTTTGCAAGAAACAGGCACTATCTTCAAGAAAACTTTAACAGAAAAATTCCCCTTTAAAGCTCCTCCCAAACTGCTGTGAACTTAAACCTAACTGGTTTGAGTCTGCTACCGGCTGAACTGCGTCTCAGAACCGAAACAGACGTACCATCAGGCTTGAAATCACTTAGCTGAAGATGAAGAGCTGTTATTCCCTCTGCAGGTCCTCAGGGCTGTGAAGCTGTTCCCTGGAACCCTTTGGGAATCCGTAGAAGCCTTCAATCTGTTCTTCCCCAGGAAGTCTTAAAAGACGAAGCTTTTGGACAGGAGGAATGCCTGTATGCATCCTCTGCCTTGGCTTCTCTTGCTGTAACTAACTGAAAAATGGCCCTTTCCCTCCAAAAGGCAAAAAGGAGGCGGGACCAGGGATCCTAACTATAATTGGCAGGTGGCTTACCCTATGGTTGCAGCCTATATCAGGAAGCTACCCTGCTGCAAAATCCCAAACCTGGGATTGCAAACAAACATTAACTGCAAAGCAAACAAAATAGGAGCTCCTGGTACAGCTGTACCAGCACAGTTGTTCTTTTATGATTTTGGGGTGCTGAAAACGAAAATGACATTTAAAAATGTATATTGGCTCTAGTTTTTATGATATAAGCAATCACGTGATCACGTATAGTTGAAAAAATGCATGTTGCGACTTACACTATGGAAGATTCTAGAATACTCTAGAAAGTTTGATGACACAGTATTAGTGCCGTGTGCAAAAGCCAGAAAGCCCTATATAAGACCAGACTTTTGAACGGTGAGGGTCAGTGAGTTGAAGACTGAGACAGTATCGTTAAACATCGTTTTACATTGTTCTTTTTACTGTAGTTATGCAACGCACGTGTGTAAATAAAGCACTATGGAAAAAAGATATCAAGGCCAATGGACTCCATCAATGCTGTCAGACTACTGCTGGAGCATTGTAAGAGACAATCCTTTCCTTGAATACAAAAGAAAGGTCAAGAGAAGCAAACACGATATAAACTAAAGTCACGATTAAATCGACATTTAAACTTTAGGACTTTTCAACTGCATTAGGCCTACTAATATAGTTTCTTGCTGCACAAACATAAACAATAGACTAATTAAATAAATATTTCTTATGTATAAACTATTGGCAATATAATTTGACTAAAATTTAGTAAATATTCACAGTTTATATACATGCAGTAAGGTTAGGCGCATTATCATAATATGAACGAATTACCTATTGTGGAGAAAATTGAAATAGCTGTTGCATAAAAACCAGAGCCAATTAACACATTTAATTATTATATTTGAATTCAGCATGTTAAATTTATTAAGAAACGGCACATTTCGTTTCCGTAACTAAGAAAAACTGAAAATTTGTAGAACAGTGTTACCAGGACCTCAAAATCGAACTGCAAAGGCTCTGGCATAAACCAGTACAGGTGGTCCCAGTGGTCATCAGCACAGTGGGAGCCGTGCCAAAAGATCTCAGCCGGCATTTGGAAACAATAAACATTGACAAAATCACTATCTATCAACTGCAAAACGCCACCTTACTTGGATCTGTGCACATCATCCGAAAGTACATCACACAGTCCTAGGCGCTTGGGACGTTTTTGGCTTGTGATTTTGTGATACGAAATCCAGCATATGGATCTCGTTTGCTGTAACATACTTTGCTTTTGTGTCAGTAAAATAATAATAATAATAATAATAATAATAATAATGACAATAATAATAATACCTCTCAACAAAAGATTTCCCCAGGCAGCAACCAGCCAGGCTTTCAAGCTTCAAGGTGCCAATCTAGATGGCCAATTGCAAGATTTCCAGGCAGGAAACAATCAAGGCCAGCTAACACACAGGCAGCAACCAGCCAGGCTTTGAAGCTGTAAGGCAGGGGTCCTCAAACTAAGGCCCGGGGGCTGGATACAGCCCTCCAAGGTAATTTACCCGGCCCTCGCTCAGGGTCAACCTTAGTCTGAAATTACTTGAAAACACACAACAGCAATAACAACAACATCCTTATCTCATCACACACAATCAGGTCCACACTTCCTATTGAAATACTAATAAGTTTATATTTATTAAAATTGTTCTTCATTTTAATAAATATAATTATTGTACTGTTTTCAGGTGTTTTTGCACTACAAATAAGATATGTGCAGTGTGCATGGGAATTAATCCATGTTTTTTTTCAATTTATAATCCCCCCCCCCCCCCCCAACAGTTTGAGGGACTGTGACCTGGCCCTCTGTTTAAAAAGTTTGAGGACCCCTGCTGTAATGGAGGAACAAGGGAAAGAAGAAAGGAAGGGATGCACACCAGAGAAGGAAGTGAAAGGGTGGAGGGAGGAAAGAGGGAAAGAGAGAGGTAGAAAACAAGTGGGAAAGGAGAGAGAGAGAAAGCCAAGGAGGAGGCACAGAGGAATCAAACACTCAGAAAGGTGGGCTTAGTAGTTCTTACCTCAGACTCTGTCTCTGAAGCCACTGAGGGCCCTTCCACACAGCCAGGTCACAATAATAAAAATGCATTTATATCCTTGGCTTGTTCTTTCTCTTCCTTCCCTCTTTCTTTCCTGCCTGAATGGGGCTCAGGGGCAGAATGCAAGAGGCCAGAGCCCATTTCCCCCATGGAGCGCCTTGGCCCCGCCCACTCCCGGTCTCCTTCCTCCCTCCCTGCGTGGCGGGATGACATCACCCGCCCACTGGGCCCTCTCCTCCTTGGCCCCGCCCCCAGCGTCAGTCCTCACGTAGCGGGGTGACGTCACTTTCAGTTTCGTCGCTCAGGCTTGGCCCCGCCTCCTCCTCCTCTTCTTAAGGCGGATTTTCTCACCGGAACGCCGGGGGGAGTAGGTGGCGCTGAGTGCTTGAACGCCGCTAGGCTGCAACCCGTGAGATAGAGGGTTCGGCGCTCGCCTCAGCTACCACTCCCCCGCCCTTTTGGCGTCACCACAATTATCCTACTCCTATCCTATTAGTATTGTTGGGGTTATTTCTCTCGCCCTCTTTCTTTCTGCCCCGCTTTAGCTCTCCGAAAAGGGGAGGTGTTACTTGGCCTTGATTCTTTCCTGTCTGGGATTCCCCTGTTTCCTAATTCTTTTCCTTGATTTACTGTCCTGATTTTAGAGTTGTTTTTCATCCTGGTAGCCAGGTTTGGTTCATTTCCATGGTTTCCTCCTTTCTGTTGAAATTGTCCCCATGCTTGTGGGTTTCAGTGGCTTCTCTGTGTAGTCTGACATGCTGGTTGTTAGAGTGGCCCAGCATTTCTGGGTTCTCAAATAATCTGATGTGGCCAGGTTGGCTTATATTATTATTTAATATGCTTTTGGTTGTATTCTGTTTTGGTTTGTTTGTATACTTTTATGGCAGGTTCATAAGGTGAGGTCAGCTTCCCAGTTCTCGGTGTCTATGCCTTCATTATGGCCTTCATTCCCTCACCCGTGTTGGTCAGTCCTTGCATCATCCTGGGCATGCATACATAGCTATTGTATCAGGCATTGGATTTCTCCCTGACTTTGCTATAGAGCAGTGGTTCTCAACCTTCCTAATGCTGCGACCCCTTAATATAGTTCCTCATGTTGTGACCCCCAACCATGCATTATTTCTGTTGCTCCTCCATAACTGTAATTTTGCTACTGTTATGAATTGTAATGTAAATATCTGGTATGCAAGATGTATTTTTCATTCACTGGACAAAATAAGGCACCAATACCCAATACGCCCAAATTTGAATACTGGTGGGGTTGGGGGGGATTGATTTTGTCATTTGGGGGTTGTAGTCGCTGGGATTTATAGTTCACCTACAAATAAAGAACATTCCAAACTCTACCAACAATGGAATTGAACCAATCTTGGCACACACAACTCCCATGACCAACAGAAAATACTGGAAGGATTTGGTGGGCATTGA
This sequence comes from Anolis sagrei, assembly GCF_037176765.1. Taxonomy (NCBI): domain Eukaryota; kingdom Metazoa; phylum Chordata; class Lepidosauria; order Squamata; family Anolidae; genus Anolis; species Anolis sagrei. The sequence goes on along the minus strand of NC_090023.1, from coordinate 177,844,556 downwards.
CCTTGAGTTTTGGAGTTGTAGTTCACCTACATCCAGAGAACATTGTGGACTCAAACAATAATGGATCTGGGCCAAACCTGGCACAAATACTCAACATACCCAAATGTAAACACTGGTGGAGTTTGGGGAAAAATAGACCTTGACATTTGTGAGTTGTAGTTGCTGGGATTTATAGTTAACCTACAATCAAAGAGCAACCTCAATCCCACCAACGATAGAATTGGGCAGACTTCCCAAACTGAACTCCCTTGGCCAACAGAAAATGCTGTGTTTAATGGCGGTCTTTGGCAATCCCTTTGACACCCCCTCATGACCCCCCAGGAGTCCCGACCCCCAGGTTGAGAAACACTGCTATAGAGGACCATTTGAAATGTATCAAAACACAATATAAACAATAATCTATATCTCTCTATATATATACACACACACACACATATATACCTCTACAACAAATTCTACCCTGTCCTACATAGCTTTTATCAGGCACAAAATATCTTTGTAATAACACTGATGGGGAAGACAAAGGCTGTTTGGAAAGGGATGTCTTCAGGCCTAGGGCAGAATTCACACCTGAATCAGCAACATCTGGTTTCCTATCCAGAGCAACCTCTTGAGTAACGCAGGCCTGAACCTCCTGCTAGAAGAAGCCAAAAGGCTGACATGCCCGTTTAGTCCAGTGGGGTATTACACACACTTTTCTTGTACAAAGAGCACAAATAAATCCTCAACAGCAGTCAGCTGGACAGACTCATGTTGTTTCGGCCAATAAATATCTTTTATCTTCAGCTATCAAAGCTTTTCTTGTACAATTTGAGGTGATTAATGTTATAGAAATCATTTAAAATTGGATTTGTATTTTTGGGGAGAGCTTAGGAGGCAAAGCAAACATGGACAGAATCGCAGTCCTTTTAAACAAAATGTCCTTTGGCATTTCCCACCATCACTAAACTGCAAGACTGAGAGAGAAAAAACAGCAAGAAAACACATTTTTTCCTATTTTGAGGAAATATTTGTTTAATGCCTACAGGCATTCTTAGCAATGTTCAGTGCATATAAAAGTATTTTTTTAAAAAAATAATATTCAAAACACATTTTCTGAAATCATCCTAACTTCTGAGTTCAGTTTTCATTACATCATTACACCTGTAAGCATGAGAAAACTTATTTTTACAAGATGGATTCCAAAAAGGTAGGAAATGAGACTTATAATACTGCTCACACATATGTACGTACTGGACTTATTGGTAATAGAGCAAAAGGACAGTCCAGCTGCCAGGGTTTAACTCAGGAAAGGCTTCTGGACAGTCTTTGAGGCTGGCCTTTCTAAGAATGCTTGAAAAGTATTCACTTTAGACAAAGCCGGACGATGACATGCCAGGGGTCACACTTTCTCAGCCTTGGCTGATCTCCTCCAAAGAGAAAACATGAAAAATAACTCCCGATTAATAATAACAATAATAATAATAATAATAATTTATTTATTTATTTTGTGGTGTCAGGAGTGACTCCTGGTGTGAGAGAATTGGCCGTCTGAAAGGACGTTGCCCAGGGGACGCCTGGATGATTTCATGTTTTTATCATCCTTGTGGGAGGCTTCTCTCATGTCCCCGCACGAGGAGCTGGAGCTGATAGAGGGAGCTCACCCGCTACCATCTCCTCAAGGGACTCGGTGCGGCTTACATGAGGCCGAGCCCGCAACACAAAATACAAGCAATGACAACAATACATGCAATTAAAATAAATCACATAGAATAGCATAAGCGATTGACAATAGTACAACACACTTTTAAAATCTATGGGTAGGCCAAATGTAATTAAGATTTTAAATGATGCTGGTCATGGACGAGATAGAGAGGTGTGGGCATATAGGCAGACTTAAATCAATGTAAAGTGCTTCAGAGGACAGTGCTAAGGGTTCGTTATTCTGGGAATTCACACTGGAACAACCACGTTTTCAAGCTCCAAGACTGCCAGAGTTGGTGCCTGCCTGATGTCCTTAGGAAGTGAGTTCCAGAGTCGAGGGGCCACCACCGAGAAGGCCCTCTCTCTCGTCCCCACCAATCGCGCTTGCGATACAGATGGGAGCGTGAGCAGGGCCTCTCCAGATGATCAAAGAGAAATGCTAATAGACATCCACTGAGGTTGGCCTTTCTAGTAATCATAGAATCACAGAATCAAAGAGTTGGAAGGGACCTCATGGGCTATCCAGTCCAACCCCATTCTGCCAAGAAGCAGGAATATTGCATTCAAATCACCCCTGACAGATGGCCATCCAGCCTGTGTTTAAAAGCTTCCAAAGAAGGAGCCTCCACCACACTCTGGGGAAGACAGAGAGTTCCACTGCTGAACGGCTCTCACAGTCAGGAAGTTCTTCCTCATGTTCAGATGGAATGTCTTTTCTTGTAGTTCGACAAATATTTACTTTATAATGTTTGAAGAGTATTGACTTTAGACAAATCCCGATGATGCCGTGCCTGGGGCCACACTTTCTCAGCCTCGGCCGATCTCCTCTAAATAGAAACCAGGCCAAATCCCTCCCCACAGAGAACTGCCCTCTTCGTCTCTGGTTCAAATGGGGTTGTTGCTCTCCACGGGGGGAGTCTCCTGCTTGGTCCTACTTTTCGGGGAGCTAAAGCGGGACAGAAAGAAAGAGGGCCAACGTGGGGTTCGAACCCACGACCCTGGGATTAAGAGTCTCATGCTCTACCGACTGAGAGCTAAAGCGGGGCAGAAAGAAAGAGGGCGAAAGAAATAACCACAACAAGACTAATAGAATAGTCATAGGATAATTGTGGTGACACCAAAAAGGCGGGGGAGTGGTAGCTGAGGCGAGCGCCGAACCCTCTATCTCACGGGTAGTGCCTAGCGGCGTTCAAGCACTCAGCGCCACCTACTCCCCCCGGCGTTCTGGCGAGAAAATCCGCCTTAAGAAGAGGAGGAGGCGGGGCCAAGCCTGAGTGACGAAACTGAAACTGACGTCACCCCGCCACGTGGAGACTGACGTTGGGGGCGGGGCCAAGGTTGCTATTGGAGGAGAGGGCCCAGTGGGCGGGGGAAGGCCTCCTGATTTCATCACGCCACGCAGGGAGGGAGGGAGGGAGGAGACAGGGAGTGGGCGGGGCCAAGAAATGGGCCCTGGCCTTTTGCAAGTTGGGCAATGGTTGCCCCCATTCCTGCCACTGAGCCCCATTCAGGCTCAAAAGGAAGGGGGGGGGGGGGGGAAGGGAGGAGGAAAAAGGGAAAGCGGAAAGGGAAGAGGAAAGTGGGAAAAAGTTAGAGAAGGAAGGGAGGAGGAGAAGGAATGAATGAGGAAATGGAGGGACAAGGGAAGGAAAGAAGGAGCATAGGAGAAGGGTTGAGGGAAAAAGAGAGAGGTAGGAAAAAGTGGGAAGGGAGAGGAGAGAAAGCCAAGGAGGAGGCACAGAGGGAAGAAATTCAACATTCAGGAAGGGTGCCTTAGGAGTGGTTCCTGCCTCAGACTCTGTCCCTGAAGCCACTGAGGGCCCTTCCACACAGCTCGATGATTATTTTCATTTATTTATGTCCCATATAATAACAACAACAACAGGAAAAACTAAACCATTGTCAGGACCTCAAAATCGAACTACAAAGGCTCTGGCATAAACCAATACTGGTGGTCCCAGTGGTCATCAGCATACTGGGAGCCGTGCCAAAAGATCTCAGCCATTGCAAGTTGTGCAATGGTTGCCCCCTTTCCTGCCACTGAGCCCCATTCAGGCTCAAAAGGAAGGGAGGGAGAGGGGAAGGGAGAAGGAAAAAGGGAAAGCGGAAAGGGAAGAGGAAAGGAAGCAAGGAGGGGAAAAGGGAGAAGGAAGGAGACACGTGGTGGGCGGGACCAAGATGCTCCATGGGGGAAATGGGCCCTGGCCTTTTGCAAGCTGTCCCATGGTTGTACAATGGTTGCCCCCTTTCCTGTCACTGAGCACCATTCACAGAGAAAAGGAAGGGAGGAAGAGGGGAAGGGAGGAGGAAAAAGGGAAAGCGGGAAGGAAGCAAGGAGGGAAAAAGGGAGAGAAGGAAAGAAGGAGGAGAAGGAATGAATGAGGAAATGGAGGGGCAAGGGAAGGAAGGAAGGAAAGAAGGAGCGACGGAGAAGGAAGTAAAAGGGTAAAGGGAAAAAGAGAGAAGTAGAAAAAAAGTGGGAAGGGAAGAGAGAGAGAAAGCCAAGGAGGAGGCACAGAGGGAAGGAGTTCAACATTCAGAAAGGGTGCCTTAGTAGTGGTTCCTGCCTCAGACTCTGTCCCTGAAGCCACCGAGGGCCCTTCCACACAGCTGGATTATTTTTTATTATTCATGTCCCATATAATAACAACAACAACAACAGGAAAAACTCAACCATTATCAGGACCTCAAAATCAAACTGCAAAGGCTCTGGCATAAACCAGTACAGGTGGTCCCAGTGGACATCAGCACACTGGGAGCCGTGCCAAAAGATCTCAGCCGGCATTTGGAAACAATAAACATTGACAAAATCATGATCTGTCAACTGCAAAAGGCCACCTTATTTGGATCTGCGCACATCATCCGAAAATACATCACGCAGTCCTAGATGCTTGGGAAGCTAGTGGATGGAGCCAAGAAATAGGCCCTGGCCTTTTGCCAGTTGTGCAATGGTTGCCCCCTTTCCTGCCATTGAGCCCCATTCAGGCTGTTGCCATTCACAGTGTAAGGGAAGGGAGGAAGATGGGGAGGGAAAGCAGAAAGCGAAGAGGGAAGGAAGCAAGGAAGGGGAAACGAGAGAGAAGGAAGGAAAGAGAAGGAATGAATGCGGAAATGGACAGACAAGGGAAGGAAAGGAGGAGCGCCGGAGAAGGAAGTGAAAGGATGAAGGGAGGAAAGGGAAAAAGAGAGAGGTAGAAAAAAGTGGGAATGAAGAGAGAAAGCCAAAGAGGAGCTACAGAGGGAAGGAATTCATCATTCAGAAAGGGTGGCTTAGTAGTTCCTACCTCAGACTCTGTCTCTGAAGCCACTGAGGGCCCTTCCACACAGCCAGATGACAATAATAATTCTTTATTTCTATCCCGCCTTTCTCCCTAACAGGACCCAAAGCAGTTCACAACATAATACAATACAAATCAAAGGACAGGGAAAACTTAGGAAAGAAAAGAAAAGAAAGAAGAAAGTAAAGAGGAATAAATACAAGGAAGGAAAGAGCTGGGTAGTAGGAAAGCAAGTAAAGGAAAGAGGAGACGGGAAGGAAGGTATGGAAGGAAAGGGAAGACTTAGAAAAGAAAGAAGGAAAAGAGGAAGGAATGGAAGGAAGTGCAGTGAACTAGGAAAAGAAAAAAGGTAAGAGAGAAATAAAAAGAAGGAAGGGAGAAAGGGAAAAAGGAAGGGAAGGAAGAGAAGGAAGGAGACGAATGGATGGAAGGAAGGAAAGAACAGGGCAGGGCAATAGGAAAGTAAGAAAGGGAAAAAGCGAGGGAAGGAAACGAGGAAAGGAATGGATGGAAGGGAGAAAGGGAAGAAAAGGAAGGAAGGAAAAGGGGAAAAGAAGAAAAGGAAAGTTTAAAAAGAAAGGAAAAGGAGGAAAGGAATTGAAAGGAGGAAAGGAACAATAATCCTCAAAACCATAAAATATCTAAAGCTGTAAAATTAAAATACAAGACAAAAATCACACAAAGCATAATAACATCCAGAAATAACTGCTTCTGGTGTGAGAGAATTGGCAGTTTGCAATTGTGTTGTAGGTTGTGTTTCTTTCATCAGCTATCTAATGCAACCAGAGAAGTCAGCCATAGCAGAACACGTTTAACGCAATAGTAATAATGCTACTAATAATAACAACTTTATTTTTGTACCCCGGCTCCATCTCACTGAAGGGACTCGGGGCAGCTTACATATGGCTCAATGTGCTTTAAAACATTGCATAAAATAAACACACAATACAATACAGAAGGAATCAAAAGCATATAAAATAATAATGGGAATCAACCTGGACACAGCATATTATTTGAGAGCACAGAAATGCTGGACCACTCCAACAACCACCATGTCGGACTATACAGAGAAGCCACTGAAATCCACAAGCATGTGGCCAATTTCAACAGAAAGGAGAAAACCTTTGAAGGGGTGAATAGAGCTTATTAGGAAATTATCAGTGCCTATTGGGAAAATGCTGAAAACTGTAAGGAAGAGTCTTGTCCTTTGCCGTAGAAAGGGGGCAAGGACACGAGGGGAGACAGTTTTGGAAGAGAACAGGAAAGAACAGGATGCAGGGCTGAAGGACAGGACAAGATGACATCCGAGAATCTGCAGTCATAACATGAGTACGAGACTATGTATGTGGGTGAAAGGGCTCTGTCCTTGTAGAGTTGAAAGGGAAGGAGGTGAAAGAAGATGTTTTGAAAGGGAAGTTTGGAAGGGGGGGTGGATCTGTTCATGACACGGCAGAAGAAGGGTATAAGAATCAGATTGAAAAGATCAGATGGCACAGGCAGCCTTTTGATAGACATCCGATTGTCTTGCTGTTCTGTCTCAGTGCGGCCGCACTTGAAATAAAGGAATTTTTGGCTTCTATCCTTATGGAGTCTGGCTGGCATTTTAAGATTCACCTTTAAGCTATAAAGAGAGTTCCCTTCAAATACAATACAGAAGGAATCAAAAGCATATAAAATAGTAATGGGAATCAACCTGGACACAGCATATTATTTGAGAGCACAAAAATGCTGGACCACTCCAACAACCACCATGTCGGACTACACAGAGAAGCCACTGAAATCCACAAGCATGTGGCCAATTTCAACAGAAAGGAGAAAACCATGAAAATGAACAGAATCTGGCTACCAGTATTAAAAACAACTCTAAAATTAGGACAGTAAATAAAGAACAAGACTCAGAAAGCAGGGGAATCACAGACAGGAAACAATGCAGGCCAGCTAAGACCTCCCAACTAAGGATTTCCCCAGGCAGCAACCAACCAGGCTTTCAAGCTACAAGACCATCAAATGCTAATCAAGGTGGCCAATTGCAACTTTCACACTTTACTCCAACAGACAAGGAGTTCTTTCTCCCACCCTGGACATTCTTCCATAGATATATAAACCCAATTTCCCCAATTTCCAACAGATCTCATAACCTCTGGGGATGCCTGTCATAGATGCAAGCAAAATGTCAGGAGAGAATGCTTGTGGAATATGGCCATATAGCACAGAATACAAGCAGCAACCCAGTGATTCCGGCCATGAAAATTTTCGACAACACAATAGTTAATGTTTAATAGACTAAGACTACAATACAACTGGGAGCCTTTGACTCAGGCAATGTTTCTTGACCCTCCTTGAGGTTGGTCTCTCTGATCATGTTTGGAAAATAGTCAAATTATTGCCAAAATCTGCAAGGTGTGACTTCTGAGGCCACACTTTCTCAGCCTGGGTTAACATTTCCAAAACCATGAAAAATACCTACCCATGGGTAACTGTGCTCTCCATCTGTTCTTCAAATATTTCTCTTACTCTTAAAGAATGGGAAGGAGCTGTTTAGATTAATTCCCAAAGAACTGTGTTTATTTTTAAATTGTCCTAATTTTATATTAATGAGAGCAATATAGGGCTGGACACATTGGTAACAGAGCAAAAGGACAGTCCAGCTGCCAGGGTTTGACTCAGGAAAGGCTTCTGGACAGTCTTTTCCTCAGGAAATGCTAATAGACATCCATTGAGGTTGGCCTTTCTAGTAATCATAGAATCAAAGAGTTGGAAGAGACCTCATGGGCCATTCAGTCCAACCCTATTCTGCCAAGAAGCAGGAATATTGCATTCAAAGCACCCCTGAGAGACGACCATCCAGCCTCTGTTTAAAAGCTTCCAAAGGAGGAGCCTCCACCACACTCCGGGGCAGAGAGTTTATTTATTTATTTTATTTATTATTACACTTGTATACCGCTAATATCTCAGCCTAAGTCAGCGACTCATTGCGGTTTACAACATCTAAAACAACAATATTCAATTTAAAAACATAAAAACACATATAAAATACAGAATTATTGGGTCACCAATAACAATCCAAATGCATCTCGTAACTGGAATCACAATCCAAATTCGTCGTCTGTAATTACCAATCCTTAATCGTCAAAATTCGTTTCGTCGGATTATCCGAATGCTTGTTCAAACATCCGTGTCTTTAGTTTTTTCCGAAACGCCATCAGCGAGGGGGCTGACCTTATCTCTATAGGGAGGGTGTTCCAAAGCCGAGGGGCCACCACAGAAAAGGCTCTGTCTCTCGTTCCCGCCAGCCGCACCTGTGAAGCCGGCGGGATAGAGAGCAGGACCTCCTCAGAAGATCTTAGGGTCCTGGCAGGCTGATAGGCTGAGATACGTTCGGATAGATAAGTTGGGCCAGAACCGTTTAGGGCTTTAAAGGCTGAACAGAGTTCCACTGCTGAACAGCTCTCACAGTCAGGAAGTTCTTCCTCATGTTCAGATGGAATCTCCTTTCTTGTAGTTTGACGAATATTTACTTTATTTACTTTATAATGTGTGAAGAATATTTACTTTAGACAAATCCCGATGATGCCATGCCTGGGATCACACTTTCTCAGCCTCGGCTGATCTCCTCTAAAGAGAAACCAGGCAAAATCCCTCCCCATCTTATGAACCTCCCCACTTCGTCTCTGGTTCAAATGGGGTTGTTGCTCTCCACGGGGGGAGTCTCCTGCTTGGTCCTACTGAAGGGAACTATTTCAATAGGCAAATGTGAAGGGAACTATTTCAATAGGCAAAAAAAGACAATTAGTCTCCATGAGGTTTGAAGCAAAAATCTCTTTTTATTTCAAGTGCGGCCGCACTGAGACAGGGGCAACTAGACAAAAGGCCTTCAACTAAGTGCTATGTTTTTGGAATGACCACCGGAATGGACTATGACTATGAGATTATGACCCAAAACAAGACGAAGTGGATTTTTAGTTTAATTAGTTGTGTATTAGTAAGATGTTGTGTTATGGTCTTGATCTATTGTAAACTGTTGTCTTTTCTATGTTCTATGTTCTGTACACCGCCACGAGTCGCCCTCGGGCTGAGAGTGGCGGTTAACAAGTGCAAATAATAAATAAATAAATAATAAATCAGATGTCTGTCAAAAAGGTTGCCTGCCCCATCTGATCTTTTCAATCTGATTCTTATACCCTTCTTCTGCCATGTCATGAAGAGATCCACCCCTCTTCCAAACTTCCTTTCAAAACATCTTCTTTCACCTCCTTCCCTTTCAACTCTACGAGGACAGAGCCCTTTCACCCACTTTAGAGTCTCGTACTCATGTTATGACTGCAGATCCTTGGATGTCATGTTGTCCTACGTCCTTCAGCCCTGCATCCTGTTCTTTCCTGTTCTCTTCCAAAACTGTCTCTCCTCTTGTGCTTGCACCTTTTCTATGGCAAAGGACAAGACTCTTCCTTAGGCTTTTATAGTTTTCAGCATTTTCCCAATAGGCACTAATAATTTCCTAATAAGCTCTATTCACCCCTTTCACTTGGCTCCCAACGTGGGGCTCGAACCCACGACCCTGGGATTAAGAGTCTCATGCTCTACCGACTGAGAGCTAAAGCGGGGCAGAAAGAAAGAGGGCGAAAGAAATAACCACAACAACACTAATAGAATAGGAATAGGATAATTGTGGTGACACCAAAACGGCGGGGGAGTGGTAGCTGAGGCGAGCGCCGAACCCTCTATCTCACGGGTAGTGCCTAGCGGCGTTCAAGCACTCAGCGCCACCTACTCCCCCCGGCGTTCTGGCGAGAAAATCCGCCTTAAGAAGAGGAGGAGGCGGGGCCAAGCCTGAGTGACGAAATGAAAGTGACGTCACCCCGCCACGTGGAGACTGACGTTGGGGGCGGGGCCAAGGTTGCCATTGGAGGAGAGGGCCCAGTGGGCGGGGGAAGAGCTCCTGATGTCATCACGCCACGGAGGGAGGAGACAAGGAGTGGGCCCTGGCCTTTTTCAAGTTGTGCAATGGTTGCCCCATTCCTGCCATTGAGCCCCATTCAGGCTGTTGCCATTCAGAGAGAAAAGAAAGGGAGAGGGGAAGGGAGGAGGAAAAAGGGAAAGCGGAAAGGGAAGAGGGAAGGAAGCAAGGAGGGAAAAAGGGAGAGAACGAACGAAGGAGGAGAAGGAATGAATGAGGAAATGGAGGGACAAGGGAAGGAAGGAAGGAAAGAAAGAAGGAGCGTCGGAGAAGGAAGTAAAAGGGCGGAGGGAGGAAAGAGGGAAAGAGAGAGGTAGAAAACAAGTCTGAAGGGGGAAGAGGGAAAGCCAAAGAGGAGGCCCAGAGGGAAGGAATCCAACATTCAGAAAGGGGGGCTTAGTAGTTCTTACCTCAGACTCTGTCTCTGAAGCCAGTGAGGGCCCTTCCACACAGCCAGGTCACAATAATAATAATGCATGTATATCCTTGGCTTGTTCTTTCTCTTCCTTCCCTCTTTCTTTCCAGCCTGAATGGGGCTCAGGGGCAGATTGCAAGAGGCCGGAGCCCATTTCCCCCATGGAGCCCCTTGGCCCCGCCCACTCCTGTCGCCTTCCTTCCTCCCTCCCTGCGTGGCGTGATGACATCCCCCGCCCATTACTTTATAATGTTTGAGGAATATTGACTTTAGACAAATACCGACGATGCCATGCCTGGGGTCACACTTTCTCAGCCTCGGCTGATCTCCTCTAAAGAGAAACCAGGCCAAATCCCTCCCCACAGAGAACTGCCCTCTTCGTCTCTGGTTCAAATGGGGTTGTTGCTCTCCACGGGGGGAGTCTCCTGCTTGGTCCTACTTTTCGGAGAGCTAAAGCGGGGCAGAAAGAAAGAGGGCGAAAGAAATAACCACCACAAGACTAATAGAATAGTCATAGGACAATTGTGGTGACGCCAAAAGGGCGGGGGAGTGGTAGCTGAGGCGAGCGCCGAACCCTCTATCTCACGGGTAGTGCCTAGCGGCGTTCAAGCACTCAGCGCCACCTACTCCCCCCGGCGTTCCGGCGAGAAAAGCCGCCTTAAGAAGAGGAGGGGGCGGGGCCAAGGCTGAGCGACGGAACTGAAAGTGACGTCATCCCACCACGTGGGTACTGACGCTGGGGGCGGGGCCAAGGCTGCCCTTGGAGGAGAGGGCCCAGTGGGCGGGGGAAGAGCTCCTGGTGCCATCACGCCACGGAGTGAGGGAGGAAGGAGACAGGGAGTGGGCGGGGCCTAGAAATGTGCCCTGGCCTTTTGCAAGTTGTGCAATGGTTGCCCCCATTCCTGCCATTGAGCCCCATTCAGGCTGTTGCCATTCAGAGAGAAAAGGAAGGGAGGGAGAGGGGAAGGGAGGAGGAAAAAGGGAAAGCGGAAAGGGAAGAGGAAAGTGGGAAAACGTGAGAGAAGGAATGAATGAGGAAATGGAGGGACAAGGGAAGGAAGGAAGTAAAAGGGTAGAGGGGAAAAGGGAGAAGTAGGAAAAAGTGGGAAGGAAGAGAGAGAGACAGCCAAGAAGGAGGCACAGAGGGAAGGAAATCAACATTTAGAAAGGGTGCCTTAGTAGTGGTTCCTGCCTCAGACTCTGTCCCTGAAGCCACTGAGGGCCCTTCCACACAGCCCGATTATTACTTTTTATTATTCATGTCCCATATAACAACAACAACAACAGGAAAAACTCAACCATTGTCAGGACCTCAAAATCAAACTGCAAAGGCTCTGGCATAAACCAGTACAACAACAATTACGTGAAACTCATCTCGGACTTCCGAATTCAGACAGACAGAGTTTTGGATCCCAATACTCCTGACCTCACGATCCTGATAAAAAACAAAGTTGCAATTCATTCACCGAGAAAAGAAGGGGAGGAGGGAAAAGGGAAACCGGAAAGGGAAGTAAGGAGGGAGGGGAATGGGAATGGGAAGGAATGAAAGAGGGAATGGAGGAACAAGGGAAAGAAGAAAGGAAAGGGTGCCCACCAGAGAAGAAAGTGAAAGGGTGGAGGGAGGAAAGAGGGAAAGAGAGAGGTAGAAAACAAGTGGGAAGGAAGAGAGAGAGAAAGCCAAGGAGGAGGCACAGAGGGAAGGAGTTCAACATTCAGAAAGGGTGACTCAGTGGTTCTTACCTCAGACTCTGTCTCTGAAGCCACTGAGGGCCTTCCACACAGCCAAGTCACAATAATAATGCATTTATATCCTTGGCTTTCTCTTTCTCTTCCTTCCCTCTTTCTTTCCTGCCTGAATGGGGCTCAGGGGCAGATTGCAAGAGCCCCTTGGCCCCGCCCACTCCCTCTCTCCTTCCGCCCTCCCTGCGTGGCGTGATGACATCACCCGGATACGGCCCTCTCCTCCAACGTCAGCCTTGGCCCCGCCTCCAAGGCCAGTCCCCACGTCGCGTGGTGACGTCACTTTCAGTTTCGTCGCTCAGGCTTGGCCCCGCCTCCTCCTCTTCTTAAGGCGGCTTTTCTCGCCAGAACGCCGGGGGGAGTAGGTGGCGCTGAGTGCTTGAACGCCGCTAGGCACTACCCGTGAGATAGAGGGTTCGGCGCTCGCCTCAGCTACCACTCCCCCGCCATTTTGGCGTCACCACAATTATCCTATGACTATTCTGTTAGTATTGTGGTGGTTATTTCTCTCGCCCTCTTTCTTTCTGCCCCGCTTTAGCTCTCCGAAAAGTAGGACCAAGCAGGAGACTCCCCCCGTGGAGAGCAACAACCCCATTTGAACCAGAGACGAAGAGGGCAGTTCTCTGTGGGGAGGGATTTGGCCTGGTTTTTCTTTAGAGGAGATCGGCCGAGGCTGAGAAAGTGTGGCCCCAGGCATGGCATCATCGGGATTTGTCTAAAGTCAATACTCTTCAAACATTATAAAGTAAATAAAGTAAATATTTGTCAAACTATGAGAGAGGAGATTTCATCTGAACATGAGGAAGAACTTCCAGACTGTGAGAGCCGTTCAGCAGTGGAACTCTCTGCCTTCCCCGGAGTGTGGTGGAGGCTCCTTCTTTGGAAGCTTTTAAACAGAGGCCGAATGGCCATCTGTCAGGGGTGCTTTGAATGCAATATTCCTGCTTCTTGGCAAAATGGGGTTGGACTGGATGGCCCATGAGGTCTCTTCCAACTCTTTGATTCTGTGATTCTATGATTACTAGAAAGGCCAACCTCAGTGGATGTCTATTAGCATTTCTCTTTGATCATCTGGAGAGGCCCTGCTCGCGCTCCCATCTGTATCGCAAACGCGATTGGTGGGGACGAGAGAGAGGGCCTTCTCGGTGGTGGCCCCTCGACTCTGGAACTCACTTCCTAAGGACATCAGGCAGGCCCCAACTCTGGCAGTCTTGAGCTTGAAAACGTGGTTATTCCAGTGTGAATTCCCAGAATAATGAACCCTTAGCACTCTGTCCTCTAAAGCACTTGACATTGATTTAAGTCTGCCTAGATGCCCCCACCAATGCCGCACCTCTTTATCTCGTCCATGACCAGCATCATATTAAATCTTAATTACATTTGGCCTAGCCATAGATTTTAAGAGTGTGTTGTACTATTGTCATTCGCTTATGTTATTCTATGTGATTTATTTTAATTGTATGTATTTTCGTTATTGCTTGTATTTTGTGTTGCAGGCTCGGCCTCATGTAAGCCGCACAGAGTCCCTTGGGGAGATGGTAGCGCGGTATAAAGATGAGCCCCCGGTGGCGCAGTGGGTTAAACCCCTGTGCCGGCAGGACTGAAGACTGACAGGTTGCAGCTTCGAATCCGGGGAGAGGCGGATGAGCTCCCTCTATCAGCTCCAGCTCCTCATGCGGGAACATGAGAGAAGGCTCCCACAAGGCATGGAGGTTGCTAAGACGGCTGAGCAGTGACCCCTCACAAATTAATACCCATGCCAACATAAAGGCAGATCAGATAGCACACCAACTCTTGAAGAACAGGAAACCCAAACTTGCCACCAAAGTAGGAAAGAAACCAATAGCCAGACAACAAGAGATTGAGAACAACAACCTCCATGAACCCTTTACATCTACTGAATTGGACATGGCTCTCAACAAATGTAAGAATGGCAAAGCAGCTGGCTTGGATGATCTACGGATGGAACAAATCAAGAACTTTGGTCCAAAAGCAAGGTGCTGGCTGCTGGAGCTGATGAACAACTGCACTGCATCCTGTCAGATCCCCAAAATCTGGAGGAAAGCAAGAGTCATCGCCATCTTGAAGCTAGGCAAAGACCGTAATGACCCAAAAAGCTACAGACCAATCTCCCAGTTGTGCCACCTCTACAAAGTTCTGGAGAGACTTATTTTGCATAGAATTATGGAAAATATAGACCCCTGTCTGATCCCACAGCAAGCTGGCTTCAGAAAAGGCAAAAGCTGCACATCGCAAGTGCTGAACCTGACTCAGCACATAAAAGATGGCTTTGAAAGGCAGCAGATGACAGGAGCTGTCTTCATAGACCTGTCAGCAGCCTATGATACTGTGAACCACCGCCTCCTCCTGAGAAAAATGTATAATATCACAAAGGACTACCACCTCACCCGCCTCATAGGAAACCTGCTACAAAACAGGAGCTTCTTTGTTGAGTGCCAGGACCAGAGAAGCAGATGGCGGAAACAGAAGAATGGCCTGCCTCAGGGGAGCGTGCTTCCTCCATCCATGTTCAACATCTACACAAATGACCAGCCACTGCCAGAAGGGACAGAGAGTTTAATCTATGCTGATGATCGTGCCATCACCGCTCAAGCAAGGAGCTTTGAGATGGTTGAAAAGAAGCTCTCCGAAGCTCTAGGTCAGTGGTTCTCAACCTTCCTAATGCCGGGACCCCTTAATACAGTTCCTCATGTTGTGGTGACCCCCAACCATAACCTTAACATTATGAATCACCATGTAAATAATGATCTGCAGGATATATTTTCATTCACGGGAACAAATTTGGCACAAATATCTGGTATGCCCCAATTTGAATACTGGTGGGGTTGGCAGGGGGATTTATTTTGTCATTTGGGAGTTGTAGTTGCTGGGATTTATAGTTAACATGTAAACAAAGAGGATTCCGAACCCCACCAACAATGGAATTGAACCAAAGTTGGCACAGAAAATTCCCATGATCAACAGAAAATACTGGAAGGGCTTGGTGGGCATTGACCTTGAGTATGGGCACTATGAGCACTATGGGCTCAAACAATGATGGATCTGGACCAAACTTGGCATGGATACTCAATATGCCCAAATGTGAACACTGATGGGGTTTGGGGAACATAGACTTTGACATTTGGGAGTTGTAGATACTGGAATTTAAAGTTCACCTACAATCAAGGAGCCTTCTGAATCCCACCAATGATAGAATTGGGCCAAACTTCCCACACAGAACCTCCATGACCAACAGAAAATACTGTGTTTTCAGATGGTCTTTGGCGACCCCTCTGACACCCCTTCGTGACCCCCTCAGGGGTCCCGACCCCCAGGTTGAGAAACACTGCTCTAGGTGCTCTTACTGCCTATTACAGGGAAAACCAACTGATCCCTAATCCATCTAAAACATAGACATGTGCCTTTCACCTTAAGAACAGACAAGCATCCCGAGCTCTGAGGATTACCTGGGAAGGAATCTCACTGGAGCATTGCAACACACCCAAACACCTGGGAGTCACTTTGGACCATGCTCTGACCTAAAATAAGCATGGCCTGAACATCAAGCAAAAAGTGGGTGCTAGAAACAACATCATACGAAAGCTGACTGGCACAACCTGGGGATCACAACCAGACACAGTGAAGACATTGCTCTTGCGCTATGCTACTCTGCTGCTGAGTACGCATACCCAGTGTGGAACACATCTCACCACGCTAAAACAGTAGATGTGGCTGTTAATGAGACATGCCGCATTATCACAGGGTGTCTGTGCCCCACACCACTGGAGAAATTACACTGCTTAGCCGGTATTGCACCACCTGACATCCGCCGGGAAGTAGCAGCCAATAGTGAAAGGACCAAGGCAGAGACATCTCCAGCTCATCCCGTTTGGGTATCAGCCAGCACGTCAACGACTTAAATCAAGACATAGTTTTCTTAGATCTACAGAGACACTCGCTGGAACACCTCAGCAAGCGAGAGTCCAAAAGTGGCAGGCCCAAACCCAGCACCTCAATTCATGGGTGATACCAGATGAGAGACTCCCCCCTGAGCACTCAGAAGACTGAGCGACTTGGAAGGCGCTGAACAGACTGCGCTCTGGCACCACGAGATGCAGAGCCAATCTTAAGAAATGGGGCTACAGGGTGGAATCCTCGGCATGCGAGCACGGAGAAGAACAAACCACTGACCACCTGCTGCAATGCACCCTGAGCCCTGCCACATGCACAATGGAGGACCTTCTTGCGGCAACCCCAGAGGCACTCCAAGTGGCCAGATACTGGTCAAAGGACATTTAACCAAATACCAAATTTGCAAAATCTATGTGGTCCCCCCCCCCCTTTTTTTCTTCTTCTTTTTCTTTTTAATCGCTGTGTTTGTTTTGCTCTGTTAGAATTGTAATACAATGGTTGCTGATGACATGATAAATAAATAAAATAAATAACTTGAGACTGTAGGAGGGGAGAAATTCATCTTATGGAATTTAATTTAACGTATAGGTGAGACCTAAGGACTTCTCAAAATGCTGAAAACGAAATGCAAACTTGAAAAGTTTCTAGCTGCTCTTGGCACACTTGGAATATGAAATGGTGTATTTCCAGTCCAACAATAGCAGCCAGTGGCAGAATGTGAAGCCTGAGGTTCAGGGCATTTCTCACCATCATCCACCATAATTCAGGTATCACGAATTAGAAGTTGCTGTTAGCTTTGCAACTTTAGATGTTGTTAAAGTAAGAGAAAATGAAGGTTGCGAAAATTGTAGCAACAGTAAAAGTTTTCTGATTGCCACCCAGTGGCTGTTTTAGACATTTACAGTGCTAGCAACAATGTGCAGTTACAGTGGACTCTGCAGAGATGCTTCAGCTGTGCTTCGTAAAAAAAGAGAATCGGCCTGCTTACCAAGCCTTGCAAAAGCTGATTTATTGCTTGATTTTGTACCTATTTATATACCTACTAGCTGTCCCCTGCCACACGTTGCTGTGGCCCAGTCTGTTGATCTGGAAAATAAAGTAATGAGAAAGTGTTGGTTTCTAATATATGTAATTTCTTTATAGTTGTGGGTAAAAAGTATTTCTTGCTGTTTCTTTGTCAGTGTTGATGTGGAGAGTGTCTGGTTTGCCTACCCTGGAACATGCAAGATATTGTCCTTTAATGCTCCCTTTCAAATCTATGATACTATATATCTCTCTGTGTGAATCATATCTATCTATCTATATCTATGGCTGGATGGCTCTTTGTCAGGAGGACTTTGATTACGTTTTCTTGCCCTGATGAAGGGAGTTGGATTGGATGGCCTTAAGTATTTTCTGTTGGTCATGGGGGTTCTGTGTGGGAAGTTTGCCTCAATTCTGTCGTTCGTGAGGTTCAGAATGCTCTTTGATTGTAGGTGACCTGTGAATCCCAGTGACTACAACTCCCAAATGTCAAGATTCTATTTTCCCCAAACTCCACCAGTGTTCACATTTGGCCATATTGAGTATTCGTGTAGAGTTTGGTCCAGATCCATCGTTGTTTGAGTCCTCTCTGGATGTAGGTGAACTACAAGTCCCAAACTCAAGGTAAATGCCCATGAAACCCTTCCAGAATTTTCTGTTGGTCATGGGAGTTCTGGGTGACATGTTTGGTTCAATTCCATCGTTGGTGGAGCTCAGAATGCTCTTTGATTGTAGGTGAACTATAAATCCCAGCAACTACAACTCCCAAATCACAAAATCATAATTTTTGAGTGATGGTCACTCCTTGTGTTGTGACGTTTTGTTGCCAAATTTGGTGTGATTTCGTTCATTGGTTCTTTTGTTTTTAAGCTACTCATTATGCACAGAGCATATATATATAGAGAGAGATATAGCCAGGATCGTGTAAAAAGTTCTCAAGCAGAAAATGGTCATGAGTGGAAAAAAGAGAGAAGAAAACCTTGTTATAAACAATAGTCTTTTGAAAAGAAAAGTTCCAGGATCAACTCCTGGACTCACAGGCTTTTGGATATCAAATTCCTTCCTCTTTTAGGACAACTTTGCCAGCCGTAGAGCAGCTGGTGTTTCTCCTGTAAGCTGTAAAATGCAGATTGTTTTGGGTTGTTTAAAGATTTACTGTGGGTATTACGTTTACTGGCTCGAGTATTATTCCTTCCTCTTTCTTGGCAGGCTGTGCCAGGCTTATTTGTCTTTCTTTTGGTTACCAATAAAACCCTAATTTCATCCTGGTCCAAAGGGACAATTCATGAAAACTGTGGGGTGGGGGTTGCATTCACTGTAAGATAGAAATCCTCACATCGGTTGGAACATAAAACATCCCTGGAGGGAGAAAAGTTGTGCAAGAGACAAAAGACTGCAGCTGCTCCTAACTGCTCCCAATGCATCTAAAATATTTCCATGTTCCCTTTCATCGCTGCCAACATCAATAACTGCTATGTGGGGAAATGAGTCAGGCTTAAATCAGAGCCTGAAACAAATCTGAACAGTTCATTAAAAAAAACTACATTGAAGGCAGGATACAAAACTATTGCACAGTGTGGCTTGGGAGCAAGGGAGCTGCATCTCTTCCTTTAAAGGCAACTGTTCAATTTCATTTGGACTGAAACATTGGTTGATTTGGAGAAAAAGACAGCCTACTATGGCTGTCACATTTTGACTGAGCCCAGGACACTGATTGAACTTCCATCTGAAATTCCTTTTCAAATGGAATCCTCACAGTATTTTTTAAAATGGGGTTTTTGACCTCTGCATTTTGCTACTCGTTGTTCTTCTATAGCAGCAATCAGACATATCTACCTGGACATATAAACAGAACAGACTGATAGTAAAAGGTAAAGGTAAAGGTAGTCCCCTGACATTAAGTCCAGTCATGTCTGACTCTGGGGTGTGGTGCTCATCTCCATTTCTAAGCCGAAGAGCCAGCGTTGTCCGTAGACACCTCCAAGGTCATGTGGCCGGCATGACTGCATGGAGCGCCATTACCTTCCCGCTGGAGCGGTACCTATTGATCTACTCACATTTGCATGTTTTCGAACTGCTAGGCAGGGAATGTTTAAAAATGAAATAAAATATATAGTTGCAATTATAACTCAGTTTACATCATAGTCTTACTGAAATCGTTCTGAAAAATAATTGTTTTCTTCCTCTGAAACCTCCAAGCAATAAAAGCCCAATGCTGTTGGCTCTGATGAATGCCCCAATATAACCTTCCAGGGAGTGAATCTCTTGGAAACAGGCTGAGAGAAATAAGGGATGAACCTATTTAGAGGCAAGCAGTGCTGCTCCCATTTCTTCCAAAGATCTAATGTGGTGCTTCTATTGATTGCTTGAAAGCTCATATCATTACAGCATTCCATTGTCTCATGAAAAATTCTGAAACTGTCTGCAATTCAAACATATCTGTGGTAGGAGCATGGTGGCTAGTTGTTTAAAATATCTAATCAAAAGCATCACTAATCTAATGCAAGCCCTTGCATGAGCCTGAATGGTTCTTAGTTCCCCCAAACAGAACTGTTTTGGAAATTCATTTAAGGGGGATTTTTGTAACGGCATTCACCACCATTTCGAGATCATAACCTTTTTGAAAAGTTTGATCTTTCCACCAAAGGAGACTCTTAGGCTGGAGAAAATGGCTGACATATAAAGATATTCTAATTAAGGACACAATGGATATTAAGACAATTGAAAGCAAACTATGAAAATATAACATGGCTTCATTACTTACAAATTAAGGATTATTATAAACAAGATAAAAAAACAGGATTTGACTGGGAAGAAAATATATGGGACAAAATCTTGAAAAAGGAAAGGAAAGGAAAATAGTCATAACGATTTACAATAAATTATTATGGGCTACAGAAAAAGAACAGGTCAAGTCTTGTATGATAAAATGGGCGGAAAATTTAAGGAGACCAATTCAATTTAGGGAGTGGGAACAAATGCGGAACAAAAAGTTAAAATATACGTATGCTATGGACTTGAAGGAGGACTGGTTTAAAATGTTCCACAGATGGTACATCACTCCAAAAAAATTAAGCCATATGTATAAAATTACATCGGACAGGTGTTGGAAACGTGGTGAAGAAGTAGGTACATTCTATCATATGTGGTGGACCTGTAAGGAAACAACCAAATATTGGTCTTTAATCCATGAGGAAACACACAAAAAAAATTAAACAAAAAGTTTAAGAAAAAATCAGAGTATCATTTGTTGGGTTTCACTGACTCGGAACTACAATTGGATGAAAATGAAGATAAATTCCTGACTTATGTTACAACAGCGGCTAGAATTATTTTTGCAAAGTTGTGGAAAAAAGAACCAATTCCCACGGTGGATGAGTGGGTGGACAAGGTAAAAGAAATAAGAGACATGGATGAGTTAACTTTTTTGTTAAAGAAAAATACCAGAAAATCTATAAAAAAGACAGACTGGGTTCTCTTATGACTATGAAAAGAATAGAAAGGAGAAAGAAACAAAGAAGAGGTAAATAGTAATGAAATAAAAGACAACAAGATCCTGAGATTGGAATGAAAGTCATTTTATTTTATTTTTGACTTTTGTATTTTTTTTCTTGCTGTTTTATTTTTCTTCTCTTTTTTCTTTAATTGACTGTATTTCCTACTTTTCTATCTTCTTGAATATTCCCCCTCTTTCCATGTATATATGTTTTAAACTGTTTAATAAAAATCTATTTCAAAAAAAAGTTTGATCTTTCAGAGAAAAGCCAAAAACCTGTTTGAGTAGAATCTTCTCATATGGTATACAACCAAATGTAATATGCAAGGCAATTGGCTTCAGTTGTTAAGACTAAACCTATTGTCTCTGATTTGTTAGGAAAGCAGAAAATATGCCAGTGTATAAAAACAACAGAGTTTAGAAGTGTTCTTTAATACTGAAAAATATATATCTACTCTCCCATGAAACAACTAATTTTATATCATGCACTCAATAGACAAAAATGAAGAAGGCTTTGGTAAAATAACATATTTGGTTTACTCACAACTTCATATGTTCATTGTGACACTGGTACATAGCTTATCAGTTCAGTTTCAGATATGCTTAAAATAATTTCTGTCTCTTCTGGCCAGGAACATATCTCTTACAAACATCAAGCAAGTGTTGGTCTGAGCAGTCCAAAGTCTAAGAATCTAAAATGGGAGTCTCAGATCAGATCATGTGGTCTCCACCCCCCAACCTCTCAGGAAACATAAGAGCAAAAGAAGCTGCATACCAGAACACACTTGCAAAACAGTAAGCAAACTAACACATTACTAGAGGAGGCTTGAAGAAGGTTGCAATTTCCAACAAAATTCAGATTCAGAACTAGTATTCATGGTAGTCTGTATCCTAAAAATCCTGGTTGAAATCCAATGTGATGCTTGTGGCAGCAACAGAATTTCTCAACTATTGGGTCTTCACTGTAGGGCCAGAACAAGTCAGCGACTCTCAACTTCCTAAATAGGATTTCAGGGAACATGGAGAACGGCTGACTGTCCATGAGAGCATCTGATTCCTCCCTTTAAAAATAAGTTTTCAAAGCTTTAAAATCTAACTTCTTGGAAAATATAGCTTAGTCTTCTATGCAGATGATACAACTCACGCAAAGGCACTGAACTCTGTATCTGTAAAATAAATAATTGTTGTTTTATTGATTGTATCAAATTCTTTATTGCCTAACTGTTGAACATGAGAAACAGGGAGACAGGCAGTCTGTTCAGCAAAAGTGCTAAGAGGTACAATTTCTTCTGCCAACCGATCTTCTGCATAAAAGAAAGAACCACTCCACCGAACAAAGACACAAAGACACCAATGGTAAAACCAGCAGATTTTGATCCGCTAAGTAGTTAACTGTGACATGGTGGAGAGTCCTGTTGCTTAATCCATTCCCGGATTAAATGATGGGCTATGGCTCGCTTTGGTGGCACCCAAAAGGTGAGGCCGTTGTCCTTTGCTTTGGAAGGTTTCCTTCCAAGGGCCTCCACCACCTCCTCACGGCTGAACCATCTGGCCGCTTCCAATTCCTGTTTGTTGATACTAATCTGCAAAGGAAATGTTTCAAATCAAATAACAAGATCAAATACCTGCAGTAGCCTAATGAGAGTAAAAGCAGCGTTTGGGCTGAGATTGAGATACTTTTGACAAAAATCCAACCAATGACTAGACTTTACACTACTATATCTGTTCCCATCCCCACATGCAATATGAAGAATAAAGCTCTGAGCCCATTTGATGGACTGGCTGAAACCCCCATGGTGCAATGGGTTAAACCCTTGTACTGGCAGGACTGCAGACCAATAGGTCAGCGGTTCAAATCCAGGGAGAGCAGGTCGAGCTTTCCCTATCAGCTCCAGCTCCCCATGCAGGGACATGAGAGAAGCCTCTCACAAGGATGGTAAAATATCAAACATCCTGGCATCTCCTGGGCAACATCCTTGTAGATGGCAGTTCTTTCACACCAGAAGTGACTTGCAGTTCCACAAGTTGCTCCTGACATGAAAAAAAATGGAATTGTTGCAATGATCACCGAGGTCCTGTGCTCCAACCAAGTGAAATGCAACATATTATTCTGCAGCTCACTGGTTGCATGTGGCTCCAGTCCAGTCCAGTGCAGGCCTTAGGAACATCATTAACTCCACCAAAGTTAGTGCTATCACCACAATCTTTGGGCTAGGAAGAATATTGTTAAAGGATTTTTAAAAATAGTTGGGCTGTGATGTGCTCTTTTAAGGGGAACCCAATTCAAAACAGTCAGCACCCACCCACACAGAAAAATCAAGAATAGGTTAGTTACCCAAAACCACACACTTAAATCAAGGATGGGGCCCTACATTTTTCCAGATGTTACTGGACTACAGCTTCCATCATCCTCAGTCATTAGCCACACTGCCTAAGACTCGAGTTGGAGCCCAACATGATCTAGATCAGGGCTCCTCACACTTTTTAAACAGAGGGCCAGGTCACAGTCCCTCAAACTGTTGGAGGGCTGGATTATAATTTGAAAAAAACTTGAATGAATTCCTATGCACACTGCACATAGAATCATAGAATCATAGAATCAAAGAGTTGGAAGAGACCTCATGGGCCATCCAGTCCAACCCCCTGCCAAGAAGCAGGAATATTGCATTCAAATCACCCCTGACAAATGGCCATCCAGCCTCTGCTTAATTTGTAGTGCAAAAAAACCCACTTAAAAACAATACAATAATTAAAATGAAGAACAAATTTAACTAATATAAATAGTATTTTAATGGGAAGTGTGGGCCTGCTTTTGGCTGATGAGATAGGATTGCTGTTTGTTTTCAAGTCATTGACTTAGGTTGACCCTGAGCGAGGGCCAGGTAAATGACCTTGGAGGGCCGTATCCGCCCCCGGGCCTTAATTTGAGGACCCCTGATTTAGATAAATCGTCCAGTCAACAAATGTTGCTTTTGTAGCCCCTACAGTAAAATAAATGAACCAAACCAAAAAAAAAAGTCCTTCTGCTGCTGGGCTGTACCTCGCTCTGCTGCGGAGGCACCTGAGCATGGCAGGCGATCATGAGGGTACTGTGTGGGAATGGCCAGTGTTGGGAAGCAGAATACCACAGAGAGGCCACTTCTAAGCCCACCTCCTCAGCAACTTCCCTGCGCACAGTTTCTTCCAAAGTTTCACCTGGAAGCAGAGAGCAAAGAAAAGGAAAACTTGACATCGCAAGAGAGGGTTATCAAGGTTGTTTGTGGATAAGCACTGAAATTTATCTCATGACATCTCAAAATGAAGACATGAACCCTTGCATTGAGTGAAGAACAACTACAATCATTAACTTTTTAATTGATATCCCATGTTTTTTTTCTTCAGACCCTCAACAGATAGATTAAACATTTTCTACTGACCTCATTTACTTTTCCTTCCTAACTTCCTTCCTTTTTAGCACTGCCCCATAATCCATCATTAAATACGACATCAACCCATTTGTCACCTCATTCCTTACCTACATCACAGAAGCCAGACAGAGCACTGTACATCCCTTTGGGAAATGATGCTTGCCGTACAAGAAGGCATCGACTTCCATCTGACACCAAAGTAATAACTACTGGAGACATCTAAAAGTAACCAAAGAAAAAGAGGGATGACATTCTGTAAGGTAGTTACATCAGGATCAATTGACATGCTTGAAGTCAAAATTTCATTTATTTGTAATTAGAAATAAATGTTTCACAATATATAAAATAAATGTTTAACAATATCCCCGTGTAAACTATAGTCTGGCCCTCCAACAGTCTGAGGGACAGTGAACTGGCCCCCTGTTCAAAAAGTTTGAGGACCCCTGCCTTAGGGTCACCATATGTTGGAAATGATTTGAAGACACAACAACAAGGTATCCAGGTTAGGAAAGGTGCCTTTGGGAGAGGTTCCCTTTCCCGTCTGTCGGATGCCCACCTGTGGGTAATAGATGGTTCCACTGTGGTCACAAACCCGTTTGCTCCCAGCCAGGTTCTTCATTGTGGGCATCCCAGTTTGGCTGCAGTACTTGTGGCTGTCATGCCAGCGAAGGAGAGCCTTTGCCTTTCAACACAGATAGACATAGTCAGGTCGTGAAGGACTCTAGAAACTACTGTAAGCTCCTTCTGAAAATGTTTTTCCTTTCCCTCATGTAAATCAAACTTCAATTCGTTCACAAAAAGACAATGAAATTGTTCACTTGACATATTCTTCTACTCAAACTATATCTTTCCAGCTAAGTGGAGAAGGAATGATTTTCTGAAGTTCAGCTTCATGGCCAAAAGGTGACCCAAGACTCCTACATCCACTACATATACCGGCTCTACAAGATTGTGTACTTTCTTTTATTTAAGAAAATACGAGGGGTATTTTTAAAGTAAGGTCCGTTGGAACATAAGTACACAACGAAAGTTTATTTCAAAAAAGTAAATTTATTTTCAGAAAGTACATACTTCACTCTATTTTTTGACATAGTTGCCAAGTTTGTTCAAACACTTATCATACTTCTGAACCAATTTTAAAATACCCTCTTCATAAAAACTTGCCGCCTGCTCCGATAACCAAATTCTCTGTAATCAAAGAAGGGCGACAGGAGCTGTCCTCATCATGGATGTTGTCACGGCCATCTTTGAATTGTCGTACCCACTTACGCACTTTGCTTTCATTCATAACAGTATCACCGTACACTTCACAAATCTGTCGATGAATTTCTGCAGCAGGCAGGTTCCTTGCTGACAAAAACCGTATCACTGAGCGAACCTCACATGCGGTGGGTGAGTTGATAGTCTTAAACATTTTTAAAGCACAGAACAGAACCGTACAGGTTAGCTACAGAGCGGAAACTGAGCACAGTTGTTCCCAAGGCATGCCGGTACGCGACGCACGCGCTCACTGCGGTATGTGCGCGAACTACTAGTGTCTACAACAAAACGGACCTTACTTTAAAAATACCCCAAAAATATTATTTTTGGAAATAATATGACAGCAATGACCATTTTAGAAAGCAGATGCCGTTCATATACAACATGCAGTCTGTTTTACATCATTCACAGCAGTTTTCACATATTAGTTGTAGAAAA
Organism: Anolis sagrei; assembly: GCF_037176765.1. NCBI lineage: Eukaryota > Metazoa > Chordata > Lepidosauria > Squamata > Anolidae > Anolis > Anolis sagrei. The sequence continues at coordinate 177,818,947 of NC_090023.1, read as the reverse complement.
GTAGCTTTGGATATTGCTCATTTCATATATTTAAATCTGTTTTACAACCACAATCTGCCCAGGTTTTTCAGCCATTCTCCTCAATAGTTACACTGTTCCAGAAACAGAGTGCCACAGGATATTAATCTGTGGACATCTACTCTATATCTTTCTCTCTTTTGGGTTTGTTTCCATTTCTACATCTCTTCCTCCTCAGAGCTATCATAGAATCACAGAGTTGGAAGAGACCACAAAGGCCATGCAGTCCAACCTCATGCAGAGGGCCACCCACAGATGGCACCCTAACAGATGGTCATCCAGCTTCTGCCTCAAAACCTCCAGAGAAGGAGACAACTACACACTCTGAGGCAGTGTATACTCATCCTCGTTTGTATCATTTGGATAACTATCTTCACCCAGATTTTTAAGTGAGTATGTGATTGTGTTGTAAGGCCCCATACTGCAGAAGTGTAGCCAAAGGGTATCCTTAAGAGTTTTGCTGCAAACAATGAAGTTGAGCTTCTTATCTCTGGCCAACTCATCTCTCACTTTTGTGTGTGCATGTGTGTGTTTTATATCAATATACTGCTTTGCTGTATATGCCTCAGGTCTGTTGTGCTTGAGCAGCAGCTGTGTAGGAGGAAAAACTCTGAGCGAGCAATGCAAAGCATGCTGAGGCCTTTTCCGTGTATCCCAGAACACAGCTTTTGCTGCAAGGGAAAATTAAAATATTTTTTTTAAAAACTGCCAGGACTCAGTCTAGCAAACTGTGTGTGTTGTAGTTTCACAATAACTTTTCTGTACACAAGTGCAGGTGCCTCACCAAAGCTACAACTCCTATGATTCCACAGCATTGAACCATGGCAGTTAAACTGGTGTCAAAAGGCATCAATTCTACAGTGTAGATGCACTCTGGACTCTACTTTGTAGTAGTAATAGTAATAATAATAATCTTTTATTTATACCCTGACACCATCTCTCATAGGGACTCAGGGCAGCTTACAAAGACCACACAGCATCTATATAAATTAAAATGTAATGTTTGTTTGTGGGATTAACATAACTCAGAAACCGCTGGATGAATTGACACGAAATTATGACACAATACACCTAATAGTCCAGCGAGTGTTCATCAACCCTAAAAATACAAAAAAAAAATCCTCAGAATGGACTAAAAAACCCCTAAATACACACACACACATATATATACACACATACATACACACACACACACTCATATAAACACATATACACATGCACACACAAATATACACATGCACACATACATATACACATATACACAATATACACACACATATACACAATATACATATACACGTATAAACACACAAATATATACACACATATCTACATATCTGCACACACATATGCACCCATGTGTGTGTGTGTCTGTGTGTGTGTGTGTGTGTGTGTATATATATATATATATATATATATATATATATATAGACACACACACACACATACTCAAACATACATATATACACAAATGCACAAATATATATATACACACACAAAACACATATATACAGACTGGGCCACAGCGATGCGTGGCAGGGGACAGCTAGTATAAAATACAATGCATCAACATTAAAACCAATAACACATTCAAAAGCAGACATATAAAGTTACTGTGAGTTTTCCTGGCTGTATGGCCACATACCAGAAGCAGAGAATGCTTCTGGAACATGCCCATACAGCCCGGAAAACTAAACCTGCACAAAAATGTTGGTGCCATCTTTCACAAAGCTCCTCCATGAAGGGAAACGGTGAGGAAGCATTCAAATCATATAATTCATGAATTTAGTAACAAACTATAGTTAACATAAACCAGCGTTTCTCAACGTGGGAGTTGGGACCCCGGGGGGGGGGGGGATGTGAGGGTGTTTCAGAGGGGTCACCAAAGACAGTCAAATAACATATTTCTGATGGTCTTAGGAACCCCTTTGGCAGAGAAGGCTGAAGATCTCTCCGCCTGTCCTTCTCTTCCTTTTTGGAAACAGATGGCAAATCCTCCCACCAAAAGCCCTCCTTCGTTGTGATTGGCTGGCCTCTCAGCCAAGGGGAGGGCTGCTTCTGAGACTCCAAGCGGGGCAGAGGAGAGCAGGCAAGCTTGGTGCATAGCAGCTTGGGGCGCATGTGCGGGCGAGGGAGAGCCTGTGAGGTTGGAGGAAGACTCGCGCCAGCAAGTCCATACAAGGCATGGGGTTATGTGTGGGACCTCACAATCTCTGAGAATGCCTGCCATAGATGTAGGCGAAATGTCAGGAGAGAATGCTTCTAGAACGTGGCCCTGCAGCCCGAAAAACCTACAACAACTCAGTGATTCCGGCCATGAAAGCCTTCGACAATACACTGTGTGTGAGAAGTTTGGCCCAGTTCTATCATTGGTGGGGTTCATAATGTTCTTTGATTGCAGGGGAACTATAAATCCCAGCAATTACAACTCCCAAGGTCTATTTTCCCCAAGCTCCACCAGTGTTCACATTTGGGCATATTGGGTATTTGTGCCAAATTTGGTCCCATGAATGAAAATACATCCTGCATATCAGATATTTACATTACCATTCATAATAGTAACAAAAATTACAAAATGTTATTGTTGGGGGTCACCACAACATGAGGAACTGTATTAAGGGGTCCCGACATTGGGAAGGTTGAGAAACACTGACATAAACCATGGTTTAGCAGGATGTGCAAACATGCTCTCAGAATGTATATGTAAAACCATACCGTTGAAATCAAAGATACATCTTCTTCTTCTAACTGGAAGAAGGCCTTCCGAAAGTCTGTGAATCACCCATTGAATTTTGATTCAACGGAAGCCTTGTCCAACCATCCTGGAATTCAATAAATCTGTAGGAATCAGATTACGCAGTTATTACCCCGCCCCACACCCTTGATGTCCTATCAATAACTATAATTACATCTCTGTTGCTATCACAAAGGTTGCAATACCATACAGCTGAGTGTTTTAAACTGGGATCTTGGGATCACTTGGGGCTTGCCTAAACTCAACTGTTAGAGATTATAGTAATGGTCATTGAAAATATTCCTTTTGCTTTGGATACTGCAGATAAGGCATCGTATCCTGGAGAATACATAGAAACTGTTCTGGGATGGGTTGCCCATTCTCTTCCCTATCTCTGCATCTAGCTTCAAAAAATAGACCACATGGCAGAAATCCACATAGAAGGCCACTTGAAAGTGACTTAGTCACCTCCAGGTGAAATCGTGATCTGGCCACAGTGGTCCACGCTCTTGTTACATCCCGAATAGATTACTGCAACGCACTCTACGTGGGGTTGCCTTTGAAGACTGTTCGGAAACTTCGATTAGTCCAGCGGGCGGCAGTCAGATTAGTCACTGGAGCGTCACACAGGGAGCATACCACCCCTCTGTTATGTCAGCTGCACTGGCTGCCGATCCAGTTCTGAGCACAAAACCTACAAAACCCTATACGGCTCCGGCCCAGCGTACCTGTCCGAACACATCTCCCTCTACGTCCCACCTTGGAGTTTGAGATCTTCTGGGGAGGCCCGGCTCTCAACCCCACCTCTATCACAAGTGAGATTGGTGGGGACGAGGAGCAGGGTCTTCTCGGTGGTGGCCCCTCACCTGTGGAATTCACTACCCGGGGAAATTAGGTCATCGACCTCCCTCCTTTCTTTCAGAAGGAAATTAAAAAACATGGTTGTGGGACCAGGCTTTCGGGCAATCTGGCGACTAGATAAGGACAATGACGACCAGAATCGATGGTACTGACAATGTGGAATGAATTTACGGACTCTGATATGGCGAACGCTGAGTTTTAGATTGTTTTTATCGATTTTGATGTATGAACTGACTGTCTTAATTGTTATAATTGCTGTTTACATGTTTTATCCATTGTTATGTTTATGCTGGCATCGAATTGTGCCTTTGTTAGCCGCCCTGAGTCCCCCCTCGGGGGTTGAGAAGGGCGGGGTAGAAATGCGGGAAATAATAAATAAATAAATTGGACTACTGTAATGCACTCTACGTGGGGCTGCCCTTGAAAACGGCCCGGAAATTTCAATTGGTTCAACAGGCGGCGGTCAAGTTGTTAACTGGTGCTCCTTACAGGGAGCGGTCAACCCTCCTGTTTAAGGAGCTCCACTGGCTGCCGTTCATTCTCCGGTCCCAATGCAAGGTGCAGATTCTTACCTACAAAGCCCTGAACGGTTTGGGACCCGCCTACCTTCATGACTGCATTTCTGTGTACGAACACGCATGATCCCTTCGATCACCTGGGGAGGCCCTGCTCGCACTCCCACCTCCATCGCAGGCGCGATTGGTGGGGACGAGGGAGAGAGCCTTCTCGGTGGTGGCCCCTCAACTCTGGAATTCACTCCCCAAGGACATCAGGCATGCCCCAACTCTGGCAGTCTTTAGGAGTAGCCTGAAGACGTGGTTGTTCCAGTGTGCCTTCCCAGAATAAGGAAACTCCCAGCAATATGCACTTTATTATTGATCTATTATTGATCTAGGAGTGTCTGCATGCCCATCCCTCTCTGAAAACTCTATCCTGGTCATATTTCACCTGTTTCATGCTCAGCATTATTTTTAAATTTTAATTATTACATTTGGCCCAGCCATAGGTTTTTAAACATCGTTGTGTTACTGTTAATGTTTATTGCTTATTTTCTGTTATGAGTTTTATTTTTATTGTTTTGTATTACTTGTTGTTATTGTTTATATTATTGACGTATTGTGGGCTCGGCCTCATGTAAGCCGCACCGAGCCCCTTGGGGAGATGGTAGTGGGGTATAAATAAAGTATTATTATTATTATTATTCCTGATGGTGTTATAGCTGTACCTTCATCTATCCTTAACTTATTCCTTTGTAAGCTGGTTTCAGAAAAGGCAAAAGCTGCACATCGCAAGGGCCAGAGAAGCAGATGGCGGAAACAGAAAAATGGCCTGCCTCAGGGGAGCGTGCTTGCTCCATCCATGTTCAACATCTACACAAATGACCAGCCACTGCCAGAAGGGACAGAGAGTTTCATCTATGCTGATGATCGTGCCATTACTGCTCAAGCAGGGAGCTTTGAGATGGTTGAACAGAAGCTCTCCGAAGCCCTAGGTGCTTTTACTGCCTACTACAGGGAAAACCAACTGATCCCTAATCCATCTAAAACACAGACATGCGCCTTTCACCTTAAGAAAAGACAAGCATCCCGAGCTCTGAGGATTACCTGGGAAGAAATCCCACTGGAGCATTGCAACACACCCAAATACCTGGAAGTCACTTTAGACTCTGCCTGAACATCAAACAAGCACTGCCTGAACATCAAACAAAAAGTGGGCGCTAGAAACAACATCATACGAAAGCTGACTGGCACAACCTGGGGATCACAACCAGACACAGTGAAGACATCTGCCCTTGCACTATGCTACTCTGCTGCTGAGTATGCATGCCCAGTGTGGAACACATCTCACCACACTAAAACAGTAGATGTGGCTCTTAATGAGACATGCCGCATTATCACAGGGTGTCTGCACCCCACACCAATGGAGAAATTACACTGTTTAGCCGGTATTGCACCACCTGACATCCGCCGGGAAGTAGCAGCCAATAGTGAAAGGACCAAGGCAGAGACATCTCCAGCTCATCCCGTTTGGGTATCAGCCAGCACATCAACGACTTAAATCAAGACATAGTTTTCTTAGATCTACAGAGACACTCGCTGGAACACCCCAGCAAGCGAGAGTCCAAAAGTGGCAGGCCCAAACCCAGCACCTCAATTCATGGGTGATACCAGATGAGAGACTCCCCCTTGGGCACTCAGAAGACTGGGCGACTTGGAAGGCGCTGAACAGACTCCGCTCTGACACCACGAGAGGCAGAGCCAATCTTAAGAAATGGGGCTACAGGGTGGAATCCTCGGCATGCGAGTGCGGAGAAGAACAAACCACTGACCACCTGCTGCAATGCACCCTGAGCCCTGCCACATGCACAATGGAGGACCTTCTTGCGGCAACACCAGAGGCACTCCAAATGGCCAGATACTGGTCAAAGGACATTTAACCAAATACCAAATTTGCAAAATCTCTGTGTTTTTTTCTCTTCCTTTTCCTTTTTAATCTGTGTGTTTGTTTTGCTCTGTTAGAATTGTAATACAATGGTTGCTGATGACACGATAAATAAATAAATTCCTTTGTAAATGAATACAAAGCTTACAAAAAGTCACAAGCATTTTTCCAAAGAAAACCAAGTTCAGGGACCTGCTAGCTTAAACTGACTTAAGAGGAGTGGGACTGACTTTATATGTGAAGAATGAAATGTAAATATAAAAACCAAACAAGATAAAATAAAACATGGAAGTACTTGATATCATGCATATTTTCATTTGTGGGTGGGGGATCATCCACCAAGGCAACTGCAGTTGTCTCTGTTCTACAACCAGGAATGAAAACAGATTGGAATGGATCACAGTTTAATTTCTTTTATCCATACACTTTCTATCTGTTTTACCTTCTTGAGAGACACCGTTAGTCTGGTTTTGATAAAAAGGTCAGATAGAATTTAAATAAGGAAGCAATAAAACATAATAATAACAATAATAATAATAATCTTTATTTATACCCCGCCACTATCTCCTCAATGGGGACTCGGAGCGGCTTACACGGGGCCTAACATTCATTTTATTCACATATTTTTGAGACTACGTACCTTATAGCTCATTGGGATTTCCCTCTTGTGTATATGTTTGGATGTTGGATGGCTTGGCTACAAAACTCATTGGATTTTTTTTTCATGTTAGAAGCAACTTAAGAAGCTGCAAGTCGCTTCTGGTGTGAGAAAATTTTCCGTCTGCAAGGATGTTGCCCGGGGATGCCCGGATGTTTTACCATTCTATGGGAGGCTTCTCTCATGTCCCCACATGGGGAGCTGGGAAGACGACCTTGGAGAAGCCAGAGGTTGGATCTACACTGCCATATAATGCCATTAGAATCTGCATTGTATGGTCAGTGTATACTAAATAATGCAGTTCAATACTCTCTCCACCTCAAAGAAAAGCAAAGGCTGTGAGAGTGTGATGATGATGATGATGATGATGATAATAATAATAATAATAATTGTTTCCAAATGCTGGCTGAGATCTTTGGAAACAATAAACACTGACCAAATCACGATCTGTCAACTGCAAAAGGCCACCTTATTTGGATCTGCACGCATCATTCGAAAATACATCACACAGTCCTAGATTCTTGGGAAGTGTTCGACTTGTGATTTTGTGATACGAAATCCAGCATATATATCTCATTTGCTGTGACATACTGTGTTTTTGTGTCAGTAAAATAATAACAACAACAACAACAACAACAACAACGCTCTGGCATAAACCAGTTCAATAACAACAACAACAACAACAACAACAAGGCTCTTGCATAAACCAGTTCAGGTGGTCCCAGTGGCCATCGGCACACTGGGTGCCGTACCAAAAGATTTCAGCCAGCATTTGGAAACAATAAACATTGACAAAATCACAGTCTGTCAACTGCAAAAGGCCACCTTTCTTGGATCTTTAAGAGGAGCTTGAAGATGTGGTTGTTCCAGTGTGCCTTCCCAGAATAATGATCCCATAGCACTTTGTCCTCCAAAGCACTTTATATATTTAGGTCTGCTTGTATGTTCCCACAAATGGCCCTATCACTTTTTCGTCCATGTCCAGCATTATTTTTTAATCTTTTAATTTTAATTACATTTGGCCTACGCATAGATTGGAGCCCCTGGTGGCGCAGTGGGTTAAACCCCTGTGCCGGCAGGACTGAAGACCAACAGGTCGCAGGTTCAAATCCGGGAAGAGGCGGATGAGCTCCCTCTATCAGCTCCAGCTCCTCATGCGGGGACACAAGAGAAGCCTCCCAAAAGGATGATAAAACATCAAATCATCCGGGCGTCCCCTGGGCAACGTCCTTGCCGATGGCCAATTCTCTCACACCAGAAGCAACTTGCAGTTTCTCAAGGCGCTCTTAACACGACAAAACAAAAACCCATAGATTTTAAAGTGTGTTGTCCTATTGATAATGCATGTGTTATTGTTTTATTGTTTTGTTATTTTAAATTGCTTGTATTGTTATTGTTATTGCTTGTATTGTTGTATTTTGGGCTCGGCCTCATGTAAGCCGCACCGAGTCCTTTGGGGAGATGGTAGCGGGGTATAAATAGAGTGTTGTTGTTATTATTATTATTATTATTATTATTATTATTATCTGCATGCATCATTCGAAAATACATCCATAGTCCTAGATGCTTGGAAAGTGTTCGACTTGTGATTTTGTGATACGAAATCCAGCATATAGATCTCATTTGCTGTGACATACTGTGCTTTTGTGTCAGTAAAATAAATAATAATAACAATAATGATAATATTATTTATTTATTTATTACTGTACTTGTATACCGCTGTTTCTCAGCCTAACTGGCGACTCAACGCGGTTTACAACAAAATACAATATAATAATAATTTATATTCCGCTCTCTCCCCCCGAGGGGACTCAGGGTGGATCCCAACATACAAAAAGGCAAACATTCATGTTTTATGAGTTATTTATTGTTGTATTTGTTATGCTGTTTTTTGTTGTATTGGGCCTCGGCTTCTTGTAAGCCGCACCGAGTCCTTCGGGAGATGTTAGCGGGGTATAAATAAAGGATTATTATTATTATTATTATTATTATAAACATTCAATGCCTCAGTAAAACAAACAATACTGACATAACAATCCCGAATAAGGCCATATATATATATAAGCGACACCATTTTATTGCTCCATTGTATATAATAGGACATGTGTATCCATGGGTGTTGGTAAGGTCACCATAAATCAGAAATGACTTGAAGGCACACAATAACCAAAGTTTGGGGGATTCAGCTTTGTGCTATCCAGAATACAGAAGGCTGAGGTCTGAAAAAATGATATAAAATGTAATACAAACCTAGATCCAGAGCAAAATATGGTGTGCATTCCTCCGAACAGCCGACAAGCATGGAATTCTCTATCCTCTGTTCATCCTGATTAAATTCCACCAAAAACTGTTTAATTTCTAAAAACCAGAAGAACAGAGGGAAAGGTTTAAAAAGAGCTACATAAACGACCAAGTTGTGGGTCTTTGTTACAGCACTGCTGTCCTACAGTCACGACACAAGTTCATACCATAGGTGGCTTGTGACCTTAATAAGACAAAGGGTGGTGGCCCACACTGACTTGGTCAAACTGCAAACCACAAGTGATGTTGAGCACAGAATGTCAACGATGAACAATTTTACAATACTGGCTCTCTAAGGGTACGCTATAAGATTAATTCAGTTTGATAGCACTTTAATTGCTATGGCTCAACACTATGGAATCATGGGAGTTTAGTTTTACAAGTCATTCACTTTCTCTGCCAAAGAGTGCTGGTGTCTCACCAAACTGCAACTCCCACAATCCCCTAGTATTGAGTCAGGCATTTAAAAGGGTGTCAAACTGCACTGATTCTACAATGAAGATGCACCCTAAAATAGTCAAAAGAACAGCCACTTTATAAGTGGGTTGCTGTGAGTTTTTCAGGGTGTATGGCAATGTTCCAGTAGCATTCTCTCCTAATGTTTCACCTGCATCTATCCTCAGAAGTTTGTTCAGAGGTCAGTGCTTGACTCTTACAAACTACACTACATTCGCACTATACAAATACAGTGCTATGAACCCCAGGGTTTGTAGTGCAGAACCAGATTTTCTAAGAAAGCATTTCTCTACCTGGGGGTTGGGACCCCTGGGGGGGTTGCAAGGGGGTGTCAAAGGGATTGCCAAAGACCATCAGAAAACTCAATATTTTCTAGTGGTCATGAGGGTTCTGTGTGGGAAGTTTGGCCCAATTCAATCATTGGTGCGGGTCAGAATGCTCTTTAATTGTAGGTGAACTGTAAATCCCAGCAACTACAATTCCCACATGACAAAAACATTTTTTTTAGTGAAATACATACATTGGGTTGTTAGGTGTCTTGTGTCCAAATTTAGTGAACAGTGTTTAGAGAGATGTTCAATGTATTGTCAAAGGCTTTCATAGCTGGAATCACTGGGTTGTAGGTTAACTATAAATCCCAGCAACTACAACTCCCAAATGACAAAATCAATTCCCCAACCCCACCAGTATTCAAATTTGGGCATATTAGGTTTTTGTGCTAAATTTGGTCCAGTGAATGAAAATACATCCTGCATATCAGATGTTTACATTATGGTTCATAGCAGTAACAAAATTACATTTGTGAAGTAGCAATGAAAATTATTTTATTTTTGGGGGTCATCACAACATGAGGAACTGTATTAAGGGGTTGCGGCATTAGGAAGGTTGAAAAACACGGTGAGAATTGTTCATGCCTCTCCCTAAACTCCCAGTTCTAGATCCTATGGGATGTTGTTATGGAAGTTCAAGTGGAAATATGTTAAAACTGCATAGTGTGAATGAGCCCCTGATACCTTTTCTTTAGCACTCTTTCCACATTCATCACTTAAATTTAAGACCATGCAATAAAAGCATTTTTATACCTTAGTGTATGGTAATTCTTCTAAAAATAAAGTGTTCATTACTCTTGAAAATGTCGGTTATAAGGAAACGAATTACCTGCTGCATTTATCTTTGGGGCCCAGAACATTTTTTCCTTTGGCCGCAAGAGGGGGGAGAGGTTGTGAAACAGGAAAAAAGCTCCCGAATTATAGGCCTGATGACAAGCATTATCATTTTCTTTCAATTCGAACATGTACCTGCAGGAGGAAAAGGATCACATAGAATTCTGCTTTTAAAGCAAATGTCACTGGGTTTCTAAAAAAGTACAATTACAAAGAAAGTGATAAAAGAATGGGAGAAAAAAAAAACAGAATTACATAGGATGAACACAGTTTATGTATGTGTTTGTATGCTTTCAAATCACTTATCAATTTATTGCAGCAACCTTGTGAATTTCATAGGATTTTCATAGGCCCCTTCTACAGGGTGCAGCAGCACAATTTCCTATTTGCAAAACTTAATAAAACCCATTGTATGAATCAGAATTTTTTTTTATAATGTAGGCGCATACCTAAAGTTTTGTTTTACGTAGTTTCGAAGATCAAATTAGGTAAGTGACGTCCCCCATTCTCCATACACTGAGTAAACCGAATTCTGGCATTTGTCATGACTCTTGCCAGCATAGCAGGCGTTCTGTTGGCAATTTCTTCCTGGATGTTGGTCTTCAAATCTTGTAGGGTCCTTGGACGGTTCACATAAACACGGGATTTCAAAAAACCCCATAGAAAAAAATCACAAGGGGCCAAATTTGGAGAGCGGGCCGGCCACTCCAAATCCCCCCTAATTGAGATGAGGCACTCTGGGAAGTGTTCCCTCAAAACAGCCATTGATGCTCTTGAAGTGTGTGCAGTTGCACCGTCTTGTTGGGACCAAATGTCCCCTAAGTCCAACCCATCTAGCCGTGGGGAAAAAAATTCCTGTAACATGTTTACCTCCCGGTCCGAATTTACTGTCACTGCAACTTCATTTTCCTCAAAGAACCAGGGACCAATAATTCCAGTTGAAGAAATTACACACTGTGATTTTAGGTGAATGCAAAGGCCTTTGATGCAATTCTTGAAGATTGTTGTCAGCCCAGTTGTGCATGTTTTGTTTGTTGATGGATCCACACAAATGAAAATGGGCTTCATCACTAAAAAAAACCCAAAACAATAGCGTCCTCAGGAACGACTTCGAGAAGAACCTCACACGCATTCCTCTGAAAATTGAAGTCACGCTCAGAAAGTTCCTGCACAATCGCCATCTTGTAAGGATGGAAATGAAGATCATCATGAATAATTCTCCTCACAGAACGATCGGAAAGTCCAAAGGCAGACGCATGTCTGTGTGCAGAACGCCGTGGTGATCGCAACACTGAAGCTCTCACTGCCTCAATGTTCTCAGGTGATCTAATGGGCCGAGGGACTCCAATTCTTCGTCTTGTCGCACTTGCAGTTTGTCTGAATGTAGTGACCCACGTCACAATTGATTTCTGGTCTGGGACAGGGGCCAATGGGGCTAAATTAAAGCAATTCCGAAAGGTGCACTGGGTTGCGATCATAGAACATCCGCTTGAAAAGTAGGCCTCAACGGCAAAAGCATGCTCCTCACTGTTCCAACGCATGATGGCGACTGAACTGTGTCAGGACAAAACTTTATACTCTCGCTTCTCGAACGGGACCACTAGTGCTCCGCTACGTCTTCAACCGACTGAATGGCGCGCATTTTAAAAAAGGAAGTTATGCTGCTGCGCCCTATACATTGCCATATAAAATCCAGATTATTTTATTTGGACTGGATTATATGGCAGCGTAGACTCACATCATTCAGTTCAAAGCAGGTAATATGGGTTATCTACTCTGAAAAACTGAATTATATGGCAATGCCTTTTATCCCAGGATCTGATCCCAGATTATCTGCTTTAAACTGGATTAAATGAGTCTCCACTGCCAGATAATCTGGGATACGACAATAATCTGGGATCAGATGCTGGGATATAAGGGCAGTGTGGAAGGGGCCTAAGGCAAGGAATATTAAGAGGTGACCCCGTTCTCTTCTTTAACATATAACCTACATTCATTGGTGATCTCCCATTCAAGTGCTAACCAGAGCTGACTCTGTTTAACTTCCAATATCAGAAAATCTAATGCCATTAGGGCAGGGGTCCCCAAATTAAGGCCCTAGGGGGGCGGGCAGATATGGCCCCCCAAGTCATTTGCCTCCCATTCAAGTGCTAACCAGAGCTGACTGTTAAACTTCCAATATCAGAAAATTTAATGCCTTTAGGGCAGGGGTCCCCAAACTAAGGCCCCCGGGGGGGGGGCAGATATCAGAAAATCTAATGACTTTAGGGCAGGGCTCCCAAACTAACCCCCCCCCCCCGTGGGGGGGGGGCAGATACGACCCCCCAAGGTCATTTACCTCCCATTCAAATACCAACCAGAGCTGACTTTGTTTAACTTCCAATATCGGAAAATCTAATGCCTTTAGGGCAGGGGCACCCAAATTAAGGCACTGGGGGGAGGGGCAGATACGGCCCCCCCAAGTCATTTACCTCCCATTCAAGTGCTAACCAGAGCCGACTCTGTTTAACTTCCAATATCAGAAAATCTAATGCCTTTAGGGCAGGGGCCCCCAAACTAAGGCCCCGGGGGGGGGGGGCAGATAGGCCCCTCAAGGTCACTTACCTCCCATTCAAGTACTAACCAGAGCTGACTCTGTTTAACTTCCAATATCAGAAAATCTAATGCCTTTAGGGCAGGGTCCCCCAAACTAAGGCCCCCGGGGGGGGGGGCAGATACGGCCCCACAAGGTCATTTACCTCTCATTCAAGTACTAACAAGAGCTGACTCTGTTTAACTTCCAATATCAGAAAATCTAATGCCTTTAGAGCAGGGCCCCCCAAACTAAGGCCCGGGGGGGGTGCAGGTACGGCTCCCCAAGGTAATTTACCTCCCATTCAAGTACTAAACGGAGCTGACTCAGTGTCTGAGGATCTCAAAATCAGCACATTCATACACTGGTAGGAAAATATGGTCCTTCAGATAGTCTGGACTTAAGCTATGAAGAGCTTTATAGGTTGTGTCCAGGTTTTTTTCCCTCCCCATGTCAGGAATGACTTGAGAAACTACAAGTCGCTTCTGGTGTGAGAGAATTGGCCGTCTGCAAGGACGTTGCCCAGAGGATGCCTGGATGTTTTGATATTTTACCATCCTTGTGGGAGGCTCCTCTCATGTCCCCGCATGGGGAGTCGGAGGTGACAGAGGGAACTCATCCACGTTCTCCCCAGATTCGAATCTGCAACCTGTCGGATCTTCAGTTCTGCTGGCACAAGGGTTTAATCCACTGCACCACCGAGGGCTCCCAGATTATTCAGTAACAGACTGGTAGCCAGATTTATGTTCCTACCCTTTAAAAAAAACCATAAGCAATAAAGTGATAGAACATTTCCAAAATATGAGATTAATACTTCATCATATTAGCAAAAAAGTATGAGGGTGAAAAAAGAAAATGAGAGCATTTGAAAGGATTAACCCATCTTTCTATGAAGTCATAACTTACCGCATTCTCCTGACATAGTTTGAATTGAACCTGCAACATAATGATGTGCTTCTATATCCGGTCCGACACACCAAAAACACTGCCATCCTATGGGCTTTAAAAAGAACATAAAGGTATTTAAATATAACAAGGAGCTTTAATGATCAATTATTAATTTTTCCCACATGACTGCTAGAGAACTGTCTCATCCAAAGGAGAAAGAATGCATGAAGTCGGAGAAAAGGCATTTGAGAATACTCTGCACTTTGCCCCGGAGAACATTAAGTGGAAGGCAGCTCACAATAGTTTCAGTTAAAGTTTTTCCACACGCACATACACACAACTACAGTATATTTATGCCTTCATGTTGTTTCAGACTGATGGCAACCCTAAGGCAAAGCTATCAAGAAAGGAAATTCCATCTGAACATTAGGAAGAACTTCCTGACTGTGAGAGCCGTTTAGCAGTGGAACTCTCTGCCTGGAAGTGTGGTGGAGGCTCCTTCTTTGGAGGCTTTCAAACAGAGGCTGGATGGCTATCTGTCAGGGATGCTTTGAATGCAATTTTCCTGCTTCTTGACAGGGCGTTGGACTGGATGGCCCATGAGGTCTCTTCCAACTCTATGATTCTATGGGATTTCTGAGGCTAAGGTCTGCCAGGGGGGTTTCATGACAAAGTAAGGATTTGAAACCTGTTCTCCAGTTGTAATGCAATGCTCTAATGGCAACATGATATAGTGAGATAGATAGATAGATAGATATAGATAGATAGATAGATAGATAGATGAGATATATTATGTGTGTGTATCACATGTGTGTATGTGTGTGTGTGTGTATGTATACATACACACACACACACACTAACCGTTCCCTGCCACACATTGCTGTGGCCCAGACTGGTGATCTGGAAAAAATGAGAAAGTCTTTGTTTCTAATAAATGTAATTTCTTTCTGCTTGTGGGTAAACAGTATTTTTTGCTGTTTCTTTGTCCGTGTTGATGTGGAGATGGTCTGGTTTGCCTACTCTGGAAAATTCAACATTAATTGTCCTTCTTTAGGGGTCCCTTTCAACTGGAACAGCCATGTTTTCAGGCTCCTCCTAAAGACTGCCAATGTGGGGGCTTGTTTGATATCCTTGGGGAGTGAGTTCCAGAGTCAGGGGCCACCACCGAGAAGGCCCTGTCCCTCGTCCCCACCAATTGCGCCTGCGAGGGAGGTGGGAGCGAGAGCAGGGCCTCACCAGATGAACGAAGAGATCGTGTGGGTTCGTACACAGAAATGCGGTCACGCATGTAGGCGGGTCCCAAACCGTTCAGGGCTTTGTAGGTCAGAACCTGCACCTTGAATTGGGATGAACGGCAGCCAAAGGAGTCCCTTAAACGGGGGAGGGGGGGGGTAGACCGCTCCCTGTAAGTCGCCCCAGTAAGTAACCTGGCTGCCGCCCGCTGAACCAACTGAAATTTCCAAGCCGTCTTCAAGTGCATTACAGTAATCCAATCTGGCAGTGTAGTCTCCTATAATACAGTTCAAAGTAGATGTGGATTATCTGCTTTGATAATCTGGATTATATAGCCGTGTAGAAGAGGCCCTTGTTTCACTGGACATGATGAGACAAGGACACAAGTGGGTTGCTGTAGGTTTTTTCGGGCTGTATGGCCATGGTTTAGAGGCATTCTCTCCTGAAGTTTCGCCTACATCTATGGCAAGCATCCTCAGAGGTAGTGAGGTCTTTTGGAACTAGGAAAAAGGGTTTATATATCTGTAGAATGACCAGGGTGAGACAAAGGACTCTTGTCTGCTGGAGCTAGGTGTGAATGTTTCAACTGACCACTTTGTTTAGCATACATTAGGCTGACTGTGCCTGGAGCAAACTTTTGTTGAGAGGTAATTAGATGTCCCTGCCTGCATTTTATTTGAGAACACAGAAATGCTGACCACTCTCACAACCCCCATGTCAGACTACACAGAGAAGCCATTGAATCATAGAATCAAAGAGTTGGAAGAGACCTCATGGGCCATCCAGTCCAACCCCCTGCCAAGAAGCAGGAATGTTCCATTCAAATCACCTCTGACAGATGGCCATCTAGCCTGTTTAAAAGCTTCTAAAGAAGGAGCCTCCACCACACTTCGGGGCAGAGAGTTCCACTGCTGAACTGCTTGTGAAATAAAACATTTCAACAGAAAGGAGGAAACCATGAAAATTAACAAAATCTGGCTACCAATATTAAAAAAACTCTAAAATTGCAACAGCACAACAACAGAGAGAAAACAAACAAGGACATCTAATCACCTCTCAACAAAAGTTTGCTCCAGGCACAGTCAGCCCATTGTATGCTAATCAAGGTGGTCAGTTGAAACATTGACACCTAGCTCCAGCAGACAAGAGTCCTTTGTCTCACCCTGGTCATTCCACAGATATATAAACCCACTTTCCTAGTTCCAACAGACCTCACTACCTCTGTGGATGCTTGCCATAGATGCAGGCGAAACGTCAGGAGAGAATGCCACTAGAACATGGCCATACAGCCCGAAAAAAACCTACAACAACCCAGTGATTCCGGCCATCTGTTAAAATAGTGCTACTTCTAAACAAACAAACAATGAATCTCTGTGGTTAAAGGGAACTTTTCTGAATTTTTAGGAACTTTTTCTCGAGAGGATCAACATTTTGACTATAATTTTCCTACTCTCAAAGATGGCATCTACTAAACTGCTATAGATTTTGAAGTTAAGGGAAAAGAAGGAATGAATGCATCTGCCATTCACTTACCGTTTTCAAAAACACATCAGTTTCCGCCCACAGGAAGCATTTCCCAATCTCTCCTCCGGAATGAGCCAAATGGATTTGACCCGAGAGGACTCTGCCCAGTTTGTCTGCTGATTGAAAATACACTTCCCACAATCCTTTGTCCGCCAAAGGAACTCTGGGAAGTGTAGTTCCAAAAGCATACATCCGGAAGTATATCTATTAGTAGAACTAACTTTAAGAACAGACAAGCATCCCGAGCTCTGAGGATTACTTGGGAAGGAATCCCACTGGAGCATTGCAGCACACCCAAATACCTGGGAGTCACTTTGGACCGTGCTCTGACCTACAAGAAGCACTGCCTGAACATCAAACAAAAAGTGGGCGCTAGAAACAACCTCATACGAAAGCTGACTGGCACAACCTGGGGATCACAACCAGACACAGTGAAGACATCTGCCCTTGCGCTATGCTACTCTGCTGCTGAGTATGCATGCCCAGTGTGGAACACTTCTCACCACACTAAAACAGTGGATGTGGCTCTTAATGAGACATGCCGCATTATCACGGGGTGTCTGCGCCCTACACCACTGGAGAAATTACACTGCTTAGCCGGTATTGCACCACCTGACATCCGCTGGGAAGTAGCAGCCAATAGTGAAAGGACCAAGGCAGTGACATCTCCAGCTCATCCCCTGTTTGGGTATCAGCCAGCACGTCAACGACTTAAATCAAGACATAGTTTTCTAAGATCTACAGAGAAACTCGCTGGAACACCCCAGCAAGCGAGAGTCCAAAAGTGGCAGGCCCAAACCCAGCACCTCAATTCATGGGTGATACCAGATGAGAGACTCCCCCCTGGGCACACAGAGGACTGGGCGACTTGGAAGGCGCTGAACAGACTGCGCTCCGGCACCACGAGACGCAGAGCCAATCTTAAGAAATGGGGCTACAGGGTGGAATCCTCGGCATGCGAGTGCGGAGAAGAGCAAACCACTGACCACCTGCTGCAATGCAACCTGAGCCCTGCCACATGCACAATGGAGGACCTTCTTGCGGCAACCCCAGAGGCACTCCAAGTGGCCAGATACTGGTCAAAGGACATTGAACCAAATACCAAATTTGCAAAATCTGTGTTTTTTTTTCCTTTTTCTTTTTAATCTGTGTGTTTGTTTTGCTCTGTTAGAATTGTAATACGATGGTTGCTGATGACACGATAAATTAATAGTAGAACTAACAGAATCTATGCTGACTGACCCCGCCCCAACTGCTATGGGTCAAGGCTATAGGATCCTGGGAGTTGTAGTTATAAAAGGTCTTTAGCCTTCTCTGCCCAGGAGTGCTGGTTCCTCACCAAACTACAACTCCCAGAATCCCACATCATTGAGCCATGGAAGTTAAAGGAGTGTCCAACTGCATTGATTCTATAGTGTAGGATAGGTGCACCAACAATAATACTAAGATTTTTTGGAGGAGGAAAAAAAAAACCCTTTCCTACCAAATATGAGGGTTGAATGAAAAGTAATGTCTCCACCTTTGTAACTCCTCAACAGATGGCAGTACTGGTATGCGGCACGTACTGGCTTGTTCAGTAGACTCCCCTCTACAGTTCCATTTTGGCGGGAAGCCTTAGCATTGAACAGTTGTGTTGTTAAAGTGCGAAGTATGGAACCCTGCACAAAGAAAAAAATATTTTGTCATTTGGGAATAGTAGCTGCTGGGATTTATATTTCATCTACAATCAAAGAGCATCCTGAACTCCACCAATGATGGAATTGAACCAAACTTGGCACAAGAACTCCCATGATCAACAGAAAATACTGGGTTTGTTGGGCATTGACGATTAGTTTGGGAGTTGCAGTTCACCTACATCCAGAGAGCAGTGTGGACTGAAAAACAATGATGGATCTGGACCAAACTTGGCACGAATATTCCTCATGCCCAAATATGAACACAGATAGAGTTTGGGGGAAATAGACCTTGACATTTGGGAATTAGAGTTACTGGGATTTATAGTTCACCTACAATTAAAGAGCATCTCAACTTCACACACAGAACCCCCATGAGCAAAAGAAAACACTTAAGGCCATCCAGTCCAACTCTCTTCACCTGGGCAAGAAAACACAATCAAAGCCCTCCTGACAAAGAGCCATCCAGGCATAAATATAGATAGATATATATGATTCACACACAAACACAGATATAGTGTCCTAGATTTGAAAGAGACCCCTAAAGAAGGACAATTCTATGTTGCATGTTCCAGAGTAGGCAAACCAGGCACTCTCCACATCAACACTGACAAAGTAACAACAAGAAATACTGTTTACCCACAAGCATAAAGAAATTACATAGATTAGGAACCAACCCTTTCTCATTACTTTATTTTCCAGATCACCAAACTGGGCCACAGCAACGCCTGGCAGGGGACGGCTAGTAAATAAATAAATAAATAAAGAACCAGATCCCAGGATCCCAGATGGTGAAAACAGAAGAACAGCCTGCCTCAGGGGAGCATGCTTGCTCCATCAATGTTTACCATTTACACCAATGATCAGCCATTGCCAGAAGAGACAGAGAGTTTCATCTATACTGACGATAGTGCCATCACTACTCAAGCAGGGAGCTTTGAAATGGTTGAACATGATATGTACAGCATGGAAAACATGAATAAACTACAGGTTGAGTGTCTAGCAAACAGAATGCTTGGGATTAGAAGTGTTAGATTTTGGATTTTTTAAAATATATATTTTCAGGAGCAATTGTCCTCTACTGTCCCCGTACCCCCCCCCCCCCAAACACACACACACACATCTCCTGGCGCAGCATTCCTAAGTGCCAGGAGAGGGCCAGCAGAAGGGAAAAGTTGGTCCCATAAGTAATTTTCTTTTTTTAACACTTTTCAAAGGGGTTTGGAAAGGGGGCGGGGGTTGTCTCCCTGTTCTCCCAGTAGGTACCAATAGAACATATAGAAAACGCCCGCAGAAAGCGTGGGCTTCTTCGGTGGTGTGCGGACTACAGTCCACCCCAACTCAGGTTTTTAAAATATGAGTCGAAGCAGACTTTATCCCTGTCTGGAACCGCTCTTAGAGGTCTAACGCAGTGGTTCTCAACCTGGGGGTCGGGAGGAGTTGTCAGAGGGGTCGCCAAACACCATCACAGACAGTTTTTTCTGTTAGTCATGGAAGTTCTGCGTGGGTAGTTTGGCCTAATTCTATCGTTGGTGTGCTTCAGAATGCTCTTTGGTAGTAGGTGAACTATAAATCCCAGCAACGACAACTCCCCAATGTCAAGGTCTATTTTCCCCGAACTTCACCATTGTTCACATTTGGGCATAATGAATATTCGTGCCAAGTTTGATCCAGATCCAGGCATGTAGCGGGGGGGGGGGGGGGCTCAGGGGGCTTCAGCCCCCCCCCCCCCAAAAATTTCTCATGGTGGTTCGCGAAAAGGCCTTACTGGTGCATTATTTAAACTGTTATGTTTATTCATATCATGATCTGATCACCATACTCAATATATTCCATATGCATGAGGGTATTGGGGCAATGATACAAAAGGTTTGCTAGGCTAGACCCTCTTTCACTCAGACTCAGCCCCCCCCCCCGAAACTCAGCCCCCCCCCCGACCCCCCCCCCGAAAAAAATCAGCCCCCTCCCCCCCCCCCCCCCGAAACGAAATCCTGGCTACGGGCCTGTCCAGATCCATCATTGTTTGAGTCCACAGTGCCCTCTGGATGTAGGCGAACTACAACTCTAAAACCCAAGGTCAATGCCCACCAAATCCTTCCAGTATTTTCTGTTGGTCATGGGAGTTCTGTGTGCCAAGTTTGGTTCAAGTCCATTGTTGGTGTAGTTCAGAATGCTCTTTGAATGTAGGTGAACTATAAATCCCAGCAACTACAACTCCCAAATGTCAAGGTCTATTTCCTCCAAACTTCACCAGTGTACATATATGGGCATATTGAATATTTGTGCCAAGTTTGGTACAGACCCATCATTGTTTGAGCCCACAGTGCTCTCTCTGGATGTAGCTGAACGACAACTCCCAAACTCAAGATCAACGCCCACCAAACCCCATCCTCCCACCAATCCTCCCATCCCAACCCCACCAGTATTCAAATTTGGGCATATTGGGTATTTGTTCCAAATTTGGTCCAGTGAATGAGAATACATCCTGCATATCAGATATTTACATAATGATTCATAACAGTAGCAAAATTACAAGTATGAAGTAGCAACGAAAATAATTTATTGGCTGGGGGGTCACCACATGAGGAACTGTATTAAGGGGTCGCGGCATTAGAAACGTTGAGAACCACTGGTCTAACGGAAACCTGAATTGTTATGTATAAAGTGGGGGAGTCTCCTGAAGGCAAGACCTAATGTTGTATACTTTTCCAGGCACATTTTAATGCAATTGCTGGGTCTGCATTTTGAAATGCAAGGCAGACACGAGGAAAGCAGTTTTCCTCATTTATTAACCTTTATGGGTATTTTATTCCTACTGAAAGTCGTCCTTCCCCAACAAATGGTTTTGATATAAGCCGTACCATCTTCCCATCTCTGACATCAAAGCAGGTGAGAGGAAAAACTGTGTTAAGAAGCTGCCTCAGTGTTGACTTTCCACCCTGAGCATCTGCTTTGTGTAAAAGAGTGATGTTCCCAAAAAAGGATCCCATAATTACATGTATCATCCAGTTCCACCCAGAGACAGGGGTTTTCTACATCTTGCTCTCAAACCTCCTCTCGTCTCATTAAGAAAGCAGATCATTCCATGAACAAGCCATGCTGTTTCACAGTTGTTAACAGGGGAAGAGGATGCATGTATTTATTTTTCTAAATATATCTTTCACCCTTTCTATACCGCAGCGTCCCTAGAGCAGCTTAAACTAAAATAAATACACTACAGAAACCAGGATGTGCACAAAAAGCAAGAACATAGCATTTTTAAGACAAGCACATTAATCACGGCCCCAGTTTTCATGGATGATCAGAAAGGGGATTGATGCATGAAATGCTTTAAAAAAAAATTGGCAGAGAAGGTGAAAGATCTAGTAAAACTACAATTCCCATTATTCCATAACCGTGAACCATGTAGATGCTCTCCATGTTACTTGAACACAACCTCTCAGGGCCCTTCCAGACATGACAGAAACCTGTAAGGAAGCGGGTTAAAATAACCCGCTTCCTCCCGGGTTTCTGTAACCCATCCCCAAACCAAACCACGGGCTTTCCCTGGAGGGGTTGTTGTTGTTGTTCATTCGTTCAGTCGTCTCTGACTCTTCGTGACCTCATGGACCAGTCCACGCCAGAGCTCCCTGTCGGCCGTCACCACCCCCAGCTCCTTCAAGGTCAGTCCAGTCACTTCAAGGATGCCATCCATCCATCTTGCCCTTGGTCGACCCCTCTTCCTTTTGCCTTCCACTTTCCCCAGCATCATTGTCTTCTATAGGCTTTGCTGTCTCCTCATGATGTGGCCAAAGTACTTCAACTTTGTCTCTAGTATCCTTCCCTCCAGTGAGCAGCCGGGCTTTATTTACTGGAGGATGGACTGGTTGGATCTTCTCACAGTCCAAGGCACTCTCAGAACTTTCCGCCAACACCACAGCTCAAAAGCATCGATCTTCCTTTGCTCAGCCTTCCCTAAGGTCCAGCTCTCACATCCATAGGTTACTACAGGGAATACCATGGCTTTGACTAGGCGGATCTTTGTTGCCAGTCTGATGTCTCTACTCTTTACTATTTTATCGAGACTGGACATTGCTCTCCTCGCAAGAAGTAAGCGTCTTCTGATTTCCTGGCCACAGTCTGCATCTGCAGTAATCTTTGCACCTAGAAATACAAAGTCTGTCACGGCCTCCACGTTTTCTCCCTCTATTTTCCAGTTGTCAATCATTCTTGTTGCCATAATCTTGGTTTTTTTGATGTTTAGCTGCAACTCAGCTTTTGCACTTTCTTCTTTCACCTTGATTAGAAGGCTCCTCAGCTCCTCCTCGCTTTCGGCCATCAGAGTGGTGTCATCTGCATATCTGAGGTTGTTAATGTTTCTTCCAGCAATTTTCACCCCAGCTTTGCATTCATCAAGCCCCGCACATCGCATGATGTGTTCTGCATACACGTTAAAAAGGTTGGCTGAGAGTATGCAGCCTTGCCGTACGCCTTTACCAATCTTGAACCAGTCTGTTGTTCTGTGGTCAGTTCTGACTGCTGCTACTTGGTCCTTGTATAGATTCCTCAGGAGAGAGACAAGGTGGCTTGGGATGCCCATCCCACCAAGAACTTGCCACAATTTATTATGATCCACACAGTCAAAGGCTTTAGAATAGTCAATGAAGCAAAAATAGATGTTTTTCTGAAATTCCCTGCCTTTCTCCATTATCCAGCGGATATTGGCAATCTGGTCTCTTGTTCCTCTGCCTTTTCTAAACCCAGCTTGAACATCTGGCAACTCTCGCTCCATGTATTGCTGGAGTCTTCCTTGCAGGATCTTGAGCATTACCTTACTGGCATGAGAAATAAGGGCCACTGTACGGAACAAAGATGGCAGGGACCTAACAGAAGCTGAAGAGATCAAGAGAAGGTGGCGAGACTATACAGAAGATCTGTATAGGAATGATAATAATATCGAGGATAGCTTTGACAGTGTGGTGAATGAATTAGAACCAGACATCCTGAGGAGTGAGGTTGAATGGGCCTTAAGAAGCATTGCTAACAACAAGGCAGCAGGAGACGACGGGATCCCAGCTGAACTGTTTAAAATCTTAAAAGATGATGCTGTCAAGGTGATGCATGCCATATGCCAGCAAATATGGAAAACACAAGAATGGCCATCAGACTGGAAAAAATCAACTTATATCTCCATACCAAAAAAAGGGAAATGCGAAAGACTGCTCCAACTTCCGTACAGTGGCCCTGGAGGGGTACTGACATGCAAAAATGACATCAGGGGATGGAGGAGAGGCAGGAGGGAAATCCCTCCCCCCCCCCACCACTCCCTGATGTGTTATTTTTGCACATTAGGAGTACGGTGTAGTTGGACAACACTGCTGGCAGGCCCCTCCAGCAGGGGGGGAAAATGGGGGCTTGGGGGGAGTAGGTGGATGTCCTTCCACTTATTTGGGTTCCAGGTGCCCGAACAACCAGGATAGCTATGAGGATTGAACCCCAGGACTGCGGAAGAGGTTTGGATTTGTATGGTCCAGGTTTGGATTTGTATGGGGGACCATCATTGGCGCTGGCAGGGATGGCCCAGGTTCAGACTTGGATGGGAGGACTCCGAAACATCCCTGACTGTCTTCTCCTGTTGAAGGGCCAGTCCATAAGCCCCTTGGCCCCGCCCTCTCCTTCCCTCCATCCCTCCCTCCATGGGTGGGTCCAGCCTTCCAGCCTTTTGGTGGCTTAGTCTTAGCCCCGCCCCCTCCTGCAGTTAGTCCCGCCTTCTATCCCACCTGAGTGAGTGGCATGATGACATCAGGAGGAGTCCCCCCCCCCCCCCCTCTTTCACATTCTAACTGTTGGCTTCTGCCTCTTAAGGCCGTTTTTCTGCTGGAATCTCGAGGAGTGCCTAGGTGGCGCCAGCGCTGAGTGTCAGGATTGAGCCCTCAAGGGTAGGAGTTCAAATCCGGCTCAGGAAGCGGTCACTGGACAGCCCCTCCGAATTATTGTTTTTTTCTTGGATAATCATTCTTATTATTTCTTTCTCTTTTCTGCATTGTTTCTTTTGAAATCTAGCTCTTAATTACTTGAAAGTACCTTTTTAAAATTAGGGATATTAATATTACTCATGTCAAACCATTTTTGGTTTTATTTGGAATTTTATTGATCTGTTTTCTTTTGAAAATTATTAAAAATCAATGCTGCCCCTACTTCCTTCTGCATTACCTGAGACCACAAATATTTCTGACAATTTTCATTCTGACCATCTTCTCCATTCAGCATGTGCTTGCAAAACTCATAATGTTCCTTTATCCACCGTCAGAAGATGCTTACTTCTTGGGAGGAGAGCAATGTCCAGTCTCGATAAAATAGTAAAGAGTAGAGACATCAGTCTGGCAACAAAGATCCGCCTAGTCAAAGCCATGGTATTCCCTGTAGTAACCTACGGATGTGAGAGCTGGACCTTAGGGAAGGCTGAGCGAAGGAAGATCGATGCTTTTGAGCTGTGGTGTTGGAGGAAAGTGCTGAGAGTGCCTTGGACTGCGAGAAGATCCAACCAGTCCATCCTCCAGGAAATAAAGCCTGGCTGCTCACTGGAGGGAAGGATACTAGAGACAAAGTTGAAGTACTTTGGCCACATCATGAGGAGACAGCAAAGCCTAGAGAAGACAATTATGCTGGGGAAAGTGGAAGGCAAAAGGAAGAGGGGCCGACCAAGGGCAAGATGGATGGATGGCATCTTTGAAGTGACTGGACTGACCTTGAAGGAGCTGGGGGTGGTGACGGCCGACAGGGAGCTCTGGCGTGGGCTGGTCCATGAGGTCACGAAGAGTCGGAGACGACTGAACGAATGAACAACAACATCCACCGTCGTGTACAAATGTGCTTCAATTCATGTCACATTCTGAATCCCATTCCAAAATAATAGTGCCGTGGGAGCATGGAGTGGCAACATCATGCTTTGGGGCTATTTCTCTGCAAAGGGACCAAGGCGACTGATTTGTATACATGAAAGAATGAACGAATGCAGCCATGTATTGTGAGATTTTGAGTGCAAACCTCCTTCCATCAGCAAGGGCACTGAAGATGAAACGTGGCTGGATCTCTCAGCATGACAATGATCCCAAGCACACCGCCAGAGCAACTAAGGAGTGGCTTTGTAAGACGCATTTCATGGTCCTGGAGTGACCGAGCTAGAGTCCAGATCTCAAACCTATAGAAAAACTTTGGAGGGAGTTGAAAGTCCATGTTGCCCAGCGATGGCCCCAAAACACCACTGCTCTTGAGGAGATCTGCATGGAGGAATGGGCCAACATACCTGCAACAGGGTGTGCCAACCTTGTGAGGATTTACAGGAAAAGTTTGTCCTCTGCCACTGCCAATAAAGGATAGATAACAAAGTATTGAGATGACCTTTTGTCATGGCCCAAAGACTTATTTTCCACCAAAATTTCCAAATAAATTTGTTCAAAATCAGACAATGTGATTTTCTGGATGTGTTTTCTCATGTTGTCTCTCATAGTTGAGGTCTACATATGATGTCAATTACAAGCCTCTCTCATCTTTTTAAGTGGGAGATCTTGTACAATCCGTATCTGAGTAAATACTTTTTCCCCCCACTGTAGATGGATGGTACAGTTTATTAGATTTGTTGTTGTTGTTGTGAACCTTCAAGTCGGTTAAGACTTAGGGTAGCCCTGAGGCGACCTCAGGTAATTCTGCTCGAGATTCATTCACAGGGGATATGCATTGTCCTTCATCTGAGGCTAAGAGAGTGTGACTTGGCTAAAGTCACTAAGGGACTTTGGAAACAGAGCATGGGGTTTGCCCATTGGCAACCTCCCATCTAAGTTCAAATCTGGGCCAGCCCTACTTAGCTTCAATTGGCGTTCTCCCATCCAAGTCCAAACCTGGGATGGCCCTGCTTAACACCCACTGGCATTCTCCCATACAAGTCTGCACCAGGTATGCCCTGCTTATCGGTCTTGAGTGGTCCCCCATCCATTTTGAACTAGGGCCGTGAACCTATGGGCACTGAGCAGGCAGTCCCAGGTTTGAATTTGAATGGGAGTATGCAAATGGGTGCTATGCTGGACCAGTCCAGGTTTGGACTTGTATGGGGGCCCGCCATTGGCGCTAAGCAGGGATTGCCCAGGTTCAGACCCAATGCAGAAGACACAATAACATTGCACACAGGCAAGAGGAAAAAGAACAGAAAAACTTTACTCTTATCAGCAGATTTAAAACATAAACTTGCAGTGTTGGAAACAAAAACAAACAGTAGAACAAACTTACATAGTCGTTGTAAGCAATACAGAATAAGGCTCCTTCGTATTCATCCAAATGAGAGAGCAGTACAAATTGCTGAGCAAAATGCCTGAGATCCTCAGAGCTAAATCCATTGCAGCATAGAACATAAAAAACATAAAGCATGAGCATAGGCTCCTCAGAGCAAAAGCTAAATTGTATCCTAAAACACATACAGTTATACCCCACCGGGTGTGGTCCAAACTTACTTGCTGCACAAAATGACCAGCAGTATAAGATTTTCTTTAACACACACACACACACACACACACACACCTACTGTAACACACGGGATAGTCAGAAATTAAAAAAGATTTTTCTGAGATATCCTGGACCTCATATGCGCATATGCTTAGATTTGAATGCACGCACAAGCAGGATTCTTATTCTTTTTCTTCACCCAACTCTAAATTCAAGCTCTGTTTAATATTATAGAGATCTAAAGAAAGGTTTTTTTTTGCCAGGAGTGACTTGAGAAACTTCAAGTTGCTTCTCATGTTAGAGAATTGGTCGTCTGCAAGGACTTTGTCCAGAGGACACCCAGGTTTTTCACGTTTTACCATCCTTGTGGGAGAATTCTCCCATGTCTTCACATGGAGAGCTGGAGCTTACAGAGGGAACTCAAACCGTTTTCCCCAGATTCGAATCACTGACCTGTTGGTCAGTAGTCCTGCCATCAAAATGTTTAACCCATTGCATCACCAGGGTCTCCATATCTAAAGGAAAAAATGTTTGCAGAGAGTTGGGTTGTTGTAGGTTTTTCCGGGCTATATGGCCATGTTCTGGAGGCAATTTTTTCTCCTGATGTTTCGCCTGCATCTATGGCAAGCATCCTCAGAGATAATGAGGTCTTTGCAGAGAGTTGCTTTCCAATTGTGCTTCCCTTGAGTAACCTGTGTGTCCATGGCTCCATTTTTTGACAGCCCGATCAGCTTTTAAAACGCACACATGCACTGGAGCACTCCACACAGGGGGATGTGGAGGAAATCATGTGTTTTGCATGACTGCAGGGACATACAGCCATACAAAAATGCGCATTTTAGAGGAGGAATAGGGTTTTAAGGGCATCTTTTAAAAATGTACTTTATTTTTGCTGTTAACCAGATTCCACCCACACTTCTTTCCCCAAACATCTTTTACCCCCCACCCCCACCCAATCCTGGCTATTTCCGGGTTTTACTGCATGCGTAGAAGGACCCATAGTTTGCCAGTGTAAAGGCACCTGAAGCTGCCATGGGCCTCATATAAAATCCAGATTATCTGCTTTGAACTGGATTATGTAGCAGTGTAGACTCACAGAATCCTGTCCAAAACAGATAATGTGGATTATCTGCTTTGATAATCACATATAGATTATATGTCATATATTCCAGATTATCAAAGGACAACTCCCAGACTACAAAAGTACAACTCCCAGATTTCCAGAACATTGAGATGTGGCAATTAAAGTGGGGTCAAACAGCATTAATTCTACAGTGTAGATGCACTCTAGGAGGACATAATTCAGTTCAGTCGAGTGGAGAGAGTGAATTTAACTGAAGACATGCTTGCAGAATAAGATGTATGTTCCATTCTGGAAACCCCATTCTGCCCTCCACCAACTGATACGGACTAAATGTTTGTGTGAGGTTGGGCAGATGCATAGAGAAACAAGTGTAAGACGAATTACAGCATAACAAAATGTTACATGATCTCCCATGTTATTTATTTTGCCTCCGCTTCACCTGCTGCCACGAAATCAGAGGATTTGTTTATTCAGTTCACTTTGTGTTGCTGGGGCTTTGTGTGGAAGGGCTTGGCCCCAGGCCACACAGAAGACATGTGTCACTCCGGTTGCTTCTTCTGATGCTGGAGGACATCAATACTGCAGCATGAAGATAGTTTGACCCTACTTTAATTGGCATGGCTCAGTGCTGTGGAACCATGAGGTTTACAGTTTAGTGAGGCATTAGCACCCTTTGGGCCAACAATGCTAAAGACCGTGTAAACCTAGAACTCCAACAATTCTGTAGCATCGAGTGGTGCAGTGGGTTGAACCCCTGTGCCAGCAGGACTGAAGACCGACAGGTTGCAGGTTCGAATCCGGGGAGAGCACAAATGAGCTCCCTCTATCAGCTCCAGCTCCCCATGCGAGGACATGAAAGAGGCCTCCCAGAAGGATGATAAAACATCAAAACATCCGGGTGTCCCCTG
Source organism: Anolis sagrei (assembly GCF_037176765.1). Taxonomy (NCBI): domain Eukaryota; kingdom Metazoa; phylum Chordata; class Lepidosauria; order Squamata; family Anolidae; genus Anolis; species Anolis sagrei. The sequence continues at coordinate 177,789,957 of NC_090023.1, read as the reverse complement.
GGCAATGTCCTCGCAGATGGCCAATTCTCTCACACCAGAAGCAACTTGCAGTTTCACAAGTCGCTCCTGACACAACAAGAAAAAAAAGGCAATTAAAGTGGTGCAAAACTACCTTAAATGTGATAAATTCTCCTTAAAGAGAATATAGAAACCAGAAACAAGTCTAAGGTGTCCAACAACATCTGAGGGTCCTTCCAGATAGGCCCTATATCCCAGGATATGATCCCAGGTTTTCTACTTTAAACTGGATTATATGAGTCTGCACTGCCAGATAATCTGGGATAAGCAGAAAACCTGGGATGTAATCCTGGGATATAGAGCCTGCCTGGAGGGGTCCTAAGTAAGTAGACTCAGGGTTTATTTATACTGCAGAAGGAATGCAGCTTGACGAGTGTGGAGAAGATCAAACCACAGACCACCTGCTGCAAGCAACCTAAGCCCTTATTTATTTATTTATCATGTCAGGAGCAAACCAGACAGTTGTATTTCTTTTTTTTAAAATAAACAAACAAAACACAAAGTTTGCAGTCTTGGTATTCTATTAAATGTCCTTTGACCAGTAGCTGGCCGCTTGGAGTGCCTCTGGTGTTGCTGCAAGAAGGTCCTCCATTGTGCATGTGGCAGGGCTCAGGTTGCATTGCTGCAGGTGGTCAGTGATTTGCTCTTCTCCACACTCGCATGTCGTGGATTCCACCTTGTAACCCCATTTCTTAAGTTTGGCTCTGCATTTCGTGGTGTCAGAGTGCCGTCTGTTCAACACCTTCCAAGTCGCCCAGTTTTCTGTGTACCAAGGTGGGAATCTCTCATTTGGTATCAGCCATTGATTGAGGTTCTGGGTTTGAGCCTGCCACTTTTGGACCCTCGCTTGCTGAGGTGTTCTATAGATCTTAGATCGGCCTGGAGTAAAATACAGAAAGACCTCAAGAATTGGAAAACATTGAAATTATCCTTATTAGGAAGAATAGCATTAATTAAAATGACTGTACTACTGAAATTATTGTTTTTATTTCAAAATATTCCCGTAATTAGAAATCAAATAATTTTTAAAAATTGGAATAAAGAATTATTGAAATTTGTTTGGGATGGAAAAAGACCCAGAATTAAATATGTGAATCTAATTGATAAAAAAACAAGAGGTGGACTAGGTTTCCCAGACCTAAAAGCTTATCATGACGCAAGTGCTCTCTTATGGATTAGGGATTGGATGTTGTTAGAAAACGAAAAATGTTTGAATTTAGAAGGTCATGATCTACGTGTGGGCTGGCATGCCTACACGTGGTATGATAGAGAGAAAAAGGAAAAGAACTTTGGAAATCACTTTGTTAGAGCATCTTTGTTGAGAGTGTGGACGAAATACAAGAATTACTTTTATAATAAAACGCCACTTTGGGTTTCACCAATGGAGGCACATCAAAGAAGATTATTAGGCTGGAGAGCGTGGCCAACATATAAGGATATTTTAAAAGAAAATACAGGGGAGATTAAGACTTATGAGCAATTAAAGGGAAAAAATAAGAATAGGACATGGTTACATTATTTACAAATGAAAGACTATATTAAACAAGATAATAAAATAGGTTTTGCCTGGGAAGGATCAATCTGGGATAAAATCTTGAAGGTAAAGAAAAAAGTTATCTCTGTTATTTACAATACGCTTCTGACGTGGCTAACGGAAGGTGAACAAGTCAAACCATGTATGATAAAGTGGGCAGAAAATATAAGAAGACCTATTCAATTTAAAGAGTGGGAACAGATGTGGAACAAGAAGTTAAAATATGTGTATGCAACTGACTTAAAGGAAAACTGGGTAAAAATGTTCCACAGATGGTATACCACTCCTAAGAAATTATCTTTAATAAACAAAAATTCTTCTGACAAATGTTGGAAAGGTTGTCAACAGATAGGTACCTTTTACCATATGTGGTGGACATGCAAAGAAATAGTGAAATATTGGTCTATGATACATGAAGAGTTACAAAAATTTTTGAAAAGAGTATTTAAGAAGAAACCTGAATATTATTTACTGGGCTTTACTGACTCTGAAATACAACTACAGGAGAATGAGGACAAACTTTTTACTTACATGACGATGGCAGCGAGAATTGTATTAGCAAAGGTTTGGAAACAGGAAAGAACTCCTACTAAGGAGGAGTGGTTAGGGAAAATTAGAGAAATAAGGGAGATGGATGAATTGACCTTTTTCTTGAAAAAAAATACCGGAAACCCGATAAAGAAGACAGACTGGACACTTTTTGATAAGTACGAGAAAGAAGAAAAAAAATAAAAAAGAGACAACTTTGGGAAAGCAACAGTAACATTATTGGAGACACAACACCTGACGAGGGGATGGAAGTCAAACTTTTTTATCTTTTTTATATGGATTTTTGTATTTTTGTATTTTTTTTCTCCTCTTCTTCTTTTTCCTATATATTTTTTTTCTCCTACTATGCTATCTTCTTTAAATGTTCTCCCTCTTTCGTTGTATTAGATAAATACCTTAATAAAAATTACTTCAAAAAAAGAAAGAAAACTATTTCTTGATTTAAGTCATTGACGTGCTGGCTGATACCCAAACAAGGGATGAGCTGGAGATGTCTCTGCCTTGGTCCTTTCACTATTGGCTGCCACTTCCCGGCGGATGTCAGGTGGTGCAATACCGGCTAAGCAGTGTAATTTCTCCAGTGGTGTGGGTCGCAGACACCCTGTGATAATGCGGCATGTCTCATTAAGAGCCACATCTACTGTTTTAGTGTGGTGTGTTCCACACTGGGCATGCGTACTCAGCAGCAGAGTAGCATAGCGCAAGGGCAGATGTCTTCACTGTGTCTGGTTGTGATCCCCTGGTTGTGCCAGTCAGCTTTTGTATGATGTTGTTTCTAGCGCCCACCTTTTGTTTGATGTTCAGGCAGTGCTTCTTGTAGGTCAGAGCACGGTCCAAAGTGACTCCCAGGTATTTGGGTGTGTTGCAATGCTCCAGTGGGATCCCTTCCCAGGTAATCCTCAGAGCTCGGGATGCTTGTCTGTTCTTAAGGTGAAAGGCGCATGTCTGTGTTTTAGATGGATTAGGGATCAGCTGGTTTTCCCTGTAATAGGCAGTAAGAGCACCTAGAGCTTCAGAGAGCTTCTGTTCAACCATCTCAAAGCTCCCTGCTTGAGCGGTGATGGCACGATCATCAGCATAGATGAAACTCTCTGTCCCTTCTGGCAGTGGCTGGTCATTTGTGTAGATGTTGAACATGGATGGAGCAAGCACCCTCGCGTGAGGCAGGCCGTTCTTCTGTTTCCGCCATCTGCTTCTCTGGCCCTGGATTCAACAAAAAAGCTCCTGTTTTGTAGCAGGTTTCCTATGAGGCGGGTGAGGTGGTAGTCCTTTGTGATATTATACATTTTTCTCAGGAGGAGGTGGTGGTTCACAGTATCATAAGCTGCTGACAGGTCTATGAAGACAACTTTGTAGAGGTGGTGCAACAGGGAGATTGGTTTGTAGACACCCCGTGATAATGCGGCATGTCTCATTAAGAGCCACATCCACTGTTTTAGTGTGGTGAGATGTGTTTCACACTGAGCGTGCATACTCAGCAGCAGAGTAGCATAGCACAAGTTTGGCATATATTCTACTAAGGTTATGGAGAACACAGGGGTAATTGTATTTATCTATTCTGGTTTGTTTAGTAAAATTACTATTAGAATGTATCTATGTTTTGTTTAGAAGACAAGCAACACAAGAAAGCCTGGAATTGTAACAGGATGAGCAAGTGTAATTAAAGGCACAGCATTTGCAAGAGAAAAGATCCAATAGAGTTCGAGTTGAACCATAGGACAATATATGCTGTAGCCTAGAACTTGAGCAGAACTGAGACATTGTGACCACGGAGTATATGAAGAAAATATACACCAGAAGAGTGTTATAGACTACACATAACCTGAAGAAGGATCCCCGAAACAAGAATAGTGTACCCGGGATTACTTGTTGTTGTGTTTGTTGTGTTTAATTTGACATGTGTACTATTTTCCTTTGAACATTCATGTAGACCATGTCTAGAGTTACAGTATAGTAACAATTATAACCCAGTCGGGATTGTGAAGGAAGACCTCTAACAAGACTATAAATAATTGTTGAATTGTTACTGTTTTTGAATTGTTTTTTTGTTATTGAAACCTATTCTGTTATATAGCATAGCACAAGGACAGATGTCTTCACTGTGTCTGGTTGTGATCCCCAGGTTGTGCCAGTCAGTTTTCACCTGAGCCCTGCCACATGCACAATGGAGGACCTTCTTATAGCAACACCAGAGGCACTCCAAGTGGCCAGCTACTGTTCAAAGGACATTTAATCAGCTACCAAGCTTGCAAACTTTGTGTTTTGTTTGTTTGTTAAAAGTGCAATACAACTATTTGGTCTGCTCCTGACACGACAAATAAATAAAACCCTGAGAATTTCGGGGTCGGGGTGCTGAAGCCCCTCAAGCCCCCCCCCTCTGTTCTTCATTTGGAAAAATGCTGCACTCGCAGAGCTCAGGTGGGGTTGCAACCCTTGCCTCTCAAATGCTACAGTACCCCTTTGCATATGGATACTATCTAAAACCCAACAAAGCCTGCTTAATATAATAACACTGCATTTCTCCCACTCCCTTTGTCTCATTTCTTCCACTTTCTTTCAAGAAAACTTCCAAGGAAACTCAAGAGAGCTCTGACTCCCCCCTCCCTTCATTGAAGAGAACAGAAGGGGCGGGTTTAGAGTGCTTGGAGTGTGTCCTTTCCTGCGCATGCGCATTCCTGGATGTGACCGTCCTCACGTAGAGCCTTTGGCATGCCTTCCCATTGCCGGGCTCGGAGGCCACGCCTCCCCCCGAGGCCGCTGGTGGGCGGGGCCCCAGCCCTTCTCGCAGGCATTCCGAAAGGGGCCCGCGGTGCGTGGAGCGCGAGGCTGAGCGGCTCGTCTTTCCCCAGGTAGGTGGCGGGAGGGCGCGCGCCGCCTCGCGCCCGCGCGCGCGGCCTTGGCAAGGCTTCCTTTGTAGTGAGAGGGGAAATGAGGCAGCTCCTCTCTGCTCTCTCTTGCCCGCCTGGGAGTTGCAGTTTGGTGAAGCACCAGCACTTTTGGGCAGAAAATGTTGCAAAGACCTTGCCAAACTGCAACTCCCAGATTTGCCATAGCATGCACCCAAGAGCACTTGGTAGACATTGGTGTGCATTAATGCAGAATTAATGCAGTAGTTTGTTGAGGTAGCAGCCCTCTTTGCAAAGAAGTCCAGAGACCTTGTGAAACTATAGCTCCCAAGATTCCCTAGCATTGAACCATGGTAGTTTGACTGCATTCATTCTACAGATGGGACTCCCAGGCTGGATCTACACTGTCCTATATCCCAGATTATCTGCTTTGAACTGGATTATGTGAGTCTACACTATCAGATAATCTGGGATAAGAAGATAATCTGGGATCAGATCCAGGGATATCTCAAAACCCAGAGTTTTAAAATCATTTTATGTGCATGAGGCCCGCTCTTTGTCCTTATGTTTGGTTTTTATGTTCTATGTATATTGTTTATATGCTTTGATGTTTATACTTTAATATTATGTTGTTTATTTTATTGTAATTTTGTATTTTTTGTATTGTAATCTGTTGTTTGGGTTTGGCCCCATGTAAGCCGCTCCGAGATGGTGACGGGGTAGAAATAAAGTTTGTTACTGGGTTGTAGGATTTTTCGGGCTGTATGGCCATGATCTAGAGGCATTCTCTCCTGACGTTTCGCCTGCATCTTTGGCAAGCATCCTCAGAGGTAGTGAGGATGCTTGCCATAGATGCAGGCGAAACGTCAGGAGAGTATGCCTCTAGACCATGGCCATACAGCCCAAAAAAACCTACAACAACCCAGTGATTCCGGCCATGAAAGCCTTCGACAATACAAAGATGATGATGATGATGATGATGATGATGATGATGATGATGATTATTATTATTATTATATCTAGCCTCAGATTCTGGACACCAGGGTTTGAACCCTCAACTCTCTCAGCCTCAGAGGAAAACTCTGAACAGATCTTGCCAAGAGACCCCCATGCAATGAACTGTAAACCTCAGGACTGCAAACTCAGGGCCCTTCCAGCCCTATATCCTAGAATATCAAGGCAGAAAATCCCACAATATCTGCTTTGAACTGGGTTATTTGAATCCACACTCAGGGCCCTTCCACACAGCCCTATATCCCAGAATATCGAGGCAGAAAACCCCACAATATCTGCTTTGAACTGGGTTATTTGAATCCACACTCGGCCCTTCCACACAGCCCTATATCCCAGAATATCGAGGCAGAAAACCCCACAATATCTGCTTTGAAGTGGGTTATTTCAATCCACACTCAGAGCCCTTCCACACAGCCCTATATCCCAGAATATCAAGGCAGAAAACCCCACGTTATCTGAGTGTGGATTCGGCTAACCCACTTCAAAGCAGATATTGTGGGATTTTCTCCCTTGATCTTCTGGGATATAGGGCTGTGTGGAAGGGCCCTAAGAGTCACATATATATATAGAGAGAGGGAAGGAGTCTGAATGGTAATTTGGGGTCCTAAATCCAGAAATAACTGCAGATTGACTCTCATTGCGTACAGGTTTTCATGTTGTAATACTTGGCTGAGTTAGGTTTCTTTGGTCAAAAAATAGTGCACAGTAGGAAAGCGGAAGTCTTCTAACAAACTTTGGAAAAACTTTTGTTTCATGTATAAGAAATGCAAAAGTTCATTCAAAAGCTTGAAAAGAAATTGCAGTTGAATATCGGCACTTACACAACTGAGTTGAGAAAAAAATTGTACTGCATGCATGGTAACATTTTAAAAAATCAACACCGAAAAAGGCATTTAAAAGCAAGTCCATAATAATAATAATAATAATAATAATAATAATAATAAATAATTAAATAATAATAATTTATTTATAATCCGCTCTCTCTCTCTCTCTGAAGGGACTCAGGTCGGTTTACAAAAAAGTAACAAAATGGCAAACATTCAATGCCCAAAAACAAATAGACAATCAAAACAAAACATAAAATAACATAAAGTCCATCCAACTTACAATCTAACTTCTAATACTAAGTTTTTTGTGTTGTCGAAGGCTTTCATGGCCGGAATCACTGGGTTGCCGTGAGTTTTCTGGGCCATATGGCCATATTCCAGAAGCATTCTCTTCTGATGATTCTACCACATCTATAGCAGGCATCCTCAGAAGTTATGAAGTCTTTTGGAAACTAGGCGGGGGGGGGGGGGGGGTTATATATCTGGAATGCCCAGGGTGGGAGAAAGAACTCTTGTCTGTTGGAGGGAACTGTGAATGTTGCAATTGGGCACCTTGATTAGCATTGAATGGCCTTGTAGCTTCAAAGCCTGGCTGGTTGCTGCCTGGGGGACTCCAACACATCTCACAACCTCTGAGGACGCCTGCCATAGATGTGGAAGAAACGTCAGGAGAGAATGCCTTGAGGCAAGTGTGAATGTTGCAATTGGCCAGCTTGATTAGCAGGACTGATTAGCAGGTTGCAGGTTTGAATCCGGGGAGAGGCGGATGAGCTCCCTCTATCAGCTCCAGCTCCTCATGCCGCAACATGAGAGAAGCCTCCCACAAGGATGATAAAAACATCAAATCATCCGGGCGTCCCCTGAGCAACGTCCTTACAGATTGCCAATTCTCTCACACCAGAAGCGACTTGCAGTTTCTCAAGTTACTCCTGACATGACAAAAAAAAGTTGATTAGCATTGAATAGCATTACAGCTTCAAAGCTTGGCTGCTTCCTGCCTGGGGGAATCCTTTGTTGGGAAGTGTTAGCTGGCCCTGATTTTTTTTCCTGTCTGGAATTCCCCTGGTTTCTGAGTGTTGTTCTTTCCCAGGCCTGTGATTCTGTTGATCCCATAGAATCAAAATCCCAGTTTGGGTATCTTTCTACCCAGTCTGGCCTATCAATTCCTCTTAGGGTACATCTACACTGAAGAATTCATGCAGTTTGACACCACTTTAATTCCTATGCTATGGAATCCTAGGGCAGAGGTTGTAGTTTTACAAAATCTTTAGCCTTCTGTGCCAAAGAGTATCATCAGGCCGCTTCCACACAGTCATATAATCCAGAATATCAAGGCAGGAAATCCCACTGGAATATATGGCAATGTGGTCTCATAACCAGGTTCAAAGCAGATATTGTGGGATTTCCTGCCTTGATATTCTGTGCGGAAGGGCCCCTAGACTTCAGTTCTCAGGATCTCATAGCACTGAGCCATGGCAGTTCAAGTGGTGTCAAACTGTAACAATTCTACAGTGTGGATGCATCCTCAGGGTCACATTTTGTGTTTCTCCGTCTCTCTCCTTTCTGCTTGGAGGCCAGAAATGCGTTGTTACGTAAAATCGTCTTCTCTTCCTTCCTTTTTTCCTGTTGGGAGGATCTCCCTGCTTCAATCAGACACTTTCTCTTCCCTTTCTTTTGCATTAAAAAGAGGCTTTGTATCAAGAAGTGGAAAGATGTTTCTGGTAGGAGGTGGATTTGGGCGATCTCTCTCGCTCTTTCCTGGAATTCCCTGCAAAGAGCATGTTGCACAGATTTCAGACCAGTCCAGTCTTGTCAAATGCATTCCGAGATTTTTTTTTTTGTCCCTCCCTTAGCCCTTATGTACTCCAAAGGCAAAAAAAGAAGTTGACGTGGAAGTGAAACTTGCATTTTAACTCCCACGCTTGTTCCATCTCTTGGTCAGTGAGGACAACCAGTGGAGAGCTTCTCCTTTTCCTATATACGGACTATTTTTATGTATATTGTATTAAAAGAAAGTTGCGCCTTTCCTCGCTTTGGCTGTTCATGCAGGGAAAAAGGTTACTTTGGGTGCATTATTTATTAATTTATTATTTATTTCCAACATTTATATGCCACCCTTCTCACCCAAAGGGGACTCAGAGCAGCTTACATATATATATATATATATATATATATATATATATACACACACACACGCACACGCACACACACACACACATACACATACATGCATACAATATATTATATTATTAGCATAGTACAATATCAGTATTAAATATTACTATATTGTATTATACAATTATATTGTAATATTATTAGTAATATTACATTACACACACACACACACACACACACATATATATAAATGCTCTGTGCAATAAAAGCAAAAGAACCAATGAACGGAATCACACCCAATTTGGCAACAAAACGTCTTACAACACAAGGAGTGACCATCACTCAAAACATTATGATTTTGTCAATTGGGAGTTGTAGTTGCTGGGATTTATAGTTAACCTACGATCAAAGACCATTCTGAACTCCATCAACGATGGAATTGAACCAAACTTGGCACACAGGACTCCCATGACCAACAGAAAATACTGGAAGGGTTTGGTGAGCATTGACCTTGAGTTTGGGAGTTGTAGTTCACCTACATCTAGAGAGCACTGTGGACTCAAACAATGATAGATCTGGACCAAACTTGGCACAAGCACTCAATACGCCCAAATATGAACACAGATGGAGTTTGGGGAAAATAGACCTTGACATTTGGGAGTTATAGTCACTGGGATTCACAGTTCACCTACAATCAAAGAGCATTCTGAACCCCACGAACGACAGAATCGGGGCAAACTTCCCACACTGAACCCCCATGACCAACGGAAAATACTTAAGGCCATCCAATCCAACTCCCTTCATCAGGGCAAGAAAACATAATCAAAGTCCTCCTGACGAGCCATCCAGCCATAGATAGATAGATAGATATGATTCACACACTCACAGATATAGTATCATAGATTTGAAAGGGACCCTTAAAGAAGGACAAGGATCTGTTGCATGTTCCAGGGTGGGCAAACCAGACACTCTCCACATCAACACTGACAAACAGCAAGAAATACTGTTTACCCACAATTATAAAGAAATTACATATATTAGAAATCAACATTTTCTCATTACTTTATTTTCCAGATCAACAGACTGGACCACAGCAACGCATGGCAGGGGACAGCTAGTGTATTATATTATTAGCATAGTATAATACCAGTATGAAATATTACAATATTGTATTATACAATTATATTGTAATATTATTTGTAATATTACATCTTATATAAATAAAAATCACTACCTCTGAGGATGTTTGCCATAGATGCAGGCGAAACCTCCGGAGAGAATGCCTCTAGAACATGGCCATATAGCCTGAAAAAAACCTACAACAACCCTGTTATTTAATTGCATGTCGTTTTAAGGCATTGAATAGCTACCTATACATAAAGCTGCCCTGAGTCTCCTTCAAAGTTGAGAAAGGTGGGGAATAAACAGGGTAAATAGATAAATAATTAAAATCTACACTGTCGAATGATTGCCGTTCGACACCACTTTAACTGCCATGGCTCAGTGTTATGGAATCATGGGAGTTGTAGTTTGGGGAGACACTAGCACTCTTTGTCAGAGAAGGCAAATGATCATATAAAACTTCCATAGCATTGAAGCATGGGAGTTAAAGTGGTGTCAAACTGCATTAATGTGACGATGTTGATGCACCCTACATTATTTATTTCATGTATTTCATTATATATATATATATATATATATATATATATATATATAATATTTTTATTTTATTTTTAAGTATTATTTTAATTTTATTTCATGTATTTCTACTTTGCCTTTCTCCCCCCTGAAGGGAGAGTCAGGGTAGCCTCACACAAGTATCATATGATGCTATCAACATATAAACAGCAAAAAAATTACATTTAAAACATTAAAAATAATAAAAAACATATTATAGGTAAAAGTGAAGGTTTTCCCCTGACATTAAGTCCAGTCGTGCCTGACTGGGGCGTGGTGCTCATCTTCATTTCTAAGCCGAAGAGCCGGCGTTGTCCGTAGACACCTCCAAGGACATGTGGCCAGCATGTATATGTATGTGTTTTATATTTTTAATCGGAATTATTGTTGTTTTTAAATGTTGTAAACCGCAATGAGTCGCCGTTTTAGGCTGAGATATTAGCGGTATACAAGTGTACTAAATAAAATAAATAAATGACTGCATGGAGCGCCATTAACATATTATACAATTTAAACATATTATACAATTCATTAAATGATAAATTTATCATTCCAATTAAAACCAATGCTGTGTCAATATATTAGAACATGAGGCCTAAAATGGAATTAGAAATAAAGTGCTTTATCTAATTAGGTAATATGTATTTTGAAGTTTAGCCAAACTTTACTTCAAAGCTTTCGACAGATTCTTAACAATCAAGCAGTGAGGCTTGAGCTGGATGGCTTTGCGCAGACATTCCTAGCAAACAAGGCACACTCCCGAGTTTTTTTCTGTCTCCCTCTGAGTGTAAACTGATCTCTTTGCAAATAAAAGGGAGCAAATAGCAGAGGGGACCAACCAGCCAAAAAAAGAGCGCTGTTTATACAGAAACCTAACTGCTTCTTCTTCAGTTGCAATGCTTTTTACTAGATTTCGCTTGGAAAGAATTTTGAACCGGGTGTCCCTTACGTGAAGAGGGGAGGGCCAAAGACGTGGCAGTAGCATTCTTTCGTCAACCTTTTCGGTCGCTCCACAAACTTCTAGAAAGACGCTATTTATGCTGACTCTTACTCATGCTCGCTAAGTATGAATAGCATGCCATTTTAAGCAGGTCACACAGTGGCAAAAAAACTTGAGCTTTTAGCAATATGGGGTTATGTAAGTTTACTTTTTTTTCATAACGGGTTGGTTGCTCTAAAACATTTGATTTATCTATGTTTTCACCCCCTGAAAGTTTAGTACTGCATCCACTTCGGATAATACAGAAGCATTTCAAAAGTTTGTATGTGAGGCTTCAGCGGCAAAAAAATTCCTGAAGCCTATGCAGCATAAAAGGCTGTTCTGTAGGAGTTTATTTGCCATTCACAAATCTCCTTTATGAGTGGCAAATTCCTAAAGCCACACAACTTTTTTCTTGCATAAAACAATTCAGAAAAAATGTACAACTGAAGCCATAGAGTGTTACTGACACTATCGTGTACCCAATTATGTGATAGGAAACTCCTCTGGGGCTTATTAAAGTGAGTAGGACTGTTTAAGCAAGAAAAATAAGTCATATTATGGTATACACTGGAATGTAGTGCAACTTCTCAGGTTATTTTGGACTAGCTGTCCCCTGCAACGCGTTGCTGTGGCCCAATCTGTGTATATGTGTTATGTGTGTGTGTATATATATATGTGTGTGTGTTTGCATAGCCATCCCCTGCCACGCGTTGCTATATAATATGTATGTGTATATATTTGCGTATATATGTGTGTTTGTGTGTATATGTGATTTTGCACTTGCATTGTGATGTATTTTTGTTTTTTTGGCTTTTTACGTCTCTTCTGCAGTGTTTTTCAGTGTTTTTATGAGTGATGGTCACTCATTGGCCTGATAGGTGTATTGTGTCCAAATTTGGTGTCAATTCACTCAGTGGTTTTTGAGTTATGTTAATCCCATAGATGATCATTACATTTTTATTTATATAGATCTATATTGTGGTTTTGTGCATGTGTTGTAATGTATTTTTGTTTTTTGGCTTTTTAAATGACAAATCATTTTTTTTGAGTGATGGTCACTTCTTGGGTTAGTAGGTGTCTTGTGGCCAAATTTGGCAGCAATTCGTCCAGTGGTTTTTTAGTTATGTTAATCCCACAAACGAACATTACATTTTTATTTATATAGAAGATTTGGAGAACGAGACAAGCAAATAAGTTCCTGTACCTGCACTAACTATAAAGCTGTTCTTTTATCATACACATGGTCATGTAATGCATGCAAGGCTGCTTATTACCAGATGGGAGCAAGATCCAGTGGTGTCTTTTGAAATCCAATGCCTGCACACACACATTTCTTCCCTTGTAATGACCAAAATCAGGTTCATGGGGTTTCCTCTTCTTTCAGAAAGGGTTTTAGGGCGTAAACTGTGGGTTGCAGCAACCAGTAGAAGAGATGCTGATTCTGGAGAAAGGTGTGGAAGTATCATATATTTGAATGTATAAGTCAGCCTCATGTGTAATTGAAAACAGGTTTTGGTGCCAAAATTACAGATTTGATGTGACATGTAGATAAGCTGAAGGCCATTCATGAGGATGGGAAAGTGCCAGTTTAGCCACAATGTGTCTTGCTGCCACCATTTCTCTATTTAGGCAATCAATGAAGCCAGAAGAGGCATTGTGTTGGAGAGAGTAGAGAGAGTCAGTGGTTCTTAGGCTCTCCCAGGATGGACTGTGCTGAACAGGTTTGGTTCCATATATATAGGTAAAGGTTTTTCCCTGACATTAAGTCCAGTGGTGTCTGACTCTGGGGGTTGGTGCTCATCTCTATTTCTAAGCCGAAGAGCCGGCGTTATCCGTAGACACCTCCAAGGTCATGTGGCCATCATGACTGCATGGAGTGCCGTTACCTTCCCGCCGGAGCAGTACCTATTGATCTACTCACATTTGCATGTTTTTGAACTGCTAGGTTTTCAGAAGCTGGTGCTAACAGCGGCAGCTCATGCCGCTCCCTGAATTCGAACCTACGACCTTTCGGTCAACAAGTTTAACAGCTCAGTGGTTTAACCCACTGTTGTAGGTTTTTCGGGCTGTATTCTAGAAAATGGCCATACAGCCCGAAAAACCTACAACAATCCAGTGTTTCCGGCCATGAAAGCCTTCAACAATACATATATATATACATAAATACACACACACACACACACACATGAATTAATATACAGTACTCATATTGACCTGTGGATAGGTCAACCCAGTTTTTGGCTTGATATTTTGACTAAAATTGTTTTAACTAAAATGAGTATATAAGTCTCATACATGAGTATATAAGAATAAGTCTTATATAATCTTATACATGTATAAATATAAGTCTTATACATGAGTATATAAGAAGGAGTCCCAAGTGGTGCAGTGGGTTAAACCCTTGTGCCGGCAGGACTGAAGACAGACAGTTCGGTGGTTCGAATTCGGGGAGAGCACGGATGTGCTCCCTCTATCAGCTCCAGCTCCCCATGTGGGGACATGAGAGGAACCTCCCACAAGGATGGTAAAACATCAGAACATCCGGGCGTCCCTTGGGCAATGTCCTTGCAGATGGCCAATTCTCTCACACCTTGCAGTTTCTCAAGTTGCTCCTGACATGACAAAAACAAAAAAGAAAAATGAGTATATAAGGTACATTATTGGATCCTGCTCCATGACTGTAAGTCGTCTTGAATCTTTTTACATTCATTTTGGAAGATTGAGTCCAATGACTACTCTTCTGAGATTGAGGCACGCAAGCAAAGAAAGCATGAAAAGTTAAACAAACTTATTCCAGCTGAGTACTTTCATTCCTACCTACTCCAAAGGAATCAGACCAGTAAAATTCCAGCGCCTGCCAAGGCATGTTGAATGCGCAGAGGGTCAATGGACACTGCAAGAAAGGTCGTGATAATTGTGTGCATTTGTTGTTGTTGTTTGCCATCAAGTTGACTTTAACTTATGGCAACTTTATGATGAGAGACATCCAGCAGCCCTGGTCATCAACTGGCCAGTGATCATCTTGCAAACTCAGAGCTGTGGCTTCTCAGATTAATTCTACTGCCTTCCACTTCGCTGACAATTTTTACCTTTTCCAGCCAATCATTTCATTATATTTCCAAAGTACAACAGCCTCGCTTTAGTTGTCTTAGTTCCTAGTGAGAAGTCAGAACTTATTTACTCAAGTACACATTTTTTTGTCTTTTTGGCAGTCCATGATCTCAGTAGAGGCCTCCGCCAGCACTGCATTTCAAATCCAACGATTTTCTTCCTGTTAGTTTCCTTCACTGTCTAGCTATACACTGTGGCAAGGTGGTAAGTTGTTAGGTGCATGTATCTTTATTTCCTTGAACTCTGCCTTGGAATGATAATTTCTCAGAAGCAGGATAGATGCATTATTATTATTATGGGAGACCTCTTGGACTCATCACTGAGCCTGGATCCTCAGGTTGCAGCAGTGGCCAGGGGGGCTTTTGCACCATTAAAACTTGTGATCCAGCTGCACCCGTACCTTGGGAAGTCAGACTTGGCCACAGTGGTCCACACTCTTGGTACATCCAGGATAGACTACTGCAACACACTCTACGTGGGATTGCCTTTGAAGACAGTTCGGAAGCTTCAAATAGTCCAACAAGAGGCAGCCAGGTTAATAACTGGGACGGCTTAAAGGGATCACACAACTCCCATGTTACGTCAGCTCCACTAGCTGCCTATTTGCTACCCGGCACAATTCAGAGTGCTGGCTTTGACCTATAAAGCCCTAAAAGGCCCTGGCCCAGTTTACCTGTCTGAACGCATCTCCCTTTACGAACCACTGCAGAAACTAAGATCTTGTGTGGAGGCCCTGCTCTCGGTCCTGCCACCATCACAGGCACATTTGGCGGGGACGAGAGACGGGGCCTTCTCAGTGATTGCCCCCTTCCTCAACTACCTTCCTGGCAATATTGAATCAGCCCCCTCCCTTCTGTCGTTCAGAAGGATGGTGAAGATCTGGCTATGGGACCAAGCCTTTGGGGCAGTGCAGTGAGGCAAAATGGTATCCTAACAGGGTTTTAAAGCAACTTTTAATGTGAATGTAAGTGATTTTAATGTCTGTATATATTTATGGTTTTATGTCCTGGATTTGAATGTTTGCCATATATATGTGGAGGGTGGAATATACCGTATATACTCGAGTATAAGCCAACCCGAATCTAAGCCAAGGCACCTAATTTTACCATAAAAAACTGGGAAAACGGATTGACTCGAGTATAAGCCAAGGGTGGGAAATGCAGCAGCTACTGGTAAATTCCAAAATAAAAATAGATACCAATAACATTGCATTAATTGAGGCATCGGTAAGTTAAATGTTTTTGAATAAAACTAAATTAAGATAAGACTGTCCTCTGATTAAAGCATTATTCTTCAGTGTAAATGTGTTTACATATCCTTCCAATAATAATAGAGTAAAATAATGGAAATGTAATAATAACAGTAATAATAGAGTAAAATAATAAATGTAATAATAATAATAGAGTAAAATGATTAATGTAATAATAATAATAATAATAACAATAGAGTAAAACAATAAAAAACCTTGACTCGATTATAAGCCGAGGGAGACTTTTTCAGCTTTAAAAAGGACTGAAAAACTAGGCTTATACACGAGTATATACAGTAATGTTTTAAAATAAATAATAAATTATTATTATTATTATCAATGCACCCTGCCTTTCCTCCAAGAAGTCTAAGTGCCCTGAAGGTACCAGATCCCATCTGATCTTGGAAGATTGATTGGATCCGTCTTAGTATTTGTATAGAAGACCTCCGAAGAATATCTGTGGGTTATATTCCAGAGACGGGCCATGAAAAGCGACCTCAGAATACGCCTGGCTTAAGAGAATTAATGGGCTTAACATTAGTCAACAGGCAACTGGAAGGCATGCATAACCTTACACAATTTTCCTCAAAAGTGGGAGTTATATTTGCCCACAAAAATTGAAATGATACATATATATAAACACACATCATACATATATGATACATATATGTAACCACACATCAAGTTATTGTTATTAATAATAAGCTTGTCTATAAAATTAAAACATGCCCTTTCAAAATAGTGGGGCTGATTGTTAAACTTTTTTTCTTTATAAACAGTTTTATCTAAAGACTCTTCGAATAGATAAAATCTTCACTTGCTAATAGAAGGTAAACAAGGAAGGATCTGATCTAAGGAAGGAGTTACAAAGCCTGGGAGTGGCCACTGAGGAAACCTGTGTTTCCTCTAGATATATCTCTGAGGCTTGTGGGACCATGAAAAGGGGCTTCCCAGAATATGTTAGGTCCTATATGAAGACAATATCTGCATCACCTGCTTTTTGACAATCTGTTTTTTCAACTGCCATCAATTATCATTAGAACCCATACATTTGACACTAATAGAGATAAAACAAACTTAAAATACATCTGAATTATTAGGACAAAGCTGATTTGAAATACAATTGATTTAAAGTACAACTAAGGCCCCTTCGATACTGCCCCTATATGCCAGGATCTGATCCCAGATTATCTTCTTATCCCAGATATATGGCAGTGGAGACTCATATAATCCAGTTTAAAACGGATAATCTGGATCAGATCCTGGTATATAGGACAGTATAGATTTAATAGCTAGATTGCACTGCAGATGAACTCAAAAACGCTCTGCTGCCACTCATTCAAACCCATGTCACTAAACACCGCTAATCCCACAGTCCAAGTGGAGTGGGCAGATCAAAAGACAACCTGGCAAAATGGCACTACCTAAAAGAATCCCCACCTTGTGTGACTGTGGAGCAGAACAGACAACTCCACATCTGTATGCTTGTCCACTTTGCCCTGCCTCATGTACAGAGGAAGATTTGTTGGAGGCTGCAGACAGTGCTGTTGCTGTTGCCCATTTTTGGTCAAAAGATATTTAGCCACCTTTATTCCTTCTATTTTTATCAGTTATCACATGAGTACTTTTGATACGAATTAAATCTATATAAATAAAAATGTAATGTTCATGTGTGGGATTAACATAACTCAAAAACCACTGGACAGATTGACATGAAATTTGGACACAATACACCTATCAGGCCAATGAGTGACCATCACTCATAAAAACACTGAAAAACTCAACAGAAGGGAATTAAAAAGCCAAAAAACAAAAATTACGTTATAACGCATGTGCAAAACCACATATGTACACCATCACACATATATACACATATACACAAATATATACAGAAATATATACACACATATATGCACACACAAAACACATACATAGAAAGGGGGAAGGAAGGAAGGAGGGAAAGAAGTAGGAAAGGAGAGAAGGAAAGAAACAAAGGTAAAGAAGGAGAGAAGGAAATAAAAACGTGAAAAAGGGAAGGAAGGAGAGAAGGAACGAAAGAGAGAAAGGGACGGAAAGAGAAGGAAGGATGGAACAAAAGAGCAAAGGAAACAAGAAAAGAAAAGGTAGAGAAGGAAGAAAGAAGAAGGGAAAGAAAAAGAGGGAAGGAAGGAAAGAGGGAGGGAAGGTTGGCCACAGCAACAGTGTCTTGGTCCCTAACTTGTTGAATAAATAGGAGATACCTGTATCTCTCAGCCAGCCTGGACCTGAGTTGTATAGGGCTTTATAAGTCATAACCAGTGCTTAGAATTATGCCCAGAAGCAAACTAGATGGTGAAAGCTGATGTAGCAAAGGAGTTGTGTGCTTCATGTAACCAGTCCCACTAAAAGTCTATCTGCTGCTCTTGGTACAAGCTACAGTTTCTAGGCACTTTTGAAAGACAGCTCCATGAAGAGCTTTTTACAGTAATCTAAACAGGATGTAACTTGAACGTATGTCACCTTGGCCAAATCAGATATCTCCCGAAATGGGTGCAGTTGTGTAGTAGCTGTAACCCTGCATTAGCTTTAACTCACTCCTTACCACCACAGGAGAAGGTCTCCTCATTCAGCAAAGATTGAACCCTATCAATCTGCCTGTTGATTGTTCCGGAGTGTGTTGTCTCATCTAGATAAATAGTCACTTTGGGTCTCGATTAAGAGAGAAAAGAAGGATATAAATAAGCAGAAGAAGAATTTTGTTTGCAGTAAAAGTGCTATTCCCATTCTCCCCTTGGCTTCAAGTACAGCAATTTGAAGAAGACACTTATACTTAGCTTAAAATAAATATCAATAGTGCTCCAATAATTTTATTTTATACTAGCCGCCCCCTGCCATGCATTGCTGTGGCCCACTCTGGTGGTCATGGGGGTTCTGTGTGGGATGTTTGGCCCAATTCTATCGTTGGTGGGGTTCAAAATGCTCTGTGATTGTAGGTGAACTACAAATCCCAGCAACTACAACTCCCAAATGTCAAGATTCTATTTTCCCCAAACTCCACCAGTGTTCACATTTGGGCATATTGGGTATTCGTGCCAAGTTTGGTCCAGATCCATCATGCTGTGCTCTCTGGATGTAGGTGAACTACAACTCCAAAACTAAAGGACACTGCTCACCAAACCCTTCCAGTATTTTCTGTTGGTAATGGGAGAACTGTATGCCAAGTTTGGTTCAGTTCCATTGTTGGTGGAGTTCAGAATGCTCTTTGATTGTAGGTGAACTATAAATCCCAGCAACTACAACTCCAAAATGACAAAATCATTTTTTTTTTAATGAAGGACATACATTGGGTTGCTGGTGTCTCGTGTCCAAATTTGGTGTCAATTCGCCCACTGGTTTTTGAGTTCTGTTAATGCCACAAACGAACATATTTTTATTTATATAGATTTTCTACTAATTCATCAGAGGCTTGGTAGTCATTCAAAAGGCTTGATGTCAGAAACTGAAATTCAAGGTGCCTTATTACCCGTCGGCTTCCAATATTTTATCCTTATACACTAACATAAAATATGTTAATATATATCTGTGATATCAAAGCAGATGCTGTTTATACTGAGTTCAAGGCATAACTTTGGCACTTGTAAGGTTACCTTGTTCAGTGGATATTGCTTTATTGTTTTTCAAAAAGAGGAATCCCTGAGCACTTGAACCATTGTAGAGTTGACTAGTTGGGGCAAGTTAACTTTCAAATTTCAGCATGCCTGTTGCATTTCTTCTAATATTATAGTATTAGAAAACCATATCAACTACTGCTAGCTCTATAGTTATCAGCCTTTACTACCCATTTCACAATGTTTTATGTCTTCAAGTCATTTTCAATTTATGGTGATCATAAGGTGAATCCATTCTTGCATTTTCTTGTTGACATTTGTTCAAACGGTTTGTTGTTGCTTTCCTCTGAGGCTGAGAGAATGTGACTCACCCAAGGTCACCTACTGGGTTTCCATGGCTGGGAGAGATTCACAGTGTGATCTCCATAGTCATAGGTGGAGCTCAAAACAGTACTGTATATCACATTGGCTCAGTTTCAAAATTACTTTCATACATTTATGATCAAAGTGAATTCACTTAAGTGTTGTTTTTCGTTTTTGTTTTAATTTCAATATTTTTAATATTTGTTTCTCGTTGTGTGATTGAGATTTATGTAATTTCCAGTCTTGTTAAATGCTACGGTCTCAAAACCATGGTTGCAAACAGTAGTTTCTGTTACTTTGCTGGCATGATGAATATGCCTCCTTACTCAGAAAGATCAGATTGTATATGTGATTTCAGAAATCCCCGAGATTATAATATTTAAGTTTTTGTGAACTTTAGTGAAAGTTTAGTGAGTGGCCTGTGATGAGATGCCTCTATTACCTATCCTTTTTTATGGATGGAACAGATGGAATAGATATGAATCCGTAGTTTTGTGCTGATGCATATTCCATTTCAAGTTGTGGAATTTCTCTTAGGGAGAGAAGCGTGGGCAGTAGAAAGCAGAGTTCTGGTGCTTGAGAGGAAACAGAGGGTCAGGTAAGGACAAGGAGTCAGGTATAAGGATGAGAATGAACAACTGCCACTGATAAATGTATACATGTGGAGTGGGAAAGAGTAGGCGAAGAGTTCTAAAGTTCATGACACGCCAAGGGAAGTTGCATGGAGATGAGAGATACCGTATTTGATGAGAAACCACTTCACATGAAAGCTTAATACTCTGATGTACACACCATAATTAAGAGATATAGCTTAATTAAGAGATTTGGGTGTATCTTCAAGAATAGTTGCCAATAGTTTTAATTTCTATACTGCCAATACCAAAAAGGAAATATATAGGCTTGGTGAAAGAAGAAAGTGCAGCACTAGTCTCACTGTTTTTCATTACCAGTCTAGGGATGGTCCACACAATGTTTTTCATTAGCAGTCTAAGGACGGTCCACGGTGGTCCACGCTCTGGTTACATCCCGTATAGACTACTGCAACGCTCTCTACGTGGGGTTGCCTTTGAAGACTGTTCCAAATGGTCCAACGGGCGGCAGCCAGGTTGCTAACAGGAGCGGTGCTCAGGGAGCATACAACTCCTCTGTTGCGCCAGCTCCACTGGCTGCCAATTTGCTACTGAACACAATTCAAATTGCTGGCTTTAGCCTATAAAGCCCTAAACGGTTCCGGCCCTGCTTACCTGTCTGAACTTATCTCTCCGTATGAACCCTCTAGGAATTTAAGATCTTCCGTGGAGGCCCTGCTCTCGTCCCTGCCATCTTCACAGGCTCGATTGGCGGGGACGAGGGATAGGGCCTTCTCAGCGGTGGCCCCTCGGTTGTGGAATGTCCTCCCCAGGGACATTATATCCGCCCCCACCCTCTTAATGTTTCGCAAAAAAGTTAAAACCTGGCTATATGAGCAGGCCTTCCCAAACGCAGTGTAGCTATTAAACTCTGATCTCGGAACGGCTGGACAACGTGACTGGATAATGACTGGTAATGAAATGCGGAGGACTTACGGTTTTTATTGTGTTACTGATGTCAATCGTAATGAATTTTTACCTGTGTTAAATGTTTTTAATGTTTAAATTCTTTTTGTACTGTTGTGGGCATCAAATTGTGCCATTTTGTAAACAGCCATGAGTCGCCCTCAGGCTGAGAATGGTGGTATAGAAGCTTAGTAAATAAATAAGGATGATTAATAAATTCTAGTTATTTTTAAAAATCTATTTTATTTCTTTCGTGCATGGGTGGTGGGCAGAGGAATTGATTGATCTCGGTCTTCCACAATGTATTTAGTTTTTGCCTCAGTGATCCATGGTCTCTCAAAGGTTGGTAACCACTATTCTCGGGCATATGTGACCTCATCTATATAAATAAAAATGTAATGTTCGTTTGTGGGATTAACACAACTCAAAAACCACTGGACAAATCAGCACCAAGTTTGGACACAATACACCTATCAGGCCAATGAGTGACCATCACTCAATAAAACACTGAAAACTACAGTGGAAGGGACTTAAAAAGCCAAACCACCCCCCCCCACACAAAAATTACATTATAACGCATGCTCAAAACCACACACACACATATATCTATATAAATAAAAATGTAATGTTAGTTTGTGGGATTAACACAACTCAAAAACTACTGGACGAATTGACACCAAATTTGGACACAATACACCTATCAGGGCAACGAGTGACCATCACTCATAAAAACACTGAAAACTACAGTGGAAGGGACTTAAAAAGCCAAAAAACAAAAATTACATTATAACGCATGCGCAAAACCACACATACACATATATCTGTGTAAATAAAAATGTAATGTTCGTTTGTGGGATTAACATAACAAAAACTACTGGATGAATCGACACTAAATTTGGACACAAGACACCTCTCAGGCCAACAAGTGACCATCACTTATAAAAACACTGAAAACTACAGTGGAAGGGACTTAAAAAGCCAAAAAACAAAAATTACATTATAACGCATGCGCAAAACCACACACACACACATCTATATAAATAAAAATGTAATGTTTGTTCGTGGGATTAACATAACAAAAACTACTGGATGAATCGACACTAAATTTGGACACAATACACCTATCAGGCCAACGAGTGACCATCACTCATAAAAACACTGAAAAACACAGTGGAAGGGACTTAAAAAGCCAATTAAAAAAAACATTACAATGCATGCGCAAAACCACATATATACATACAAACACACATATATACACAAATATATACACACAGGTAAAGTTTTCTCCTGACATTAAGTCCAGTCGTGTCTGACTCTGGGGGTTGGTACTCATTTCCATATGTGTATATACACATGAGTCTCCCTGCAGGGGTTGAGAAGGGTACAAATAATTGAAATTAAAAAAAATATACATAAGTATATACACATACACACCTGTACACACCCAAAGCACATACACACAGACTGGGCCACAGCAATGCGTGGCAGGGGACAGCTAGTCCTCTATATTAAACCTTGTGAAATGTTTAATATGTATTACATTCTGAGAATAATTACTTGTCCTTTAGTATTTTGTCTTGACAATGTTAAAGTATTCTAAAAAGATTATCTATGCTTCTTTCATTTACTGAAGAACTACGAGCACTTCCAGAATGATATTTGGCACATAGTTTTGGGAAAATGTTGATATTGTAGGACATGTTTATTTGGTAGCAGTATTTCACCGTACAAACATTCTATAGGGCATATACTGCTTATTAATGCTTAGGATGACAACGCCTTTTTTCGGACTATATTCCAAATGTACTGCTTACAGAAATGTCAGAAATGTGCTGTACTCATGGTGCTTTTGCATACTAATAATGGTTTCGTGTGAATATTCGTGCCTTTGAGCTTCCCGTCGACTTACGGCAACTCCATCAATTTTTTTTCACATGGTTTTATTAGACTACGAGTCTCTGCTAATTTATTCCTCGAAAACAGTTTTTCTCATCCTGGGGGTCGGGACCCCTGCGGGGGGTCACAAGGGGGTGTCAGAAAGGTTGCTAAAGACCATCAGAAACCACAGTATTTTCTGTTGGTCATGGAAGTTCTGTGTGGGAAGTTTGGCCCAATTCAATTGTTGGTGGAGTTCAAAATGCTCCTTGATTGTAGGTGAACTATAAATCCCGGCAACTACAACTCCCAAATGTCAATGTCTATTTTCTGCAAACTCCACCAGTGTTCACATTTGGGTATATTGAGTATCCGTGCCAAGTTTGGTCCAGATCTATCATTGTTTGAGTCCACAATGTTCTCTGGATGTGGGTGAACTTCAACTCCAAAACTCAAAGTCAGTGCCCACCAAACCCTTCCAGTATTTTCTGTCTGTCATGGGGGTTCTGTGTGCCACGTTTCCATCACTGGTAGGGTTCAGAATGCTCTTTGACTGTAGGTGAACTGTAAATTCCAGCAACTACAACTCCCAAATGACAAAATCAATCCCATCTTAATCCCACCAGTATTCAAATTTGGGCATATCGGGTGTTTGTGCCAAATTTGGCCCAGTGAATGAAAATACACCCTGCATATCAGATATTGCAATTCATAACAGCAGCAAAATTACAGTTATGAAGTAGCAACAAAAATAATGTTATGGTTGGAGGCCACCACAAAATGAGAAACTGTATTAAGGGAAGGAAGGTTGAGAAGCACTGCTCTAAAATGTAGCATTTAGTCCTTACATCTCTTCTGGTTTCATAGCCAGATCACTTCCACGTGGTTTTAACTTGTTGTTTAACTGTATTCACATTCCAACACTGTAGCTAAAATGTTACTTTATTTTTCTTTTAAGGTGTGTGTTAAAGTGAGAGAATAATAGCTATGGGGCTCACAATGTCATGGTGTCTTCTACTTCTTGGTGCTCTGCTGCCTTCCTCTTCTGCCTATACGGATTTCTTCACTTCAATCGGTAAGCAGTATATAGAGCTGTAAGGGCTCACAATGACAACAGAGAACACAATTGCATTATTTTTTTGTACAGTTCTCCTTCCAACATCTAGCAAAGATGATGAAGCTAAAACATAATCAATAATAAAGCCTTAAAATACGTCAAAGTACTCTGGAACTTCCAAAAACAGAGTGTGGATCATCGATGTTGCAATCCCAAGCTACAGCAGGATTGAAGAGAAACAACTGGAAAAGTTGACACGATATGAGGATTTAAAGATTGAACTGCAAAGGCTCTGGCACAAGGCAGTAAAGGCGGTCCCAGTAATGATTGGCACACTGGGTGCAGTGCCTAAAGACCTTGGCCTGCACTTAAACACAATTGGCACTGACAAGATCGCCATCTGCCCAGCTCCAAAAGGCCACCCTACTGGGATCTGCATGCATTATTCGCTGATGCATCACACAGTCCTAGACTCTTGGGAAGTGTCCGACATGTGATCCAATACAACAGCCAGCAAAGTGATCTTGTTTGCTGTGGACTCATCTTGTGTTTCAAATAATAATAATAATAATGGTGGTGATGATGATGTTGTTGTTTCATTTATATACTTCTCTATCTCCCCAAAGGGACTTCAGTAAGGAAGTGGCAAACATTCAATGACAAAATACACAACAAAGCAAATAATCAGCCCCCCAGATCCCAAGAAAATAGCATTTGGAATCTGTGTTTATATTTGTGTTTTTTAATCTTTTGTTGGGACCCAGCACCCACAAATATGTGCCACTGTATAGTATATTGGTAAGATTTCATAATAGTAACCATAGATGTAATAATTGCAAAAAAATCTGATTTTAGGACACATGACTGACTTGATTAATACTGAAAAAGACCTGGTGACTTCACTGAAAGACTACATCAAGGCAGAAGAGAGCAAGCTGGAACAGATTAAGAAGTATGTATTGCCTTAAATACTAATATTTACTGATGATTCTAACCTAAGTGCATAAAAGTTACCTTTAGGCTAAATAGTACATAGCTTTTATGGAAGCAAGAATACACCCGCCAGTGCCTCAGGCTATTGTTTGTAAGCAGTCAAAAGCAAATATGTGTTGTGGATCATACAAGAGAAACATAATCCTTCCTGTACTTCCTCCCAAGTCTAAATTACTTTGGGCTATGATTTTAATATGTATGTTAGCAAAAGGAACGGTGTAAGACGTAATTATGTTTCATGAGCTAATCTTTAAAATAATCCTATCATTTCAGATCTTGAAATAATGCGAGATATCATATTTCAGTTGACATTATCGCTGTGTGAATAGGCCTACTGACAATAAATTTAATTTGCTCTTTCTCTCTCAAGGTGGGCAGAGAAGTTGGATAAGCTGACGGACACGGCAACAAAGGATCCTGAGGGATTCTTGGGACATCCTGTGAATGCATTCAAGTTAATGAAGAGACTTAATACGGAGTGGAATGAACTGGAAAATCTAGTGCTAAAGGATATGTCTGATGGTAGGTATTCCTCTAGTCTACAAAGAACAGCTGAAAACTCATGCAAGGTAGTAGTAGTAGTAGTAATAATAATAATAATAGTGATACAATTATTTATATTCTGCTCTATCTCCCCGAAGGGGACTCAGAATGGATTACATAGGCAAACATTTGATGTCTTTTATACAATATACAATACGCAAACAAAGGCAAAAGTTTCCCTTTCCATCTCTGGCATCTGGAGGTGATGCTCAACTCTGGCCATGAGGAGGCGCTATTGTTCCATTTTTCATGCCAAGGAGCTGTCGTCGTTTTTGCTGACATGTCTGCATGGACACCTTTTGCCTTTCCACTGAGTAGACCTGATCTACTCACATTACATATTTTTGAACTTCTAGATTGTCAGGAGCTAGGGCTGACAGCTGGGAGCTCACCCTGACTGGCGGCTTCAAACTGCTGCCCTTCAAGTCAGCAAGTTTTTCTGCAGCTAGCAGTTTAACATACTGTTCTATCGCTGCCCTGGTAATAGATAATAAAATGACCTGAGAACCTAAAAGTCTTGAGTTCGTGCCAGTAATGAGTAGGAATATACACATCTTGCAGAAAAGGAAGGAAGTGAGAACCAAAATGAGGTTGAAACCAAACATGCTGCTTTAAAATATCTGCATTTGTTTCTCTGAGCTCAAAAAATATATTCTAATTCTCATTAGACCACCAATAGTTGAAATAGATACTGATGAAAAAATTAGAAAGATATATTTGGGGCCAGTTAAATAATACAAACTATATATATATATATATATATATTTGTATATATTTATATGTATATATGTATGTATATATGTATATATGAATATGAAAGATGTTGTTATCCAATTTACTTTGTTAAAACAAAATTCTGTTCAGCATCCAAATGAATAAGCAATTGAAATTGTTATTTTCTATCACTGCATTGTAATTGAATATCTTATCTAAATTGAGTTGGGTTTTACTTTTGTAAGTGTTGTTTATGTTTTGAACTTGTGTTGTTATTAATATTGATATATTTTACTTGTATTTTATGTGTTTATAACACTAATATGTGCTTTCTGTAAACCGCCCTGAGTTCCTTTTGGAGATGTTGTTGTTGTTGTTGTTATGATGATGATGATGATGATTATTATTATTATTATTATTATTCTCCCACAAACTCACACTCTGCTGTGATTTGAAAGATAGAAATAGAAGAGGACCACAAACAAAAACAGGCAAAAAGGACTTAAGATGATGTTAAGTAGCAATGGAGTAGGATTGGGATTTGTGTAGGGCAAAACGTTCCAGACATTTCATGTTGCTGACACTTTTTCGACATGCATCATTTCATGACACAGTAATTCAGTTTTTCCATCAAACCGGAGGTTAAACCAACCCTTATAAAAGATACGGGCACATTCATAAATTGTAATAACTGAAAGTATGGGAACACAACATATGTCGTGAAAACCTTTCATTTATATTTTTTAAAAACACACAATTTATTGCTTATTCCACATGGTTACTTGTTACGTTCACGCAACACACACACACTGCAGCTGATACATGAACATGTTGTGTCACAAATATTGGAAAGCTCTGGTATAGAGGAACTGAGAAGTGAAAATATTTTTCTTTTTCTTGTTAGGGTTTATTTCCAACATGACTATCCAGCGCCAATATTTTCCGAATGATGAAGATCAAACGGGTGCTGCCAAAGCTCTCTTACGGCTCCAGGATACATATAATTTAGATACAGACACCCTCTCTAGGGGAAATCTTCCAGGTAAGGCTTTGAGAAATCTTGGAAGTACAGAGAAAACTCTTTTAAGGAATGTGAATTTATTTGAAAGAAGGAGCTAGATCAGGCATAACTGATTTGTTGCTATAGGAATGAATTACGTGCTCACATTCCCCCAATTTCCAATTCTTTTTCCACATCACATGCTACAGTTTTTGGCATAAACCATAATTTGCAGTTATCTCCAAATGACCAGGCTATGACTTTTTGCTTATCTTCATTCCTTCCTTCCTTCCTTCCAAATGAGAATTGCAATGCATCGCCAAGCTGTGGTTTATTATTTTTCTTGAGAGGACAAACACAAGTCATAATTTTTTGGGTTTTGATAGGATGCTGACATGTTGTTTACACCAGTATAATTAATCTTCAATGAATCCGGCATACTGGTTGTTGGACTGCTCTCCATGTGTTGTTGGATTGCAACTCCCAATATTCCTCACCAATAACTATGCAAATTGGAAGTGATTGGACTGGCAATCCTATCAGCACCTGAAAATGTGCACAAATCTAATTTGTGTCTTAGGGCCCCCTCTACACTGCAAGATAATCCAGTTTATCAAAGTAGAAAATCCACATTATCTGATTTGAACTGGATTATTTTGGGCCTCTTCCACACAGCTGAATAAAATCCCACATTATCTGCTTTGAACTGCAATGTATGGCAGTGTGGACTCAGATAACTCAGTTCAAAGCAGATATTGTGGTATTTTCTGACTTGATATTCTAGGTTATATAGCTGTGTGGAAGGGCGCTTAGTTTACACTGCCATATAATCCAGTTCAAATCAGATAATCCAGATCAAGATTAAATCAGAAAAGCAGATAATCCAGTTCAAAGCACATAATATGGCAGTGTAGAAGGATCCTTAAATTATATCATCACAACCTTTTCATATACATTTGTAGTTGCTTCTCTGATTTAATGGGACATCTTCCTTCAAGAAATCTGTTCTGCCTTTCTTTTTCCAACATGCTCTTTACAGTTTTCTTTTTTTTAAATGAACTGAGGCCCTCTTGGATCGTATTTTGAACCTCTCTGACTTTAACGCACAGGAAAACATTGAGCTCTTATGGTCTTCGCCTAAAGATTTCTTGTTTTAATAAGCTTGTTTTGTTTTTTTTTATTGCTCTCTTTGCAACCCTTGTGGTCTTTTGTGATGGAAGGCATCATCAGCCCATGTATGTAAATTGTCACAATTATCATTATCCAATTCCCAAATTTTGTGTAGCATTCTGTATATTGTAGTGTTGCCCCTGGGTTGTAACTTGTAGGATTTTGTAAAGGCAAAATGCAGCAGGAAATGGTTGTTAACCTGATCTTCTGCCTATCAGAATATATTTGTGTGTGTGTGTGTGTGTGTAGTATTTTGAAACATCCAGCACTATATGTACCCATAGATCAGTGTTTCTCAACCTGGGGGTTGGGACCCCTCTGGGGGTTGTGAGGGAGTGTCAGAGGGGTCGCCAAAGACCATCAGAAAACATAGTATTTTCTGTTGGTCATGGGGGTTCTGTGTGGGAAGTTTGGCCCAATTGGTGGGGAACAGAATACTCTGATTGTAGGTGAACCATAAATCCCAACAACTAAAACTCCCAAATGTCAAGGTCTATATTCTCCAAACTCCACCAGTATTCACATTTGGGCATATTGAGTATTTGTGTCAAGTTTGGTCAAGATCCATCATTGTTTGAGTGCACAGTGCTCTCTAGATGTAGGTGAACTACAACTCCAAAACTCAAGGTCAATCCCCATCAAACCCTTCCCATATTTTCTGTTGGTCATGGGAGGTCTGTGTTCCAAATTTGGTTCAATTCCGTTGTTGGTGGATTTCAGAATGCTCTTTGATTGGAGGTGAACTATAAATCCCAGCAACTACAACTCCCAAGTGACAAAATCAATCCTC
Organism: Anolis sagrei; assembly: GCF_037176765.1. Classification (NCBI taxonomy): domain Eukaryota; kingdom Metazoa; phylum Chordata; class Lepidosauria; order Squamata; family Anolidae; genus Anolis; species Anolis sagrei. The sequence continues at coordinate 177,760,408 of NC_090023.1, read as the reverse complement.
TCCACAACCCCACCAGTATTCAAATTTGGTTGTATTATTGGATATTTGTGCCGTTTGGTCCAGTGAATGCAAATATATCCTGCATATCGGATGTTTACATTATGATTCATAACAGGAGCACAATTACAGTTGTGAAGTAGCAACAAAAATAATGTGATGGTTGGGGGTCACCACAACATAATGAACTGTATTAAGGGGTCACGGCATTAGGAAGGTTGAGAAACACTGCCATAGATAATATTAGGAATCTTCCCCTCCCACTATATTCTTTTCAACATGCCTGTTTCTAAACTTGTACAGAATCTAAATAATCTAAACCTTTACAAGTGTGGTACTATTATCTGAAGCATTATGTTTGGATCCATGTAAAAGTCCATACAAAATAAAAAAGTCTAATCAGCTTTGTTTAGTACTACTAGTTGACGTAACTTTCATTCTTAATATGTAGTATCACCAGGGAAGTGAACAGTACAACTTCAGAAGCAATTCAGTACATTCAAACCGTTCTCATGGGTCTCTTGTTTCCCATAGGAGTGAAGCACAAGACTTTCCTGACAGCTGACGATTGCTTTGAGTTAGGAAAAATTGCATATACCGAAGCGGATTACTACCACACTGAGCTGTGGATGGAGCAAGCTCTGAAACAGCTTGATGATGGAGAGGTTTCGTCTTCTATCGACAAAGTTTCTGTTCTAGACTACTTGAGTTACGCTGTTTACCAACAAGGGGATCTAGACAAAGCAATGATGCTTACGAAGCGGCTACTTGAGTTGGGTATGTTGTGGTCACATGCAATTCCAATTATCCTGCAAGTTCATATTTTCATGTCAGAGTATTTTTCTCTGGTTTGTGATTTTCAGTGTTTCAAATAATACTGGCTATGAATAATAATAATAATAATAATAATAATAATACTTTATTTATACCCCGCCACCATCTCCCCAAGGGGACTTGGAGCGGCTTACATGAGGCCAAGCCCGACAATACAAAACAAAAAATAATAAGCAAAAACAATACAATTAATATAACTCACATGTAAACAGTAACGCACAAGGATTTAAAAACCTATGGCTGGGCCAAATGTAATAATTTAAAATAAAAAAAATAAACACTGGGCATGAACAGAGGAAGGATGTATCTGATAGGAGGGTTTTAAAAGAAATGAAGGGAGAGCAACCCAACGAGTAATTAAAGTGCTTCTGGGGACATGTTGCTGGGAATTATTTCCTTATTTGGGGAAGGTAGACTGGAACAGCCACGTTTTCAGGCTCCTCCTAATGACTGCCAATGTGGGGGTTTGCCTGATATCCTTAGGAAGTGAGTTCCAGAGTCAGGGGGCCACCACAGAGAAGGCCCTCTCCCTCGTCCCCACCAGTCGCACCTGTGGAGGGGACGGGAGCGAGAACAGGGCCTCTCCAGATGATCGAAGAGATCGCGTTGGTTAATACACAAAAATGCGGTCACCCGGGTAGGCGGGTCCTAAACCGTTCAGGGCTTTGTAGGTAAGAACCAGCACCTTGAATTGGGACCGGAAAATGAACGGCAGCCAATGGAGCTCCTTAAACAGGGGGGTGGACCGCTCCCTGTAAGTTGCTCCAGTTAGTAGCCTGGCTACTGCCAGGCTACTAAATAATTATATTGTGCTACCTAAAATCTTGTCCTCCGTGCACCCTTCTGAAGAGAATGAAGCATTTTCTTAATGCCGCTCAATTAAGATCTATTGTTTATTTTTCTCATTTAATTCTCTGGGCATTTGAAACAAGTCCAGTTTTAAATGTGATCCATTAAGAACAGATGGCACTCATAGGCCCTAGTGTACTATTAGTAGTATAGGGTCATTCTAGATGTATGGCTTGTTTTATTAATAGATTTTATGGGAGTCTAGACAACATTGTTTTCTATTTTTAACTTTTCAGCGGCCTCCTGCCACTTCTTTCATCTTTTTTGCTTCCTTGAACGATCTGCAATGCTTCTGAACACTACACCATTGATTTGTATGAAACATATTTCAATGACAGTTTATGTATTTATTTATTTAATTAATTAATTACTGTATATTAATTACTGTATTTGTGTGCCGCCCTTCTCAGCCCTCAGGCAACTCAGGGTGGTTTACAAAGGCAACGATTCGATGCCCAAAAACACCATAAACATTTAAAAACATTAACACATAATATCAAACTATAACAAGAATGTTATGCCTCATTTTGCCCATTCCTGCTCCAGTTCTATACTCTCCAATGCGATTCTATGGTTAATTTCTAGTGAAAGTTTGCCATAGAGTCATGCTGGAAGACCCAGAAATTCCCAGAGATTTATTTATTTGTGATTTTTCACTTTCATGGAATTCCTGTGGCCCTAACCACAGCAAATATGGAGGCTGACTGTAATTTCTTACTAATTGGTTGTGGTTTTTGTTAACTGTAGTAAAAGATTATTGTAAAAACCCTAGATGTAGAGCTGTGTTAAGACTATGTAGTGCCTTTAAACAAAAGTATAAATGTGCCAAGGTTTTTTAAAATTTTTCCAATAATAGGAATATTTAGTTGGTAAATCTGGTCTTTACTGCTGCAGTGTTACATTTTTGTTAAAATCATATCTGTTTGATCAGTGATTTGTATACATACCAATTTTTCTATAGGTCAATAGATATTTTTCTTAGTAATTCAGTTTCTTAGTGAAAAGTTTCTTTTTATAGGTGGTAATCTTATAAACATTAGAACTGTGTTCTAGAATGTATTGTCGAAAGCTTTCATGGCTGGAATCACTGGGTTGTTGTAGGTTTTTCGGGCTATATGGCCATGTCCTAGAAGCATTCTCTCCTGATGTTTTACCAGCTTCTATGGCAAGCATCCTCAGAGGTTCTGAGGTCTCACAACCTCTGAGGATGCCTGCTATAGATACAGAAGAAACGTCAGGAGAGAATGCTTCTAGGGTATGGCCATATAGCCCGAAAAACCTACAACAACCCTGTGTTCTAAAATGTTCTATAAATATTGAAACTATGTTCTATTCAACTTTCTGGGATTTGCCTCTGTATGGGCATCTATAGGATTGTCTTATTCTAGTTCAAAATTACCATAACTGACAATTAAAATCTTCTAATGACTTAGGAAATGTTCATTCTTGATGTTTGCTGAGTTTATAAATGGGAAGTCTCACATAGGAAGCAGCTATAAGGAAAATAACTTCATAGACGTTGTTTTCTTAAAGAATGAGAATAGGAATGTCTTCTAACTGTAATAGCTGATTTTAGGGGGTTATATGTTAATTATTCATATTTAATCATTTGTTTAAAATAAACAGTTGCCATGAACAGCAACATGAGTTTGGGTTGTTGTAGGTTTTTTCGGGCTATATGGCCATGTTCTAGAGGCATTCTCTACTGACGTTTTGCCTACATCTATAGCAAACATCCTCAGAGGTAGTGAGGTCTGTTGGAACTAGGAAAATGGGTTTATGTATCTGTGGAATGACCAGGGTGGAACAAAGAACTCTTGTCTGTTGGAGCTAGGTGTGAATGTTTCAACTGACCATCTTGATTAGCATTTGATGGCCTGGCAGTTGTTTGGCGTGGCTTGTTGGTGCCTGGAGCAATCTTTTATTGAGAGGTGATTAGATGTCCCTGATTGTTCCCTCTCTGTTGTTTTGCTGTTGTAATTTTAGAGGGTTTTTTTAATACTGGTAGCCAGAGATTGGTTAGAAAAATTAAGCTTTTACAAAAGAGGCTTTATATTCTAAAATTTTGTCTTCATATCCTTTTCCCTTATTGCTATAGACCCAGAGCATCAGCGAGCGAATGGCAACTTGAAGTACTTTGAGTATATAATGTCTAAAGAAAAAGAAAAAGAAGCAAACAAATCTCTTTCTGAGACAGATGAAAAAACTGGAAAAGAAAGTAAAAGTAGAAAAGGACCGTCAAAAGATTACCTACCGGAGAGACAGAAATATGAAATGTTGTGCCGTGGGGAAGGTCTCAAAATGGTAATAAATGTATATATTTATGAATAATAATAATAATTTAGCTAACCATTTGTTTTCTGTGTGATATGTATTCATTTGGTTAATAACATTTAGTTCTTCATTTCAATCTTCTAGACTCCTAGAAGACAAAAGAAACTGTTTTGCCGTTATTATGATGGAAATAGGAACCCCAGGTATATTCTCAGACCTGTCAAACAAGAAGATGAATGGGACCGGCCGCGGATTGTCCGCTTCGTGGACATCATTTCTGATGAAGAAATCGAAACTGTCAAAGAGCTGGCAAAACCAAGGGTAAAGAATCTAAATTGTCCATATATTATAAGTGATGATACCAATGCATGGATCCTGGTATGTGATGGAGTGCCTTCAGGCAATTCTACAAGAAAATATCTGTGTCATTAAAAACTGACCATTGGTTTAGCTCATAGTTAGAACACATGATGTATCTGCAGACTTCCTAGGTTGAATCCTTGGTATGTTGCAGTAAACAAATAACAAAATAGCAGGCCTGGGTAACAACGGAAAAATTTGTTTCTAAAATCGATTCGTTTTTTGGGGGTTTTTGCGTTTCGATTTTAAAAAGAATTCCGAAATTTTTCTTTTAAAAAGTTCGATATTTACGAAATTTCGTAAATGTTAAAAAAAAATTTCAAAACAATAACGAATCAATTTCGAAACAATAACGAATCGATTCGTTAATGGCGGACGCGACCGCGAAGTACGCTAAAAAACCTCCAAATGGGACAGGGGGAACTTCTGAAGCTTCCCTCTCCCTCTGTTGTTGACTGTTGGTGTGATATTATAATTTTTTTTCACTAATTAAACAAAAAGCAACTATAAAACTTGCCCCAGACATGCGGAAATAATAACGAAACGACTTCAAAACGATAACAAAACGAATACATAACGAATCCGAAACAATTACGAAACGAATTTAAAAATTCGTTATTGCTTCGTTATAAAAAAAAAACAAAACGAATTTTTAACGAATTAACGAAACGAAACCGCCCAGCCCTACAAAATAGGTATCTGACGAGGGACTGACTGTCCAGGTAAGCAATACTGGACTGGTGGTTAATAATAATAATAACAACAACACACTTTATTCTGCCCTTCTCCCTGAAGGGACTCAGAGCTGATTACTGTATATTAACAGATACAGGCAAACATTCAATGCCTTTTTACAATACAATGAGACACCCATACACAGACAAAGGCAAAAGTTTCTCCTTTTATTTCCAGCTTCTGGAGGCGGTACACATTTCTGGCTCTTGGGGAGGTGCTCTTCTCCATTTCTAAGCTGAGAAGCCTATGTTGTAACCTCCTGGTTGTGTGGCTGGCATTACTGCTTGGAGCGTCTTTTGCCTAGAAGCAGTACCTATTTATCTACTCACATTCGTATGTTTTCGAACTGCTAAGTTGGCAGGAGCTAGGGTTGACAGTGGGAGCTCACCCCAACCCACGGATTCAAACTGCCAACCTTCAGGTCAGCAGTTCAGTGGCACAAGAGTTGAACACATTGCATCACCGTGGCCTCCTAGACTTTCTCAATAATAATAATAATAATAATAATAATAATCATCATCATCATCATCATTATTTATATCCTTCCACCATCTCCCCAAAGGGGACTCGGGGTGGCTAACATGAGATCAAGCCCAAAATTACAGTACAGCAAAATATAATACAAGAAGCAAAAATAACATCAAAATAAATACATAAAATAACAAAATAAACAGTTTCAGAATAACATGATAGAGAAATATAACACTCTTCTCTGCTATTTAGTAGAGTTGATCTTGTGCATGCATGTTTGGAACGCGATCTTGAAGGCAGTAGAACAATATATTATATAATAATGACTTTATTTTTGTATCCTGCCACCATCTCCCTGAAGGGACTCGAGGCGGTTTACCAGGGGACAAGTCCAGTCACATATAATTTAAAATATAACACAGTTAAATTTATAACGCAACATTATAAAACAACATAATGCAGGATTTTTACACTATACTACTAGTGTATTGTAGTGTACTACTACTATTTTTCTTCTATATTACTTATGCAAAGGTAAATTAATAAGGATAGATGCAGACACAGTTTTGAATCCCAGTACCCATCACAGAGATAGATGGCCGTGTATTTTGTATTCCTCTGCTGTTGGAAGTTATTGTGTGTAAGTGATTTATCAGTGCGCCTTGCAGTTACTTTATACATAGTCCAGGCTCTTGAAAGAGCCAAAGTAACCCTGCATTTACAGTGTGGGATCCATAAAGTTATCCCTGCCTGAAAATGGTTGGTTCTTTTAAAAATAGATCCCCAGACTGTAACCCATTATTATGTAGGACCACGGTGAGAAATGAGCCTATGTGTGCTTTCAAGGGTCATTTTTTGTGGCTCTTTTTTGCCTCAAACACCTTATGTCCTTCCCCCTTCAAACCTGTTTTAAATCTGACAGACATATTTTGTTTTGAAGGCATGAGGTGTGGGCTGTTTTCAATTTTTTTCTTTAAACGGTAGCCTTTACTGGTGTTGTACTTTGAAATGGTCATATGACTGGTCAAATAAATAAATTATATATTATTTATGTTTGTTTGGGTAGCCTTGGGCTTAAAGCAGCCCATGGATTGCAAACCAAAACTCCCAAGTAACCTAAAAAAATCATCCCCCAGTAGTGGACAAAATGTTTTCCAGAGTGGGGGAACGGACCTACAACTTCTTCTGGGTCTCATTTATTTTATTTATTATTTATTTAAAAGTTTTGTATACCGAACTTCTCATCTCTCTTGAGGGACTCAGACTGGTTTCCAACCATAATATCACATACAATCAATAAAACATCATAATACATATTACAGTAAAACATTAAAACATCAGAATACATATTACAGTAAAACATTAAAACAGTAATTACAATCAGTAACTATAATGGGTCAGTCGTTACACTAAAATCGTTGCTCATCATCCTCCATCCATATCTCAGGGTGTTGGCTCACTCGTCGAATGCCTGTCTCCATAACCAAGTCTTCACCTGTTTCCTAAATGTCAGGATAGAAGGGGTGGTTCTGATCTCCAGTGGGAGAGAGTTCTAGAGTCGTGGGGCCACCACTGAGGAGGCCCTGTCCCTCGTCCCCACCAGACGCGCTTGCGAGGCCGGTGGGACCGAGAGCAGGGCTTCTCCAGATGATCTTAATAATCTTGATGGTTCATAGGGGAGAATACGTTCGGAGAAGTAAACAGGGCCGGAGTCATTTAGGTCTTTATAGGTTAACACCAGCACTTTGAATTGTGCTCGGAAGCTAATTGGCAGCCAGTGGAGCTGGTGTAACAGCGGAGTGGTGTGCTCCCTGTACCCAGCACCCGTTAGTAGTCTGGCTGCCGAGCGTTGGACTAGCTGCAGCTTCTGGGCAGTCTTCAGAGGCAACCCCACGTAGAGAGCGTTGCAGTAGTCATGCAGCCTTTAGCTAACAACAGTTGCCCATCCTTGCTGCAGATTTTAAAGAAAACCCATGTTGTGTATATAAGGTGATTAGATTTAGGAAACAGGTAACAAATTGCAAGACTTTTAAATCAGTGATGGGCCACCCAATGAGCTTGCCTAGGAACCCAGATTTAGAAGTCCAGTTTTATTTCCTCATATAGTGCCCAAATGTCTCTGTCATGGTGCAGTGGTAAGTTCTAATTTCTCCTGCTATCTCATGCATTGCTTTGTCAGTACCAGTCTATAAGTAGACATGTTTCTGAATAGCTGTGCCATAGTCAATAGCAGTATATGAATTAAAAAAATGTTCCTTCAGCAGGAGATTCCTGGTTGAGCTTTCACTGAGGCTTCACGGGAAAGACACTTGGAAGTAGCCACATGTAACTCTCATCTGCACTCTGGTTAACTCTTCCCTAGTTAGGCTTGGACTCACACAATACCCAGCATCTTTCCTTTGAACATTGAAAAATTATCCAAGAGGTGCCAGAGAGATAAAAACCTGGTTCCACCTTCTACTTTGGTCTGAGTTAGTTGTTGGGTAAAATAATACACTTCATTTATATTCCGCTCTTCTCCCCTTGGGGACGCCTTTCCCAATCTTGAACGATTCAAGATTCAAGATTCAAGATTGGGAAAGGCGTCCAGCAAGGCTGCATGCTCTCACCCAACCTTTTTAACTTGTATGCAGAACACATCATGCGATGTGCGGGGCTTGATGAATGCAAAGCTGGAGTGAAAATTGCTGGAAGAAACATTAACAACCTCAGATATGCAGATGACACCACTCTGATGGCCAAAAGCGAGGAGGAGCTGAGGAGCCTTCTAATCAAGGTGAAAGAAGAAAGCGCAAAAGCTGGGTTGCAGCTAAACATCAAAAAAACCAAGATTATGGCAACAAGAATGATGGACAACTGGGAAATAGAGGGAGAAGATGTGGAGGCCATGACAGACTTTGTATTTTTAGGTGCAAAGATTACTGCAGATGCAGACTGTGGCCAGGAAATCAGAAGACGCTTACTTCTTGGGAGGAGAGCAATGTCCAGTCTCGATAAAATAGTAAAGAGTAGAGACATCAGACTGGCAACAAAGATCTGCATAGTCAAAGCCATGGTATTCCCTGTAGTAACCTACGGATGTGAGAGCTGGACATTAGGGAAGGCTGAGCGAAGGAAGATCGATGCTTTTGAACTGTGGTGCTGGAGGAAAGTTCTGAGAGTGCCTTGGACTGCGAGAAGATCCAACCAGTCCATCCTCCAGGAAATAAAGCCCGACTGCTCATTGGAGAGAAGGATACTAGAGACAAAGTTGAAGTACTTTGGCCACATCATGAGGAGACAGCAAAGCCTAGAGAAGACAATTATGTTGGGGAAAGTGGAAGGTAAAAGGAAGAGGGGCCGACCAAGGGCAAGATGAATGGATGGCATCCTTGAAGTGACTGGACTGACCTTGAAGGAGCTGGGGGTGGTGACGGCCGACAGGGAGCTCTGGCGTGGGCTGGTCCATGAGGTCACGAAGAGTCGGAGACGACTGAATGAATGAACAACAACAACAACTCCCCTTGGGGACTCAGAGCGGATTACAGCATTTACATACACAGGCAAACATTCAAAGCCTTTACAATCATATACAATGGCACACAAACACAAACAAAGGCAGAAGCTTCTCCTTTCATTGCCGGCGTTTGGAGGCGGTGCTCATCTCTGGCTCCATTTTCAAGCCAAGGAGCCTATGTTGTCACCTCCTGATTGAGTGGCTGGCAATAAATAATAATAATAATAATAATAATAATAATAATAATAATAATAATAATAAAAAAAAAACTTTATTTATACCCTGCCACCATCTTCCCAAGGGGACTCGGGGCGGCTTACACAAGGCCAAGCCCACAATACAATACATCAATATGCAATAGAACACAGCAATAAAATAAAATACAAAACAATACATTATAAATAATATATCAACAATATAAAATCGCAACTTTTAAGATGGAGGGATAAATCTCAGTGGGCAGGGCCAATTCCGAAGGGTTAAAAAATTAAAAACACTAGGCGAGACAGCAGTTTAGTGTGTCTGGACAGGGGATCCGGGGGATAAGTGAGATTTGATTGCACTAATAGGGGAGATAAAGTGCTTAAGAGGGCATTTGCAGGACTTGGTCAGGTCAGGGAATTCATTCATTCATTGAAAACACACTGGAACAGCTAAGTTTTCAAGCTCTTCCTAAAGATTGCCAGGGTGGGGGCTTGCCTAATATCTCTGGGGAGCGAGTTTCAGAGCCGGGGGGTCACCACAGAGAAGGCCCTCTCCTTCGTCCCCACCAGTTGCACTTGCGATGGGGGCGGGAGCGAGAGAAGGAAGATTGAAGAGATCATGTAGGCTCGTAAACGGAAATGCGGTCACGCAGGTAGACGGGTCCCAAACCGTTCAGGGCTTTGTAGATCAGAACCTGTACCTTGAATCAAGACCGGAAAATAAACGGCAGCCAGTGGAGCTCCTTGAACAGGGGGGTTGACCGCTCCCAGTAATTCACTCCAGGATTGCTTGGAGGGTCTCTTTTTTTTTCTCCCCACGGAGGTGGTACCTATTTATCTAGTCACATTTGTCTGTATTCAAACTGCTAGATTGGCAGGAACTGGAGATGGCAACGACGGGAGCTCACCCTGTCTCGCAGATTCGAATTGTCAACCTTTAGCTCAGCAGTTCAGCAGCATAAGGGTTTAACCCAGTTCCAGGAGTTAAGTGAGCTCTATCTTAAGCCACACACAAGTAAATCTGGACAAACACAAACATCACACTGCAATTGTTGTTGTGGGCCTCCAAGCAGTTTCTGATTTATGGCCACCCTAAAGGTTTTTCTGGGACAGAGAGTATGCAACTTGGCTAAGGTTTCCCACTGGATTTCGGTGGCCAAGCAAGGAATTGAATCCTGGTCTCTGGTTTCGTAATCCAACCTATAAACCCTATGCCACACTGATTTTTGCTGTTGCAATACCAATGGCAAATACGTACAAGAAACTTTCCCGCAAGCAAAGTAAATAGTTCTATCTAATTTTTAATGTGGTTTCAGTAACTATAAGGAATAGCCTGCTTCTTCAGGTGCAGGTGAGTTGAATTTGTGTCCTTGTATGTTACTAAAAGGTGGATACTATCTTGTAAGTGTATAAACTGTCTTAAGGAACATGATCCCTGCTGGAGCCTCTGCTCCATCATAGGATTCTGAATGGTCGGATTGATGTGATGCTGTATATACCTTGTAATTCAACTATTCTGATTGGTTCGCTTCACAGCTGAGGCGAGCCACCATTTCAAACCCCATAACGGGAGTCTTGGAGACTGCACATTACAGAATTAGCAAAAGGTAAGACTTCATATATGCTGTCCATATAATGAGTGCCTCTATGGTGCTCATCAGGAGAAAAAAATAGCCAGAAGCTTATTTTTTTCTGGACAATCTCTTACTATTTGCAAATAGTGTAACAAACTGTTGCTGGCGGGTTTCCCAGATTCCTTCTCTAACCAGAAGTTCTGTTCTTGTTTGCTAGGTTTTTTTTTAGTCTATTGCAATATGCTTGTGGATAATCCCCCTATGCAATGTAGCGATCTCCTTTCTGCTTTTCTCCATCAAAATCTGGCAAATCTTTGCATTTGAAGAACGTCCTTCTAGAATATACTCAACAAAGTTGACCTGCCTTTTCCCTGTGCAGAAAAACTACAGAAGATGTTGCTTTGGCAGGACTATGCATTGGCATTGTGTATTAGAGGATGAGCACTTGTATATTCTCATTGTAACAGAAACGACTAGCCTGACCGCTAATTCCAGCTTTGTTTAGTTGGAGCCAGGCACATTGTTATGTTAGACATCTCTTTGCAGCTCATTTTGTAGAATTTTGTGCTGTTTTTACAAATTTCTGGGGGCTTGGCTAAATAACAAACAAATTTCTAATGAGTGCAACACAGTCCTCTGATTTTGACACACTATTAAATCAGAGCAGCAAAAATAAAACACAATTAAAAATAGTCTTTTAAACCCAGTCTTATGGATTTGGATGATCCCATTAACGTCAATTAATTTTCACAATTTAATATTAGGCACTACAAGGTTGTCCCCTGCTCCCTGTTTTTATAGCCTGTCTTCCCTTCAATTATTTATTTATTCATATCCCGCTTTTCTCCAATGGGTGGGACTCAAAGCAGCAAACAAATTGGTCAAACAAAAATTCCATAATACAAAAGCACAACATTATCCCCCCCCCCCCCCCCCCACTCAACAAATCTATATAAATAAAAATGTAATGTTCGTTTGTGCCTGGCCTTGCGCAAAGCCCCCTCACCCGCCTTGCGCTTTCACCATCCGGCGAAGCGGGTGAGGGGTCCTCGGCACGGGGCCTGGCCATGCGCAAAGCCCCCTTGCCCACCTCATGCTTTCACCATCTGGCGAGGGAGCGAGGCGTGCGAGGGGTTCTTGGTGCGTGGCCTGGCTTCACGCAAAACCCCCTCACCTGCCTTGCGCTTTCGCCATCCAGCGAGGGCGCGAGGCGGGCAAGGGGTTCTCGACGCGTGGCCTGGCTTCACGCAAAGCCCCCTCGCCCGCCTTGCGCTTTCACCATCGGGCAAGGGCGCGAGGCGGGCGAGGAGTTCTCAACGCGTGGCCTGGCTTCATGCAAAGCCCCCTTGCCTGCCTTGCGCTTTCGCCATCCGGCGAGGGTGCGAGGCGGGAGAGGGGATCTCGGCGCGTGGCCTGGCTTCACGCAAAGTCCCCTCGCCCGCCTTGCGCTTTCGCCATCGGGTGAGGGCGTGAGGTGGACGAGGGGTTCTCGGCGCGTGGCCTGGCTTCATGCAAAGCCCCCTCGCCCGCCTTGCGCTTTTGCCATCCGGCGAGGGCACGAGGCGGGCGAGGAGTTCTCGGCGCGTGGCCTGGCTTCACGCAAAGCCCCCTTGCCCGCCTTGCGCTTTCGCCATCCGGCGAGGGCGTGAGGCGGGCGAGGGGTTCTCGATGCATGGCCTGGCTTAACGCAAAGCCCCCTCGCCCGCCTTGTGCTTTCGCCATCCGGCGAGGGCGCGAGGCGGGCGAGGGGTTCTCGTCGCGTGGCCTGGCTTCACGCAAAGCCCCCTCGCCTGCCTTGCGCTTTCTCCATCCGGTGGGTCGCCACAGCATGAGGTACTGTATTTAGGGGTCACGGCATTAGAAAGGTTGAGAACCACTGTATTACATAAACCATATAAAATAAATGTAATAAATAACGCCATTTATTGTTATCATTATCATTAAAAATCCCTGGGCCTCAGATCACTGAGGTTGTCCTTAAAACATTGTACTAAAAAAATCACGAAGCTCTACAACGTTGGCCATGTGAGCCTTGCCAGGCTGAAATAGCCTGCTAATTGAGGGTTGTTGAGAAAGGCCTGCTTCAATAGTATTCTACTTTTTAATCTGAAAAAAAAATCTCACAGTGCATTATTGAACTTAAATATCAACTTCTATTTTTTCATAAAGTTCCAAAAAAATTCAATTTGCATATTTATTTATTTTTAAATCCCACTAGCATTTGCATATAGATTTTTTAAAAAATGGAAGTGCTTGTTGTGTTATCTTATTAACATTTTTTTAAGTATTCTACTTTTTAATCCAAAAAATCTCACAGTGCATTATTTGAACTTAAACATCAACTTCTATTTTTCACAAAGTTCCAAAAAAATTCAGTTTGCATATTTATTTATTTTTAAAAATCCCACTAGCATTTGCATATAGATTTTTTTTTAAGAAAGGAGACAACAAAGATAAAAAAGAGCATTTAACTTCTGGAGATGGAGAAGTTTTCTGTGAAACTCTGCACACAAATGGCTCACATACTTTTCCATTTGGGGGGAGAAAAAGTGAAAGGACAATTAAAGCAAATTTTATCTCTCCGATTTGAGTTGAAAACGGGAATCCTAGTAGCCTGGCTACTGTGATGCTTTTAAGCATTCTTTCCGAGCTGAGCATTACATAATATCCAGACCAATCAGAACCCTTTTAATTGCCTGTGGCTTGGCCCAGACGCTTGCTATTAGAGTAAGCCCTTGTCCTTTCTCTTTTTGTAGCTGAGCCGAGCTACTGTGCATGACCCTCAGACTGGGAAACTGACCACAGCACATTACAGAGTCTCAAAGAGGTAAGGGGACATTGGTACGTCTAAGGAACTTCCCATTTCTCTGTGTCGTGTTTGCGTCAGACTTGCTGTGGGATTCTGTACATATTTTTCCTCTTCAGCTAACTGGAAACAGAGTACTAACATCTGAACCTCTGGAGTGCTTAAAAAGGGGACACTGCAAACTTAAACTCCTGGGTAAGAACTAATCAAGATCAAGTACTGCGAGCAAGGGCTTCATTCTTTCCCATTGAATTCCATGCAAATTGAGCACTTCTAAGTGGATTGGTAGATGCACTTACTCTCTGTTATGCATGGTTCTAGTACAACTAACACATTGACTTATGCACTGTATCATCTGCTTGCTGTGTTGTCATGCTTGTGTTAATTTTAAACACTTCCTAGGAGACATATGAGAAACAGAAAGGAGGTTCTGTAATAAATAGTAGCTCCAAATAGCTCCAAATCTATTTTTAAACTAGCCGTCCCCTGCCACGCGTTGCTGTGACCCACATGGGGGTTCTGTGTTTGGCCCAATTCTATCGTTGGTGGGATTCAGAATGCTCTGTGATTCTAGGTGAACTATAAATCCCAGCAACTACAACTCCCAAATGTCAAGATTCTATTTTCCCCAAAGTCTACCAGTGTTCACATTTGGACATATTGAGTATTCGTGTAGAGTTTGGTCCAGATCCATCATTGTTTGAGTCCACAATGATCTCTGGATGTAGGTGAACTACAACTCCAAAACCAAAGGACACTGCCCACCAAACCCTTCCAGTATTTTCTGTTGGTCATGAGAGAACTGTGTGCCAACTTTGGTTCAATTCCATCATTGGTGGGGTTCAGGATGCTCTTTGGTTGTAGGTGAACTATAAATCCCAGCAACTACAACTCCCAAATGACAACATCATTTTTTTGAGTGAAGGACATACATTGAGTTGTTAGGTGTCTTGTGTCCAAATTTAGTGTCAATTCGTCCAGTGGTTTTTGAGTTCTGTTAATTCCACAAATGAACATTACATTTTTATTTATATAGATGTTTATTGGATTAGATATTGCAGTTGTCTTTTCTCGCTTGAAATAAATCTTAACAGTGATTAGAATTGTCTCTTTATGGCAGAAATGTTGCTTATCAGATTAAGGTCTATTTCCATAAAGTTTTAGTTACTGTCATTTAAAAAAATCAACTGAAATTCATAACCGCATTGACAGATTCATAATCTACAGCAGGGCTTTTGAGACACACTTTCCAGCTATGCATCATTTCGCAGCACAGTGATACATTTTTATTACCAAACTAGAGGTTAAACCAGGGGTCCTCAAACTAAGGCCCAGGGGCCGGACATGGCCCTTCAAGGTCATTTACCCACTCAGGGTCAACCTAAGTCTTGAAAGCACACAACAACAACTACAACAACCCTATCTCATCAGCCAAAAGCAGGCCCACACCTATTTATTTATTACTTATTTATTTATAGTATTTATATTCCGCCCTTCTCACCCCGCAGGGAGCCCCCGGTGGTGCAGTGGGTTAAACCCCTGTGCCGGCAGGACTGAAGACTGATAGGTCGCAGGTTTGAATCCGGGGAGAGGCGGATGAGCTCCCTCTATCAGTTCCAGCTCCTCATGCGGGGACATGAGAGAAGCCTCCCACAAGGATGATAAAACATCAAATCATCCAGGCGTCCCCTGGGCAATGTCCTTGCAGACAGCTAATTCTCTCACACCAGAAGCGACTTGCAGTTTCTCAGGTTGCTCCTGACACGACCAAAAAAAAAAAAAAACCCACAGTGGATTCAGGGCGGGTTACAATGTACATATACATGGCAAATATTCAATGCCATTGACACACAACAGATACACAGAGGCTATTTAAGATTCCAGCTTTTTTAATGAGGGTATTCTGGCCACCAGGGGAGCTCTAGCTTCACCTCCATTTGTGACACGGACGAAGTACTTCCTCATTCTTTGCATGCTTGCTGGAGATTTTTATGGTGTTGTTAATTAGCCTCCCCGCATAAGTGGTACCTAAATTTCCTACTTGACAGATGCAACTGTCTTTCGGGCTGCAAGCTACTCCGAAGCTCACTCTGACCCGGGCTGGCTTCAAACTCATGACCTTTTGGTCAGTAGTGATCTTAATGCAGCTGACTCCCAGCCAGATGCCCCACAGTCCCGGTGCTGATTAGTATTTCACTTCCCATTGAAATACTAATACGTTTATATTTGTTATTATTGCATTGTTTTAGTGTTTTCTGCACTACAAATAAGATATGTGCAGTGTGCATAGGAATTCATTCACGTTTTTTTCAAATTATAATCCGGCCCTCCAACAGTTTGAGGAACTGTGACCCGGCCCTCTGTTTAAAACGTTTGAGGACCCCTGGGTTAAACCAACCCCTTGTAAGAGATATGGACACATACATAAACTGTAGCAGTGAAATCTGTGAAGACACAACATCCTCATGAAAACCTTTCATTTATATTTTTAAAAAACATGATTTGTAAGCTAATAACAAACATTTTCAAGCTTTTTGTTGTTCCCCATTATGTTGGTACAATAAACCTATGCACTGCAGCTGACACACTAACCCAGGCATGAGCAAACTAAGGTCCATGCCTTCTGGGTGCTAATGTCTAGCCCTCCAAAATTTTCCCCATTCTCCGGGCATGAAGAAGGGTGGCTTACCTCATCCTTATACCCAAAGGACAAGGGAGGAAAGCATGCAGTGGCTGGGAGCCTTCTGCGTGCATCCTTGGTCCCTCCTCCTACCATAAGGACTGGGTGGGCAGTTCTGTCCTGATGCCGGGAAAATCCCGGCCCTGGGGAGGAGGCAAGTGGGGGTCGAGGGAACTCCCCTCACCGGCACCTGCCTCTCCCTTCTCCTGTCATCGGGAGAGGAGAGGCCCCGTCCTGACGCTGGCAGAAGGATTAGACAGATGGTGGCTGAGGGTGCTCCAAAGCCTCACCCTCCTTCCAGCATAAGTACTGGGCAAGCAGCCCCATCCTTATGCTGAGAGAAAAGCCAGAGGGTGATCTGCCCTTGCCCCACCTCACCCTGGCACGTCCCTCCAGCCCCTTGCCTCGTCCCATCCCTCCAGCCCTTTGCACCGTCCCCGTTCCGTCCCTCCAGCCCTTTGCCCCGGCCCCTTTCTAAGCTCACCTGCCCCCAGCCCTGCCTCCTCCTGGGCCCACCCCACTCTCCCTCCTCGCCTGACCCTCCCTCCTGGCCAGATTCACAGTGCGGTCCCAGGGCAAAAAAGTTTGCCCTTGCTTGCACTAAGGTGTTTGTGGCACACTATTTACAAAGATCTAACTAAAAGCTATGTACGTATAAGTGGTTCATTTTCACAGTTTCTAAGTATTCAGTAGTGTAAAGCATATGCTGGGTTCGTAAAAATCCCTCAGTTCTAATTTACCATGCAGCTACCATTGCAAGCGATAGTCTTACTGTCATTTGGGATGCAGCAGACTGATGTTTCTATCCCACTCCTTCAGCCATTCTCCAATGTGATAAAAGATTATGACAATGATCCTCCTTATCATTATTGTCCCATTATGGCTTATGGGAGGGAATATTGCTCTGCGGCATCCCAGCGAACAGGAAAAAAAACTCTTGTTTCTTGGAGCTGCTGCTGTCCATTAAATTAGATAATAATAAGACTTTATTTACATTCCACCCTATCTCACTGAGGAGGCTCAGAACAGACTCCAACAAATGAAAAGGCAAACATTCAGTGCCTCAATACAACAACAAATACAAACATAATAATGCAAAATAATCCAACATATAAAAACACATTATAACAGGATGCCTAAAATTAAATAAAACGTAATCCATCATATAAATTATAAAGGCAAAGGTTTTCCTCTGACATTAAGTCCAGTCGTGTCCAACTCTGGGGTGTGGTACTCATCTCCATTTCTAAGTCGAAGAGCCGGCGTTGTTCGTAGACACCTCCAAGGTCATTTGGCCGGTATGACTGCATGGAGTGCCGTTACCTTCCCGCCGGAGACCTATTGATCTACTCACATATAAATATACATATACATATAAATTATATCTAACCTAAAATATAAACATCCAACATCCATATCAAATTACAAGCATTGAGGAACATTCACTAAAATATGTAGGTTGATTATGTGGTCAGTGATGTTAACCGAGCTGACAGGGTCTACAAAGCCTGAGTATCATAACAGTTCTCTATCAGAGGTATAGTAGTGATCTATCAGAGGGCAGGTTGGGCAAGACTTGCTGTTTGGTTGACTGTATTTAACTGAATAGCTGATCTAGAATCTCAGCCATGATCTGTATCTATATAAATAAAAATGTAATGTTCGTTTGTGGGATTAACATAACTCAAAAACCACTGAATGAATTGACACAAAATTTGGACACAATATACCTATCAGGCCAACAAGAGACCATCACTCATAAAAACACTGAAAAACACAGCAGAAGAGACTTAAAAAGCCAAAAAACAAAAATACATTACAACATATGCGCAAAACCACATATTTATTTATTTATTTACTATGCTTTTATACTGCGCCTCTCACCCCGGAGGCGATTCGAAGCGGTTTATATTTGGCAATCAATGCCCCACAAGATAAAATACAGTCAAAAACAATTACGTATAGTATAATCCATATAAAAACAATAACAATAAACAATTATAAAATACAGTTCTCAGTGTCTCATCATTAAAATCATTTTCCATCGCATCGTCATGTCGTTCCATGAGTCTCAATTTATCAGTTATACCTCGTCTGCAAATGCCTGCTCGAACAGCCAGGTCTTAACTTTCTTTCGAAATGTCAGGAGGGAGGAGGCCGATCTAATGTCCCTTCTATCTTTTTTTGTTAATCAATTGGAATTCTACTCTTAAGTAGCCTAGCTTGCCATAGGACTTATTGGCAGTCTCATATAGTTTTTTTTAATCTTACTTTCTACCTTCAAAAAAACCCCAAATATTTAAATTTACTAAATTATTTAATTTGTCTAGATCCATCTTAAAACAACATATGATTTTTATGATGGGCCTGATATGAAAGATCTCATCACTGTTATATACTTAGTATGGAAACTGGGTAATGGATCTGTGTATGAACTTCATGAAAGTCAGTAGCTAAGTCTGGAAAACAGTTGTTTGGAAGAAATGAATGTCTTTTTTTTTTTGCGGTCCTGTACACAGTAGAAAAGTTAGAACATATGTGTTGTTCACTAGCACTTCAGGACAAGAGCCAAATGTATTATTTCTGGGTACAGTTCAACTTTTAAATTGTACAGAGACAAATTCTTAAGTCTTGGAATATACTGTGGAATTGATTCAGGGAGAAACATAGGCAGAACTTCACAATTGATTGCATTCAAAACCGCAATTGAGGAGCAAGATGAATAAATAAATGTAATCTGCCTCCTTTTTACATTCGATTGATGGGTTGCGAGGGTTCATACTGGCACCTTCGTTTTCTTTTTAACAACAAAATAATTTGGTAATTTATTTCATCAGCTGCCACAACAACCAGTAGCTAAAATCCATCCTTTGCTTATTATGCAGTCCTCCATCTGGCTTGCTGTCAGGCAGTTGGCATGTGACAAAGTCAAGTTACATGGGATACACATTTTGATTATTCAGTGTAAGCAGTTTTTCCCCCTCTTTTTTAAAAAAAATAGGTCTCTCCACAGCTACATATGTAAAGCACATTTGTATTAACAAGTGCATATTTTCAAAATTGGAAACTTAGTGGAGAAGGAATAACTTTTTGTCCTTCTCTGGGGTACTGCGAGGATTTCTACATTTCTGCTTGAAGCACTCTTACTGGCAACCAAAAATACCACTTCTTGCATTTTTAAGAGAAACCTACTTCCTCCTCCCAGACATTCCAAGCAGTCTTTCATAGCCAACACATTTCTGTATTATGGCACGCCTCGCTTATGAGAAGGCTACTGTTCATGCCGGGGTACGTGGCATGCAAGGTGGCCTCTGGCCAGTGGCGGAAAGCCAAATTCTGAGCCAAGCCATACTCGGTGCCATAATAATTTGTCAAGTCTACCACAACTTCCAGGAAGCTGCAGCCAATGAAGTATATTTGTCAGATAGTTACTCTACCATTCAATATCCTCACCAGGGGGGAAAAACCCCAGTTGTCTTTCTAAAAGATCGTGGGAGAGTGTTTCTTTGAGCAAAGGAAATAATAATAATAATAATAATAATAATAATAATAATAATAATAATCTATATAAATAAAAATGTAATGTTTGTTTGTGGGATTAACATAACTCAAAAACCACTGTCGGAATTGACACCAAATTTGGACACAATACACCTATCAGGCCAATAAGTGTCCATCACCCCTAAAAACACAAAAAAAACCCCAGCAGAACGGACTTAAAACCCCCCAAAATAAACTATATATACATATACACATACACTCATATACATATACACATGCATACATACAGGCACACACACACACACACATGTACACAAGCATACACAAATATATACATACATATAGACATACACACATACATGGACACATACACATATATTTACATATACACATATATACACAGAAATACACAAATATGTACACACGTATGCACACATATGCACACACACATATACACCCATCTATCTATATATTTGTGTATATATTTGTATATATGTGTATATGTGTGTGTTTGCATATATAGATAGATAGATAGACATAGATATAGATATAGATATATACACATATACACACACACAAAACATATATACAGACTGGGCCACAGCAACGCGTGGCAGGGGATGGCTAGTAATAATAATAATAAACAAAGTATGGATTGTCAATGTTGCAATCCCAGGCGACAGCAGGATTAAATAATAATAATAATAATAATAATAATAATAATAATAATCTTTATTTATACCCCATTACCATCTCCCCATGGGACTCGGTGCGGCTTACATGAGGCCGAGCCCACAATACAACAATACAAGCAATACAAGCAATAACAGATACAATACAAAGCAATTAAAATAAATCTCATACACAAAAAGCATAAACATTAAACAGAAAGAGAAACAGCTGGAAAAGCTGACACGATACGAGGATTTAAAGATCGAACTGCAAAGACTCTGGCACAAACTAGTAAAGGTGGTCCCAGTGGTGATCGGCACACTGGGTGCAGTGCCTAAAGACCTTGGCCTGCACTTAAACACAATTGGCGCTGACAAGATTGCCATCTGCCAGCTGCAGAAGGCCACCTTACAGGGATCTGCACGCATTATTCGCCGATACATCACACAGTCCTAGACACTTGGGAAGTGTCCGACATGTAATCCAATTCAACAGCCAGCAGAGTGTCTGCTCTGGACTCATCTTGTTGTGTTTCAAACAACAACAAGAACAACAACAACACCTCCATCTCCCCAAAGGGACTCAGGGCAGTTTACAAAGGGACAAGCCCAAGAATTACAGATTAAAACAAGCACAGAAAAATACAATCAACAACAACAAATCAATAAAACATCATAAATAGGCAACATCATAGAAACAATATCATGGCTGAACAACAAGTTGATGCTGGGTTCAGGGGCTCAGAGTAAATGCAATGATTCTTAAGTAGTGCCAAGGGAAAGTGCAACAATCAGAGGGCTGGGCTGGAAGGGCATTTTTTTATTTATTTGTTTGTTTGTTTATTATTTACTGCCTTTATATACTGTCCCTCTCCGCCCGCAGGTGACTCAGGACGGTTTATAGTTGGTACCAAGACCATAAAATACAAATTCAATATCATAAAACAATCAAATAATAAAACCATAACAGTATCAATAAAATCAATAAAAACATGTATACATGTTAAAAACATCATCCAAGCATATCATCAAACCATTCCATTTTCCTATGTCGTTACACTGTATTTGCAAATGCCTGCTCAAAAAGCCAAGTTTTAGCTCTCTTCTGAAATGTTAAAAGGGAGGAGGCCGATCTGATGTCCTTAGGGAGGGCGTTCCATAGCCGAGGGGCCACCACTGAGAAGGCCCTGTCTCTCGTCCCCGCCAGCCATGCTTGCGATGAAGGTGGAACTGAGAGCAGGGCTTCCCCAGACGATCTTAAGGGTAATAATAATAATAATAATAATAATAATATTAAACTTTATTTGTACCCTGCTAGCATCTCCTGCAGGACTCGATGCGGCTTACAAAGGCCAAGGCCTCAACACAACAACAGCAAAACAATAACAATACATTTTAAAGCAAATTAAAAACATAAGCAATAACAAATAATATAATAATACTTTATTTATAGCCCGCCACCATCTCCCCAAGGGACTCGGAGTGGCTTACATGAGACCAAGCCCGACAACACATCAATAAAACAAAAAGCAATAAGCAAAAACAAGCAACAATACAATTAATATAAATCACATATAAACAATAACACACAAGGATTTAAAGACCTATGGTAATGCCCTTAAGACCATGGGAGAAACTCGGCCTTTCACAAATCTGTTGAAAGATAATTTAAACATTGCCGGAATATTCTTCTTAAGATGGAATGCAAGGGTTTTTTCATCGTGTCAGAAGTGACTTTAAAACATACTGCAAGTTGCTTCTGGTGTTAGAGAATTGGCCACCTACAAAGACATTGCCGAGGGGATGTCCGGATGGGTTACCATCCTGCTGGGAGGCTTCTCTCATGTACCTGCAAGCTAGAGCTGACAGATGGGAGCTCCTCCAGTCTTGTGGATTCAAATTGGCAACTTTCAGGTCAGCAGTCTAGCCAGCACAAGGGTTTTAACCCATTGTGCCTCTCTGGCTCACTGGAATAGAAGTGAATGTCAATTATTGGCTTATTTCAGAAGGTGGGAACTTCATAAACATTGTTATGCTTAGGAAATTTGACTTTTAAATATTCTGCCTGAAAATTTGAGAAGTTGTCAACAGTAATGAGCAGCACATTTGAGAATCCAGAGAGCATGGCGTTGAGAAATGACAGGGAGACATTGCAGGGTTATTTTTGCTTCAATATGACACGGAGGTGATAGGGAATGTGTTGACAAGCGAACTTCCTGGGAAGGGAAGTGGGAGTTGGGCAGTTCCTCCTCCGTTGGATAACATATCCTTGCCCCCTACTCACCTTTCTCTTGCTGATAGACACCAAATATATAGAACTGTGTTGACTGGCATGAAATGAAAGAAGGCATTGAATGAATGAGACTTTCCGTAAAGGTGCAACATTATGTGTAAAATGTGTTTCACTGGAAAGTTCAGTCATGTCTCATTCATTCAGTGCCTTCATTGAAAAGATGGAAATATATGAGAGGAGATACTGTACTAGAGAAGCACCACATTATACTTATTTTTATATATTTCTGTATCTTTCCTACCGAAAGAATGCTCAGAATGGCTTACGGTAATTTAAAATGCAATCGAAAAATGGCACAGCAAAATAATTGGTGTTGCAGCAGGCACACACACAGGTCGCCCTGTTTCCGGTGAGAACAAATTCCGCCATTAGTTTTTTTCAGAAACTAATGCCATGAAATACAGTAATGTAATAGCTCAGTTAGGGAAAGTACCAGGTCAGCTTCATGCATTTGCTAAAGTAATCAGAAGCAGAGCTGAGTACAAGGCTGTTTCTGAATTGGGTGGGAATCACGGGGCCCTCTAGATATTGTTGGACTGCAACACCTAGCATTCCTTAGCAATGGCTATGTTGGATATGGCTGCTGGGATTTGCATTGCAAATGCGACTTCAGGTATACAGGTATATACAGTCTATATAAATAAAAATGTAATGTTTGTTTGTGGGATTAACATAACTCAAAAACCACTGTCGGAATTGACACCAAATTTGGACACAATACACTTATCAGGCCAACGAGTGTCCATCACCCCTAAAAACACACAAAAAACCAGTGGAACAGACTTAAAAAAACCCCCAAAATAAACCATATATACATATACCTATACACATGCACATATACATACATACACACACACATATATATGCAAGCACACACAAATATACCCACATGCACACACACATACATACACATATAAACACACATATATGCATATACACAAGCACACACATATACATAATATACATATACACATGCACATATACATACAGACACACACACACATATATATGCAAGCACACACAAATATACATACACAGTATACACACATACATACACATATAAACACACTTATATGCATATACACAAGCACACACATATACATAATATACATATACTCATGCACATATACATACAGACACACATATATATGCAAGCACACACAAATATACATACACAGTATACACCTATACACATACATACACACATATATGCATATACACAAGCACACACATATACACAATATACAGATACACATATAAACACAATACAAATAATATACACACGTATAACGGTGCTCCATGGAGTCATGCCGGCCACATGACTTTGGAGGTGTCTACGGACAACGCTGGCTCTTCGGCTTAGAAATGGAGATGAGCACCACACCCCATAGTCAGACATGACTGGACTTAATGTCAGGGGACTACCTTTACCTTTACCTTTATACCACATATATACACACGTATATATACGCATATATACAAATATATACACAGACATGAACACATATATACACACACAAAATACATATACACAGCCTGGTCCCCCAACAGAAATGATATTCTGACATCCCTCTTGCAAGGGCAGGAAAGATCCAGACTGATCAAATAAATATTATTATCACTCATATACACAGCCTGGGCCATAGCAACACATGGCAGGGGACAGCTAGTATATAAATAAAAATGTAATGTTAGTTTGTGGGATTAGCATAACTCAAAAACCACTGGGCAAATTGACACCAAATTTGGACACGATACACCTGTCCGGCCAACGAGTGATCATCACTCATAAAAACACTGAAAGACACAGCGGAAGAGACTTAAAAAGCCAAAAACAAAAAATACATTACAATGCATGCGCAAAACCACATATATATAAGCAGACACATATGCACAAATATATACACACATACTAGGCAAGTGAAGTTTATATATCTGTGGAATGTCCAGGGTGGGAGAAAGAACTCTTGTCTGTTTGAGATAGGTGTGAATGTTGAAACCAGGGCTAGCTTACACCTCCCAACAAAGGATTCCCCTGGCAGGAAGCAGCCAAGCTTTGCAGCTGCAAGGCTATTCAATGCTAATCAAAGTAGCAAATTTCAGCATTCACGCTTGCCTCAAACAGACAAGAGCTCTTTCTCCCACCCTCGACATTATTCCACAGATATATAAAAACCCCACTTGCATTGTTTTCAACAGACCTCACAACCTCTGAGGATGCCTGCTATAGATGTGGGAGAAACCTCAGGAGAGAATGCTTCTGGAATGTGGTCATACAGCTTGTAAAACTCACAGGAGCTCAATAAGCATTAGTTTTTGCTATTTTATGTACAGTAATATAAGTTTGTCATTTCCAACTAGTAAATACTTATGTATGTCCCACAGATTCAGTTGTTGTAGGGGCTAACAACCTATTCTCAGTGAAACTAACTTTGCTTACTATGATCTAAATTTATTGCTTTAAAATATAATCTACTGCTTTGAATAACACTTCATGTGTCTTGAGTCTCTTTGTACTGTTCTTTTTCATTTGCTCTGTTTTTTACACTATCAACGGGAGAGAGTTTATTTCTAAATCTCCCTATTTTCACATATCCTACTCACGTTTGTATGTGTACATCCTCCATACTCTTTGAGATTCTGTAACCAGTGTTGTGTCTCATTTCACGTCTTTGGAGTAGCAATTTGTTGTGATCCTTTTGAAAGAAGGACAACAAATCTACTAGAATGTGGATGATGTGGTGTCAAATATGTTTCTCAATGGGATCTGTGGCTACTGATAATGTCTGAGAGTTGTCTTAGCTAATTCCAGTCCTCTAGCTTGTGATTCTTCCTTGCTTTTGTTATGTTCACACCATCATGATTGACCATTAGTGTTGCTGAAAATGCAGGTTTTAAGGCAGGACTAGCATTTTGAACATCAACAAAAAGTATTGTCGAAGGCTTTTATGACCGGAATCACTGGGTTGTTGTAGGTTTTTTCGGGCTATATTTCCATGTTCTAGAGGCATTCTCTCCTGATGTTTCGCCTGCATCTATGGCAAGCATCCTCAGAGATAGTGAGGTCTGTTGGAACTAGGAAAATGGGTTTATATATCTGTGGAATGACCAGGGTGGGACAAAGGACTTTTGTCTGTTGGAGCTAGGTGTGACCACCTTGATTAGCATTTGATGGCCTGGCAGTTGTTTGATGTGGCTTGTTAGTGCCTGGGGCAATCTTTTGTTGAGAGGTGATTCGATGCCCCTGATTGTTTCCTCTCTGGGACATCTTATCACCTCACAACAAAAGATTGTCCCACACACTAACAAGCCACACCAAACAACTGCCAGGCCATCAAATGCTAATCAAAGTGGTCAGTTGAAACATTCACACCTTGCTCCAACAGACAAGAGTCCTTTGTCCCACCCTGGTCATTCCACAGATATATAAACCCTTTTTCCTAGTTCCAACAGACCTCACTACCTCTGAGGATGCTTGGCATAGATGCAGGCAAAACGTCAGGAGGGAATGCCTCTAGAACATGGCCATACAGCCCGAAAAAACCTACAACAACCCAACAAAAAGTAGTTGCCACCACATAGCTGACAAAACTTCAGAGTTTTCCACCATAACACAGCAAGTTTAAATCTGACATAGGCTGCTTTTAAGTATGCCAAGCTTTGGGGGTAAAGCCGCACTCTTAACAATGAAAAGAAAGTATTAAAGTTGTGCTCATGGAGTGGTAAAAAATACAAGTTGTATTGGGAAAATGTAGAGTTAGAACAAGCACCTTCAAAATTTGCTTGTGTCAGAAAGTGTAAGAGCTGGTCGGGAAAAGAGGCAAAACAGTTTGCAGGCATTCCAGTTTTAGGTCTGGAATAACTATTATTGTGTTATTTTTCCCCCATTTAAATCGAAGTTATTTCTGGACACTTGGTTTTAACAAGGGAGTGGCTGTTTTAAAGTATGCTAGCCTGTTATTCTGTTATTTCATCTTATGAGTGAAATGCGCACTATTAAAACGGCCACTTGTAAGCTCTGTTAAATTTGAGTGTATACGTGTGCTTGGATGTACAGATCCCACGTCCCAGGACACATATATATGGGAGGAAATGGAGTTCTCAACATACGAGTGTGCTTGTTGATAACTATTAGTAGCTTACTGAAATTAACATAGAAGATAACAACAACAACAACTTTATTTTTGTATCCCGCCTCCATCTCCCCAAAGGGATTCAGGACGGCTTACATTGGGACAAGCCCAATCAACATAGTTAAAAATAACATATTTGTTAACTATTTGTTAACTTACTCCGACCTGGGCTGGTTTCGAACTCATGAGCACCAGGATTGTGGGAGCACCGGGATTGTGGCGCAGCTGGCTGAGTGTCAGCTGCATTAAGATCACTCTGACCAAAAGGTCATGCGTTCGAAGCCAGCCCGGGTTGGAGTGGGTTTCCAACCAATTGTGTAGCCTGTTGTCGACCTTTGCAACCCGAAACACAGTTGCATCTGTCAAGTAGGAAAATAAGGTACCACCTTAAAGTGTGGGGAGGCTAAATTAACTGATTTATGAGGCCATAAAGAAGACTCCAGCAAAGCATTCCAGCGGGTAAGCATGCGGGGAATGCGGAAGTGCGTCCTCAGCGTCACAGATGGACGATGAAAGTGACAGCTCCCCTGGTGGCCAAAAAAAGTTAAATAGCCTCTGTGTATGTCTGTATATGTATGTCAAAAATTGGCATTGAATGTTTGCCATATATGTGTACACTGTAATCCGCCCTGAGTCCCCTGAGGGGTGAGAAGGGCAGAATATAAAAGCTGTAAATAAATAAATAAATAATATTTATTTATTTATTTACAGTATTTATATTCCACCCTTCTCACCCCGCAGGGGAATCAGGGCGGATTACAATGTACACATACATGGCAAACATTCAATGCCATAAACACACAACACATATATAGATAGACACACAGAGGCTATTTAACATTCCAGCTTTTTTGATGAGGGTATTCTGGCCACCAGGGGAGCTGTCACGTCACCATCCATTTGTGGCACTGATGAAGTACTTCCTCAGTCTTTGCATGCTTGCTGGAGATTTTTATGGCCTTGTAAATTAGTTAAATTAGCCTCCCCGCATAAGCGGTACCTACATTTCCTACTTGACAGATGCAACTGTCTTTCAGGCTGCAAAGGTCGACAGCAAGCTACATAAATTGGTCGGAAGCTCACTCTGACCAGGGCTGACCTTTCGGTCAGTAGTGATCTTAATGCAGCTGACTCCCAGCCAGTTGTGCCACCGTCCTGGTGCGAAAACGGAGCCACCTCCTTATCAGCTCCTTAACCTCTCCATCTGGCATTTCATCTTCTGAACTAGCTTGCCTAGAGAAAGACTTCTATGGGCCCCTCTCTGGAATGTGGCCTTTGCTTTCATTAACTGCAGGAGACACAGAGCGCTCAATTTCCGGACTTAAAGTCTCATGCTGGCTTGACAGATGCAACTGTCTTACTTGACAGATGCAACTGTCTTGGGCTGCAAAGGTCGACAGCAAGCTACACAAATTGGGTCAGAAGCTCACTCTGACCTGGGCTGTCTTCAAATTCATGACCTTTCTGTCAGTGGTGATCTTAATGCAGATGACACCCAGCCAGCCGTGCCACAGTCTTGGTGCAACCATTAGCAGCTTACTGAAATTACCAGACTATAACAACAACAACAACAACAACAACAACAACAACAACTTTATTTTTGTATCTCGCCTCCATCTCCCCAAAGGGACTCGGGACGACTTACATGGGGACAAACCCGATTGACATAGTTAAAATAACGTATTTAAAATCCATAAAAACAGCAACAAGTGAAATAAAACAACAGTGGCATAACAATATAACTATTTAGTACTGAAAGGGGGATTCTGAGAAGACCTTATTTTTTTTCACAGATGTAGATGTATCCAGGTACAAGTATACTCCTGTGATACACATATAAGAAAAACAAGAGAGCCAGGTTGTTGCTTTGACAGGAGAAGTGAGAATTAACAGAGAAGGAAATGAATAAGTGATGCTTTAGTGGCTCACTAGACTCCAAACCCCAGAATTCCATAAGATGGATCCATATCGGTTAAACTAGAATCATAATATAGTATACAATTCTCCAACCTGACCTAACATAAGTCAACACATTTTCCTTGATATGACTATAACCAGGTTTTCACGTCATTCACACTTATCACCAGGACTGTGCCAGACACCCAATGCAGAAAGTTACTATTGCAATTGTATAGTTATTTGTATATAATTATTGCAGTAATTGTTTGCACTTAAATCTGACCCAAAATGGAGCACTATGTGTGGTTGCAATGCTGTGTGTGTATGATTCTCTCAATGTCTACTCGAGTTCACAAAGCACTTACACCACCTAAGTCCTTTGTAGATGTGCGCCAGTTGAAGGAGATTGCATTACTGCAAAAGAATTCATCATGGTTGCAAAAATATTAATTGATACCTTACAATAAGTGATACAATATGGAAAAGTCTATAGGCAAATGCTTAGCCTAAATGAGACTCAAGGCCCTTCCACACAGTCATATAACCCAGAATATCAAGGTGGGAAATCCCACAATATCTGTTATTTACAGTGTGGACTGAGATAACCCATTTCAAAGCAGATATTGTGGTATTTCCTGCCTTGATATTCTCAGTTGTATGGCTGCATGGAAGGGCCCTCAGTGTTATCATTTAGGCTAAGCCTTTTCTTATAGACTTTTTCATATAATTATATGTGACTTGTTATCTGTCTTCATATGTAACTTCTCTCAGATCAATAATAACATATCATTTCACGCCTTAGTGCCTGGCTGTCTGGATATGAGAATCCCATCGTGGCACGTATTAATGCAAGAATACAGGATCTAACAGGACTGGACGTTTCCACGGCAGAAGAGCTCCAGGTAAGCTAATATATGTAAATATAAACATATGCCAATCTGTACCAATGTTTAGTCTGAGAATATGTTTTGAATATATTCTTGATCAGTCAACACGTTTTGATTATTGAGAATTTTCCATCACGGACATATGACGCTAATCTCAGAGTGATTTATATTTTTAATTTTTAAAATGGGCAGTTTGAAAAAAATGGCAAGCATCTCAGTTCAGGTTATCTTCGGTTCTGCTTTTTTATATAGCTGGTTGTGTCAAAAACATAAGGGAGTCACTAAATGTCAATATGTTTGTTTATTGATGTTTTATGTGACCTACTAACAAAGGTTCTTGTGACAATGTGTTGTTGAATGCTTTCATGGCTGGAATCGCTGGGTGCTTGTGACTGTGGTGGGAGTAAAAGGAGGGCCTCCCTGGAAGATCTTAAAATTCGCGCTGGTTCATAGAGGGAGATTATTATTAATTATTAAACTTTATTTAATACCCCACCACCATCTCCAATGGGGACTCGGGGTGGCTTACATGAGGCCAAGCTCAACAGCATATTGCAATAAGGTAAATCCAAAACACAATAACAACACAGCAAAATACATACAACATATGAGTACAAAGATGACAAAGCAAAATCATACACAGTAAAATAACATAACAATGAGCGGGCCACATGTGCAAGATAAAAACTAAGATACTAAAAATACTAAAATCAGGATGAGATACGGATGGAGCAGATTGTTTGTGGGGGAGAGACTCGTAAAGGAACGGGGTCATGAATATACCTTCATACAGGTGGGGAATATACTCTGGGGACAAAGACAGTTGAGGGGGAGCAACTGTGTATGATAATATGACTACTCTCCAAAAGTGCATTGAAAAAGCCAGGTTTTGAGATCCCTTTTGAAAGTTTCTAAGGTGGGGGCCTTCCTAATCTCACTGTGCAATGAGTTCCAGAATCGGGGGGCCACAGAGGAGAAGGCTCTTTTCCTTGTGTTTACAAGATGAGCCTGTGATAATGGCAAGGGCAAAAGGAGAGCCTCCGCCGAGGATCTAAAAGCTCGGGCTGGTTTGTGGAGAGAGATCCGGTCTTGAAGGTAGGCAGGTCCCAAACCGTTTAGGGCTTTGTAAGTGATAACCTGCACCTTGAATTGGGACCGGAAGACAAACAGCAGCCAGTGAAGCTCCTTAAACAGGGGAGTTGACCTTTCTCTGTAATTTGCCCCTGTTATTAATCTGGCTGCTGCACGTTGGAACGAGTTGTAATTTCCGGGCTGTCTTCAAGGGTAGCCCCACGTAGAGTGCATTGCAGTAATCCAGTCTAACCCAGTCAGATGCGATTGTGAAGATAGGCAGGGCCAGAACATGGCCATATAGCCTGAACATGAAAGCCTTCAACAATGCAACAAACAAACAAACAACAACAATAATGTAGAGACAACTATGTGTTAAACCATTTGTTAAATCTGAACATTGTTATGAAGATTACACTTGAATCTGTGATGCTCTCAAAGAGAACAAGGTTCAGTAATGTCCTTTATTTGACACTAGTGAGGATGGTAACATATCAAGACTGAAGACTCTTAGGGGGAGGGGGGAATCCACTTTACGTATGAAGCAGATATTTCTTGTCTCCTCACGGGTGGTTGATTGGATATTTGTGCTTCCTCTGCTATAGGTAGCCAACTACGGCGTAGGAGGCCAGTATGAGCCTCATTTTGATTTTGGAAGGGTAAGTCCCTCTCTGCTTTGCTTTTGTGCTTCACATTGTACTGTATTTCTTTCTTCCAGGTAGCAAATTATGGAGTGGGAGGACAGTATGAGCCCCACTATGACTTTGCTCGGGCAAGTAAAGAGATGTGTAGACAAAAGTCTTCCAAAGCCTGGGCTTTTTTCAAAGCCTGCGGCACAAACGTTTGCTGTCTGTGTGAAATTCAGACCTGTCAAGTCTTCTAATCTTTTTGAATGAATCAAGTCTCCTAAACCACCATGTGAACGATAAAAAGAGAAAGAGCAACCAGAAATGGTATCAACAAAGCTAAAGAGGAATGCAATCAAGTGAAAGAATAGATTGCGAGGGGCACTTTATAGACACAGTTTTGGGAGAAATGATCTGGGACTTTTAAAGTAGTATTGAAATTACCTTACGACATGGCAATAGCAATATCTGTAGGAATAAGAGGCTATTTTATGTTTTTTAATCCAAAGTTGGGAAGGCAATATTCAATAAAAAGGTTAAACCTCAATTTTGCACAGAACAAAGTAACTGAATAATCTTAAAAGTATTTGAAGGCATTGCTATCTCAAAATATCCGCTTATATTTTAATTCACTTTATTGAAGGCTGCGGATAAGATGGATCAATTCAGATGGTGGTTTATGGGGCTTGTGTGTGTTAAGTAATTCTTTCAATTAACAGGGTTTTTTTTCCCTTGAACCAGGTCATCCATGTAGTAGTTTAAGATTCATCTTTCCTACTTTAAAAATATGAGTTGCAAATTAATAGAGTGTGTTTATATGCACGATTTTCATTTGTGAAACAATGCTTTTGCAGCTCTAACCTGTGCATGCCTGTGAAATTCCATACATTAATTCCCACCATGTTAAATTGGCATTTCCCCCAAGCTACCCACTTAAAAGATCATTGTATGTCAAAATAACATTGCTCTGTATATTTACTGACATTTGTATGTGGCCCACTAACAAGGATTCTTGTGACAGTTTGCAGTAACAAAGAACAAATGCATAGGATAAAACTGTTTTGGGGGAAATTATATTCATGCAAGGCATCAGCTGTTAAACTGATGTACCTAGGTATGTCTTTGAACTATTAGGGACAGAGATATGCCAATGCACAAAACACACACACATATGTAGCAGAGTGTCAGAAGTGCTCTTTTAGTTGTCCCAAAACATCTACTCTCACTTAAAATATATTTGCCTTTAAATCATCATACTCTCAAGAGACAAAAATAGACTGACTTCTTTAAAAATAAGATTGTTGGTTTACTCACAAACTTCATGGATTCAGCATACAGGTACTTTGCATATCAGTCCAGTTACAAATAGGATTTGCAGTAGTTTCTCTGTGTGGATAACACAGGGCATCATTTCTTACAGTCCAAAGCATCCCTCTGTTCTGAGAGTCTAATACTACTACTACTACTACTACTACTAATAATAATAATCATCATCTTTATTTATACCCTGACACCATCTCCCCAACGGGGACTTGGAGCGGCTTATATGGGGCCAAGCCCAAACAACAACTTCCAATATAAAAATACACATTGCAGTAAAATAAACAACATAACATTAAAGTGTAACACATCAAAACATATAAAACAATATAAACAGAGTATAGAAACCAAACATAATGACAGAGAGCGGGCCGCGTGTACATAAAATGATTTTAAAACTCTGAGTGAGATAAGGGGGCAGAACTAATTGTAAGGGAAAACTCAGAGAGAGACAGGAAAATAAACAAACCTTCATACATGGGGGGGGGGGGGGGGACGGGACAGGAAAATAAACAAACCTTCATACATGGGGGGGACGGGGACGGGACTCCTGAGACAAGAATGTTGAAATTATGTGGCTACTCTCCAAAAGCCCAACGGCAGAGCCAGGTCTTGAGACCCTTTTTAAAGGTTTCTAACGTAGGGGCTTTCCTAATCTCTCTGGGCAATGAGTTCCAGAGTCAGGGGGCCACAGAGGAGAAGGCTCTCTTCCTAATAGAGTATCTGCTTAGTCTGAAAGTCCAGTGGAGTCTCTAAGCGTACTGCTCCTGCTGAAGTCTAAAGCATACTTCTACATAGAAGTCTCCAAACATACAGTTCTTACTGAAGTCTAAAGACATATAGTTCTAAAATGGAGTCTGAGTGCTGGGCAAGCCCAGACCTGATCACATGGTCAGCAGCCCCTCCCACAACAAAAGGTTAAAGGTAAAATTGCATACCAATATACACATATACAAAACAGTAAGCAATCTGAATTACAAGGGGTATTTTTTAAGTAAGGTCCGTTTGAACATAAGTACACAACGAAAGTTTATTTCAAAAAAGTAAATTTATTTTCAGAAAGTACATACTTCACTCTATTTTTCGACATAGTTGCCAAGTTTGTTCAAACACTTATCATACCTCTGAACCAATTTTAAAATACCCTCTTCATAAAAACTTGCCACCTGCTCCAATAACCAAGAGTTCACTCTAATCAAAGAAGGGCGACCGGAGCGGTCCTCATCATGGACATTGTCACGGCCATCTTTGAATTGTCGTACCCACTTACGCACTTTGCTTTCACGCATAACAGTATCACCATACACTTCACAAATCTGTCGATGAATTTCTGCAGCAGGCAGGTTCCTTGCTGACAAAAACTGTATCACTGAGCAAACCTCACATGCGGAGGGTGAGTTGATAGTCTTAAACATTTTTAAAGCACAGAACAGAACCGTACAGGTTAGCTACAGAGCGGAAACTGAGCACAGTTGTTCCCGAGGCATGCCGGTACACAACGCACGCGCTCGTTGCGGTATGCGCGCAAACTACTAGTGTCTACAACAAAACTGACCTTACTTAAAAAATACCCCTCATATATGCATAACAAATAAATAGTGGAGGCTTGAGAAGGTTGCTGTTCTCAACAACTATAAAATCTAAATACAGCAAGAGTTTTAAAAAGCATCTGAAACATCTGATATCTCAAAACTTTGAAAATATCATAAGATCTGTAGAGCAAAAAATGAAAACTTTTATAAGTGGCCTTAAGATTTGGATAGGTGTGCTTGGAAAGAGGCAGTCCTTTAGGTAACCTGGTGCCAAGCCATTTAGAGTTTTAAACATTAAAATCAGCATTTTGAATTCGGCTTGGAAATGGGCTGCAAGACAATTCTCAGTCGCATCACCAAAAGGAGCTCTAGAGACCTACAAAGAATGTATAGTATCCTTGGTATCCTCTGAGGTTTGATTATAGGACCTTTCATGAATACCAAAATCTAGGGATTCTTAACTTCCAGCATATATAATGGCATAGTAATATACTTTATTTATATTCTGCCCTATTTCTCCAAGGGAACTTAGGGCAGATTGCACATATATGGCAGACATTCAATACCGTTATACAATTAGCAAGGACAGACAATACAAAGGCCATCTTTTCCCATCTTTTCCATGTCCAGCATCTGGAGACTGTGTCATGGGGTGTGTATGTTTGTGTGTGCTGTCGCTCCATCTTCCATTCCAAGGAGCTTTGTCGTCCTTAGACATCCTCCCGATCAAATCGCTGGCATGTCCTTATGGGTGCCTTTTATTACCACCCCACTTAAAGCAGTATCTATTTATCTACTCACATTTCTGTTTTCGATCTGCTAGATTGGCAGGGAGCTGGGGCTGACAGCGGGTGCTCACCCCAACCTGAGCTTGAATTTCCAACCTTTCAATCAGCAGGATTTTCTGTGGCTTGGTGGTTTAACCTGCTGTGCTAAGCCCGGTAAAATGGTATCGGCAGGGAGCTGGGGCTGACAGTGGGTGCTCACCCCAACCTAAGCTTGAATTTCCAACCTTTCAATCAGCAGGATTTTCTGCGGCTTGGTGGTTTAACCTGCTGTGCTAAGCCCGGTAAAATGGTATCGGCAGGGAGCTGGGGCTGAGAGTGGGTGCTCACCCCGACCTGGGCTTGAACTTCCAACCTTTCAGTCAGCAGGATTTTCTGCAGTTTGGTGGTTTAACCTGCTGTGCTAAGCCCGGTAAAATGGTATCGGCAGGGAGCTGGGGCTGACAGTGGGTGCTCACCCCAACCTAAGCTTGAATTTCCAACCTTTCAATCAGCAGGATTTTCTGTGGCTTGGTGGTTTAACCTGCTGTGCTAAGCCCGGTAAAATGGTATCGGCAGGGAGCTGGGGCTGACAGTGGGTGCTCACCCCGACCTGGGCTTGAACTTCCAACCTTTCAGTCAGCAGGATTTTCTGCAGCTTGGTGGTTTAACCTGCTGTGCTAAGCTTGGTAAAATGATATTCCTTATATAAATGACAAACCCAAGGTTTGTTATTTGAAATCTTTAGGAATATTTTCAGGTGTGGATGGTTGAATCTATGAATACAAAATCTATGGATGGGAAAGTCCAATTGTACATGTGAAAGTAATTAGAGTTTAAAAGCATGGAAATGGCTCTGTTCTAATTGTAAGGATGGGGACAATCTTGTTTTTATTGGCATAGATGGTTCAAGCTGCCAAGTATATTTTAAACCTTTGGTTGATCTAAATTGTAGTTGTATCGTCGAAGGCTTTCATGGCTGGAATCACTGGGTTGTTGTGGGTTTTTTCGGGCTATATGGTCATGTTCTAGAGGCATTCTCTCCTAAGG
Organism: Anolis sagrei; assembly: GCF_037176765.1. Taxonomy (NCBI): domain Eukaryota; kingdom Metazoa; phylum Chordata; class Lepidosauria; order Squamata; family Anolidae; genus Anolis; species Anolis sagrei. Next base: position 177,724,382 of record NC_090023.1, on the reverse strand, counting down.
AAAGAATGCCTCTAGAACATGGCCATATAGCCCGAAAAAACCTACTACAACCCTAAATTGTAGTTGTTCGGGGTACACTTCCTTATTGCCAGGTTCTATTTGAATAACTTTTAGACTTAGGAGACAGTTTCTCAAGAAAAGACTTGAGCACTAGCAGCTTTTTATTCGTTATTTTTGTAATATTCTGTTTATTAAATTTATTTATTTACGACATTTATATCCCGCTCTTCTGACTCCGAAGGGGACTCAGGGTGGCTTACATAAATCGGCATTATTCCATGCTGAAACAACAACAAAAACCATTAAAAGCAATGAAACAACTATTTAAAACATTAAACGACATATGTAAACATTAGACGACTATTGTGCATAGATCCAAAGCCAGATAATCAAATTGTGAAGTATAACAATTCCCTTCCTCGGTATCTTTTCCCTCCAGCAACTAATTCTGCAACAATAAAAGAAAAGAAAGGCATACATTTAATTTTTGTCCAGATCTCCCTTATCATGTCAAATTTAAACTTATAGTAAAAGCAATAAGGATTTGTAGTGAAAGCCCCTCCCTCTTCTTAATTATGACCCCCAATTCTTCATATTCTCTCTGAGAAATACTACTGCTGCTGTCCTATTTCTCGAGGAGTTATGGATGTGCTGACCTTTGAATATTAGAATGGGAATATCTTCCTCAGACTTTAAATCAGCAATCATTTATGCCATGTTCATATCTAATTCAATTTCATATCCTTGGATCCCGTTCACGTCTTGAAAAACTTTTTAAAAATCAAAAAAGCACACCTTGATTTTGCCATCTAATAAAAGTGAAAATATGTATGTGTGTGTGTGGCTGGGGTGTCCACTTATACAGACACGTTCCCACTTAGATAGCTATTGCTCCCACTACTCAGGAGACACCAATGGTCTTCCTTCCAATGACATTGCAGGTTATAGTAAGCATCATGAACATGTACAAGAGCCTGCCAATGTCCTCCACAAACATAACATTGCCCACCAGCCAAGTGAAGGCTTTCATACGGGGAGGATTTCATCATAAGTTTAATGTGTTTCCTCCTCCACAGACATCCCAGTGTTTCTGACTCTCCCCATTGGTGTGAAATTTGCATGACCACGCCCACTGCTTCTCCCTTAACCCTTTCCTTTCCTTTTCTATGGCACACGGTAAACAGAGGAATTGATCAGCAACTAGGGAGGTTTGGGGAGAATTCACCATGATTTATACAAGTAGTAGGTACTGGGATGTATTGTTCACCTGCAATCAGTGAGCACTTTGAACTCCACCAAAGATGGAATTGGACCAAACTGGGCTCACAAAACCCCCATGAGCAGCAAAAAATACTGGAGGTCTTTGGGGAAAATTCATCTTGATTTGGGGGAGTTGTAGTTCACCTACATCCAGAGAGCACTGTGAACCCAAACACCGATGGATCTAATAATAATAATAATAATAATAATAATAATAATAATAATAACTTTATTTATACCCTGCCACCATCTCCCCAAGGGACTGGGAGCGGCTTACATTAGGCCAGGCCCGACAACACATCAATAAAACAAAAATCAATAAGCAAAGACAATACACTGGGTTGTTGTAGGTTTTTTTCGGGCTATATGGCTGTGGTCTAGAGGCATTCTCTCCTGATGTTTCACCTGCATCTATGGAAAGCATCCTCAGAGGTAATGAAGTCTGTTAGAACTAGGAAAAAGGGTTTATATATCTGTGGAATGACCAGGGTGAGACAAAGGACTCTTGTCTGCTGGAGCTAGGTGTGAATGTTTCAACTGACCACCTTGATTAGCATATAATAGCCTGACAGTGCCTAGAGCAAACTTTTGTTGAGAGGTGATTAGATGTCCTTGTTTGTTTCCTCTCTGTTATTGTGCTTTGTTCGACAAAGACAATACAATTAATATAAATCACATATAACCAATAACACGCAGGGAATTTAAAAACCAAAGGCCGTGCCAAATGTAATAGTTTAAAATTAAAAAAATAAATAAATGCTAGGCATGAACAGAGGTAGGATGTATCTGGTAGGAGGGTTTTAAAAGAAATGAAGGGAGAGCAACCCAACGAGTAGTTAAAGTACTTCTGAGGACATTTTGCTGGGAATTATTTCCTTATTCAGGGAAGGCACACTGGAACAGCCACTTTTCAGGCTCCTCCTAAAGACTGCCAATGTGGGGGCTTGCCTGATATCCTTAGGAAGTGAGTTCCAGAGTCTGGGGGCCACCACAGAGAAGGCCCTCTCTCTCATCCCCACCAATCGCACCTGCGAAGGGGGCGGGAGTGAGAGCAGGGCCTCTCCAGATGATCGAAGAGATCGCGTGGGTTCGTACACAGAAATGCGGTCACGAAGGTAGGCGGATCCCAAACCATTCAGGCCTTTATAGGGAAGACCAAACTTGGCACACATACCTGATATACCGAAATTTGATTATTGGAGGAGTTTGAGAGGAACTGGTCTTCCTCTCTGGAAGTTGTAATTCACCCACAACCAGAGAAACTGTGACCTCCACCGATGATGGGCCTTTAAGTACTGATAGAGTTTATCTGGGTTAACCTGGCATGATATCAGTTGTAGTTCATCCACAATCTTATGCATTTTGTACAATTTTTAAAAATTGACTTTTTCAACTAACCCGGGTGACGTTGGGTACCCAAGCTAGTTTCATATAAAAGACACAGTTATAGAATGTCATTGTATACAATAGAGCTTAACCCCAGCTAGCTCATTTCATATACGGTTGGTCCTTCCTATCCACAGGTTCTGCATCAGTTGATTCAACCATTCACATCTTGAAAATATATATTTTTAAATAATCCAAAGATCAAACCTTGATTTTGCCATTTTATATAAGAGACACAATTTTACTATGCCATTGTATGTATGCATGTATTTATTTATTTATTTTGGGTACTTCTACCCCGCCCTTCTCAACCCCCTAAGGGGGACTCAGGGCGGCTTCCAACCGGCATATGTTTGATGCCTACAATTCAGCACAATAAAATACATAGTAACAATAATTATAAACAGTTAAAACATTACATTAATACAATAAAAAGCCAGCCTGGTGACCATTGTTTCGCCAACTCTGTAATTAATAAATTCATTCCACTTATGATAGTCTGTTTCCAAAGCTTTAGTCGTCATTGTCCTTGTCAGTCTGCCAGATTACCCAAAGGCCTGATCCCATATCCATGTTTTTAATTTCCTTCTGAAAGAGCGGAGGGATGACGATGATCTAATTTCCCCAGGGAGTGAATTCCACAGGCGGGGGGCCACCACCAAGAAGGCTCTGTCCCTCGTCCCCATCAATCTCATCTGTGACAAGGGCGGGGCCAAGAGCAGGGCCCCTCCAGAAGATCTTAAATTCCTAGGCGGGACGTAGAATGTAACGGGATTCACCAATTTTAGTATCTATAGTGATCGTGGTACCAAACCCCAGGAGATACAAGGATTTGCTGTATCCCAGTAAGAGTTGGCAGTGTGAATCAAAGAAATCGAGTTAATTGGAAGAAGTCAAAAAAGTTAAGAGAACTAAAAATAAATGACTAGAATAGATCTTTGATCTCATTTCCTTTGTGCCTACAGATTATCTCCTTGGAAAGTATGAGGATTTTGCAGCTGTAGCCCATTCTAATAGATGACACATATGAATAAATATAACATCCCATTGAAATTTATCCCCTGTAAGTTTGGACAGTCCTCAGGATCACAAAAGCACACTTTTGTAAAATATTGGTATAATTTCTGAAACTTAAGTGATATAATAATAATAATCTTTATTTCTACCCCGCCACCATCTCCCCGATGGGGACTCAGAGCGGCTTACATGGGGCCAAACCTGGACAACATAATACAGCAATAAAATCAAAGGCTATACAACGGACAACAACATTATCAAAATGACATTAATAATAATAATAATAATAATAATAATAATAATAATAATAATAATATAAAAATTCCAATAGACACAAGCACAATAGAGATGACAATGGGCAGGCCACATATTCCGAATAAAAAACAATTAACACTATGATGAGGTAAAATAGGAGCAGGACGTTTAAATGGAACTTATAAAACACACAGAGTTGTGGGACAGAACATCCTATTTGGAGGGCACGAACTCCATTAGCCAAAAACGTTGAGGGGGTGTAAAATATCATGCCTTGCACCTGATATTTGTCTTTACTGTTCTAATGTAGCACAAATCCTATGTAAAATCATACTACGTATTTTGACATTAATATTGAAATCTGAAATATATACAGAAAGTCTTTGTTTCCGATTATTTCTACTAATTTCCTATCTATCCAATTGGGGAAAAATTGCTTACAAATGTCCTAATGCTAGGGCTCTTGTGCCAGTGTTGTTTCGCTTATACAGTAAAACCATGTTTATTTTTGAACACAGAAAGATGAACCAGATGCCTTTAAAGAACTGGGTACAGGCAACAGAATTGCTACGTGGCTATTCTATGTAAGTAAGATGCTTTAATTACAAAATTGTATTTTCAGCGGCATTTCAGCCTAAGAGACAATTAGAGTTCTTGAAAAAGTGCAGTGAACTTTCTCGTGTTTGTTTGCATTATGGCACTGTAAAATTTCAGATCATAGAATTATAGAGTTGGAAGAGACCTCATGGGCCATCCAGTCCAACCCCCTGTCAAGAAGCAGGGAAATCTCATTCAAAGCACTCCCAACAGATGGTCATTGATGTAAAAGCCTCCAAAGAAGGAGCCTCCACCACACTCCGGGGCAGAGAGTTCCACTATTGAACAGCTCTCACAATTAGGAAATTCTTCTTAATGTTCAGATGACATCTCCTGTTCTGCAATTTGAATCCATTGCTCCAAGTCCTAGTCTCCAGAGTAGCGAAAAACAAGATACTGTATATTCTGGTGTATAAGGCTACTTTTTAACCCAAGAAAATCTTCTCAGAAGTCAGGGGTTGTCTTATACATGGGAGTAGCCTTATGAATGGGAGTCATCTCATATGCGGGAGTAGTCTCATATGCCAGGAGTCATCTCATAGAGCGAGTGCTGAAACTTCTAATCCAGATTGGAGAATCTGTGGTTGCTGCATATTGTGGGGGGAGCTCAAAAATGGCAGTGGCCGCGTCCCTGCTGTATGCAGCGACTGTATGAAAGCATTAAGGGCGACGCTGTACAAGTACGGTAGAAGAAAATCCATTCATCAGGATTCACGGACTTAATGCGGTGAGGTGAAAGGGCGCCTCACCGGGAAGGTGTAAGTGAAGGCTGGAGCAAACTGCAGGCGTCCGGGGTGCCCGGGGTATGGAAATAAGAGAGAGAGTGGCTCTGGGCACAAAAAAACACAACTCATTTACCTGTCTGGCCCGCCCTTGTATCCTATTACCGTACCTCCTCCTCTGCCTCTCAGATCTTGCTCCTGAAGACTGCAGTGAAGTGGTGCAGGTGCGCATTTGTGAGATCTGAGAGGCAGAGAAGGAGGTACAGAAATAGGAAAATTACCATATTGAAATCAAATCTGATGCTTTTAAAATGTTTATTTGGTGTGTGTTGGAAGAGGGGTAGTCTTATACGGCGAGTATATTCCAAACTCTATATTTTAACTGGAAAAGTTGGGGTCGTCTTATACACCCAGTCGTCTTATTTGCGATAGATGTGTCTATGCATTTACAGCATTTATACTAAAAGCTAAAGATTTCTAGGGTGGCTTATGTATCAATAAAAAGGCAAGTCTGTTCTTTATCTTTGGCTTAAGAGCTTTACAAGCCATGGCCTTGTTAGTCTGGGATATCAATATGCAAAAGGATCCTGTAAATCCTTAGAGACTGAAAGAATAAAGTTGGTAGGATCGGCTTTTCTCTGCCAGCATCTAAGGAAGTAGGTTTAGTCTATGAAAGCTTGTTACGAATTTCATTCTCACACTTAGTCTCTAAAGTACTACAAAATCCCTTTAGAAACTTAAGAGGATTTCAAAAGTAAATTAATACATATTTTGTGGGAATACAGTAAGACAAATCCCCATAATTATAAACTTAGATCACATGGAATTGCTCCAGCTTCTTGGATCATCTTGGTTCATCCTTTACACACCTTTTCTAACTTTATGTTATTGCATTTGAGGGGCAATGACTAGAAATATATATATCCTACTAGCCGTCCCCTCCCACGCGTTGCTGTGGTCCAGTCTGTGTATATGTGTTTTGTGTGTATATATATGTGTGTATATATTTGTGTATATGTGGATATAGTGTATTTGCGTATATATGTGATTTTGCATTGTAATACTTTTTTTTTGGCTTTTTAAGTCTTTTCCACAGTGTTTTTCAGTTTTTTTATGAGTGATGGTCACTCGTTGGCCTGATAGGTGTATTGTGTCCAGATTTGATGTCAATTCGTCCAGTGGTTTTTGAGTTATGTTAATCCCACAAACGAACATTGCATTTTTATTTATATAGATTCCAAGTGTGGTTGCATCATAGATTTGTATAAGAGCTTTGTGGCATTGGCAGTTCTAACTTGCATTCCTTTCCTGATGCCTAATGTGGGATTGGCCTAATGTGGGATTGCACTTTCATTGAACTATCTACCACAACCCCAGAATTTCTTTCATGATCATTCATTGCCTCTCAGATCTTAGTGGTATTTTATGAAATTTGGGATTTTTCACATCACATTTGCTTATGTTGAAGCATATTTGCCATTGTAAAGTCCATTCACCCAGACTGAGCTCTTTGCAATCCTTTTTGGTGTGTTTTGTATAAGTCTAGACGTTTTAGTAAAAAAAAAAAAAATCCAAAAAATCCAGGTTGAATTTCCCATGGTTGAATGTCTGTACTGTACCTTAAAATTTATCAGAAAAGGAACCACCTCTGTGTAAAGTGGCAAAAAGCAAAAGCATAGTCCAATGGGAGAAATAGGTACCGCGCACAACTCTAATACATAACAATAACCTATAAAACCATGTTTACAGTGAGACATAAACATATATAAAAACATTTATCAACCATTTTACTTGGTTGTAATGTAAATTATATGACTACAGGCACTCCCCAAGTTATGAACAAGATAGGTTCTGTGGGTTTGTTCTTAAGTTGAATTTGTATGTAAGTCAGAACAGGTCCATTTTTAAGTGAAACTCCAGTCGTGTGTGTGTGCATGTGTGTGTACAGAGAGACAGGGAGAGCTAGCTAGCTTTGGATAGCATAGGGAAGGGTTAACAACCCAGTGGTGTTGTTTTTCTATCTCTGCCGTTGTTCAGAAGATTTTCCCTCACTTTCTATCCCTGTGAAAATTGGATTTTGAAAATATTGACTTGCGGAAACAAAGATTGGTAATAAAGCTTCGGTGGAGACACCTTTTCCCCATGAAAATAACTCTTTCAGGAGTGAATTTCCCTTCTGAGGGGTAGATTTCTCTCACTTCCTGCTGTCTCACCCCTTTTTGTAATTATGAATTGTTTGTTAAATGTATTGTCAAAGGCTTTCATGGCCGGAATCACTGGGTTGTTGTAGGTTTTTTCGGGCTATATGGTCATGGTCTAGAGGCATTCTCTCCTGACGTTTCGCCTGGATCTGTGGCAAGCCTCCTCAGAGGTAGCTACCTCTGAGGATGCTTGCCATAGATGCAGGTGAAACGTCAGGAGAGAATGCCTCTAGACCATGGCCATATAGCCCGAAAAAACCTACAACAACCCAATTGTTTGTTAGTCGGATGTTTGTAACTCAGAGATTGCCTATATATCGATATATTTCATGTATTTAGCACCCACACTTCTCATTTCTGAAATGTTATCTTCCTTATTGTTCATCACATCAATGGCAAAGAGAGTGCAGTTTCTTTGAAGACTGCAGTGAAACCTGCTTTTTAAAAAATATAGCAGAAATATAATATGTGAGATGGTTAGCTTATGTCTCACACCTTATCTTTGCAGATGAGTGATGTGTCAGCAGGGGGAGCAACTGTATTTCCAGAAGTAGGAGCTAGCGTTTGGCCTAGAAAGGTAAGTGAAATGTGTGCACATTAGCTGCTCATTGCTGTGCCATTCTTCCCCTTTAAATACAGTATACTCGATCGTAAATGGAAGCTGGCGTGAAATAGTCTAAATCTTCCCTGTGAATAGAGGAGGCTTTCCACATATGCACACTGCAACAAAGTCTAGAAGTTGGGGTGTCTGGAGGCAATCTGTTTTCACACAGTTTCAGATCTATTATATGCTTCTCCAATTAGTAACAGAGAAATGAAATAGGGTTCAGTGACTCACAGATGTGTTCAGCTGACAGAAATACATGAAAATTACCCAATATGATTAACACCATAACTCACCCTTTCCCTACTCTACTTTTAGTTCTTCAGTACACTGAGTCGAACCTTTCTTGAAAGTACTGTTGCCACCCAACAACAAGAACAAAACTTTATTTATATACCGCTCTATCTCCCCGAGTGATTTCCAAGTAACATCATCAATACATACAGAATAAACAACATAAACATAAAATTAACAAGACAATATAAGCATAAAAAATCACAATAGCACATATATATTTAAAATAATCCTGGCTGTTCAAGGCAATTTAAAAGGCCTGGCCAAGGCTAGTGCAATTGTAGAGGGCCCAGGAAATTAGGTAGAGTCTATAGCTGTTCATTTCCGGGGCCTAATAGGAGGAAGTAACCTGGTTAATTGGTAGAAAAAGATATGGCCAATTTCAACAGTATCTGGGGATGCGTTTGAACTAGTTGTTTTCAAAGGTTTGTTTAAATCACCAGGTCTTCAGGCTCTTACGAAAGGAGGGGAGGGATGGGGCCTGTCTTAGTTCTCTAGGAAGGGCGTTCCAGAAGCAGGGGGCCACCACCGAGAAGACCCTCTCTCTCGTCCCCACCAACCGTGCTTGTGACGGTGGTTGGAGCGAGAGGAGGGCCTCCCCGGAAGATCTTAAAGTTTGCGCCGGTTCATAGAGGGGGATGTGATCGCGAAGACAGGTGGGGCCCGAACTGTTTAGGGCTTTATAGGTCATAACCTGCACCTTGAATTTGGCTCAGCAGCATATCAGCAGCCAGTGAAGCTGTTTTAAAAGGGGCGTTGTATGCTCCCTATAGTTTGCTCCAGTAAGGAGCCTGGCTGCCGCCCGTTGTACCAGTTGGAGTTTCTGGGCCGTCTTCAAGGGCAGTGCCACGTAGAGCGCATTGCAATAGTCCAATCTGAATGTAGCCAAGGCATGGATAATAATGTCTGAGACCGGCAATCGATTAATGGTACTATATGGACTGGACATATGGACTGAGTTGGACACGATTTTATCCTGGCGAATGGCTTTTATGTAATTTATGTAATTAATTGGTAACTTAATGTTGTGTATTATGTTTTAGATTTTCAGTGTTAGCATTGAATCTTTGCTGTTAGCCAGTCTGAGTCCCTCTGTAGAGGTAGAGAAGATCGGGATATAAAAGTTTTAAATAAATAAATAAATGGACCATGCTGGCCAAGTCAGACTTCACGAGGTATGGTCGCACCCAGAGATGAATTACTTGATACTCATCTTGCTCTCATTTTTACTTGCTTGCCAGTTCCGGACCCAGTTAATTTATTTCATATCAAAAGCATTACATAAATTAATATAAAACTGAAAAAATAAAGGAGCACAAGCAGCTAAATATCTTCTCACGAAAAACGGGCAACAGCGACTGCATTGTCTGTAGCCTCAAACAATTCTTCCTATGTACACGAGGCAGGACACTGCGGACAAGCATACAGATGCGGAATCGTCTGTTCTGCTCCACAGTCACACAAGGTGGAGGATTCTTTTAGGTAGTGCCATTTTGCCAAGTTGTCTTTTGATCTGCCCACTCCACTTCTGAGTCTGTTCAGGGACTTCCAAGTTGCCCAATTTTCCAAGGACCCAATTGCACGGAGCATCTTTTCTCTGGGCTACTAGCTCTGTCTTTGAGCTTCAACATTTTGACACCAGTTTTTTCACCCCTCATCTCTCTCGCATGTACCTCCAAAGGTTGTTAGAACAAACATTCTTGTTCTTGTTTCTGTTTAACATCTGGCACTTTTACGTATAGTGCAGATGGCAAGTAACCACTTTGGGCCCAGTGTCAAATGACAAGGATCAGGTAGTGTCAATGACAGCCAGCTTAGATCCAAAATAAAAATGGGGAACCACTAAAAGAACATACATTAGCAGTACCAGTGACTCCAAAACATATTTCTGTAGTCCTACAGTCTTATGAATTTGATTAATATAATATCTCTAGCAATTTCATGGTTCTCCAGCACTTTTCTGTGGAAGTTGATCATAGAGCCACAATGAGATTTCAATAAAAAGGTGTTTCCTTAGGTTAAAACACATATTTTTATTCCGTTTTCTTGGGAGTCCTCTCGTCCCAGTAAATGTGGAGAATTGACCATGCTTAAAAAATAGTAGTGATACCTTTTGTGACTACATATTATGCCTTAACTCTACATTGTTTCCAGAGGTTTGGATATTGACGGCTTTGTATTTTTAACAGGGTACAGCTGTTTTTTGGTACAATCTTTTTCCAAGTGGAGAAGGGGACTATAGCACAAGGCATGCTGCCTGTCCAGTACTGGTTGGGAACAAATGGGGTACGTATGAGATCCCAAAATATGACACAGTTCTCAGGGCTGTCAGGTTTTGCAAATATATGTAGTGTATGTGAAAGATGTGGCCCCCAAAGAAATATCAGCTGGAAGTGGAACTTGAGAGTGATACTTAAAATAATCCCGTTGTGATGTGTGTATGAAATAATGCTGAACACACGTTTCGTGCTGTTAGCAAGCTGCTGTGGACTAGTAGTGTTAAGCAATGCAGTTCAATTGTTGATTAACTTAGGAAGCAATATTACTAGTTGTTGTAGGTCTTTATTTATTTATTTATTTATTTATTGTGTCAGGAGTGAACCAAACTGTTGTATTGTATATTTAAAAAAAAAACACAAAGTTTGCAAACTTGGCATTCTATTAAATGTCCTTTGACCAGTAGCTGGCCACTTGGAGTGCCTCTGGTGTTGCTATAAGAAGGTCCTCCATTGTGCATGTGGCAGGGCTCAGGTTGCATTGCAGTGGGTCAGTGGTTCTCAACCTTCCTAATGCCATGACCCCTTAATACAGTGGTTCTCAACCTGTGGGTCCCCAGATGTTTTGGCCTTCAATTCTCAGAAATCATAACAGCTGGTAAACTGACTGGGGTTTCTGGGAGTTGTAGGCCAAAACACCTGGGGACTCACAGGTTGAGAACCACTGCCTTAATACACTTCCTCATGTTATGGTGACCCCCAACCATAAAATTAGTTTTGTTGCTACTTCATAACTGTTATTTTGCTGCTGTTATGAATAGTAATATAAATATCTGATATGCAGGATGTATTTTTATTCACTGGACCAAATTTGGCACAAATACCTAATACACCAAATTTGAATACTGGTGGGATTGGGGGAGGGTATTGATTTTGTCCTGTGGGGATTGTAGTTGCTGGGATTTATAGTTCACCTACAATCAAAGAGCATTCTGAACTCCTCCAAAAATGGAATTGAGTCAGACTTGGCACACAGAACTCCCATGACCAACAGAAAATACTGGAAGGGCATGAATTCTCAATATGCCCAAATGTGAACATTGATGGAGTTTGGGGAAAATAGGCCTTCACATTTGGGAATTGTAGTTGCTGGGATTTATAGTTCACCTACAATAAAAGAGCATTCTGAACCCTACCAACGATTGAATTGGGCCAAACTTCCCACAGAGAACCTCAATGACCAAGAGAAAATACTGTGTTTCCTGATGGTCTTTGGTGACCCCTCTGACACTCCCTTGTGACCCCTCCAGGGGCCCTGACCCCCAGGTTGAAAAACACTGTAGTAGATGGTCTGTGGTTTGATCGCTAGCATAGATGAAACTCTCTGTTCCTTCTGGCAGTGGCTGGTCATTTGTGTAAATAGAGTGCATTGCAGTAATCTATTCGGGATGTAACCAGAGCGTGGACTACCGTGGCCAGATCATTTTGCTTGATTTTAGAAACTAATATATATTCATTTAGATGGATGTAAGTTTCAATTTGGAAACACTTTTTCTTCTTTTTCTCTTTATAGTATCCAACAAATGGATCCATGAACGTGGGCAAGAATTTCGAAGACCATGTACATTATCAGAGTTTGACTGATACGGAACTTCCTCCTGTCTCTTTTTTGGGCAAATTACATTTCCCTTCCACGTTGCCTTGATTAATACTGATAGTTTACACTAACACTCCATTACAACCTTTGTCTCCAGTGCCAACCAGTTCTTCATCTATGGACAAATACCTTCTTCTCCTCTCTACGGACAAATGCCTTTGCTAATATACCCGTTTAAATTTTTTATAGAGAGAATATATTTCATTTTTAATGTCTATGAGTTGTCATGGCCAAAAGTAACTTGTGTAGACACACACTACACTTTTTCTGGTGGTAAAAATAAGTATGGACAATCTCTCCTCTGCCAAGGATTTTGTTCGTTTGGAAGGTACTTTGTGTGTTCCTTGTTTTCAGAGTGCCTGAATACAGTTATACCGCTGTGACTATGGATTTGCAAGCCACATCCTTTTGATATCAGTGGCAAAAGTCTTCATTGAATAGATTATTGATTTTGCTCATGGGCTTTAAGGTCAAGCTGCCTGCTCCTGGATTGCTACTGCCACGAAATATCGGGTGCAGATAATCTTCCTTTCTTCTACCCTTCTCTTTTTCTGGTGATTTTTTGCAAATGGAACTGTCAGATAATCTTGAGCCAGTAGTTGCGCACATATAATTGACTTCAACAGTCTTGTGGCATTTTTAAAAATCACGTGCCACATGCATGATAATACAGGGTGAGGCAGCATAACTTCCTTTTTTAGTTGGTTGAAGACGTAGCGGAGCGCTAGAGGTCTTGTTCGAGAGGCAGGAGTATAAAGTTTTGTCTTGACATAGTTCAGTCGCCATCATGCGTTGGAACAGTGAGCAGCGTGCTTTTGCCATTGAAGCCTACTTTTCGAGTGGATCTGGAGTGGCCGGCCTGCTCTCCATATTTGGCCCCTTGTGATTTTTTTTCTATGGGGTTTTTTGAAATCCTATGTTTATGTGAACCGTCCAAGGACCCTACAACATTTGGAGACCAACATCCAGGAAGAAATTGCCAACAGAACGCCTGCTATGCTGGCAAGAGTCATGACAAATGCCAGAAATCGGTTTACTCAGTGTATGGAGAACTGGGGACGTCGCCTACCTAATTTGATCTTCAAAACTATGTAAAACAAAACTTTAGGTATGCGCCTACATTATAAAAAAAAATCTGATTCATACAATGGGTTTAATTAAGTTTTGAAAAAAGGAAGTTATGCTGCCTCACCCTGTAGCTTGGAAAAGGGGAAAAGATCTTGTTTTCCAGTTACGAATCATGTTTTAACCAAATTGTGATTCAACTTTGACAATTCAGTAATGATTGTTGTTTTCATTGTAATATAATAAGTCTCATCCCCATGAATCCAGGAAGGCAAGAATGTAATTGTCATAATCATGGCATTGTGCCTTAGACTGAGAACCTCAGTTTGTATGAAACAGTTGGTTTGAAGAGAAAATGCACAATTTCATTCCCAAAATGCCAAAACTTTGTTTTTCAACTGAAGTGTTTTCTGACAAAGGTGATATATTTATAATACTAAATCTTTTCAAAACTTTATGTTTAGTCTGCATTGGTATTTTGTGTCCTTTGAATGGTGTGGTATCCCGCCCCCCCCCCCCGCCTCCCAACTCGGGATGTTAATTTGGACTCTCTAGCACAGGGGTCCCCAAACTAAGACCTAGGGGCTGGATACGGCCCACCAAGTCCATTTACCTGGCCCTTGCTTAGGGTCAGCCTATGTCTGAAATGACTTGAAAGCACACAACAACAACAATCGTATCTCATCAGCCAAAAGCACACTTCCCATTGAAATACTAATAAGTTTATATTTGTTAAAATTGTTCTTCATTTTAATTATCGTATTGTTTTAAGTGTTTTTTGCACTGCAATTAAGATATGTACAGTGTGCATAGGAATTCATTCATGTTTTTTTCATATTATAATCCGGCTTTCCAACAGTTTGAGGGACAGTGATCAGGCCCTCTGTTTATAAAGTTTGAGGACCCATGCTCTAGCACATAAACAATGCTTTGTGGAAGGATTCACCAATTTTCCACATTTTGTTGTGTTACAAACAATAATAATAATAATAATAATAATAAAAAACTTTATTTATACCCCACTACCATCTCCCCAAGGGACTCTGAGCAGCTTACAAACTATAAATAAACTAAGTTTTATTGGGATTGCTATTACTTGGTTTACACAAAATACTCAACTCTACAAAGGTGTAGTCATGAGCAACTCACTATTGTAGAATGTGTAAATGTTCACACACAGACACCCCAAGTCAAGACTTGGTAGAAGCAGTTTTCATAGAATCATAGAGTTGGAAGAGACCTCATGGGCTATCCAGTCCAACCCCCTGCCAAGAAGGAGGAAAATCACATTCAAAACACCCCTGACAGATGGCCATCCAGCCTCTGCTTAAAAGCCTCCAAAGAAGGAGCCTCCACCACACTCTGGGGCAGAGAGTTCCACTGCTGAACAGCTCTCACAGTTAGGAAATATTTTCATAATGTTCAGGTGGAATCTCCTTTCCTGTAGTGTGAACCTCTGCGTCCTAGTCTCCAGGGCAGCAGAAAACAACCCTGCTTCCTCTCTCCTATGACTTTCCCTCATATTTATACATGCCCCTCAACATGTCTCCTCTCAGCCTTCGCTTCTTTAGGTTAAACATACCCAGCTCTTTAAGCCACTCCACATAGGGCTTGTTCTGCAGACCCTTGATCATTTTAATTATCCTCCTCTGGACACATTCCAGCTTTTCAATGTCTCCTTTCAATTGAGGTGCCCAGAATTGGACACAGTATTCCAAGTGTGGTCTGGCCAGGGCAGAATAGAGACATAGCATGACTTCCCTGGATCTAGACACTATACTTCTATTCATGCAGGCCAAAATCCCATTGGCTTTTTTAGCTGCAGCATCACATTGTTGGCTCATGTTTAACTTGTTGTCCACGAGTACAACTATTGTAACTTTGTGTTTTCCTGTATCAGTTTCTGTTAGCTTTCCACATTTTGATCCTGTGCTCATAGAGTTGGAAGAGACCTCATGGGCCATCCAGTCGAACCCACTGCCAAGAAACAGGAAAATTGCATTCAAAGCACCCCGACAGATGGCCATCTAGCCTCTGTTTAAAAGCCTCCAAAGAAGAAGCCGTTGGAATGAATGATACCTTTGCTTACCTTTCTTAAATTGCCACAAGCTGTGTATTTAAAAGTTAGATCTATCAATTGATTGATAATTCTGAACAAAGAAAACATAGACCCTCAAATCCATTTACTTTCACTTGACAATTTGATCTCAGCCATGGAGTGAATTTCCCCCACCTTTGCATGTGAAATAACAGATTTGTACTTACTTACTTAGGCGATCCCTCGCTTTCCGAGGATGATTTTCTTCCAATATTTTTGTGGGTCCGTATGTGGCTGTGGAGCCCTATTCTTGCTCTGCATCTTCTTCCGCAGTGAGGGCATTGGTTTCCAGGTGGAAGGCGGTCTCGGCCAGGGTTGGCTTGACGCGCCTTCCTCTTGGCACGTTTCTCTTTTTCACCCTCCACTCGTGCCTCCTCAAATTCTGCAGCACTGCTGGTCACAGCTGACCTCCAGCTGGAGCGCTCAAGGGCCAGAGCTTCCCAGTTCTCAATGTCTATGCCAGAGTTTTTAAGGTTGGCTTTGAGCCCATCTTTAAATCTCTTTTCCTGTCCTCCAACATTCCGTTTTCCGTTCTTGAGTTCGGAGTAGAGCAACTGCTTTGGGAGACAGATATGTATCCCAGCGCAGGCCCGTAGCCAGGATTTCGTTTCGGGGGGGGGGCTGAATTTTTTTCAGGGGGGGTTTCGGGGGGGCTGAGTTTCGGGGGGGGGGCTGTGTCTGAGTGAAAGAGGGTCTAGCCTAGCAAACCTTTTGTATCATTACCCCAATACCCCCATGCATATATTGGGATATATTGAGTATGGTGATCAGATCATGATATGAATAAACATAACAGTTTAAATAATGCACCAATAAGACCTTTTCGCGAACCACCATGAAAATTTCGGGGGGGGCTGAAGCCCCCCAAGCCCCCCCCCCTGGCTACATGCCTGTCCCAGCGACTGAAAAACTGATTCATCTGGTCCATTACTTTCCTTTCCCAGAGCTCTAAACCATCTGTTCACCACTGTAAAATATAAACACACTTAATGACTCTGCATAAACATGTATGTTGTGTCATCCTCAATTGGAAATGTGTATTTTGTTAAAAAGGCAGTGTTGCTGTGAGAACTGGAAAAGGGAATGATGATACGTATTGACCGATTAGACTGTGCACAAGCGAATTTTGCTAGAGGCTTGCAGAAACATTTTGTCTTTCTTCAGAGCTCCCCTCTGGAAAATCACAGGGATATTTTGTATTCCGTACAGCGAGGGCATTTCCTGACCGGTCTCATTGCTTCAGAAAAGTTATATCTATGTTAAACAGTCATTTTCAGTGCAACATATTTTCAGGTCAGTGTGTTTATCCCCCTTAAAATACTGTTTTTTTGCACAATGGCGCCTTCCTGCATTTTATGTAATTCATCTGTATTCTACTGAAATTCCTCATCATGTTTCGCTCTCTGCTGGGCAACTTTTGGCGCACATCAACACAAAAATCAATGCAGACATAATAAGGGGCCAGAGGTATAGTTTTGGGAAATATGCTTTAACTGAAACATCAGATCACAGTATCTATCCATAAGCAGACGTACAGATTGGTTCTGTAAATTTTGGCATAAAGTATTTTTAAAGTTTGCAAGAAGCAAAGTTGTAAGGTGAGGTTCCATCGCTGCACAAATATTTGTGACTTCTTTTGTATCTATCCATAAAATCTAGATCAGGCTTGGGCAAATCTTCTGACTTCTCCCCAAGCCCTCTCCTCCCCTTTCTCTTCTCTTTCGGAGGCAGAAAGTGAAGGAAAAACAGGAAACTTTTGGATCCCAAAAGGGTTAGCCTTGGTCAGGATGAGATAATGGACGGGAGAGAAAAAGTGTATCCATTAGATCCCATATTGCCTAGTCCTGATATAGAATCCTAGTGCTGGAAGAGACTCCCAAGGACCATCTAGCCCAGGGGTCCCCAAACTAAGGCCTGAGGGCCAGATACGGCCTTCCAAGGTCATTTACCCGGCCCTCGCTCAGGGTCAACCCAAGTCTGAAATGACTTGAAAGCACACAACAACAACAACAACAATTCCTATTGAAATACTAATAAGTTTATATATTTGTTAAAATTGTTCATCATTTTAATTATTGTATTGTTTTTAAGAGTTTTTTTCCCACTCCAAATATGTGCAGCGTGCATAGCAATTCATTCATGTTTTTTTCAAATTATAATCTGGCTCTCCAACAGTTTGAGAGACTGTGACCTGGTCCTCTGTTTGAAAAGTTTGAGGACCCCTGCTCTAAATCATAGACGTTTGACCAGTGTGACCAGTAAATGTCTTTCCCTCACTCTCAGTTCCTATCTTTGATTTCTTTCTCAATGTAACTGGTAGAACTGCGTGATTCTCCAGATATTAATTGCTACTCCCAACATTCCTCACCTAGGGCTCTGGGGAATAAGACTGATGGGAGTTGTAGCCCAACAACATTTGATGGGCTGCATAAGCCACATTGTACTACTGCCAGTTATTTGGCACTGTGCTATTTGTTGTGGTAAGTCATAGAGGACCAAATTGTGTGTGTTGAAGAAAAACCTTATGATGGTAATTATGTACAGCTGGTAATGTAGGTCAACCAGCAAGTTTGGATCACACTCAATGGTGTTTTTTTTAGACTACAGTATGGGTGGTGGAGAGCTTCTGAAGTTCAGGAGAGCAGGAAGGTTTTTTCTGTAAGGAGATCTATGCTCAAAGCAGGCATGTAGCTGGTGGGGGGGGGGGGCTATAGGGGCTTCAGCCCCCCCCCCCCAATTCTCATGGTGGTCCGCAAGAAGGCCTTACTGGTACATTATTTAAACTGTTATGTTTATTAATATCATGATCTGATCACCATTCTCAATATATCCCATATGTATGGGGGTATTGGGGTAACAATACAAAAGGTTTGCTAGGGTAGACCCTCTTTCACCCAGACTCAGCCCCCCTCCGAATCAAACTCAACCCCCCCCCCCCCCCCCCCGGAATCAAAATCCTGGCTACGGGCCTGGCTCAAAGGCTTTGCTCTGGGGAGCAACATGGAGAATCATAGAATCATAGAGTTGGAAGAGACCTCATGGGCCATCCAGTCCAACCCCCTGCAAAGAAGCAGGAATATTGCATTCAAATCACCCCTGACAGATGGCCATCCAGCCTCTGTTTAAAAGCTTCCAAGGAAGGAGCCTCCACCACACTCCAGGGGAGAGAGTTCCACTGCTGAACGGCTCTCGCAGTCATGAAGTTCTTCCTAATGTTCAGATGGAATCTCCTTCTTGTGGTTTGATGCCATTGTTCTGCATCCTAGTCTTCAGAGAAGCAGAAAGCAAGCTTGCTCCCTCCTCCCTGTGACTTCAGAGAAGATACTCTGAAGGACGCTATGGTGGAATAGCTCAAGGTTTTTGTTTTGCTCTCTCATTTGATTTAAGATGAAGATGCCTTATATTGTGTTACTTAGAAGGACTATGTAAGTTTCTTGCACTGTTTGATTTTTGTATGCAACATTGCAAGTTTATGTTTCATCTCTGCTGAGTAAAGAGTAAAGATTACCATACATAACCAAGGAATGCCACTGAAGTGTGTCTTTGGAGAGTTGGAATGCATCAACATGATATGGATCATTTTCAGACAATGGAGTAAAGTAGAAAGTGTTCTCTAGGATTAAAAAAAAAGATTCTGATGGTTAACAATCATTTTGACGCAACAGGAGATTGACCTCACATTTCAAGGCTATTGAAAAGCTAAAAATTACAATCGAACAATTCTTTCTTGCAAGCACTAACCTTTAGTTCCAGAATCCTGTTTAAGGCAAGTAGGTAATTGAATGCCCTCTTTCCGCCATTGTGTGTTGCTTTACATACTAATTACATCCCCTGGAATCTGATCTGAATAATTCTTTGTACAAAGGTGATGTATTTCCATCCACTACCCAATTTTTTGAAAAATCCATCAAGGGAAAATTAAAATAAGGCTGGATCTGGAAGTGAAATAGTTTAAGAATTGTGATATTTTGATAGTGAATTGAGGTTTGGTTCAGCTTTTGCCAAACTATGCAAAATAGAGCCAAACAACAGAAGTATTTGGTGAGTTTTATGTTAAGGGATTTTCATAGAATCATAGAATCCTAGAGTTGGAAGAGACCTCATGGGCCATCCAGTCCAACCCCCTGCCAAGAAGCAGGAATATTGCATTCAAATCACCCCTGACAGATGGCCATCCAGCCTCTGTTTAAAAGCTTTGAAAGAAGGAGCCTCCACCACATTCCGGGGCAGAGAGTTCCACCGCTGAACGGCTCTCACAGGAAGTTCTTCCTAATGTTCAGATGGAATCTCCTTTCTTGTAGTTTGAAGCAATTGTTTCACATCCTAGTCTCCAGGGAAGCAGAAAACAAGCTTGCTCACTCCTCCCTGTGGCTTCCTCTCACATATTTATATATGGCTATAATATCTTCTCTCATCCTTCTTTTCTTCAGGTTAAACATGCCCAGCTCCTTAAGCCGCTCCTCATAGGGCTTGTTCTCCAGACCCTTGATCATTTTAGTCGCCCTCCTCTGGACACATTCCAGCTTTTTCAGGATTATGTTTTTATACAGATCTTTGTATACAACTCTCTTTTTCTGCCTCTTTTATTGCTTAATGAAGGTTGCTTTTACAATAGTGCAGTGCATTGCTGAAAAAATATATTTCTGAATCTTTCAGGGCAGAGTGAAATCATAGCATTTTGGCATTCGTATAATTCTCTTCTGACTGATTTATTGGCTCATTTATTACTTATGAAGACTGAGTAAATCACTCTTATGTTTTAATCCTTAAAACCTAAGGCAATCCTTCCCATTTTATGTGAAGGTTTGTTCATTTTAATGCTTTCATTCTGAGGGAGAGGAAGGAAAATCTCTGTTCTGCCAAAGATTAAATCACTCTGAGGATGGGGGAAAACATTTTGGATCCATGATACAAAACCCACTTTTCTTTGGCACCTACAAGTAAAACCATAGCCTGCTGCCATCTCGGTTGTTTAAGGATCTCGAGCTTAACTCTTCTATTAATTCAGTTCTTTGAACACATGAATGACAAGTATTTTGGCTTACAATGATTACACTTAAGAAATTGCCTTACTGTATTACTTTTTTGTAATAAATAAAAAACCATGGCCTTTAATGGAGGAAAATCTTCCACCCTGAACTCTGATGTGTGACTGAATTTATTTCCAGAATCAAACTGTGCCTCAGTATTTCAAGATTTATTCCAAATTCATGCAGCTTGGAACTTCAGGTCAGTTAAGTTCTGGATTACTCTTTGATTGTAGGTGAACTATAAATCCCAGTAACTACAACTCCCAAATGTCAAGGTCTACTTTCCCCAAATCCCATCTGTGTTCATATTTGGGCATATGGAATGTTCATGCCAAGTTTGGTCCAGTTCCATCACCAGGAGCCCCCGGTGGCGCAGTGGGTTAAAGCCCTGTGCCGGCAGGACTGAAGACCGACAGGTCGCAGGTTCGGGGAGAGGCGGATGAGTTTCCTCTATCAGCTCCAGCTCCTCATGTGGGGACATGAGAGAAGCTTCCCACAAGGATGATAAAACATCAAAAATCATCTGGGCGTCCCCTGGGCAACATCCTTGCAGACGGCCAATTCTCTCACAACAGGACGCTCCTGACACGACAAAAAAAATTGTTTGAGTCCACAGTGCTCTCTGGATGTAGGTGAACTGCGACTCCCAAACACAAAGGCAGTGCCCACTAAACCCTCCCAATTTTTTTTGTTGGTAATGGGAGTCCTTTGTGCCAAGTTTGGTTCAATTCCATTGTTGGTGGAGTTCAGGATGCTCTTTGATTATAGGTTAACTATAAATCCTAGCAACTGCTACTCCCAAATGACAAAATCAATTTTTAGTGATGGTCACTCCTTGGGTTAATAGGTGTTTTGTGGCCAAATTTGTTGGCAATTCGTCCAGTGGTTTTTGGGTTATGTTAATCCCACAAACAAACATTACTTACTTACTTACTTACTGTATTTGTATACCGCCTTTCCCAGCCAATCGGCGACTCAAGGCGGTTTCCAAAAAATCAGTACAGATAAAAACACATTTTATTTATATAGTCTAACTGTACCTGCCCCGCATTGCTGTGGCCAACCTTCCCTCCCTCTTTCTCTCCTTCCTTCCTTCCCTCCCTCTGTTCTTCCTTCCCTCTTTTTCTTTCCCTTCTTCTTTCTTCCTTCTCTACCTGTTTCTTTTCTTGCTTCCCCTGCTCTTTGTTTCCATTCTTTCTTGTCTCTTTCCTTCCTTCCCTCCCTCTTTCTCTTTTATTCCTTCTCTCCTTCCTTCCCTCATTCACTTTTTTATTTACTTCTCTCCTTCTTTCTCTACCTTTCTTTCCTTCTCGCCTCCTTTCCCTCCCTCCTTCTCTTCTTCCTTCCTTCCTTCCTTCCTTCCTTCCTTCCTTCCTTCCTTCCTTCCTTCCCCCTTTCTGTGTATGTGTTTTGTGTGTGCATATATGTGTGTATATATTTGTGTATATGTCTATCTGTGTGTGTTTGCATTGCCTGAGCTCTGCAAGTGCAGCATTTTTCCGAATGAAGCAGAGTGTTTGAGGACCGGGACATCCGTAGGGATACCAAGGTGCTTGTTTATAAAGCTATTGTCCTCCCAACCCTGCTATATGCCTGTGAGACATGGACTATCTACATGCAACTCCTAGAACGATTCCATCAGTGCTGCCTCTGGAAAATCCTGCAAATCTCTTGGGAAGACAGGCGGACAAACGTCAGCGTGCTGGAAGAAGCAAAGACCACCAGCATTGAAGTGATGATTGCCATCAACTCCGCTGGACTGGTCGCGTTGTCCAGATGCCCGACCACTGTCCCCCAAAGCAGCTGCTCTACTCCGAACTCCGAACAATATTCCGAACAGAATATTGGTGGGCAGGAGAAGAGATTTACAGATGGGCTCAAAGCCAACCTTAAAAACTCTGGCATAGACACTGAGAACTGGGAAGCCCTGGCCCTTGAGCAGTGCTGTAGAATTTGAAAAGGCACGAATGGAGGACGAAAGAGAGAAACGTGCCAAGAGGAATGCGCGTCAAGCCAACCCCGAATGAGACTGCCTTCCACCTGGAAACCAATGCCCTCATTGCAGGAGAAGATGCAGATCAAGAATAGGGCTCTACAATCACCTACGGACCCACCAAAACACTGATCCTGGAAGACTATCCTACTCAGCTAACAAGGGATCGCCTAAGGAAGGAAGGATATGTGTGTTTGTGGACATATGTGGTTTTGTGCATGTGTTGTAATGCATTTTTTTTATTTTAAAGTCTCCTCCACTGTGTTTAAAAGTGATGATCACTCATTAGCCTGATAGGTGTATTGTGTCCAAATTTCGTGTCAATTTGTCCAGTGGTTTTTGAGTTATGTTAATCCCACAAACGAACATTACATTTTTATTTATATAGATAAAGTCCTCTGACGTAGTCGATATGTAGTAGAGTTTATATAATATACCTCACAATGGAGATGCTTCTCTTTTCACTACATACCCAAAGTGCTTGCTTTGTATCAGCATCTTTAGAAATCGCAGAGAAAGGCAAATTCAAGGACACGGAAACATTATCTGTGCTAGTATTGCCAAAAGATCGGCAGGGGGAGCTGGTGCACCGAGATTATCATACCAACCATTACCTTCCCTGTATTTTTCCAGCAGCAATGGAGGTGTGCAATGTTCACAAATCTTTGCATTCCTAGAAAGGCTATCATTCATCTTGGTTTCGGAGGTGGTTGTATATCTGTATCTTTTGCCGACTGTGTATAGGCATGCTCTTATCTTTAGCTTCATAGCCATGAAATATAGCCTGTTTCTTTAGAGTCCGAACCACACAACTGTGCCCAACTCTTTGCACTGGGTGCAGAAACTTGGTCATCTGGCCAAACCAAAGCTAATGTGAATATAATAAGGATAGCCAGAGCAAATAAATGGAAAATAGGTGAGGTGCAATCAGGCTTGAAATGGTAAATTTTGAAGGAGAGGGTTTCTCCGGGACATAACATCCATACAGATAGTACAAAAATGGCTATCTATATGGACAGCCACTCAAACTTTTTAAACAGATGACTAGTTCAGGACCTCTCAGACTGTTGGGGGACCATAGGTAAAGGTTTTCCTCTGATATTAAGTCCAGTTGTGGATTGGTGCTCATCTCTATTTCTAAGCTGAAGAGCTGGCATTGTCTGTAGACACCTCCAAGGTCATGTGGCTGGCATGACTGCATGAAGAGCTGTTCCCTTCCCACTGGAGTGGTACCTCACATTTGCATGTTTTTGAACTGCTAGGTTGGCAGAAGCTGGGACTAACAGCGGGAGCTCACCCCTCTCCCCAGATTCGAACCTGCAACCTTTCAGTCTACAAGTTCAGTATCGCAGAGCTTTAACCTACCCCGTATAGTTTGAAAAAAATGTGAACAAATTCCTATGCACACTACACATATCTTTGTAGAACACAAAAACATGAAAGAACAATGTTGTTCATTCGTTCAGTCATTTCCAACTCTTCATGACCTCATGGACCAGCCCACGACAGAGCCCCTTGTCAGCTGTCACCACCCTCAGCTCCTTCAAGGTCAATCCAGTCACTTCAAGGATGCCATCCATCCATCTTGCCCTTGGTCGGCCCCTTTTCCTTTTTCCTTCCGTTTTCCCCAGCATCATTGTCTTCTCTAAGCTTTCCTTTCTTCTCATGATGTGGCCAAAGTACTTCATCTTTGCAATATTTAAATATTTACAATATTTAAAATGAAGAACAAATTGGACTGATATAAATTTACCAGTATTTCAATGGCCTGCTTTTGGATAATGAAATAGTTAGGTTAATTAGGATTGTTATTGTTGTGTGCCTTCAAGTCATTTCAGACTTAGGGCAACTCTAAAGTTTGGGGAGAGGGCTGGGTAAATGACTTTGGAGGGCCGCATTTGGCCCACAGGCCGCACCCCTAGTCTAAAATAGTCCTCTCTCAGGAACGGGTCTTTTGTAATGTTATTGGGTTTGCCACTTAAGATCAAAACACTCCTTAATATGTTGGATTACAACAAGTGCCTGTGTGCCTAGAAAATCCTTCTGCCCAAAATAAAATTACTGCTAAACTCAGAAAGGTAATCCAAAAGGAAGGTGTCAGTTGATGCCATAATCTGTGCTCATGAATGAACCCTGTATATACATAACTGAATAGGCTTCATATACATACACAGGATATAAACATGTAGGCAGACAATAAAAGCTGTCTTGTGACATTCATAGCTAGACGTTCTCGGTAAGGGAAGACAGGAGGAAGTTTGTGGTGACTTCAAAACCCAACTTTGAGCCAGCATGATCAATGGTAAGGTGTTAAGTGATTTGTAGTCTAAAATGGGTGTGGGGTTCCACCCTGTTAAGGATTTATGTATGCATACACTTTTTTCTTTAGCCCTTTGCAGGCCCATAGCCAGGATTTCGATTCGAGGGGGGGGCTGAGTTTTTTTCTGGGGGGGGTTTGGGGGGGGCTGAGTTTCACGGGGGCTGAGTCTGAGTGAAAGAGGGTCTACCCTAGCAAACCTTTTGTATCATTACCCCAATACCCCCATGCATATGGAATATATTGAGTATGGTGATCAGATCATGATATGAATAAACATAACAGTTTAAATAATGCACCAGTAAGGCCTTTTCGCGAACCACCATGAGAATTTCGGGGGGGGGGGGGCTGAAGCCCCTCAGGCCCTCCCTCCCCTGGCTACATGCCTGGCCCTTTGCGCCCCATCCAAACCTCCCATCTCAGGCAGCCTCTAAGCCAGTGTTTCCCAAATTGGGGGTCGGGACCCCTGGGAGGGGTTGTTAGGGGGTGTTAGAGGGGTCACCAAAGACCATCACAAAACACAGTACTTTCTGTTGATCATGGGGGTTCTGTGTGGGAAGATTGGCCCAATTCTATCATTGGTGGGGTTCAGAATGCTCTGATTGCAGGTGAACTATAAATCCCAGCAACTACAACTCCCAAATGTCAAGGTCTATTTTCCCCAAACTCCACCACTGTTCACATTTGGCCATATTGAATATTCATGCCTAGTTTAGTCCAGATCCATCATTGTTTGAGTCCACAGTGCTCTCTGGATGTAGGTGAACCACAACTCCAAACCTCAAGGTCAATGTCCACCAAACCCTTTTAGTATTTTCTGTTGGTCATGGGAGTTCTGTGTGCCAAGTTTGGTTCAATTCCATCATTGGTGGAGTTCAGAAATCCCGGCAACTACAACTCCCAAATGACAAAATCAATTCCCCCCACCCACTCCACCAGTATTCAAATTTGGGCATATTGGGTATTTGTGCCAAATTTGGTCCAGTGAATGAAAATACCTTCTGCATATCAAATATTTGCATTACAATTCATAACAGTAGCAAAATTACAGTTATGAAGTAACAACAAAAATAATTTTATGGTTGGGGGTCACCACAACATGAGGAACTGTATTAAGGGGTCACGGCATTAGGAAGGTTGAGAAACGCTGCTTTAAGCCCTGGGAAAGTCATCTACTCTTCTTTTCTGGGAGAGAGAGGAGACCCAGTTCAGACAATGATGATGTGGCTAGCCTAGACTCCAAAGGGAAGAAGGAGAGCGTAATAGAGAAATAGATCGGAAATTAGAATAATAGATTTTTAAAAGGGCACCACTAACCCACACCATTAGCACAATTTTTCTTGAATTCCACAGGCTACGGCAGCCTCCGTCAAGTACAATTTGGGCAACGATGGACATATCTTCATTACAGCTAGTCCCTGTTCTCTCCCGCTGACAGCACCAAAAAATAAAAAAAATGCTAGGGTGTGCTATGGTGGAAAATCATCTCCCTATATACAACCTGCTTTTCAGGTGTTCTGACCACTTTTGTTAGATTCACTCTTGAGCATACACAAATTGGATGGATGTTGCTGCCGGGATGTGCAAGATGGAAGGAAGGGTAGCAAGTCCTGCTTGAAGGCGACCCAGTTAGGAAAGGCAAGTAAGGAGGTTGATCACATGAATGGAACCCTGGCCTTTGACTTATGGGGTCCCTCAAGGCTCTATTCTGTCCCCCATGCTTTTCAACATCTACATGAAACCGCTGGGAGAGGTCATCCAGAGTTTTGGAGCTCGATGCCATCTCTACGCAGATGACACTCAATTCCACTACTCTTTTCCACCAGAATCCAAGGAAGCCCCTTGGGTGCTGAACCAGTGCCTGTCTGCTGTGATGGTCTGGATGAGGATGAACAGGCTGAAGATCAATCCTGACAAGACAGAGGTCCTCCAGGTCAATCGTATGTCTGACCGGGGTATTGGGTGGCAACCTGTACCTGAAGGGGTCGCACTCCCCCGGAAGACACAGGTCCACGCCTTGGGGATCTTCCTGGATTTAGTGCTGATGCTTGACGCACAGGTGTCAGCGCACAACTAAAACTTGTATGCCAGCTGCAACCATACCTCATGAAGTCTGACTTGACCATGGTGGTCCACGTCTTAGTTACCTCTAGACTGGATTAATGCAATGCACTCTACGTGGGGCTTCCCTTGACGATGGCCCAGAAACTTCAATTGGTTCAACTTTCGGCAGCCAGATTAATAACTGGGGCAAATTACAGGGAGCGGTCAACCCCCCTATTTAAGGGGCTCCATTGGCTGCCATTCATCTTCCGGTCCTAATTCAAGGTACAGGTCATTATCTATAAAGCCCTAAACGGTTTGGGACCAACCTACCTTCGTGACCACAACTCCTACCACCAACCTGCACGATCTCTCAGATCTTCTGGGGAGGCCCTCCTCTTGCCTCTTCATTTATCACAGGCAAGACTTGCGGGAACAAGGGAGAGAGCCTTCTCCACTATGGCTCCCCATCTTTGGAACTCACTACCTGGTGAGATCAGGCAAGCTTCCTCTTTAGCAGACTTCAAGAAAAATCTGAAAACCTGGCGTTTCCAACGTGCCTTTGAGGAGTGACCATTTATCCCATTCCTGTTTGCCCCATCTTTAGTGTTGCCTTATGATGCACTTTCCCCCATTCTAAACTGAAATCCTTGCCCCACTGTTTGTTTTTATCATGCTTGGGCTCCCCTCACCTACATATTTTTATTCCTACCTCACCCAGGGTTTTGTTATTTTATCATTTTATCCTGTCCATTTGGCCTGCCCATCCTGTTTGATTTTATTTTGTGTGAATTTGCTTTGTTATTTTATTTTGCTATTGTGATTATTTTCTGATGTAACTTTTGGTTTTTCTGTATTTTACTGTGTTGTATTGTATTGTTGGGCTTGGCCTCATGTTAGCTGCCCCAAGTCCCCATTGGGGTGATGATGGCGGGGTATAAATAAAAATTATTATTATTATATTATTAGAATTGGCTGCAGTGCTTCTCCTGACTGGCCCCTGTGTCCCTGAGTAAAAATGACCTTTCCCTTTTTCCTAGAAGGGCTTAGTTGTCTGAACTCAAACTTGGGCCTCTCTGCAGATAAAACATTCATAGTTAGCACTGGGATTGTGGCGCAGCTGACTGAGTGTCAGCTGCATTAAGATCACTCTGACCAAAAGGTCATGAGTTTGAAGCCAGCCTGGGTTGGAGTGGGTATCCAACCAATTGTGTAGCCTGTTGTCGACCTTTGCAACCCGAAAGACAGTTGCATCTGTCAAGTAGGAAAATTAGGTACCACCTTGTGTGGGGAGGCTAAATTAACTAATTTATGAGGCCATAAAAAAGACTACAGCAAAAGGCACTCCAGCAAAGCATGCGGGGAATGCGGAAGTACTTCATCAGTGTCGCAGATGGACGATGAAAGCGATAGCTCCCCTGGCGGCCAGAAAAAGTTAAATAGCTTCTGTGTATGTCTGTATACGTTGTATGTCAAATTAGCATTGAATGTTTGCCATATATGTGTACACTGTAATCCGCCCTGAGTCCCCTGCGGAGTGAGAAGGGCGGAATATAAATACTGTAATAAATAAATAAATAAATGAATGAATGAATGAATGAATAGTTTCAACCAGCTAAGGAGCTTTCTTCTGGCATCTGTGATTGAAAGGGGAAGCAGGAAAGGAAAATGTGTGACTATTAAATGTGTGACTATTACTGCTGAATGATGAAGGATGTGATTTATCATGTCTATGTACATTCATGATCAAGGCATATGTTTCAGAACCACAAAATGAGAGATGTGTAGCATCACAGGAAAGCCACTTATGCCGAGGGGGAAATTAGCAATAAGATGCAGAGCAAAGCTTGGATCAAAGGCTATTGATTTTACTACAAAATGTAAAGAGATAAAAGAATAAGCAACTTCTGCACAGAATAGAAATATTGATTAGATAAGCAGCCTTCAGTATGGATCATCATAGGTGTGCATGATGAGCAATGTTGGAGACAGAAAGAAAAGATAAACACCATGCCAGCTGGGTGCGTGGAAATTCAGGTATTATACACCAAACGATATAGGAAAGCACTAGAAAAGTCAAGGATCAGGGCTTTGAAACTTACTGACTGCAAGTAAATTTTATGTCACTAGTTGGAGCTCCATTCTTTATTGCTTTATTTCTATGCATTGCAGGGCTTGCTGAATTTTTGTTACCCATTCCTTAGGATTGATTAGAGCCGGGCATAAAATTTGAAATACTCTACTCAGAATGCATCTCAAAATGCTTTAAAATCTTTTCCCTCTCCCCCTTCTTGCATCGTACCCTATATTTAGGATCTCAAGGTGAGAGAGAGAGCGTGAGGGGGAGACAGAAAGAATTAAAGGAGCTCTGCATTAGCAGAGCCAAGAGTGATTCCACTGAGAGGGAGGCCTCCTCCTTGGCGGGCTGGATAAATGCCCTCAGCGGGCCGCATGTGGCCCGGGAGCCATAGTTTGAGGACCCTTGCGCTAAAACATATAAAACCATCTAATACTCAGAAAATCTGATAAAACTTTACACATAGCCCTACAAAGCAGAAGTTTTACTTGTGGTCCAAATGACAGTTTTGCTGCCACCGATTTAGTCATTTATTTATCGTGTCAGAAGCAAACTGAGAATACAGTTATAATTCATAGAAAAAACCACAAACAAAGTTAAAATCTTGGCATTATACTAAATTTCTGTGACCAGAAGCTGGCCACTTTGAGTACCCCTGATGTCATAAGAAGGTTCTCCATTGTGCATTATGCATGACTGCCCTGTAGTAAGTGGTCTGTGGTTTGCTCTTATCCACACTCGCATGTCGTGGATTCCACTTTGTAGCCCCATTTCTTAAGGTTGGCTCTGCATCTCATGGTGTCAAAGCACAGTCTGCTCAGTGTCTTCCAAGTCGCCCAGCCTTCTGTGTGCCCAGGAGGGAGTTTCTTATCCAGTATCAACCACTGATTGACGTTCTGGGTTTTAGCCTGCCAGTTTTGGACTCTCGCTTGCCGAGGTGTTCTTGCAAGTATCTCTGTATATCTTAGGAAGCTATTTCTTGATTGAAGGCATTGGCTTGCTGGCTTATATCAGAACAGAAGATGGGCCGGAGATGCCTATGCCTTGGTCCTTTCATTACAAGCTGCTACTTTCTGATGGATGTCAGGTGGTGCAATCCTGATTAATTTCTCCAGCGGTGAAGGGAGAAGACATCCTGTGATAATGCGGTATGTCTCATTAAAAGCCACATACACTGTTTTAACGTGGTGAGATGTATTTTACACTGGGCATGTGTATTCAAAGTAGCAAAATGCAAGGGCAGATGTCTTCACTGTATCTATGACCCATCTAGGAATTTAATATTGTCTGGGGAGTTCCTGCTTTTGATCTCGCCTTTTTCGCAGGTGGGTCTGGTGGGGATGCGAGACAGAGCCTTCTCAGTGGTGACCCCTCAACTGTGGAACTCCCTCCCTAGGGATATTAGGGACGTTTTAAAAAAAAGTAAAAACCTGGCTCTTTGAACAAGCCTTTGGAAATGCAGTGCAATAGACAAACACGGAATTATGTAAGATTGAAACATGGAACGGCTTAGACGATGCTATTGGAAAATGAGATTAATAGGAAGACATTGGTTATTATATGTTTTTAATGGTTTTTGTATGGATTTTATAATATTGTTTTAAATGTTTTAATTGTATATTGTGGATTGTTATGGCATCGAATTTTTGCCAATTTGTGAGCCGCCTTGAGAAAGGCGGGATAGAAATAGCGTAAATAAATAAATAAATAAATAAATAAAATATCTGGTTGTGATCCCCAGGTTGTGCCAGTCAGCTTTCATATGATATTATTTCTAGCAACCACTTTTTGCTTGATAGTCAAGCAGTGCTTCTTGTAAGTTAGAGCACGGTCCAGAGTTACTCCCAGATACTTTGGTGTGCTGCGATGTTCCAATGGGATTCCTTCCCAGATAATCTTCATTGCTTGTCTGTTCTTAAGACAATGAGCCTCTGCAAATGGGGTAACAAAGAAGGAAATACTCTCCTTTCACAATAGATTGCCCTCCAAGAAAAAAACCTCTCAGACTTGGGTAGCATATACTAAAGAAGAAACTTCTTCAGGTTCCAAAGTCCCAAGCATCATTATTCCAATTCATGACACATACTATTGGTAGCCAGTATAGTTCTCTGGAAACCAGTGCTATCTAATTTCTGGATGGCGTTTCGATCAGCCGTCTAGCTACTGCATTTTGTACCAGCTGCAGCTTCCAAGTTGTCTTTCAAATGCACCAATGGAGTGCAATATTAATGGCACAGGTCTTTAAGCAGTTGCATAATTGTGGGAATGGGAGTAGAGGGAAATGGGAATCAGAACTGGGCACACTGTGACACTGGCCACAACCTATCAGAATTGTATAAAATGGCCCCGGCCCAATTTACCTGTCTGAACGCATCTCCCCTATGAACCACCACAGAGATTAAGATCTTCTGGGGAGGCCCTGCTCTCGGTCCCGCCACCATCACAGGCACGTTTGGCGGGGACGAGAGACAGGGCCTTCTCAGTGATTGCCCCTTGGCTATGGAACTCCCTTCCTAATGAGATCAGGTCAGCCCCCTCCCTCTTGTCCTTTAGAAGGATGATAAAAACGTGGCTGTGGGACCGAGCCTTTGGGATTGTGCAGTGAGGCGGCGATAGGAACCCTTAGTATGCCAACCAAATTCGATATGGTTGTTGAGACAATTTTAACTGGAGGATTTTAACGTCAAGATAAGTGATTTTAATGCATTTGTATGTGTATGGTCCAGTATGTTTCGGCATTGAATGTTTGCCGTTTATTTATTTATTTACTACCTATCCTCTGCCACGCGTTGCTGTGGCCCAGTATGTGTATAT
The DNA here is from genome assembly GCF_037176765.1 of Anolis sagrei. NCBI lineage: Eukaryota > Metazoa > Chordata > Lepidosauria > Squamata > Anolidae > Anolis > Anolis sagrei. The sequence goes on along the minus strand of NC_090023.1, from coordinate 177,692,736 downwards.
GTGTTTTATGTGTGTATATATTTGTGTGTGTATATATGTGTGTATATTTGTGTATATATGTGGTTTTGCGCATGCATTGTAATGTGTTTTTTGGCTTTTTAAGTCTCTTCCATTGTGTTTTTCAGTGTTTTTATGAGTGATGGTCACTCATTGGCCCGATAGGTGTCTTGTGTCCAAATTTGGTGTCATTTCGTTCAGTGGTTTTTGAGTTATGTTAATCCCACAAACGTACATTACATTTTTATTTATATAGATTTACTAGCTGTCCCCTGCCACGCATTGCTGTGGCCCCGTCTGGTGATCTGGAAAATAAAGTAATGGGAAAGTGTTGGTTTCTAATATATGTAATTTATTTATGCTTGTGGGTAAACAGTATTTCTTGTTGTTCCTTTGTCATTGTTTATGTGGTTTGCCTACTCTGGAAAATGCAACATATCATTGTCCTTCTTTAGGGGTCCCTTTCAAATCTATGATACTATATCTCTGTGTGTGAATAATATATATCTATCTGTATCTATGGCTGGATGGCTCTTTGTCAGGAGGGCTTTGATTATGTTTTCTTGCCCTGGTGAAGGGAGTTGGACTAGGTGGCCTTAAGGTAGCATTTCTGTTGGTCATGGGAGTTCTCTGTGGGAAGTTTGGTCCAATTCTCTCGTTGGTGTAGTTCAGAATGCTCCTTGAGTGTAGGTGAACTATAAATCCCAGTAACTACAACTCCCAAAGGTCAAGGTCTATTTCCTCCAAACTCCATCTGTGTTTATATTTGGGCATATTGAGTATTTGTGCCAAGTTTGGTCCAGATCCATCATTGTTTGAGTCCACAGTGCTTTCTAGATATAGGTGAACTACAACTCCAAAACTCAAGGCCAATGCCCACTAAAACCTTCCAGTGTTTTCTGCTGGTCAGGAGAGTCCTGTGTGCCAATTTTGGTTCAGTTCCATCGTTGGTGGAGTTCAGAATGCTTTTTGATTATAGGTGAATTATAAATCCCAGCAACTACAACTCCCAAATGACAAAATCATAATTTTTTGAGTGATGGTCACTCCTTGTGTTGTGAGACATTTTGTTGCCAAATTTGGTGTGATTTTGTTCTTTTTTTTTTTTTTTGGTAAGGTACTCATTATGCACAGAGCGTTTTTATATATATACAGATTTACGGCATTTATATGCTGTCCTTCTCACCCCAAAGGGGACTCAGAGCGACTTATAAGTAAAAAGTAAATATATTTTATATTATTATCATAGCACAATAATAATATTATATATTACATTGTACTATAACACTATACTGCAATATTATTAGTAATGTTACATTTAATATAAAATATATAATTATAGTATCATTTTATTTAGATGTTGTGCTCCGCCCTGAGTCCCCTTCGGGTTGAGAAGGACGGAATATAAATGCTTTAAATAAATAAATTAAATGACACAGATCTGTCAGTCTTGTCTGTTAGTCCTAAGATGTTAAAATAATACATTCTTCTAAACCCAAATTTACTTCCTTAGTTTTAGTATATCAGTTTTGTTTGTTTTTTTTGTCGTGTCAGGAGCAACCGCTCCTGTTGTGAGAGAATTGGACGTCTGCAAGGACGTTGCCCAGGGGACACCTGGATGATTTTTGATGTTTTATCACCACACCCAAATACCTGGGAGTCACTTTGGACCGTGCTCTGACCTACAAGAAGCACTGCCTGAACATCAAACAAAAAGTGGGCGCTAGAAACAACATCATACGAAAGCTGACTGGCACAACCTGGGGTTCACAATCAGACACAGTGAAGACATCTGCCCTTGCGCTATGCTACTCTGCTGCTGAGTATGCATGCCCAGTGTGGAACACATCTCACCACACTAAAACAGTAGATGTGGCTCTTAATGAGACATGCCACATTATCACAGGGTGTCTGTGCCCCACATCACTGGAGAAATTACACTGCTTAGCCAGTATTGCACCACCTGACATCCGCTGGGAAGTAGCAGCCAATAGTGAAAGGACTAAGGCAGAGACATCTCCAGCTCATCCCCTGTTTGGGTATCAGCCAGCACGTCAACGACTTAAATCAAGACATAGTTTTCTTAGTTCTACAGAGACACTTGCTGGAACACCCCAGCAAGCGAGAGTCCAAAAGTGGCAGGCCCAAACCCAGCACCTCAATTCATGGGTGATACCAGATGAGAGACTCCCCCCTGGACACACAGAAGACTGGGCGACTTGGAAGGCGCTGAACACCACGAGATGCAGAGCCAATCTTAAGAAATGGGGCTACAGGGTGGAATCCTCGCCATGCGAGTGCGGAGAAGAACAAACCACTTACCACCTGCTGCAATGCAACCTGAGCCCTGTCACATGCAGAAGGGAGGACCTTCTTGTGGCAACACCAGAGGCACTCCAAGTGGCCAGATACTGGTCAAAGGACATTTAACCAACCACCAAATTTGCAAAATCTGTGTGATTTTTTTCTTTTTCTTTTTAATCTGTGTGTTTGTTTTGCTCTGTTAGAATTGTAATACAATGGTTGCTGATGACACGATAAATAAAATCCTTGTGGGAGGCTTCTCTCATGTCCCCGCATGAGGAGCTGGAGCTAATAGAGGGAGCTCATCTGCCTCTCCCCGGATTCGAACCTGCGACCTGTCGGTCTTCAGTCCTGTCGGCACAGTGCTTTAACCCACTGTGCCACCGGGGTGACAAAAAGAGACTTGGAATGCAAGACTTGGGCACAGAGAGGGGGAAACCTGGAAGGATAAGGAGTCAAAAACGCAAAGGTTCCTTTGGGGAGAGAATTGACACAGCAAGAGAAACGTGTGATACTAAAAGAAATATAACTTGGAAAAAAAACCCAGTTGTAACTTGCCTAACAACCAGATCCCCAAATGACAGATCACATATATCCTGTAAGGCAAGCTAATGATGTTCAAAGGGAAAACACCCACTCATTTCACACTTGCACAATCCAGGCTGAGAAAGATGATTCAGCTAAGTGGGACTTTAATTGCTTCTTGAAGCAAAGCTGAGTGGACAACAGGACCCTTGAACCCAGTTTCCCCGTCTCAGCTTTTGCTGATAAAAGATCCAAAGATTGAAGCATCAGAGGGCAGAAAAAAAACCACATTCATAATCCTTAGTGTATAGGTCTAGCTGATCTGACAACTGCATAAAATGACAATATGTGAATAAACAGAAGATAAGAAGCGGAGTGCACCAAAATGTATGAAGATGAAGGCTTTTTATCCGGCCAAACCTAATTTTACACTTTCTGCAACCTTTCACAAAGTACTGCTTTGTAGCAACTTGGAAGCTCTGGCCAGTTCATTAAAAGATATCATCTTTGTTTGGCCTTGCATCAAAAAATGAGACACATGGACCACTGGACAGAACAAAGCAGTGTGCTGTTCAAACTGGGATGGGAAATACATCCTCCAAACATTGTCCAATGGCAATTCCCATCAGTCCTAGTCAAATGCTCAAATCACTACATTACCCTAGCTCTCAGAGCCCCTAGTGGCTCGGCGTGTTAAACTGCTGAGCTGCTCAGTTTGTTGACCGAAACGTCATAGGTTAGAATCCGGGGAGCTGTATGATCTTCCGCTGTCAGCCCCAGCTTCTGCCAACCTAGCAGTTCGAAAACATGCAAATGTAATTAGATCAATAGGTACCAATCCGGCGGGAAGGTAATGGCGCTCCATGTAGTCATGTCAGCCACATGACCTTGGAGGTGTCTATGGACAACGCCAGCTCTTCGGCTTAGAAATGGAGATGAGCAACACACTCCAGAGTTGGACACAACTGGACTTAACGTCAGGGGAAAACCTTTACCTTTACCTGTTAGCCTAGCTCTCTTATATCTGATCCCATGCATTAATTCAAATAATATGTAAAAGGTTGATGATAACAGACATATTGGGAGATTCCAAGAAGGAAAAGAAGAAGAATCCAGGTACAGTACTGGCTTTTTAGCCAAATTGGGGGCAGATGGAGGGGGGGTTGAAGCATTTTCTCCAACTGAACCATTGATAATCTAGCCTTACAGGTAACCTTGTTTTGGATGAGGGACAGGGAAGCAAAATGTCTTGGTCTGGCCCTGCACAAGATATGGGAGAGTAAACAATCTTTCCTTGGGAAAAGAAGGGGAGGGGAAAACAGACCCAGTTAAGTGATAAGTACTTAGAAAAACAGAGCTTGACCGTCTGTGACATTTAGAGTCACAAAAACCAGGAAATCATTTTGAACCGCATCTCGTATTGACAAGATATTGCTACCCAAGACTCATGAAGTTCACTGGTGTGTGTCAAGGTTACCACATGCCTTACAAAGATAAGCCCGATGATATTTTCCTGTTAGCTACACCAGGGAAGGGAATAAAATAGTTTTTTCTCCACCTGTGAATGTTAACAGATTGCTTGCTCTATATGCTTTTAACTGTAAATATATATATAGTAAAAGGTAAAGGTAGTCCCCTGACATTAAGTCCAGTCATGTCTGACTCTGGGGTGTGGTGCTCATCTCCATTTCTAAGCCAAAGAGCCAGCGTTGTCCGTAGACACCTCCAGGTTATGTGGCCAGCATGACTGCATGGAGCGCCGTTACCTTCCCGCCGGAGCGGTACCTATTGATCTACTCACATTTGCATGTTTTCGAACTGCTAGGTTGGCAAAAGGTAGGGCTGACAGCGGAAGCTCACGCCACTCCCCGGAATTGAACCTGCAACATTTTGATATTGTCGTGTCAGGAGCAACCTGAGAAACTGCGAGTTGCTTCTGGTGTGAGAGAATTGGCCATCTACAAGGACGTTGCCCAGGGGACACCCGGACGATTTGATGTTTTGTCATCTTTGTGGGAGGCTTCTCTCATGTCCCTGCATGAGGAGCTGGAGCTGATAGAGGGAGCTCATCCTCCTCTCCCCGGATTCGAACCTGCAACCTGTCAGTCTTCAGTCCTGCCGGCACAAGGGTTTAACCCACTGCACTTTATTTATACCCCGCCACCATCTCCCCAATGGGAACTCAGAGCAGCTTACATGGGGCCAAGCCCAGACAACATATTACAGCAAAATAAAACCAAAACATAAACAACAAGCAAAACCATCAAAATTACATTTTAAAAAACATATGAATACAGTAACAAAATGACATTACAATAAACTCAATCGCAGTAACAGTGGGCGGGCCACATGTACAGGATAAAATGTTAAAAAACTCTAATGAGATTGAGTCCTTTTCGGGAGATGGTGGCGGGATATAAATAATGTTATTTATTATTTATTTATTTATTTATTTACTGCACTTGTAGACCGCCGTTGTCAGCCCTAGGGCGACTCACAGCGGTGTACAACATATAAAAACAAATTACAATATAGGCAATATCACAAACAACAATAACAACATCACTATCAATAATACAATTACGCTAAATCATTCGCGACGTCTCATCATAGAATCACAAACCAATCTCGTTATCCATGTTCCGTTCCAATCATCATTGCCAATTGTTGTAGCACTTAGTCAAACGCCTTCTCAAACAACCACGTCTTTAGTCTCTTGCGGAATGTCATAAGGGAGGGCGCCTGTCTGATGTCTACAGGGAGGGTGTTCCACAGCCGGGGGGCCACCACTGAGAAGGCCCTATCCCTCGTCCCCACCAGGCGTGCCTGTGAGGCAGGCGGGATCGAGAGAAGGGCCTCCCCAGACGATCTCAAAGTCCTCGTGGGCTCATAGGCCGAGATGCGGTCAGACAGGTATTTTGGGTCGGAACCGTTCATTATTTTAGTCCAATAATCCCATTTTGAGTCTTAATACTGGATTTAAAATGTTTTTATATTTTAAAAAATGGTCTTAAAATTATTGGCTAGAATTCTTTCTTGTGGCCTATGTTGAATAACTATGAGAAAAGGTAAGAAATGCAGTAAATCTGAAATTTTGGAAAATGGCAGAAATTCAAGGATCTTGGACAAGTGAAAGTCTCCCTATAGCAGGAATGGGAAACCAGTGTCGTTGGTAGGCAATTTTTTCAGCCCTAGCCAGCAGAACAAATGACGAGGAACCATGGGCACACATTCCCCTATCCACTCCCAACAGCATTTTATGATTATCATTGCCATGTCAGATATCCACCTGTGTTGACCTCTTAACTGGAACCAAGCCAGGGAGTAAACAAAAGAGGCTTAAATATTGGGCAATGCACTCTTGTTGGGTTTGTTGTGCTTGGACCAAAGTATCTAAACTTTGTGCTCCCTGAGTGTGGTGATCTCATCCTATTCCCAGAGCAGAGTTTAAAGTCCATCGGAGAGGAGTGTGCATATGCCCTGTGCTCAAAAGTGCTCCCTTCTCATTCACCTCACTCAGTTTCCTTGCATTTACATTCCTGGTGTTGGGATTTGTTTTGTCGGACTCCACAATGAGATTAGCATTCAGTGTGCTGATATTCTGCTTCTCTCTGACCGTAGGGAGATGTACTGAAGAGATAATGCAAGACAGTACACCTCCGCCAGAGGAAGGCTATTTTTCCGACTGGGGAATCGGGACCATCCGCGATGGCTTTGATGCAGTAAATGGCTATTTAGATTTTGTCTCAGAGCTGCTCGGAGGGAAGAATGGAGTCTGTCAATACAGATGCAGATACGGTAAGATGGTGTCCTTTGTCTGCTTCTTTCATGGCAAGACCCAAAATTGTTGTTCTAGTGACTTGTTTTCTTATTTGCTGCTTTGCGACGACAATCCAGATACTGTTCTGCCATTTCCATATGAAGATCACCTTTTTAGGATTTGACCTAGCTTGTAATTGTCATTTTCAAAATCAACAACTGAACCATTTCACCACTGAGATGCAGATAATTGACTATGTCTTCTGCACTGTGTATGAATCTAGACCAGTGGTTCTCAACCTGGGGTTCCCAGATGTTTTTGGCCTTCAACTCCCAGGAATCCTGACAGCTGGTAAACTGGCTGGGATTTCTGGGAGTTGTAGGCAAAAAACATCTGGGAACCCCAGGTTGAGAACCACTGGTCTAGACCTTCACCACTAAAGTAGTTTCCAGTCCGTATTTTATCTACAGCAGTGGTTCCCAACCTTTGGGTCTCCAGGTGTTTTGGACTTCAACTCCCAGAAATCCCAACGAGCTTACCAGCTGATAGGAACTGTGGGATCTGAAGTCCAAGATACCTGGACGCCCAAAGGTTGGGAACCACTGATCTACAGCCGGGGACTAATTTTGCCTAATACTCTGAAATCACCAAAATTTTGTCTGATCTTGGAGCGTAAGCATATTCAAACCTGGTTTCTACTTGGATGAGAGGCCACCAATGAACACCATATACTTCAGAGGAAGGAATGGATGATATCCTCTGAATATTCCTTTCCTAAGAAACCCCTACAAAAGCCAGAGAAAATAAAGTGGTATCAAAATACCTAGAAACGATGCAGTTATATAAACCTCAGATCTCTTAAGCACTCAACAATGTTTTAGAAAATCTAAAAGCCGGGAAGATGTTTGTGAGGTGGAAGAATGGAGGGAGTGGTTTGATGGTGAAGCCATTCAGAGTGCCAGGTCAAAGTCTTAAGATGGAGAGGGAACAAAGGCACAGACCTGAACAGACTGTGGTGTTACATCAGTTCCAATTTATACTCAGGATTATTGGGAAAAATAAGTTCATAATGGATGCATACCCTGTTTTGAATATAAAACCTAGTGAAGTTGGTAGGCACACAGTTTCTTGCAGGTGAATCTGGATTGGGATGATTTCCCATGTGTCCCATAACACTTCTGTGTCTAAACATCGAGAAAACCAAAGTGCTGTTCCAGCAATCACCAGTCATCCCCTCCCCAATGCCAGAGATACAGCTTAATGGTGTAACATTAGAAAATGTTGACCATTTCCGCTACCTTGGCAGCCACCTCTCCACCAAAGTCAACATCGACACCGAAATACAACACTGTCTGAGCTCTGCGAGTGCAGCATTTTCCCGAATGAAGCAGAGAGTGTTTGAGGACCGGGACATCCGTAGGGATACCAAGGTGCTTGTTTATAAAGCTATTGTCCTCCCAACCCTGCTATATGCCTGCGAAACGTGGACTGTCTACAGACGTCACATGCAACTCTTGCAGGTGAATCTGGATTCCATCAGCGCTGCCTCCGGAAAATCCTGCAGATCTCTTGGGAAGACAAGCGGACAAACGTCAGCATGCTGGAAGAAGCAAAGACCACCAGCATTGAAGCGATGGTCCTCTGCCATCTTATTGGGCCGGCCACGTTGTCCAGATGCCTGACCACCGTCTCCCAAAGCAGTTGCTCTACTCTGAACTTAAGAACGGAAAATTGACAGGAAAAGAGATTTAAAGATGGTCTCAAAGCCAACCTTAACATCTCTGGCATAGACACTGAGAACTGGGAAGCCTGGCCCTTGAGCGCTCCAGCTGGAGGTCAGCTGTGACCAGCAGTGCTGCAGAATTCGAGGAGGCACGAGTGGAGGATGAAAGAGAGAAACGCGTCAGGAGGAAGGTGCGTCAAGCCAACCCCGACTGGGACCGCCTTCCACCTGGAAACCAATGCCTTCACTGTGGGAGAAGATGCGGGTCAAGAATAGGGCTCCACAGCCACATACGAATCCACAAGGAAACCCATCATGGAAGACCATCTTACTCGTCCAATGAGGGATCGCCTAAGTAAGTAAGTAAGTGTCTAATATAGTGGGAAAAGGGTAAAAAAAGTAAATCATAACTAAGAATCTCTTTAGAAATAAAGGCCTGGTTTCTAGAGTAGACTTATTGAATCAACTGCTGACTATTGAATCAACATGTAGGCAAATCCCACTGATTGAATGGGACTACTCTAGTATGAACTAATAATGGGATTCAGGCCAGGATATTTCCATATCTCTCTTTTTTCTTTTTATTAATTTACTGAGATTTACAACTATTATTTTGCTTTGACGAGCCTTCTCACACTTCATTAGTCCCTGAAATTGGTACTAATGGAGTTTCCAGGAACTGTTAATCAACTTCCTTATTCATCCTCCATTCTCACAAGAAAGGCTTTGCTGGTATCTAAAATTCCCAGACATTTTGAATCTTTAAAATGAGGGATATCACGCAGCGATGTTGAGTATTTCAGAGGGTTCACAGCAAATCATGCATATCATACCATACCATACCATACCATACCATACCATACCATACCATACCATACCAAGTAAGTAAGTAAACTTTATTACGGTCGATGACCAGATCATAACAGAGGGACCCAGTTCCACACATCCACATCAAACCCAAGGGGTCATATTCTTCAAACTTCAACAAATTTTAAAATCTAAACTAAAAACCACATACAAGTAGTTATTAAAACCCAACTCAACCCACGAGATCATCCGAAGGCAGTCTAAAGAGAGGTAGTTGGGATGGCACCGGGGAGGGGAGGATATCCAATACTATAAGTATCAGTCTATATCTGATTTCCCATCTATGTTCCAGAGGTAAAGCTTAGGTCTTTTGACCCTCAATCGTCATTTAATCGCAGCCGTGAAGAATTGTCCATAGCGTCCTGAGTATTTAATTTTCCATGGCGAGATAAGATGAGATTGAATGTCTTCTATAAAACAGGCACTGCAGAACCATATGCTCCGTTGTTTCTATGTGACCTGAGTCACAGGAACATAGCCTCTCAGTGTATGGGGTCTTCTGGTAACGACCTTCCAGCACGGAAGCGCATGGCATATCATATCATTTTTTTTGTCATGTCAGGAGCGACCTGAGAAACTGCAAGTTGCTTCTGGTGTGAGAGAATTGGCCGTCTGCAAGGACATTGCCCAGGGGACGCCCGGATGATTTGATGTTTTATCATCCTGTGGGAGGCTTCTCTCATGTCCCCACATGAGGAGCTGGAGCTGATAGAGGGAGCTCAGCCACCTCTCCCTGGATTCGAACCTGCGACCTGTTGGTCTTCAGTTCTGCCGGCACAGGGGTTTAACCCACTGCGCCACCGGGAGCTCCATATCATATCATATCATATCATATCATATCATATCATATCATAGATACAAATGGGTTGCCAAATCTCTGGCCTTCCATTTTTGTCTGCCTCGATAAATATGTGTGTATATATAAGTCTCATTTGTTAGACCTCGTGCTTTTTAAAAAATGCACCCTCATGCCACTGTAGTAATTATTGCATCAGATTTAATGACATAATCAGGGGCTGCCTCCTTACAACATCATCAGAGCATAGTCCCTTTAACATCACCAGATATCATCCGAAAATCTCAGTGTTTAGCCTTCAAATGTGGGTATCCATAATCCTACAGACCTTGAAACTTTTAAGGCAATAAATACATTACAGAAAATGAAAACATGTGTATGACACAAGCAGGATAATCATAGACCTGGGATTGAGCATGTGAGATTTACATGATAGTATCAGGCACAAACTTGGTCTAACTGCCATGTGATCTCTTTAAATCAGTGGTTCCCAACCTTTTTTTGATAGGGACTACTTTGACCCGGAACCACTTTGACCAGGGACCACTCCCCAACATTAGTACCCAAAGAGTTATAATTCAGTTTTTGGTCAACTTTTAAATTTGGTTCAATTGTTTGGGGTGCCGATTCAGAAAATTGCATTGGATAGACTACATTGGCTCTATCTTCTGATACAGCAGTGTTTCTCAAGCTTCCTAATGCTGTGACCCCTTAATACACTTCGTCATGTTGTATTGACCCCCAACCATAACATTATTTTTGTTGCTACTTCATAACTGTGATGTTGCTCCTGTTATGAACTGTAATGTAAATATCTGATATGCAAGATGCATTTTCATTCACTTGGAACAAATACCTGATACGTCCACATTTGAATACTGGTGGGATGGGGGGTGGGTGGGTTATTTTGTTATTTGGGAGTTGTAGTTGCTGGGATTTATAGTTCACCTACAATCACATTCTGAACTCCACCAAAGATGGAATTGAACCAGACTTGGCACACAGAACTCCCCTGACCCAATTTTGAATACTGGTGGGGTTGTGAGGGTGATTGATTTTGTCATTTGGGAGTTGTAGTTGCTGGGATTTTTTCACCTACAATCAAAGAGCATTTTGAACTCCACCAACAATGGAACTGCACACAGAACTCTCATGGCCAACAGAAAATACTGGAAGGGTTTGTGGACATTGACCTTGAGTTTTGGAGTTGTAGTTCACCTACATCCAGAGAGCACTGTGGAGTCAAACAATGATGGATCTGGACCAAACTTGGCACAAATACACAATATGCCCAAATGTGAACACTGGTGAAGTTTGGGGAAAATAGATCTTGACATTTGGGAATTGTAATTACTGGGATTTATAGTTCACCTACAATCAAAGAGCATTCTGAACCCCACAAACGAAGGAGTTGGGACAAACGTCCCATACAGAACCCCCATGACCAACAGAAAGTACTGTGCTTTCTGATCGTCTTTGGTGACCCCTCTGACAACCCCTCGTGACCCCCCCCCAGGGGTCCCGACCCCCAGGTTGAGAAACGCTGTGATACAGTGTCTGTTGAATGTTTTTTATGACACTGATGCACCAAATGGTGCTTGCTGTGAGGCCGCCCTGAGTTCCCCCCTGCCCGGGATGAGAAGGGTGGGGTACAAATGCAGGAAATGAATAAATAAATAATAAATACAGAACATATGCCATCCAATAGTTGCCATCTGTTAGCCCACAGAAAACCATATTTAATAATCTAGAGCTATCCAAGGGGTCAGGACTGGTCAGTTAAAGGGAAGGAGTGGCAGGCAGCACAAAAGGAGCAAAAATAAAATATTTTTTTTAAAAAAGAGGAAGGAGGCTCACTGACCAGATTTTTGTCCTCGCAGCCCACTGGTGGTCCACAGTCCAAAGGTTAAGAACCACTGCTTTATATAAATGCCACATCGCTGGTAGCTTCCAGGTTAATGGGACAGTAAATTTACCTTGGGTTTATTTCATGTTGTCCAAAATTCTGAATTTACTGGGGAAATACAGCTCAGAACCTTGAATAGCTCCTTTAAAGTGCATACTAAAAACACAGGAGGAGGAGGAGGAGGAAGAAGAAGATGATGAAGAAGAAGAAGAAGGGGAGGAGGAGGAGGAGGAGGAAGAAGAAGAAGAAGAAGGGGAGGAGGAGGAGGAGCAGGAGGAGGAAGGGAAGAAGAAGAAGAAGGGGAGGAGAAGGAGGAAGAAGATGAAGAAGAAGAGGAGGAGGAGGAAGAAGATGATGAAGAAGAAGAAGAAGGGGGAGGGGGAGGAGGAGGAGGAAGAAGAAAAAGAAGAGGAGGAGGAGGAGGAGGCAGAGGAACAACTTTATTTTTCTATCCCGCCTCCATCTCCCCAAGGGGACTCAAGAGTGGCTTCCATGGGGCCAAGCCCAAAGTAACATACAGTTAAAGCAGACCAGTAACATATTAAAATAGCATAAAAACAGCACAAACAATAATAAGCAACAACAGACTCATTTTTGGAGGGGAGGGAGGGGGCCACTATGCAAAACTAGTTAAAGAATAAGATGGCCAATAAGGTGGATAGTGCGGTATAGTAGCATAGGAATAGTAGCATAGAATTAGAGCAATTTAACAGGATCAATTCAACTTTACTTAAAAATGTAGTAATCAAATATAGGAATAAGGATTCACTTTCCCACCAACATAGGATTTTATCCCATGCTGCGTGCTTCTGAGCTCAGTAATCAGTATATAATTTGAGAAAACAGCAAAAAATATGTGGGACAGGAGCTCTCAAATTTGTGTATGTTGAAGTGCTCAGTGATGTGAAGTAAGGGGTGTTCCTGTGGGTACCCCCTATTCTATTTCATAGAATTATAGAATATGATAGCTGGAAGATGTTGGAGCATGTAATGAATCAGTGAGTGTGTGCCAACTTTAAGGCATGAAGAGTAGGCTGTGTTTAATTCTATTTGTATATTTTAAATTGTTTACTAATGCTTTTATGTCAAGCTGCTTTGAGACCCCTTTGGGGAGATAAAGCGGGGTATAAATAAATATAATGGTGATGATGATGATAATCCGTGTCATCTGAAGTCTGCTACCTGAAGCAGCTGCCTCCTTCTGCCCAATAATGGGACTGGCCCTGATGACGTGGCATCTGACATGGTAATAAATCTGAGGGCAGCTTGCTCCTCCGATGCCCTTGGAATGCTGACAGCTCATTTGGCAACAAGCTTCTCTATTTATGATATACAGGAATTTCTGCATATTGTTAGGAAATGCATTCACCTGAAACTGGGGAAAAAACCTCCCCCCCCCCCCCAAAACATACCTTGAAAATATTGTAGTCCACTAAAAGTAAAAGAGAAAAAAGAAAGGTGGGTAAGTCTCTTGGTGAACCTGCATACACCCATTGTGTTAGTGGTTAGCCTTTTGAAAAGGCACAGCGTTACACTGTTGTTACATTGAAAAATAATAATCGAGGGTCTGGAGAACAAGCCCAATGAGGAGTGGCTTAAAGAGATGGGCATGTTTAGCCTGAAGAAGAGAAGGCTGAGAGGAGACATGATAGCTATGTATAAATATGTGAGAGAAAGTCATTTGTTTTTTTTTTGTTTTTGTTTTTTGTTTTATTAGAATTTTCCGACACAAATATAATACCATCGCCTCCACACATTGTTAGAAATTCAGTTACTAAATTGCATTCTGGAAACATATCTCTTACCATATAACACATATCACCTTATAATTACCAAATGCTCTTATCTGTCTCCCCTTCACCTTACCCTTGTGTCTTACGATTTTACACCCCTCCTCCCCCCTCCCCCACCCTTCAAGGAACAGTAAATATGTTAATTTAGAACTTAATTTAAATGAACAATTGTATAAAGAGAATGGTTTAGCACCTTATATATTTCATTTCCTTCCACTTTTTCTATCAGTCTTTCCCATTTCTGCAACCAAGTTTTCTTAAGACGGCTTGTTGTGTATTTGCTTCTTTTTTCGTAGATGTACTCCTGGAGCATATATTCTGCTAAATACTCATACCATTTTTTAACCTCCCATTTTCTATAATCTTTCCACCCCAACGCTACAGTTGCTTGGGCAGCTAATATCATGTATTTTATAATTTCCTCCCAGTCTTTGCAGTTATCATTTTTGTCTAATTTCTTTGTAAAAAGTTCTATTTTATTCAAAGCCAGTTTATATCCTATTATTTCTTCCATTTCCTTCATTACCTTGCTATAGAACTCTTGTACTCTATCACATTCCCACCACATGTGGGAATAAGAGCCAATTATCCCACATCCATGCCAACAAAGTTTTGTGGTGTTTTTTGTCATCTGGGCTATTTTAATTGGGGTTCTATACCATCTAGTCAATAATTTCCTTTGCGTTTCTCTGATCTTTATATGTTTAAGACTTTTAATTGAGTCAATCCAATTTTCTATTTCTAAAACTTTATTATTTAAATCTTCTTTCCATATTTCTATCAAGGCTTGTTTCAAGTTATATTGTATTCCAATTAATTTCTTATAAATAAACCCCATCAGCCCCTTCTCCTTTTCTATTTTCCATTTTAGAATTTGGTCTAGGGCTGTTTCAGGGCCTTCTTTTTTCTTCTCTTTAATGATCCTTTGTTTTAATCCATTCCAAAGAAGCCAATTACCTTGACCGCATTTACCCTTTATTGTCTCCCAATCCTTAATTGTCCCATCTGAGTTCAAGAGGTCTTTTATCAGATTCATTCCATTCTGTTTCAGCTTTGTTATAACTTTACCAAATGTCTGTTCTTTTCTATTGTCTAGAAACCCTATTGGGAGTATATCTACCCTATTAATTTGTAGTTTGTTTTGCCATTTTTTCCAACATTCCAAAGATGAGATCAATGGTCCCTCTTTAGTTTCTGTTAAGATTTTTTTATCAACCCGTCCTTTTAAACATAAACAGTAGTTCCATCCATTTATTGCTTTTTCAATTCTAGCCCATCTTCTTGAATCATCAAAATCTAGTTCTATCAGTCTTGTTAATTGGCATGCGTCAAAATAATTCTGTAAATTAGGGGCACCCCATCCTCCATTCTCTTCTAAGGAATAAAATACTGATTTGGGAATACGATTTTTATTTGTTCCTTCTATCCAATTTTTAATCGAAGAATCCCATTTTTGAATAATTTTGATGGGGATACTACATGGGAGTGCTTGGAACAGGAATAAAAATTTGGGGAGAATCATCATTTTAACCATTTTAATTTTGCTTGATATATCCCAATTTTGTTTTTTCCAACTACACATCTGTTTGTTTATTTTTTTCCATAAGCTATTATAATTAGATTGGATTATTTTGTTAAGGTTTTTGGGAATATATACACCCAAATATTTTATCTTCTTCTCTCCTAGTTTTATCCCTGTAATACTCTGGATTTCTTTTAACATTTTAGGAGTCAAATTTTTGTGTAATATTTCCGATTTTTGTATATTTATGGCCAATCCTGATAATTTCTCAAATTTCTTTATCGTATTTATAACTTCCTTTATAGAGTCCTCTGGTGACCCTAATAACACCATGGCATCATCAGCAAAAAGGTTGATTTTCATTACTTCTGTCCCTATTTTTATACCTTCAATATTAACATTGTTTCTAATTAGATTTGCCAGGGGTTCTATTGCCAGCGCGAATAGGATGGGGGAAAGGGGGCATCCTTGCTTTGTTCCACTATTAATCTTAATAATTCTTGTTTTGGTCCCATTAATCAATATTTGTGTTTGGTTATCTTTATAAAGTTCCTTTATTATTTCGCAGAATTGTTTCCCCAAATTAAAGTCTTCACAAACTTTATGCAAGTATTGATGGTTGACCGTATCGAATGCTTTATACACGTCTAGTTTTAGTAACAAAAGTTTCTCCTTTTCCCTGGTAGCATGATTAATTATATTTAGGATATTTCTTATAGGATCAGCTAATCTTCTATTTTTGATAAACCCATATTGGTCTTCACCTATTAAATTTGGAATTATATCAGCCAATCTATTTGCAAGAAGTTTTGTAAAAATTTTATAGTCTACATTGCACAGGGTAATTGGTCTATATGAATTTGGGTTGGTTTCGTCTTTGTTAGGTTTCAGAATTGTAATTATTTCAGAATTCTTCCATGTTCCTGGGATAATTTTGTTTTTTAATATCTCATTGAATAAAATTTGTAACTGCGGGGTAATTTCTAAATTGAATATTTTGTAAAAATTAGACATAAAGCCATCCGGTCCAGGAGAGGAGTTTGGTTTAAGGTTGTTAATGACCTCTTCGATTTCCTTACTGGTGATAGGTCTATTCAGTTTTGATTGTGCTTGGAGGTCTAATTTTCTCGTGATAATTCCCTCAGCTTTCTCAATTTTTTTTATCCGAATATAAATTTTCATAATAACTAGCCATTATTTCTCTCAAATCCTCCTCTTTGGTTTTCATTTGTCCTTTTGCATCTTTTAATTTTAATATCTTATTCCTTCCTTTCCTTGATTTAAGGTAGCTAGCTAATCTCTTAGTATTATTTATGGAGTTAATTTGGAAATCATTTTTTACAAACAGGTATTTTTTTGTTAGTTCAATTTTCTCTAACTCCTCTATTATCTTCCTATTCTCCTTCCATCTTTCCTTATTTTGATCTGTTGGGTTTTTTTGAAAATTTTGAAATAGTTTATCCCCTTTCTGTTTTACCTCCTCTTTTTTTTGTTTTAATTTTTTTTAATACCTATTTCCATTGTGATACATTTCCCTCTAATAACGGCTTTGAAGGCATCCCAGATTATATTTTCTTTTAAATCAGGGGATCTATTAATTTCAAAGAATTGCTTGATTTCCGCTTTTAACTCTTGTTTATCTTGTTCCTTGGCTGTTACTAGTGGATTAAATCTCCATTTATATTCCTTTCTCCTAGTTATGTTACCCACTCTAAGAAAAAGAGGGGCATGATCTCCTGGCCACCTATTCCCAACTGATGACTCCACAATGGGTAGCACATTATTATTACCAATAAGGAAATAATCTAGAGTGGAAAAGGAATTATGCCTAGCAGAGTAATATGTGGGGGTGTCGACTTTTTGTCCTAATCTTTCATTAACATCACGAAGATTCCATTTTTTAAGGTTAATTTTATTTTCTCCCCTCATTTTCCCAGTCTTCTTATTGATCCTACCCTTATAGAGGTCTAAATTCAGATCTCCACCTATAATTATATCCCCCTCTGCCTCTCGTTCTATTTTTTTAAAGATTTTATTAATAAATCTTTTTTGCCCCTTATTGGGCCCGTAGACACTAATGATAGAAAGTTTACAATCATTTAATTTTCCACATACCATTATGAACCTCCCCTCCTCATCTGTAATACATTTCTCTGTTACGAAAGCAAGATCATTTTTAATTATAATAGCAACTCCCCGAGAATTGTTTGTACCCTTAGACTCATATTGAACATCCCAATTCACTAAATTTAACAATTTTAATCTCCCAACATGATGAGTCTCCTGTAGACACACGATTGCTACCTGATTCTCTGATAGTAATTTACGTAATCTATCTTTTTTAACTTCTGATTTCAGACCATTAATGTTGACTGACATCAAGTGGATAGAATCTGGTGGAGCCATTACATTTAATTAATTCACTTTGTAGGTCTTTGTGCTTTCCATTCCCCTTATATCATATTTTTGGCCCACTGTTCCCTCGCATCCCCAACCCTGCTTCCCTCCCTTCCCTTCCCCCCTCCCCCGTCTGGATATCAATCCCTCCCCACTATCCAGGAGAGGAATGGCAAAGAAAAAGTTTTTTCTTGCCATTTCCAGACGGCATAATCAGGGCCGGGGCCGACTTAGCCCTCCCTCCCCGCTTTCTTCTGAAAAACAACAGTGCAAAGTTCTTATCTTAAACTCAACTTAACAAACTTAAACTTAACAATGTTAAACCTGCCTCTGTCCCTTAGGACTATCCTTTTCCCTTTCTCCTAGCTTAGAGAGAGGGTTAAGAATAACCATAATCCCCCAGTGATCAATCACTATTATTCCTAATACAATATAACCCCACTTACTACAATATATAACCCAACTTAATACAATAAATTCTAACTGGTGGTTTGAAAATTAGAATAGTATAAGTAATAAGAGAAAGTCACTTGGAGGAGGGAGCCGCCCTGGAGACTAGGACGCAGAACAATGGCTTCAAACTAAAAGAAAGGAGATTCCATCTGAACATTAGGAAGAACTTCCTGACTGTTAGAGCCGTTCAGCAGTGGAACTCTCTGCCCCAGAGTATGGTGGAGGCTTCTTTTTTGGAAGCTTTTAAACAGAGGCTGGATGGCCATCTGTCGGGGGTGCTCTGAATGCAATTTTTCTGCTTCTTGGCAGGGGGTTGGACTTGATGGCCCATGAGGTCTCTTCAACTCTATGATTCTATAATGGACAACTGGTAATGTCATTATATCGTAATGGCTGAGATCCTACATAGCCCAAATCTTTGCCTACATACTTATGCCCATGATCTGTTTCTCCTTTCTTTTGTGGATGGAGGCTTCGAGGGCATAGCTTCATTTTTTTTCCTGGGCACTGATCAGCTATGGGGGCAGGTCTGGCTGCATTTTAGCTGTTCTTAAGCACCCCAAGAAAGTGAACAACCCTCTCTGTAAGGTTATTTCTTCTTCTTTGGTGCTCAAGGATAGTGAGAATGTGTCCAGACTCACTCCTGTAGTCAATCCGTGGCCACAAGAACACTGTCTAGAAATCTTTTCTGCCAAGAACCCCAATTATGTTGCAGAAAGAAGTACAATATACTTCTTTCACAATCCTGCAAAATGCATATACTTTTATATACCATGTATGTATGTTACAAACATTATTCTAGTCAACTTGTTACAACCAAGCTCTGAAACCGGATACAACATCTTTGTCTGGACAACTCAAGTCAAGATAAACTGTTTTCCCATAGCTTCTCTAACAGTTACTCAGGCTGGGAGAGACTCAGAGTGCTCCTGGACTTAATGCTGAGCCCGGAACCTCAGTGTTCGGTGGTGGCCAGGGGAGCCTTTGCAGAATTAAAACGTGCACACCAGCTGCGTGCATACCTTGAGAAGCCAGACATGGCCAAGGTGGTCCATGCTCTCGTTACATCTCAAATAGACTACTGCAACACATTTGACATGGGGTTGCCTTTGAAGACTGTTTAGAAACTTCAAGTAATCCAATGGCCAACAGTCAGGTTCCTTACTGGAGTGGACTGCAGGGAGCACACAACCCCCTGTAGCGTCAGCTCCACTGCCTGCATGTCTGCTATCGAATACAATTCAAAGTGCTGGCTTTGGCCTACCCTAAATGGTTCCAGTCCAGCTTACCTGTCCTAATATATCTCCCTTTATGAACCAGTTTGAACATTAAGATAAGCTGGGGAGGTCCTGCTCTCAGTCCCACCATCATCATAAGTGCGATTGGTGGAGACAAAAGACAAGGCCTTCTCGGTGTAGACCCCTCGCTTGTGGAACTCCCTCCCCAGTGAGATTAGATTGGCCCCCTCCCTTCTAGTGTTCTGAAAACAACTCAAAAACTTGCTATGCAAGCAGCTGTTCGGTAAATGATAGTACTACTGAAGCAGCTAAATGACAACCATGGGATCGGTGTGATGGAGCCCCCAGTGACGCAGTGGGTTAAATCCCTGTGCCGGCAGGACTGAAGACAGGTCGTAGGTTCAAATGTGGGGAGAGGCGGATGAGCTCCCTCTATGAGCTCCAGCTCCTCATGCGGGGGCATGAGAGAAGCCTCCCACACGGATGATAAAAACATCATATAATCTGGGCGTCCCCTGGGCAACATCCTTGCAGACGGGCAATTCTCTCACACCAGAAGCGACTTGCAGTTTCTCAAGTCACTCCTGACACGCCCCAAAAAAAGTGCAATGTCTAATACAGTTGCTCTCAACCTTCCTAATGCCACAACCCCTTACTATAGTTTCACATATTGTGGGGACCCCCAACCATAACATTATTTTCCTTGCTACTTCATAACTGTCTTTTAGCTGTATTGTCATTTTGCTCCTGTTACAAATTGTAATGTAAACATCGGATATGCAAGAAGTATTTTCATTCACTGGACCACATTTGGCACAAATCCCCAATACATCCAAATTTGAATATTGGTGGGGTTGGGGGGGGTGTGTAGGATTGATTTTGTCATTTGGGAGTTGTAGTTGCTGGGATTTATAGTTCACTTCCAATCAAAGAGCATTCTGAACTCCACCAATGATGAAGTTGAATCAACACACAGAACTCCCATGACCAACAGAAGGGTTTGATGGGCATTGACCTTGAGTTTTGGAGTAGTAGTTCACCTATATCCAGAGAGCACTGTGGACTCAAACTATGATGGATCTGGACCAAACTTGGCATGAATACTCAATATTTCCAAATTTGAACACTAGTGGAGTTTGGGAGAAATAGACCTTGACATTTGGGAGATGTAGTTGCTTAGATGTATAGTTCACCTACAATCAAAGAGCATTCTGAACCCTACTAATGACAGAATTGGGCCAAACTTCCCACATGACCAACAGAAAATACTGTGTTTTCCGGTGGTCTTTGGTGACCCTCTGACACCCCCCCTTGCAACCCTCCCAGGGGTCCTGACCCCCAGGTTGAGAAACGCTGGTCTAATATGTTTTATGTCCATGTTTGATGTGCTTTTGCTTAGTTTTTAATGGTTTTAATTCATAGTTATATGTTATTGATGTAGATATGCTTAAATCGGTGACCGCTGACTGTTTGTTGTCTGTTTTTATACTGCTTTTATATTGTTCATATGGTTTTATACTGTTTATGCTGCTTATATTGCTGTTTTATTATATTGTTGTTAAATTGTATATTCATGTTTTGATGTGGGCGCCATGGGTGCCGATTTGTTAGCCGTCTTGAGTCCCTCTGCGGAGATTGAGATAGGATGGGATATAAAAGCCATATATATATATAGAGAGAGAGAGAGAGAGAGAGAGAGTTATGTATTGCTTTTATATAAGCGTTTGGCACTGAATTTTTGCCATTTATTATGTTGTACACCACCTTGAGGGAGCCCCCGGTGGCGCAGTGGGTTAAAGCACTGAGCTGCTGAGCTTGTTGATCGAAAGGTCGCAGCTTCGATTCCGGTGAACGGCGTGAGCTTCCGCTGTCAGCCCTAGCTTCTGCCAACCTAGCAGTTTGAAAACATGCAAATGTGAGTAGATCAATAGGTACCGCTCCGGCGGCAAGGTAAGGGCGCTCCACGCAGTCATGCCGGCCACATGACCTTGGAAGTGTCTACGGACAACGCTGGCTCTTCGGCTTAGAAATTGAGATGAGCACCACACCCCAGAGTCACACATGACTGGACTTAATGTCAGGGGACTACCTTTACCTTTACCTTTTACACCACCTTGAGTCCCCCCCAGGGGTGAGAAAAGTGGTATAAAAATGCAATAAAATAAATACCTAACTTATCAAAGATCATCCAGTAAGTTTCATGGTTTGGCGGTGACTGGATCCTAGATCTTCCAAGTCCAAGATCCTTAAACTCTGGTCCTTCATATGTTTTGGACTTAGCTTCCAGCAGCCTCAGCCACTTTGCCCAATGGTCAGAGATGCTGGAAGCTGAAACGCAAAACACCTGGAGGACCAGAGTTTGGGAATCATTGCTCTATGTGAACAGCACATTGGAGCTTGAATCCTTATGTTAGTTATACAACTATAGCAGATCTACTGAATCTGTGAGATTTACGTTAGTGTTGGCTCAGCATTCTGCAGTCGATTCAATCATTCTATTCTATCTGGACCTGCCAACAGGACCCAGTCCTGACTCTCCTTTGTCCGTGGTTGTTGACCTCCACTTGACAAGTGTTTGAAGCTGCTATCTCCCAAAGACTGCCAAAAGTCTATGATAAAGGGATTCCATTTAAAAGCTAAATATCAGGTACGTGTGCCAAGTTTGGTCCAGATCCATCAGTGTTTGGGTTCACAGTGCTCTTGGATGTAGGTGAACTACAACTCCCCCAAATCAAGGTGAATTTTCCTCAAATACCTCCAGTATTTTTGCTGGGGTCTCTATATGCCAAATTTGGTCCAATTCCATCTTTGGTAGAGTTCAGAGTGCTCATTGATTGCAGACGAATTATAAATAGATTTATGAGGGTTGAATGAAAAGTAATGCCTCCACCTTTGTAACTCCTCAACAGATGGCAGTACTGGTATGTGGCAGGTACTGGTTTGTTCAGTAGACTCTCCTCTACAGTTCCATTTTGGTGGGAAGCCTTAGCATTGAATGGCTGTGTTGTTAAAGTGCGAAGTACGGAATCTTGCGCAGACAGTCGGGCAATGCAACTTAAGCAACGTGCAGTCATTGGATTCTTGACAGCAGAAGGTGTCACCCCAAAGGAGATTCATCAGAAAATGCAAGCTGTTTATGGTGATTGTGTTGATGTGAGTACTGTGCATCATTGTGTGAGTAAGTTTAAAGATGTTGAGGTGGGAATATCTGACTTGCGTGACAAATAGTTGGACGTCCTATGACAGCAACCACCAAGTTTCACAAGCAAAAGGTTGACTGATTGATTCAGAATGATCGTCGTATTACTCAGAGAGAAATTTCAAGCATAATCAGCACTTCACAAGAACGTGTGGGTCACATTATTGCTTTGCTTGGCTATCGGAAGATCTGTGCACGATGAGTACCCAGGATGCTGACGCCTGAAATGAAAGTGCACAGACTTGAAACTTCAGAAGTTGGATCTCACCACTGTACGACATCCTCCATATAGTCTAGATTTAGCACCATCTGACTTCTATCTGTTCCTGATAATGAAAGAAAATCTGTGGGGACATCATTATGCTTCTGATGAAGACATTGTGAGACACTGGTTGCGGAAACAGAGTGTCAACTTCTTCCGCAACGGCTTCAGAAAACTTGTTCATTGTTGGCAGAAATGTATCCAATTGACTGATGATTATGTGGGAAAGTGAATAGTGGTATTTAAAGAGCACATTCTGCATTTGATTTATTAAAATATTCCCGTCCAAATCCAAATAACAAAGGTTTCCTGATGAAATATGTCCTCTAAATGCACTTTATTATTGATCTAGGAGTGTCTGCATGCCCATCTCTCTCTGAAAACGCTATCCTAGTCATATTTCACCTGTTCATGCTCAGCATTATTTTTATATTTTAATTTTTACATTTGGCCCAGCCATAGGTTTTTAAACGTTGTGGTGTTACTGTAATGTTTATTACTTATTTTCTGTTATGAGTTTTATTTTTATTGTTTTGTATTACTTATTGTTATTGTTTTTATTATTGATGTATTGTGGGTTTGGCCTCATGTAAGCCTCACCGAGTCCCTTGGGGAGATGGTAGCGGGGTATAAATAAAGTATTATTATTATTATTATTATTATTATTATTATAAAGGTGGAGGCATTACTTTTCATTCAACTCTAGCATTATATATAATCATTATTTTATTTCTAGGGACACCTAACTAGATGTATGTGCTTTTTGGTAAACTAGCTTTTAAGCAACCTAAGACAGGACTTGGGACAGTGGAATTCTTTCCAAGGCTACTACATAGAATAATTCAGATTTGTTTCTCTTTTGCTTGTTTTACAGGGAAAGCACCGATGCCCAGACCAAATTACAAGTCTGCCGAACCAAATGGCTGTAGCTCTTATTTCCTGGGTCTCAAGGTACCAGAAAGTGTATGTACTGCTAACAACCAGTTTCCTGATGAAATAATTAACTAACCCAAATGTTGGCGGGCGGGTGGGAGGGCGGGCTAGGCATGGGTTGCCAGCATGATTATGAATGCTTGGCTATTTTTGCTCCAAACAAGGAGGCAATCCTGGTCAGTTTGCCCAGACTGTCACTGCTCTCATGATATCAAGCACAAGCTGTTTGCCTTTGCATGCCAAAGGTGGGGGCTGCCGATGGCAAGTCGGACGATAATGTGTCATCCAATTGCTGCCTGTATAATTTACTACTTAATTGGCCGGTCAGTGGAGCTTGTAGCCCCCAACTGTTGTTGGCGGCTGCAGCAAATGGATAAACCCTCTGTGTGGGAATTATTTCCATGAATGGAGGGTGTAAAGCTCCAATCATCTTAATTATTACTGAAAGACAAGAACGACTTCTGGCAATATTTATACTGAAAGAGAATTCAAGATGCAACGGAGAAGTATTTCCAAGAGGAGACATGACATTTGGAGATGGTCCGGGTCATACCTCAGAAAGGTTACATTTTGGGATGCCAGCTTCTAGAATCTCACCTCCAGCAGAATAATTGAACCTTGACTGCAGGAGGATGATGGTATTTGTAGTACAAAAGTTGCAATATAAAAGGGAGTTTGTGGAAATAGTAATATGCATTCTGTTGTCAAAGGTTTTCATGGCCGGAATCACTGGGTTGCTGTGAGTTTTCCGGGCTGTATGGCTATGTTCCAGAAGCATTCTCTCCTGACGTTTCACCCACATCTATGGCAGGCATCCTCAGAGGTTGTGAGCTTTGTTGGAAGCTAGGCAAATGGGGTTTATATATCTGTGGAATAATGTCCAGGGTGAGAGAAAAAACTCATGTCTGAGGCAATTATGATCACCTTGATGAGCACTGAATAGCATTGAATACCCTTGCAGCTTCAAGGCTTGGCTACTTCCTGCCTGGGGGAATCCTTTGTTGAGAGATGATTAGTGTTGCGCAGCAAGCAGGGGCAGCTCAACCCATTACACAAAGTAAGCATTTGCAGTATAGTTGATTTTGCCCAGAGGTGCTCTTGAGGCGCTCTTGGGGGGAAAGAGACCTTGATATATGCGAGTTGGAGTTACTGGGATGTATAGTTCACCTACAATCAAAGAGCATTCTGAACTCCACCAACTCCCACGATGAACAGAAAATATATATCAGTGATTGGTTTTTTTTTTGGGGGGGGGGGGCAAAATACTGTTTGCTTACTGTTGAAAATTGCCTAGGGCCGCCTCTGGCAGCAAGCAGATCTTAGCCACGTCTCATGCACAAGACTCCCAGACAAGAGTAAAAAATGAAAAGAAAAATCTTTACTCTTAATAGCAGAAAAGAAATACAAACTTGTAATGTTGCCTACAAAAAACAAACAGTGCAAGAAACTTATATAGTCTTTGTAAGTTACACAAAATAAGGCATCTTCATCTTAAGTCCAGTGAAAAAACAAAACATAAACCTTGAGCAAACAGCTATTACACCATAGCCCCCTTTAGAGCAGCATAAAGGCTTCTCTCCAGTCTGCTCCTTAGAGCAGAGCCTTTGAACATAGATCTCCTCAGAGAACAAGCTCTCCAGAACTGTATTCTAAGAACTCATACAGTTATACCCTATCGGATGTGATCCAAGATTGCTGGTTGACCTGCATTACGAGCTGCACATAATAATTACCATCATAAGGTTTTTCTTCAACAGACACACACACACACACACACACACACACACGGTCCTGCTACAACTTACTGTAACAATTAGCTGGCTCTGACTATTTCTTGTCTGGAATTCCCCTGCTTTCTGAGTGTTGTTCTTTATTTATTGTCCTGATTTTAGAGTTTTTTTTAATACTGATAGCCAGATTTTGTTCATTTTCATAGTTTCCTCCTTTCTGTTGAAATTGTCCACATGCTTGTGGATTTAAATGGCTTTTCTGCATAGTCTGACATGATAGTTGCCAGAGTGGTCCAGCATTTCTGTGTTCTTGAATAATATTCTTGTCCAAGTTAGTTCATCAGGTGCTCTGCTATGCCTGACTTCTCAGGTTGAATTAGTCTACAGTGCCTTTCATGTTCCTTGATTCGTGTTTGGGCAATGCTGCGTTTGAGGGTCCCTATGTAGACTTGTCCACAGCTACCTTATATATGGTAGGCTCCTGCAGTGATGAGAAGATCCCTCTTGTCCTTTTCTGACCGTAGCATTTGTTGGATTTTCTTAATGGATCTATAGATACTTTCTATGTTGTGTTTCTTCATCAACTTCCTTGATGGTGGTTCCCCTGATGTATGGTAAGAACACTTTTCCTCTGCATGGATCTTTGTCTCTACTCTCGTTGCTTGTTCTTGCAGCTCTTCTGATGTCAGTGGTGGATTATCCATTGGCCTGTAGAGACCACTCTGGCAACCATCATGTCAGGCTATTCAATTCTAATCAAGGTGATCAGTTGCAACATTCACACTTACCCCCAACAGACAAGAGTTCTTTCTCCCACCCTGAACATTCCACAAATATATAAACCTCACTTGCCTAGTTTTCCAACAGACCTCACAACCTCTGAGGATGCCTGCCACAGATGTGGGCAAAATGTCAGGAGAGAATGCTTCTGGAACAGGACCATTCAGCCCAGAAAACTCCTTAAAAAGGAGTTGTCTATTCTCCTAGGGCTGCGTTTTCCAAAACAAAACTGATTGACAGACTCAATAAGCATGGGATTGAGTTCTCTATTATTAGCAAGCCCGAAGTTTGAAAAATCTTCTGAAGAGACAGCATGATCAGGAAACCTTTGTGTAGTACTCGTAGACCAAAAAATAACAAAAAAACTTTAAATTGTTGCTACGTTTAATAAAATATTTGCATTCTAAAAAAAAGTTAATTTGTGTTAATTCTACGTAATGTAACTATATGAAAATAATGTTGTAAGTAAACTTCTGGTTTGTAAAAGAGTTCTTTTATTCACCTCTACCTTCTACCTTTTATTTTTCAATGATTGGTTTGGGAGGGGGTGCCAAAATACTGTTTTGTTGTAGGTTTTTCCGGGCTATATGGCCATGTTCTGGAGGCAATTTTTCTCCTGACGTTTCGTCTGCATCTATGGCAAGCATCCTCAGAGATAATGACCTCACTACCTCTGACGATGCTTGCCATAGATGCAGGTGAAACATCAGGAGAAAAATTGCCTCCAGAACATGGCCATATAGCCCGGAAAAACCTACAACAACCCAGTGATTCCGGCCATGAAAGCCTTCGACAATACAAAATACTGTTTGCTTACACTTGAAAATTACCTAGGGCCGGCCCTGGCTAAATACTCAACTGAAATTTGAAGTTACTGCAATGTTCTTGTGGGTTTTTTCGGGCTATATGGCCATGTTCTAGAGGCATTTCTCCTGACGTTTCGCCTGCATCTATGGCAGGCATCCTCAGAGGGTGAGGTCTGGAGCTGGGAAAAAAGGGGGTTTATATATCTGTGGAAAGACCAGGGTGAGACAAAAGGCTACTGTAAGATGGGCTAGGTGTGAATCTTTTCAATTGACCACCTTGATTAGCATACAATGGGCTGACTGTGCCTGGAGCAAACTCTTAATGGAAGGTGATTAGATGTCCCTGCCTGTTTTTCTCTCTGTTGTTTTAATTTTAGAATTTTTTAAAACTGGTAGCCAAATTTTGTTCATTTTCATGGTTTCTTCCTTTCTGTTGAAATTGTCCACATGTTTGTGGATTTCAATGGCTTCTCTGTGTAGCCTGACATGGTGGTTGTGAGAGTGGTCCAGCATTTTTGTGTTCTCAAATAGAATGCTGTGTCCAGGATGGTTCATCAGGTGCTCTGCTATGGCTGATTTCTCTGGTTGGAGTAGTCTGCAGTGCCTTTCATGTTCCTTGATGCGTGTCTGGGCACTGCGTTTGGTGGTCCCTATGTAGACTTGTCCACAGCTGCATGGTACACGGTAGACTCCTGCAGAGGTGAGAGGATCCCTCTTGTCCTTTGCTGAACGTAGCATTTGTTGAATTTTCTTGGTGGGTTTGTAGATTGTTTGTATGTTGTGTTTCCTCATCAGCTTCCCTATGCGGTCAGTGGTTCCCTTGATGTATGGCAGGGACACTTTTCCTCTGGGTGGATCTTCATCTTTATTCTTGTGGCTTGTTCTTGGTCTTGCAGCTCTTCTGATGTCTGAGGTGGAGTATCCATTGGCCTGTAGAGCCCAGTTGAGGTGGTTCAGTTCATCTTGGAGGAGGTGGGGTTCACAGATTCTTTTTGCACGGTCTGCCAAGGCTTTGATGGTGCTTCTTTTTTGACTTGGGTGATGGTTGGAGTTTTTATGTAGATATCTATCTGTGTGTGTGGGTTTTCTGTAGACGGTGTGACCCAATTGTTGATCTGGTTTGCGGATGACTAGGACATCTAGAAAAGGCAGTCTTCCTTCCTTTTCTATTTCCATAGTGAACTGGATGTTAGGGTGGATGCTGTTAAGATGTTCCAGGAACCTGTTGAGTTCTTCTTCTCCATGGCTCCAAATGGTGAAAGTGTCATCCACATATCTGAACCATATAGTGGGCTTTTTGGTTGCTGTTTCAAGAGCTTTCACCATTGGCACCATTTGGAGCCATGGAGAAGAAGAACTCAACAGGTTCCTGGAACATCTTAACAGCATCCACCCTAACATCCAGTTCACTATGGAAATAGAAAAGGAAGGAAGACTGCCTTTTCTAGATGTCCTAGTCATCCGCAAACCAGATCAACAATTGGGTCACACCTTTTGTCTCACTCAGGAGAAATGCCTCTAGAACATGGCCATATAGCCAGAAAAAACCCACAAGAACTGAGTGATTCCGGCCATGAAAGCCTTCGACAATACATCGTTACTGCAATGCTTGGAATTTGGGGGTTGTAGGAAACTTTCATGTTGGGTGAGGGGAGGGAATTTGACATCCTGCTCCTTGCACTCTTGAGTAAAAAGATGATTAACTTAGCTAATGTTCAGTCTCATTGAGTCGGTGGACCATCAGATGATGCAAGCCACTTCTTATACTTCAATGCAATGCTGAACAATAAAAGGAAAAATAGATTCGTTCTGCATGAGAACCCATTGCTCCCTTTTGTTTCCTCTGTACAGCTGGATATGGGCATCCCAGCCATGACTAAATGCTGCAACCAGCTGGATATGTGTTATGACACCTGCGGTGCCAACAAATACCGCTGTGATGCCAAGTTCCGCTGGTGTTTGCAATCCATCTGCTCTGACCTTAAACGGAGCCTTGGCTTTGTCTCCAAGGTGGAAGGTACGTTTTCTGCTTACCCAGCCACTGATGGTGAGATCATGCTAATTCAGATTATGTCAAATTTAGAAAAAAAAATTGCTTGATTGTACAAAAGACAATGATGCCTGATGAAAAGGAAAGTAGAAGGAAAAGAACAAGACCACACTACAAGGGGATTGATTCAGGCAAGAAAGTCATGCCCCTGAGTTTGCAAGGTCTGAGCAGGGCTGTTGATGACAGGTTAATTTGGAGGTCTCTCATTCATAGGGTTACCATAAATCAAAGTCAACTTAAGCCTTGGTCGCCTTAGTGGATGATCTTCACCGGGAACTGGACAGGGGGAGTGTGTCCCTGTTGGTTCTGCTGGACCTCTCATCGACCTTCGATACCGTCAATCATGGTATCCTTCTGGGACGCCACACGGGAATGGGCCTTGGGGGTACTGCTTTGCAGTGGCTCCAGTCCTTCCTCGAGAGTCGCTCCCAGAAGGTGTTGCTAGGGGACTCCTGCTCGACCCCACAGCCATTGTACTGTGGAGTCCCGCAGGGTTCAGTACTGTCCCCTATGTTGTTTAAGATATACATGAAGCTGTTGGGAGAGATCATCCGGAGTTTCGGGGTTCGGTGTCATCTGTACGCAGATGATGTCCAACTCTGTTACTCCTTTCCACCTGCTACTAAGGAGGCTGTTCAAGTCCTGAACCGGTGCTTGGCCGCTGTAATGGACTGGATGAGGGCCAACAGATTGAAACTAAATCTAGACAAGACAGAGGTACTCCTGGTCAGTTGCAAGGCTGAACAGGGCATAGGGTTACAGCCTGTGCTCGACGGGGTTACACTCCCCCTGAAGGCGCAGGTTCGCAGTTTGGGAGTGATCCTGGACTCATCGCTGAGCCTGGAACCCCAGGTCTCGGCGGTGGGCAGAGGAGTTTTTGCACAATTAAAACTTGTGCGCCAACTGTGCCTGTACCTTGGGAAGTCTGACTTGGCCACGGTGGTCCACGCTCTGGTTACATCCCATATAGACTACTGGAATGCACTCTACGTGGGGTTGCCTCTGAAGACTGCCTGGAAGCTTCTACTAGTCCAACGAGCGGCAGCCAGATTACTAACAGGAGCAGGGTACAGGGAGCATACTGCTCCTCTGTTGCGCCAGCTCCACTGGCTGCCAATCAGCTTCCGAGCACAATTCAAAGTGCTGGTGTTGACCTATAAAGCCCTAAACGACTCCGGCCCAGTTTACCTGTCCGAACGGATTCTCCCCTATGAACCATCAAGGTTGTTAAGATCTTCTGGAGGGGCCCTGCTCTCGGTCCCACCACTTTCACAATCGCGTCTGGTGGGGACGAGGGACAGGGCCTTCTCGGTGGTGGCCCCTCGGCTCTGGAACTCTCTCCCCCTGGAGATTAGAACTGCACCTTCTCTCCTGACTTTTAGAAAATTGGTGAAGACCTGGCTCTGGAATTTAGCATTTGATGAGTAAGTCAATAACTTTTGACCACACGGATGGATGGTAATGAATAATGAATTTTGTTTTCTTTGACGACTTGGCCTTATGTAAGTACATGACTGCTTTTTAATGTATTTTATGTATTAGAATGTTATGGGGTGTAATGTTTTTAAACTACTGTTCATGAATCTTGTTGTAAACCGGCCTGAGTCCCTCTCCGGAGGTGAGAAGACCGGTATATAAAAATTCTAAATAAATAAATAAAAATGGCAATAGCATCAACAGAGTCCAAGCACAAGAATATATATATTTAATGACAAATACTTCTAGACGCATGATCAGGCAGGCTTCTGCTAACAAATGTAATAGTTTCCCATGGAGTTTGAAGAGCAGAGTTAGTTATGAGTTAGAAGTAGGCTGGCGTAAATAATTTGGCAGGCTGCAGCTGTCCTAGGCTGTGTTCTGGGTTTGCCAGTTGCCAACAGTGAACACCAGGTGCTCTAGGCAATATTTCAGAGGAAATAACTGGCAAACCACTTCTGAGTATTCCTTGCCTAAGGAAATTTATTTCATTTGTTTTATTTACTTTATTTATATCCCACTTTTCTTTGCATGGGTTCTCAAGGTGGCTAACAACAAATAATAACCTTATGGAATTCATGGAGACTCTATAAGTTGACAGGCAACTTGAAAGTGCACACGCTCACACATGAATCATAGAATCATAGAATCAAAGAGTTGGAAGAGACCTCATGGGCCATCCAGTCCAACCCCCTGCCAAGAAGCAGGAATATTGCATTCAAATCACCCCTGACAGATGGCCATCCAGCCTCTGCTTAAAAGCTTCCAAAGAAGGCGCCTCCACCACACTCCGGGGCAGAGAGTTCCACTGCTGAACGGCTCTCACAATCAGGAAGTTCTTCCTAATTTTCAGATGGAATCTCCTCTCTTGTAGTTTGAAGCCATTGTTCCGCGTCCTAGTCTCCAAGGAAGCAGAAAACAAGCTTGCTCCCTCCTCCCTGTGGCTTCCTCTCACATATTTATACATGGCTATCATATCTCCTCTCAGCCTTCTCTTCTTCAGGCTAAACATGCCCAGTTCTCTAAGCCGCTCCTCATAGGGCTTGTTCTCCAGACCCTTGATCATTTTAGTCGCCCTCCTCTGGACACATTCCAGCTTGTCAATATCTCTCTTGAATTGTGGTGCCCAGAATTGGACACAATATTCCAGATGTGGTCTAACCAAAGCAGAATAGAGGGGTAGCATTACTTCCTTAGATCTAGACACTATGCTCCTATTGATGCAGGCCAAAATCCCATTGGCTTTTTTTGCCGCCACATCACATTGTTGGCTCATGTTTAACTTGTTGTCCACGAGGACTCCAAGATCCTTTTCACACGTACTGCTCTCGAGCCAGGCGTCCCCCATTCTGTATCTTTGCATTTCATTTTTTCTGCCAAAGTGGAGTATCTTGCATTTGTCACTGTTGAACTTCATTTTGTTAGTTTTGGCCCATCTCTCTAATCTGTCAAGATAGTTTTGAATTCTGCTCCTGTCCTCTGGACTATTGGCTATCCCTCCCAATTTGGTGTCGTCTGCAAACTTGTATATGACAACCAGTATAAACAGATTTATACTGGTGAATGGCTATATTAACTGGGGATGTTGGAAATAGCGTCCTTCTTCAAGCCTCCACTAGTTATTTATTAAGTATATAATTCAGATTGTTTACTGTATTGTATATGTGTGTATTGGTTTGCAGTTTTCCTTAACTGTTGTGGGAGGGGCTGCAGACCATGTGATTAGATCTGGGTTTGTTTAGGACTTAGACTCCATTTTAGATCTCAGACTCCATTTGACTTTCAGACTAGACAAAGACTCTATTAAACTCTCAGAACAGAGAGTTGCTTTAGATCAGTACAGGTCCTCATGTTGTAGTGACCCCCAACCATAAAATTATTTTCGTTGCTACTTCATAACTGTAATTTTGCTACTGTTATGAATCGTCATGTAAATATCTGATATGCAGGATGTATTTTCATTCACTGGACCAAATTTGGCACAAATGCCCGATATGCTCAAATTTGAATACTGGTGAGGTTGGGGGAGGGTTTATTTTGTCATTTGGGAGTTGTAGTTGCTGGGATTTATAGTTAACCTACAATCAGAGAGCATTCTGAACTTCACCAATGATGGAATTGAACCAAACCTGGCGCACAGTACTCCCATTACCAACAGAAAATATTATGGAAGAGTTTGGTGGGCATTGACCTTGAGTTTTGGAGTTGTAGTTCTCCTACACCCAGAGAGCACTGTAGACTGAAGCAATGATCGATCTGGGCCAAACTTGGCACAAATACACAATATACCCAAATGTGAACACTGGTGAGCTTTGGAAAAATAGACATTCACATTTGGCAGTTGTAGTTGCTGGGATTTATAGTTCATCTACAATCAAAGAGCATTCTGAACCTCACCAATAATAGGAATGAGTCAAACTTCCCACACAGAATCTCCATGACCAACAGAACATACTGTGTTTTCTGATGGTCTTTGGTGACCCCTCTGACACCCCCTCGCGACACCCCTAGGGGTCCCGACCCCCAGGTTGAGAAACGATGCTTTAGATTATTGACTGTAGAGTCTAAGAAAGAAGAACAGCCTGCCTCAGAGGAGCATGCTTGCTCCATCCATGTTCAACATTTACACAAATGGCCAGCCATTGACAGAAGGGACAGAGAGTTTTATCTATGCTGATGATCGTGCCATTACTGCTCAAGCAGGGAGCTTTGAGATGGTTGAACAGAAGCTCTCCAAAGCTCTAGGTGCTCTTACTGCCTATTACAGGGAAAACCAGCTGATCCCTAATCCATCTAAAACAGAGACATGTGCTTTTCACCTTAAGAACAGACAAGCATCCCGAGTTCTGAGGATTACCTGGGAAGGAATCCCACTGGAGCACTGCAGCACACCCAAATACTTGGACCGTGCTCTGACCTACAAGAAGCACTTCCTGAATATCAAGCAAAAAGTGGGCGCTAGAAACAATATCATACGAAAGCTGACTGGCACAACCTGGGGATCACAACCAGACACAGTGAAGACATCTGCCCTTGCGCTATGCTACTCTGCTGCTGAGTACGCATGCCCAGTGTGGAACACATCTCACCACACTAAAACAGTAGATATGGCTCTTAATGAGACATGCCGCATTATCACAGGGTGTCTGTGCCCTACACCAGTGGAGAAATTACACTGTTTAGCCAGTATTGCACCACCTGACATTTGCTGGGAAGTAGCAGCCAATAGTGAAAGGACCAAGACAGTGACATCTCCAGCTCATCCCCTGTTTGGGTATCAGCCAGCACGTCAACGACTTAAATCAATAAATAGTTTTCTAAGATCTACAGAGACACTCGCTGGAACTCTTCAGCAAGCGAGAGTCCAAAAGTGGCAGGCTCAAACCCAGAACCTCAATCAATGGCTGATACCAAATGAGAGACTTCCTCCTGGACACACAGAAAACTGGGTGACTTGGAAGGTGCTGAACACACTGCGCTCTGGCACCACGAGATGCAGAGCCAACCTTAAGAAATGGGTCTACAAAGTGAAATCCACGACATGTGAGTGTGGAGAAGAACAAACCACAGACCACGTGCTGCAATGCAACCTGAGCCCTGTTACATGCACAATGGAGGACCTTCTTATAGTAACACCAGAGACACTCCAAGTGGCCAGCTACTGGTCAAAAGACATTTAATCAACTACCAAGCTTGCAAACTTTGTGTTTTGTTTGTTTGTTAAAAATTGCAATACAACTGTTTGGTTTGCTCCTGACACGATAAATAAATAAATGTGAGGGACTGAAAACAGTACCAAA
Source organism: Anolis sagrei (assembly GCF_037176765.1). Classification (NCBI taxonomy): domain Eukaryota; kingdom Metazoa; phylum Chordata; class Lepidosauria; order Squamata; family Anolidae; genus Anolis; species Anolis sagrei. The sequence goes on along the minus strand of NC_090023.1, from coordinate 177,658,419 downwards.
CTTTAAAAGAAGAGAGAGAAAATGCTGAACAAGAAAGAGGGGGCGGGTTGAGGGTTGCACTGAGTTGTTTTGGAACATATTGTTCAGGCACAGCCTATCCTTTCTCTCCAACATACCATTTACTTCTCTCTGGATCAGCCTACAGCAATTAGATGGCGAAGAGGGTCACTAATTCATTTTCCAAGAGTAACAATTAAGATGAATGAGGGAGTTCACACTTCAGAGCTGCTGAAGCAGACTCATGGCAAATTCCTGAATTAGGGCATCGCATCATCATAGACTTCTTGTCTCATTAGGATGATCAAATGTGTGTGGTTTTAGCACTTAAAGGCGTACACAACCTCTTAAAAGCCAAAGAAACAAGCTATGCTAGTAAATCTGAATATTTTATAAAGTGTGGGTGTCTCATCCAATTTCCTCCCTCATTCTTTAACATCCCCCATTAGTCCAGAATACATCAGTCACGTTGCTATCACTGTTTCGCTTAATGGATTAAAGGCTGGTGATTTTTACCATGTTTAGTACTGGGATATGTATAGGGGAACTTCCTAATGAGATCTTGTGTGAACCTAATGAGAATCCAGAAACAAAGACAGATCATTACGTTTGTCCATCTAATGCTAACCCAGTAATGTCAAACAGGGATGTGTTATTGCCCCAACTTTATTCTCCATCTTCATCACTATGATACTTCACCTTGTTGATGGGAAGCTTCCTACCGGAGTGGAAATCATCTATCGGACAGATGGCAACCTATTCAACCTCAGCAGACTGAAAGCCAAAACCAAGGTTACAACAACATCAGTTATAGAACTCCAGTATGCTGATGACAATGTCGTCTGTGCGCATTCAGAAAAAGATCTACAAGCCACTCTAAACATCTTTGCAGAAGCATACAAGAAGCTCGGCCTGTCATTGAACATTGAAAAAACCAAGGTGCTGTTCCAGCAGACACCAGCCAACCCCTCTCCAATGCCAGTTATACATCTTAATGGTGTAACATTAGAAAATGTTGATCATTTCTGCTACCTTGGCAGCCACCTCTCCACAAAAGTCAACATCGACACCGAAATACAACACCGCCTGAGCTCTGCGAGCGCAGCATTTTTCCGGATGAAGCAGAGAGTATCCGTAGGGATACCAAGGTGCTTGTTTATAGAGCTATTGTCCTCCCAACCCTGCTATATGCCTGTGAGATGTGGACTGTCTACAGACGTCACATGCAACTCCTGGAACGATTCCATCAGCACTGCCTCTGGAAAATCCTGCAAATCTCTTGGGAAGACAAGCGGACAAACGTCAGCATGCTGGAAGAAGCAAAGACCACCAGCATTGAAGTGATGGTCCTCCGCCATCAACTCCGCTGGACCGGCCACGTAGTCTGGATGCCCGACCACCGTCTCCCAAAGCAGTTGCTCTACTCCGAACTCAAGAACAGAAAACGGAATGTTGGAGGACAGGAAAAGAGATTTAAAGATGGGCTCAAAGCCAACCTTAAAAACTCTGGCATAGACAAGGAGAACTGGGAAGCCCTGGCCCTTGAGCGCTCCAGCTGGAGGTCAGCTGTGACCAGCAGTGCTGCAGAATTTGAAGAGGCACGAATGGAGGGCGAAAGGGAGAAGCGTGCCAAGAGGAAGGCATGTCAAGCCAACCCCGACTGAGACCACCTTCTACCTGGAAACCAATGACCTCACTGCGGAAGAAGATGCAGAACAAGAATAGGGCTCCACAGTCACGGACCCACAAAAATATTGGAAGACAATCCTCCTCGGAAAACGAGGGATCGCCTAAGTAAAGTAATGTCCATACTGAGTTGACAGTGGCATTAAGACAAGAAGACCCCTTTTGAGACCTATTTAGCCATGACCTGCATGAGCAAATAATAATAATAATAATAATAATAATAATAATAATCTATTGATCTACTCCCATTTGCATGTTTTTGAACTGCTAGGTTGGCAGAAGCTGGAGCTAACAGTGGGAGCTCATTCCACTCCTCAGATTCGAACCACTGACCTTTTGGTCAGCAAGTTTAGCAGCTCAGCGGTTTAACCCATTGCACCACTGGGAGCTTTTTAGCCATATATGGATACACAATAAGACTAAAGAAGTTATTAACCGAAAAGTTTTGATAGTGTTTGATATTACCATGAGAATTATATGCTTATATATTTAAAAATAACCCTTTATCTTAATTGTGATCATCTCACCCCCTTGCACTGACTTGCTTTTCAGTCATATTTTGTGTCTGTGTTCACGCTCTTTCCCTGGTGTTACTTTCTTCTTTTTTGTCTGACTTTTCAAGTATTTCTCTGGTAGAAAATGTTCTTCCTTCCTTTATATGAAGTGCCATACCAATTTATAGACCCATACATTTTATAGCTGTATTGCCAAAAGATCATTTTCGAGAACAGTTCTAATAGTTAATAAAAGTGATTACAGTTATAAATATGGTCTAAAGCATGAGGAAGCGAGGATGTGAAGCAAAAAAGGAGGAGTTATTCTTCACATAGCCTTGCAGGATCAAAGAGCAAGGGTAAAGGAGAATGGGAGAAAATACACATTTTGTATCCTACTTCGGCAGTTTAAGATATTTATTTACTTTCAGCCCATCATAACTTGGGACTCAACTGAGAGAAGTGCAGAAAATCCCTAATTAAAATATCTCTTTTTCAAATTAAAAGTGAAGGAGTGAAGAAGAACCAAAAAAGAAAGCAAGTTGTTTCCTTTTTTTTCTATTTTCCTAATCACAACTGACTCTGAAGCAGTCTCACAAGGAATATGCAGAGCTTTGTTATTTGTGGGGAGGTGAGCATGAGCCATGCTGGCTAGGGAATTCAGAAAGTGGTTGTCAAATAATGTAATTTCACAAAGAACTGGTGATACATAGAGATAGCAAATCAAAGCCAAATGGCTTAGGAGGGAGTACCATATTTCATCGCATAATAGTCTCACTTTTTATCCCTTTTTTGATGGAAGAAAGGAGGATGCGACTATTACGCGGTGAAGAAAGTGGTCAGTTTTATGTACCTAAAAAAAAGGCTAAGCTTCCCTCTTGAAGTTTCAGTGAAACTTATTCTGAAGCAAAAGTGCATCAAATGTCAACCTTTACAAATCTGAGTTCATTGTTGCTGATTTCCCAGAATTCCAGAAGATATTGGCACGGCAGTTAAACAGGAAGAGTAACATGAAATTGTATTGTCGAAGGGTTTCATGGCCAGAATCACTGGGTTGCTGCAAGTTTTTTGGGCTGTATGATCATGTTCCAGAAGCATTTTCTCCTGGTGTCTCACCTACATCTATGGCAGGCATTCTCAAAGGTTGTGAGGTCTGTTGCAAACTAGGAAAATTGGATTTATATATCTGTGGAATGTCCAGGGTGGGAGAAAGAGGTCTTGTCTGCTGGAGGTAGGTATGAATGTTTCAATTGGCCACATTCACATTCACAACTTCTGAGCATGCCTGTCATAGAGGCAGGCGAAACGTCAGGAGAAAATGCTTCTGGAACATGGCCATACAACCCAAAAAACTTACAATAACCCAGTAACATGCAATTGTTTAGTGTGAAGATGTTAGCCACCCAGGTCCCCTTTGGGGCGATGTTGGCAGGGTATTAAAAAGATTATTATAATTATTATAATAATTATAATAATTAGGTAAAGGTAAAGGTAGTCCCCTGACATTAAGTCCAGTCATGTCTGACTCTGAAGAGCCAGCGTTGTCCATAGACACCTCCAAGGTCATGTGGCCGGCATGACTGCATGGAGCGCCGTTACCTTCCCGCCGGAGCGGTACCTATTGATCTACTCACATTTGCATGTTTTCGAACTGCTAGGTTGGTAGAAGCTAGGGCTGACAGCGGAAGCTCACGCTGCTCCCCGATCAACAAGCTCAGCAGCTCAATGCTTTAACCCACTGCGCCACCGGGGGCTCCATTATAATAATAATTATAATAATTACTAATATTATGATCTAGGAGCCCCCGGTGGCGCAATGGGTTAAACCCCTGAGCCGGTAGGACTGAAGACCGACAGGTCACAGGTTCGAATCCGGGGAGAGGCGGATGAGCTCCCTCTATCAGCTCCAGCTCCTCATGCGGGGACATGAGAGAAGCCTCCCACAAGGATGATAAAACATCAAATCATCCAGCCATCCCCTGGGCAACGTCCTTGCAGACAGCCAATTCTCTCACACCAGAAGCGACTTGCAGTTTCTCAAGTCGCTCCTGACACGAGAAATTTTTTTTATTACGTTGCATTACATACTGTAAACACCACCCACCCCCTTTCAGCAAGGACACATCACTCACTTGTCCACTCACCCACCAATTATGACAAGGCCTCTCAATCCAAAGCATTTAGTGAAATAGTTATCATACGAAAGCTGACTGGCACAACCTGGGGATCACAACCAGACACAGTGAAGACATCTGCCCTTGCGCTATGCTACTCTGCTGCTGAGTATGCATGCCCAGTGTGGAACACATCTCACCACGCTAAAACAGTGGATGTGGCTCTTAATGAGACATGCCGCATTATCACGGGGTGTCTGCGCCCTACACCACTGGAGAAATTACACTGTCTAGCCGGTATTGCACCACCTGACATCCGCCGGGAAGTAGCAGCCAATAGTGAGACCAAGGCAGTGACATCTCCACCCCATCCCTTGTTTGGGTATCAGCCAGCACGTCAATGGCTTAAATCAATAAATAGTTTTCTAAGATCTAGAGAGACACTCGCTGGAACACCCCAGCAAGTGAGAGTCCAAAAGTGGCAGGCTCAAACCCAGAACCTCAATCAATGGCTGATACCAAATGAGAGACTCCCCTCTGGGCACACAGAAAACTGGGCGAGTTGGAAGGTGCTGAACAGACTGCGCTCTGGCACCACGAGATGCAGAGCCAATCTTAAGAAATGGGGCTACAAAGTGGAATCCACCATGTGCGAGTGTGACTACCTGCTGCAATGCAACCTGAGCCCTACTACATGCACAACGGAGGACCTTCTTGCGGCAACACCAGAGGCACCCCAAATGGCCAAAGACTGGTCAAAGGACATTTAATCTACCAAGCTTGCAAACTTTGTGTTTTGTCTGTTTGTTTGTTTGCTTTGTTAAAAATGTAATACAAATGGCTGGTTGCTCCTGACATGATAAATAAATAAATAAATAAATAAATAAATAAATAAATAAATAAATAAAATAAGTTAAATAGTGTTCAAAGTTAAATGTTAAATAATTTCATACCTGTGAGCCATTCAGTGAAAATACCAAACCCAGGTCTAATAGTGTCTTATAGAGAACCTCAAATTCTGGGCGAAATAGATGAGCACCACTACACAACCTCCCCTTTTTCTGCAGAGTAGTGTTTGTATGCTGTACATAAGACACCAACACAATGAAGATACTTCAAAGGGGGTAGTACTAGCAAGGACACACTACAGTATGATCAGCAGTATTTTCCAACTTTGCAATTGAATCTAATGGGCCATCAAATCGAATGCTGTCAAGTACCTCACCCTAGAATCACTGCAGAGTCGTTGTTCAGTCCGAGGTCAGCTAATTAATTCTCAATAACAACAAACTTTAAAGGAACAAGCAGAAAAGTAGCTAAAATACAGTCTTGATTCAATGCAATTACCAAACTTCCAATTGAAGAAACTGTCCAAAGTTCCAAACAGCATCCACAGGCCTCTTGAGCACAGGATCCAAGGCTTGGTTTCAAATATTGCAACCAGGCAGCAGACTGCAAAACTTTAAATGCTGCTTTCACAGCTGATCTCTATTGCTGGCCATCCTCTCAGCAATTTTTCTGCAGAGTAGCTGAACACAGAGTAGCTGCAGCTGAACACAGCTGAGATTTTTCTCTTATATGTTCCAGAAAGGAAGGCACAATTAACTCTTCCTCAGCCTGTTCCATTAAAGCAGGGGTCCTCAAACTAAGGCCTGAGGGCCGGATATGGCTCTCCAAGGTTATTTACCCGGCCCTTGCTTAGCGTCAACCTAAGTCAGAAACGATTTGAAAGCACACAACAACAACAATCCTATCTCATCAGCCAGAAGCAGACCCACACTTCCCATTGAAATACTATTAATTTTATATTTGTTAAAATTGTTCTTCATTTTAATTATTGTATTGTTTTTAAGGGTTTTTTGCACTACAAATAAGATATGTGCAGTGTGCATAGGAATTCATTCATGTTTTTTTTTTCAAATTATAATGCGGCCCTCCAACAGTTTGTGGGACGGCAACCTGGCCCTCTGTTTAAAAAGTTTGAGGACCCCTGCATTAAAGCCTCTTGTGTTTGGCCAGCAATCTCAATAGTTGTTGCTTCTGGGTGTTGCTGAGGTAGTTGATGTTATTGCCTGGGATGTAGTTAAGTGTTTCTCAAACTCTGCTCCTCCAGGGGTTTTGAACCAGAAACCCCAGCCACCTTACTAGCTGTTAGGAATTGAGAGAGCTGAAGTCCAAAACACCTGGAGGAGCAGAATTTAGTTCAACAACCAACTCTTTATCTTCACTATTGATGAAAAATGTGTGCCCTGTTGCACAGCAAGTGGATCTTAGCCACGTCCCATGCACAAGACACACAGACAAGAGTAGAAATGAACAGAAAACTCTTTACTCTTAATGTTGTTGTTCATTCGTTCAGTCGTCTCCGACTCTTCGTGACCTCATGGACCAGCCCACGCCAGAGCTCCCTGTTGGCCGTCACCACCCCCAGCTCCTTCAAGGTCAGTCCAGTCACTTCAAGGATGCCATCCATCCATCTTGCCCTTGGTCGGCCCCTCTTCCTTTTACCTTCAATTTTCCCCAGCATCATTGTCTTCTCTAGGCTTTGCTGATGTGGCCAAAGTACTTCAACTTTGTCTCTAGTATCCTTCCCTCCAGTGAGCAGTCGGGCTTTATTTCCTGGAGGATGGACTGGTTGGATCTTCTCGCAGTCCAAGGCACTCTTAATAGCAGAGATGAAACACAAAACTTGCAGTGTTGCATACAAAAACAAACAGTGCAAGAAACTTACATAGTCTTCATCTTAAGCCAAATGAGAAAGCAAAACAGCTACTCCACCATAGCCTCCTTTAGAACAGTATAACGGCTTCTCTCCAACCTGCTCCTCAGAGCAGAGCCTTTGAACATAGATCTCCTCAGAGAAAAAGCTCTCCAGAACTGTATTCTAAAAACCCATACAGTTATACCCTATCGGGTGTGGTCCAAAATTGCTGGTTGACCTACATTACCAGCTGCACATAATATTTCCCATCATAAGGTTTTTCTTCAACACACACACACACACACACACACAGTCCTGCTACAACTTACTGTAACATGCCCTAATTTTGTGATGTAATTTGGTCAAAAAGTGTGCATTACATTCAAGTAAATATGGTAGTTCATCATGTGCAGTTAAGAGAGCAGGCCAGGCTGATTTGGCATTGCCAGTCAGACAGCACATTTGTCTCATCTACAGATGAGTGGAACAAATGACTTAATCCACACTTGCTTCAGTTGCTTTAAGCCTGCGCCCCAGTTCTGGGAGCAAAGTAGGATGTATTAGTCCTTAAGAGGAGCCTGAGAACGTGGTTGTTCCAGTGTGCCTTCCCAGAATAAGGAAACCCTAAGCAACATGTCCTTAATCGCACTTTACTAATGATCTAGGATTGTCTGCTCGCTCCATCTCTCTCCAAATACCTATCCTAGTTATATGTCACCTTGTCATGCCCAGCATTTTTTAAAATTTTAAATATTACACTTGGCCCTGCCATAGGTTTTTAATGCGTCTTGATGTTATTGTTACCGTTTATTGCTTTTTAATGAGTTTATTTACTGTCTGTATTGCTGTTGTTGCTGTTTTTACTGATGTATTTGGGCTTGGCCTCTTGTAAGCTGCACCGAGTCCTTCGGGAGATGGTAGCGGGGTATAAATAAAGGATTATTATTATTATTATTATTAAAAATCACTAACAAATATTGAGACAATAGTGAAATTATGCACTTGCTTCTCTTTTGCTACAGCCTGTGAATCGATAGCCGACACGGTATTCAGAACCATCAGGACTCTGGGTTGCCGTCCATTCATGAACAGCCAACGAAGTGCCTGCATTTGCAATGAAGAAGAACGAGATGAATTGTGAGGTGAGCGCCAGGCTCCCTGACAGTGACAGCTCTGGATTTGCGTGGCCCTTGGTTAGAAGCTTTGTCTTCTATCCTCAAACCAGGTGCAATTTTGACAACAGCAAGGTTCAAGGTGTGGTTGATTGCTACCAGAAATGTATTAATTGCAGCTTCTGCAGTAAACTAGATCGGGACTGGAATGGAAAGTGGGAAGGCACCCTGTCTGTTCTATTTGATGGCTTCTACCACCTTCCTAGAGCAAACTTGTCGACTTAATACTGACTCTCCACAGTGACTGAGATGTGAATGAGCTTTGCACTCACAACAAAAGAGACAGGCCTTGTGTGGTGACAGGGTTGATAATAATCTCTACAAGTACAGCCAACCCTCTATTTTCCACAGATTCTGCATCCATGCATTCTACCATCCTTGGCTTGAAAGTAAATTCTATAAAGCAAACCTTAATTTTGACATTTTATATACCCCACAATGGAACTTGAGCATCCATAGATTTTGGTATCCATGGGGGATCGTGAACCAAACCCTAGCAGGTATCAAGGGCCCAGATTTCATGTCCCATAGACCTTCCAGTTTCACCAGGGAGATATCTCTGCTTTAGTGTCCACCCCACATTAATGGAAAAGCAATTTGGGATCACAGGGCTGCTCAACAGCACATAGAAAGGGAGGTTTGGGGAGATTTTCCTTTTCAGAAAAAAAGGAAGAAAGTAAACACTCTGTATTAGACTTGGCATGGTCATTGATTTTATTTCCACAAAAACATAAAACCACTAAAATACAGAAATCACATGATGTACCCCTAAAAACAGTAAGAAAGACAGAACCATGACTATTTGTGAGTCATGTTTAACATGCAGGCGTTGTAAAACTAATTTTTATTTAATAATAATAATAATAATAATAATAATAATAATAATAATAATATAGTTCGAATAGCATTAGAGATTGCCAATAACATTTTTGAAGGTCAGTTCTAGCTACTTAGAATTACTATTATTTTACAACTTCAGGTGGTCTAACTATATATATATTTAAAATGACTATTCATCCAAAATGTATCCCCTAGACATTGCAGATTACTGCTTTTGTACATTCGCTTTTTAACAAACTATCGGTTGGCCTGAACTGAAACATCACTATTTTGCCTATTTTGATGGTAATTTTTTTTCAAAAGACCCAAAACTCATTTTTAAAGCATAACCTGCTGCATCTCAACCTCGTTGCTGAACTCTAGATTTTCTAAAACTTTGAAATCCATATTGAACTGCAGTAACAATGCCTGCTTCATTGGAATATACTACAATCCGACCCCTATATCTGTGGGTATATGTTCCCATATTTACTGTGGATCGGTGAAACCACAGATAATAGTGAATAGTGTTGTTTGCACAGTGGCATTAAACGTGACAGAACATAAAAAATCTAAGTGATTAAAGGTACTAACACATATATTTCTCAACTATAAATTTAATTTACATTCCATTACATTTGATTTTTGGGACCATTTCTCAATGTGGGTAACTAAAACTGAGGACATTGATTCCATCAATACAGTAGTAGTAGTGTATTACATGATACTTGCCTTCCATCTTTGGTTCTTTCCCATGAGTCCATAATTCATGAGTCCATGAGTCCATAACTAAAGCACATTTCTCCCATTTCCTCCACATACCATGGATTCTTGCACAATCCATGGTATTGTACATGTCCTTTATATCAACACATACCAAACATATCAATGTATAAGGTGACCATGTGTATAACTCAAGGGCCGTGATTGAGGCCAAAAATATAGATATTAATATGATCTATGGATAGGATGAGGGTCTTTCTGCAGAGACAGAAAAGCACTAATGCCTTCTCAGGGGAGTCAGCTGCCTTGCTATTTCTCCACCCAGGTATGAATAAAAGCCAGAAATGGCATGATGGGAGAGAGAGTAGAAGGGGGCAGAATGGAGTAAGCTCTTACTTTTCCCACTCTATTTGGAGAAGGGGATGGCTATACTCATACTGACCTGTGGATATGTTGTCCCAGGTTTTTTTTTTTGGGGGGGGGAGGGGTTGACTAAAGACTTGCATGTGCCATTTTCTCACTATAACCATGGTCTTCTCACTACATCTCACTATAACCATCAGCACATGCTTCCAAACAACTTTTCTCTTTCAAGTGCAGATGTTATATACTTCGTGCACTGTGTACACATCTTGCATCAGTGCTGAGAAAGAGTCCAACAAGACTTTAGACTTGCACCTCTTCTCAAGGATCCTTCAAAATGCACAAGGACATCGTATATAGTATATATTTGGGACTGTGCTGGCAGATTCCCAAATTCACCTTCATACTACTGAATTAAAAAAAAAATCCCTTAGAGGGAAGAAGGACTAAATGTCACAGTTTCCTCTTCAGTACATCCAGTAACTCATGCTCTTTCTGTTGGCTTCAGTGGTTATGCAGCCATCTTTTACAGGCAAGGTGAAGTCAGCCATGGCGAGATCTGGATATATACATGTCAATGTGATGTTATAGAAAGTTTCAGCATTTCTCTGGATTGTCAGTTGCTGTGCCCTAGCTCACCTCACTCTTGGAAGATGTCTTTGGGAGGTCCAACCTTGCCATCTAATAAAATACAGAAAATTGAATAAAGGAAGCTTTTAGGATGCTCAATCTGTATGTTGCATGGTAGTCCTACAGATGTCCTTGAACTTTATTTCATTTCTCCCAGTCATCTTGGACAATGGTGAAGCATCTGGAAGACCACAATTTTTCTAGCTCGAGTAACTGCTATTAGTGTCTCTGCTTTAACTGATAAGGCTACATCCTATGGAATACTGGGATTTGAAGTTTTGAGAGACACTACAGCTCTCTGGAGAGCCAGTGCGGTGTAGTGGTTTATGCCAAATCTCCCCATGAACAAACCTTACAGAGAAAACCCTTAGTTGGGGAACTGCATCTCCCCTTCCCAGGGTGTTTATGCCCCACTTTGTGCTAGTCATGGATTGTTATAAAGGATGGTAAATTAATACTGAAATCTTTAGAGGAGATAAAACAACTGAATAAAAAAATCATGTGGCTGAGTTACTTCCAAATATATCAGGAATTCAAAGAAGACGAAAAACTCAGGTTTTGTCAAGATCAAGGGTTCTGGGGAGCAATCATGAAAAGAAAACTAATTAAGATTACACTGTTCAACGGAGAAAACGTTTCGGGCCTGAAAATAGTTGTTCTTTTATGATTTTGGGGTGCTGAAAACGAAAATGACATTTAAAAATGTATATTGGCTCTAGTTTTTATGATATAAGCAATCGTGATCATGTATGGTTGAAAAAATGCATGTTGCGACTTACACTATGGAAGATTCTAGAAAGTTGCGGGCCTGAAAATAGCTGTTCTTTTATGATTTTGGGGTGCTGAAAACAAAAATGACATTTAAAAATGTATATTGGCTCTAGTTCTTATGATATAAGCAATCTTGTGATTACGTATGGTTGAAAAAATGCATGTTGCGACTTACACTATGGAAGATTCTAGAATACTCTAGAAAGTTTGATGACGCAGTATTAGTGCCGTGTGCAAAAGCCAGAAAGCCCTATATAAGGCCAGACTTTTGAATGATGAGGGTCAGTCAGTTGAAGACTGAGACAGTATCGTTAAACATTGTTTTACATTGTTCTTTTTACTGTAGTTATGCCTCGCATGTGTGTAAATAAAGCACTATGGGGGGAAAAAATCAAGGTAAATGGACTCCGTCAATGCTGTCAGACTACTGCTGGAGCATTGTAAGAGACATTCCTTTCCTTGAATACAAAAGAAAAGTCAAGAGAAGCAAACAGGATATAAACTAAAGTCACGATTAAAGCGACATTTAAACTTTCAGACTTTTCAACTGCATTAGGCCTACTAATATAGTTTCTTGCTGCACAAACATAAACAATAGACTAATTAAATAAATATTTCTCATGTATAAACTATTGGCAATATAATTTGACTAAAATTTAGTAAATATTCACGGTTTATATACATGCAGTAAAGTTAGGCTCATTATCATAATATTAACGAATTACCTATTGTGGAGAAAATTGAAATAGCTGTTGCATAAAAACCAGAGCCAATTAACACATTTAATTATTATATTTGAATTCAGCATGTTAAATTTATTAAGAAATGGCACATTTTGTTTCCGTAACTGAGAAAAACTGAAAATTTGTAGAACAGTGTTATATATCAACAATTATTATTATGGGCCACCGAAGAAGAACAGATAAAAAATTGCCAGGTGAAATGGGCAAAAGATATAGATCAGAACATCTTAACAAACCAGTGGGAAGAAATCTGGAATATTAAAATAAAATATACAGTAGCTAGTGATCTGCGGGAAAACTGGTATAAGATGTTCTTCAGATGGCACTATACACCAGAAAAAATGGCCAAATTTAACAAAAACATTTCAAGCAGCTGCTGGAAATGCGGGAAGGAGATAGGAACTTTCTATCATCAATGGTGGTCATGCAAACAAATAAGAAAATATTGGAAAGAGATACATTGAGCAACTCAAAAAATCTTAAAAATCAGCTTTCCACAGAGACCAGAAACGTACTTATTGGGCATATCAAACACAATGCTGGACAAAAACCAAGAGAAAATGCTCTTCCTGATCAGTACAGCGGCAAGAATACTCCTTGCCAGAATATGGAAACAAAAAGAAATCCCAAGTCTGGAAGATTGGATCATAAGAGTTTTTGACATAATTCAAATGGACTGCCTTTCACAAAGACTAAATGGAACACACAAAAGGACAAATTGGTCAGGCTTTAAAGACTTTGTTAGAACTAGGGAAAATCCTTTACTGATAGATTTGTCCTGCATCTGAAACAAGAAATCAAAGGAAGCTATGTCGGCAGAAGCAACAAATTATTACTTATTTTATTTTATTTTCTGATAAACAAAAATTTAAAGACTTTGGGAAGTAGCACTATGAACTCACAAGGACTGTGTGTGTTCTACTTTTTTCTTTTAAATTATCCCTCTCTTTTTTCTCTCTCTACTCCTGTCTTCCTCTCTCCCCCTCCCCCTCTACCCCTTATACTCCTCTTACCTTTTGTCTCCCACATATTATGCTTTCTGGGTTTATGGTTTTTGGTTTTTCACTTTTTGATGTATATATTCACAAAACTCAATAAAAAAAATAAAGTTTGTTGTTGTTGACAGCCCTGCGATATGTTTACTTTAGAGTCAACACAAGTTGCACAAAAACCGAAAGGTGTACAACAAAAGCTCTCTGACAGACAATCCTAACTACATAAGAAAACTACAGATTCCAGAATTGTATAGGATGCAGCCATGACCATTAAAGCAGTATCAAAGTATGACTAGTCTTCAGCACAAGAGGCACCGTGAATATCCCTCATCTCAGAGTAGGATTGTTAATCTCAAAACTCTCTATTTATATGAAGATTTGATTATCTATGTATTCTGGATGTTCTTTAAATAAACGAGTTCGAACAGAAGTGGTTACCATTTTGCTTTTACTACTGAATCATTAAATACTGCTGAAACCATCCAATAGCATTGTTCCCCCTTCCCAGGGCGCTTGTCCTGATCAGTGACCATAATAAAGTTTTGTATTGTAATAGCATTTGAATGTAGACTGTATCCCTTTTGACCTCAACAAAGTCAGTAGGAGAAGCAAATCACAATAATTTCATAAGTTTGGCAATCTGTGAATGTTGCTCATCATTAAATGGAGACTAGTAAGAGTAAGTGTCTATGTGACAGTGTGTTCACACGACGGATCTACTCCTCCATGTCAATTCTAATGGGCCCCCCTGTCAGGATGTGATTTGCCAAGTGACCAGGTTTTTCTGTCTCAGACCATCTGCGCATCCGTCTGCGGCACCCCTGTGCACACCGAGACCTCTCGTCCGTCACACCACATACCAGGACATGGCAGTGCAAGAATACTTCCTGTATATAAAAACAAACCAACGTATAGATTAAGTATTACAGATATTTTAGTAACTCTGTTGTGCACTTCCTATTTGAATTTCTAGATGTAGATGCTGGGATTCACTAGTTAAAGTGAACAATTCATGCTGATGGGGGGGGGGGGGGGGGGGGAAGAGAGGAGGACCAGACTGCATTAGGCAGAATGAAGTGACAACTGCTTATTCTGCGTTCCCCGGGCCAGGAAAATACTGTGCCATGGCCACTGTCAAAACAAGATTAAACTCGAGACACTATAACTGTTATAAGTGTATTCTCAGCATTAATTTGCACACTTTTATGATCACTTGATGATGGTGCGATTAATAGGTGCCTTGACTATGTGGAAAAGACACTGCAGTTGCAGACATTGCCATACCCTCCAAAATTTCACAGTTGAAAATTGGGGCATGTGTGACAAAACAACATCAGGGTGTAGTCAGGATAGTGAAATCTGTCAACAAGGAAGAACAGACAAGGGGTTGGTTTGTGCCCAACTCCACTGGAAAGGGCAAGTCTGCCCTATTCTCTCCGTCCACAGAGTTCAATTTGCCACAATGGAAATAAGGCCAGAAGAAGGAAGGGAAGTGGGAGGAGGAGAAAGAAATCCGAATATTTTAAGAACAGCTGAAAAAAGGTAGGACAATAGAGGATTAATCAGGACAGTTCTTGTCATACTGGTATGCGCTACAAAGCTTTGCTACCATATGTACAAAATTTTCCCAATGAGTCAGTCCACACAATTATGGGTGACAGTATTGAGTATTGAAAAATAGTGTGGTGTGCATGCAGGTATAGTCAACTCTTAAATAGTATATACTACTGCCTAAAAAGGAGCCCCCGGTGGCACAGTGGGTTAAACTGCTGAGCTGCTAAACTTGTTGACTGAAAGGTTGCAGGTTCGAATTCAAGGAGCAGCATGAGCTGTCAGCCCCAGCTTCTGTCAACCTAGCAGTTCGAAAACATGCTAATGTGAGTAGATCAATAGGTACCTCTCCGGCAGGAAGGTATTGACATTCCATGAAGTCATACCGGCCACATGACCTTGGAGGTGTCTAAGGACAATGCCGGCTCTTTGGCTTAGAAATGCAGATGAGCACCACACCCCAGAGTCAGACACGACTGGGCTTAATATCAGGGGAAAACCTTTACCTTTACCTACTGTCTAAAAAAACAATGCTAGGATCAAGAATATGTGACAAACCACGAGTGTAGTGAGAGCAGGTATCATAGCTCGCTGTTGTTGTTGTGGTGGTGGTGGTGGTTGTTGTTGTTGTTGTTGTGTGTCCTCAGGCAGTTTTTGAGTTGGTAATCCCTAAGGTGAAGCACCATTGGATTTTCTGGGGCTGAAAGAGTGTGCTCAGTGGTTTGCACAGACGAGTGGGAAATGAATCCTGGTCTCTAGAGCTGCAATCCAGTGCTCAAGCCCTTAAAATGGCTCCTTGTTGTGATACCCAATCTCAGAAATTTCTTCTGGTGTCATCTTTTACAACTCTTTTTTAAAAATAAAAATATCCCCCAGGATTTTCAAAATTATATGTTACCATTTAAACTCATACTATTATTTTTCTGTGTTTTATTTCACGTTATGACTCATTGTTTTAGGGGTAGTTTAATCATTTCCTTGGATTCTTCTCTGAGATCATTGCTAAAGAGCAATCTATACAGATTTTAAATTAATAGATAAAAATTAAGAGGATCCAGAAGTGAAGAGAAATGGGCAGCTGGACAACAGGAAAATGAGAGGAAGAATAGTATAAACAATATTAGATCATCTGTGCAAACAGACATATATTCAGGCAACACAAACACAGAGTACTTGGAAAGATATGAGAGGACAAACAAGAAAATTGCTGGCTTCAGGGAGAGATTTTATAAGGTACTGTTTCTTTCACCCTGTTAACCCAAGAACACTCTTAGATTAGTTTTGGTCATTTGCTAACACCCTTCAAAAGCTGCTTTTGAGAAAAAAAAACTGAGCAGGCCAAGACAACACATCTCTGATTTGCACTTTCTTGGGCCCCCACCAAAGAGATGAAAGGCCCATACATGTGTGTGTCCTATCAACTTATGACGACTCCAGAGCCCCCGGTGGTGCAATGGGTTAAACCCTTGTGCTGGCAGGACTGCTGATCAAAAGGTCAGCGGTTTGAATCCGGGAAGCGGGGTGAGCTCCCATCTGTCAGCTCCAGCTACTCATGCAGGGACATGAGAGAAGCTTCCCACAGGATGGTAAAACATCCAGACATCCTCTGGGCAACGTCTTTGCAGACAGCCAATTCTCTCACACCAGAAGTGACTTGCAGTTTTTCAAGTTGCTCCTGACACACACAAAAATGACGACCCCATAGATTTCACAGGGTTTTCACAGGCAAGAAATACTCAGATGTGTTTTTTGTCAATTCATAGAATCAAAGAGTTGGAAGAGACCTCATGGGCCATCCAGTCCAACCCCATTCTGCCAAGAAGCAGGAATATTGCATTCAAATCACCCCTGACAGATGGTCATCCAGCCTCTGTTTAAAAGCTTCCAAAGAAGGAGCCTCCATCACACTCCGGGGCAGAAAGTTCCACTGCTGAACGGCTCTCACAGTCAGGAAGTTCTCCTCATGTTCAGATGGAATCTCCTCTCTTGTAGTTTGAAGCCAATTGTTCCGCGTCCTAGTCTCCAAGGAAGCAGAAAACAAGCTTGCTCCCTCCTCCCTATGACTTCCTCTCACATATTTATACATAGCTATCATGTCTCCTCTCAGCCTTCTCTTCTTTAGGCTAAACATGCCCAGCTCCTTAAGCCGCTCCTCATAGGGCTTGTTCTCCAGACCCTTGATCATTTTAGTCGTCCTCCTCTGGACACATTCCAGCTTGTCAATATCTTTCTTGAATTGTGGTGCCCAGAATTGGACACAATATTCCAGGTGTGGTCTAACCAAGGTGGAATAGAGGAGTAGCATTACTTCCCTAGATCTAGACACTATGCTCCTATTGATGCAGGCCAAAATCCCATTGGCTTTGTTTGCCGCCACATCACATTGTTGGCTCATGTTTAACTTGTCCACGAGGACTCCAAGATCTTTTTCACACGTACTGCTCTCGAGCCAGGCGTCCCCCATTCTATATCTTTGCATTTCGTTTTTTCTGCCAAAGTGGAGTATCTTGCATTTGTCCCTGTTGAACTTCATTTTGTTAGTTTTGGCCCATCTCTCTAATCTGTCAAGATTGTTTTGAATTCTGCTCCTGTCCTCTGAAGTATTGGCTATCCCTTCCAATTTGGGGTCATCTGCAAACTTGATGATCCTGCCTTCTAACCCTTCATCTAAGTCATTAATAAAGATGTTGAACAGGACCGGGCCCAGGACGGAACCCTGCTTGTGACACTCCGCTCATCGCTTCCAAGATGAAGAGGAAGCTTTAGTGAGCACCCTCTGGGTTCGTCCATTTAACCATTTGGGCTTGGCCTCGTGTAAGCTGTTCCGAGTACCCACCGGGGAGATGGTGGTGGGGTATAAATAAAGATTATTATTATTATTATTATTATTATTATTAGTCTGTTGTAGAATCCGTTACCTTCCAGTTTTGCTCACCTTGTTGTCTTTCCCCACAAATTTGAACACCGGGACTTGGAAGTGCTTGGCAAGATGATCCTTCGATGTGAATTGCTTCACAGACTCATCAGACACGCAGCTGAAGAAAGAGATGGATATGTGTTAATGCCTTTTCCAGATGTGATGGAAAAACACAACCACATGCCAGCAAGAAAAAGGCAGGCCGATTGGCTCTTTGGTCAGTATGCATTGCCATGAGAAGTGGGGTCAGTAGCCTGGCCAGAAATTGAAATAGCTCAAAGCAGCAAAGTCTCTCATTCTCTGCATACACAAACACACACACAGTCCTCGTGATGGAGATCAAATGTCAGTCAAGTATATCCTCAGTTCGCCTTTTTGGATAGAGATATACAAACAGTATCAACCTTACTAAATCCATCTCAGCATTGTTTCCATATCAGAACTATCAACGATTTAAATGTCAAAAGCATAGTTGGGAATGCATAATGCAAAGTCTTCCCCTCCTTTCTCTTCCCTGATTTCCAGCACACATACAAAATTACTATAAGTGCGAAAAGCCTTCGATTTTCATAACTGAAATGAGTGGGACTCATTTAAAGAAAATAGAGTGAAAATTGCAAAAACAAAACAAAATATATATGAACTTTTAGACATAATGCTACATGCAGCCGTGGATAGCTGTTCCTTGTATTTTTCAGCAACCCATCTTTCCAAAGAGAAAAAAACAACATCTGGCTTTGTGGTGAAATGCAACACAGCCTAGCACATTTCTCTCCAACAATCTAATCTCAGGAATGTGGACTTTGAATGTTATAAAATGTGGTAAAGTGGAAAAGGCAAGGGAAAAGTCACATGGACTCTTGTGCTTGTCTCTTGGATATGATTATCCTTCATGCTTGGACTTTTGGAATAAACAGCTTATGAACTGTTTATCCAAGACAGGAGTGGGAAGAAAGGGGTTCCCCATCCCGGCTGATAAATGCAGATCTTCAGCCGTTCATTTTTTCCCAAATAAAATACAGCCATGTAGAAATAAATTATGTTTCCATTGTCGATTCACCTAGGCAGGGAAAATATATTGCTGTGATTGATGTTTTTTCTGTTATCCAAAGTTTATGTCACAATAAATTTGCTAATGTTGGAGGTGCCACAAGACTTTTACAGCTAGTCTTCAAGAAGGGCTGACCTTTGAATGGGAAAAACAAGCAATTATTCAAGCATCTGGTAAGAACTGGACTGTTCTGGCTTTATTTATGTTACCTGTTATTCTTATCACCCTACAGATTGTTGGAAATACTGTAGTCCAAAAGGTAACTCACTGAATTACTCATTCAGGTAAAGGTAAAGGTTTTCCCCTGACATTAAGTCCAGTCGTGTCATCTCCATTTCTAATTCGAAGAGCCGACATTGTCCATAGACACCTCCAAGGTCATGTGGCCAGCATGAGTGCATGGAGCGCCATTACTGCATGGAACTCAGGCTTGCCAGGGACATTAAAAACAATAAAAAGGGCTTCTTTTCGTATGTCAGTAGAAAAAGGAAGAACAAGGAGGCAATAGGGCCTCTTCGAGGAGAAGATGGGGCAATGCTGACAGGGAAAAGGCAGAACTACTTAATGCCTTCTTTGCTTCGGTCTTCTCACAAAAAGAGTCATCTTCAACCTCAGCAAGATGGAGTGGGTGAGGGATTAGAGGACATCCAACCCCAAATTGGGAAACAAATCGTCCAGGAATACCTGGCCGCTCTAAATGAGTTCAAGTCCTCAGAGCCAGATCAACTACACCCAAGAGTATTGAAGGAACTAGCGGAAGTCATTTCGGAACCATTAGCAATCATCTTTGAGAGTTCTTGGAGAACGGGAGAAGTTCCAGCAGATTGGAGGAGGGCCAATGTGGTCCCAATCTTCAAGAAGGGAAAAAAGGATGACCAAAACAACTACCGTCCGGTCAGCCTCACGTTGATACCAGGCAAGATTCTGGAAAAAATTATTAAGGAAGTGGTCTGCAAACACTTAGAAACAAATGCGATCATCACTAATAGTCAACATGGATTTATCAAAAACAAGTCATGCCAGACTAATCTGATCTCTTTTTTCGATCGAGTTACAAGCTGGGTAGATGCGGGGAATGCCGTGGATGCAGTAGAAAATTCACCAATTCCTGATAGACAATCTACTTTCTTATCTACTTAGTTGAAAGTTTGATTTCTCTTAACAGGCACACTGGTCCAGCTAATGGGGAGAGGCAAAAGAACAGCCTGACTGCCATAAAATGTCCTACAAGGTCATTTTTATGGCTCCGTAGCTTCCTCTCCCATCTTTACAGAATTGATCAGATACTAACCTGCTTTGTTCTAAGAGACGTCAGGTGCATTCACAGCTCAGTGTTTTACTTAGACCTTACTCACAAGTAATTTTGTGCAGGGAGTGCAGGATTGTAGGCTACCTTTTTTACATTAAATTAGTCACTTGAAGGTTTGGAAAAAAAAATTTCAAACCTATTTGACACTGGCAATCCAGTGCACATCAAAGTTTCTCCCACTATATTTAGCCACATTTTACAGGGCCTAGATGCCCTCTGCAGGATAAAGAAGGCAAAAAAGTGGTTGACTCGTGTCCCGTCATGCCATCAATGTGAGAAATTGATGTGAGAAAATTGTGTTAATGTGAGACCTCATAACCTCTGAGGATGCCTACCACAGATGTGGGTGAAACATCAGGAGAGAATGCTTCTGGAACATGGCCACACAGCCCAGAAAACTCACAGCAATCCAGTGATTCTGGCCATTAAAGCCTTTAACAACACATTGCTTGTTCCGTTTTCCAGGAGCATCATTTGCATTATCTTTAATTGCATGGGATAGTGTTCCTTTGCATTTACCCAGAGTTGCTACAATCTTAGCTGCACTCTAAAATTAACATTATTAGAGGCTGGAAAGCCAGTCTGCAGGCCTCCTTTGCAGCTATTGGTTCAGAAAAGTATCTCTTTGGGTCTAGGGACCGCCTTTTCTCCTGGGTTGAGATCTCCATTTTGGAATTTTCCCTGCCTCTTTCAGTTGAGAAAGAAAGCTTCAGATGTGCTGTTGGTCAACAGGTAACTTTGAAAAAACCATTACAAGAATGATTGAGAACTAGGTAGGAAGATTGAGATAGGATTGAGAAATAGATAGATAAATTTAGTATTGAGTAATATTGAGCTATATAGAAGCATATTGAGATTTAGATAGAGAAGCTATTGAGTACTATAGAGATAGATAGGTAGAACAGGTATTGAGTTATATATTGAGCATAACTTCATCTCCAAAGCTAACCTTGAGCTATAGATAGGGAAAAAACCTGCTTTTTTCTAACCAGAGCAGCTCAGGGTTAGGGTGAAAGATTCCAGAATCTTATTTGCCTTTTGGGGAAAAAGTTGCCTCAGTAACTCAAGGAAAGGAAAGAAAGATCATCTCTATTGCTTCATCAATTGACCGTTTTGTTTGTAACTCTGCCAAGCTGTGCCAAGTCTGCAAGGACTTTGAGAAATAAATATTCTGTTTCGATGTTTAAAGACTGAAGTAGCCTCAACTGCTGAAAATCTCAAGCTTCCAAAGAAAGACCCCATGGTCCACCCAGACAAAGAAAGAAGCGCATCTTCGTTCTATTTTTATAGGGTCTGGGTGTGATGGTGCATTGCTAATACGTTGTTCTTTTATGAGCATGAGTATGACCAGACTCCAGAAGGATCTAAGATGGCCCTCCATAGGTATGGATTCTGTATCCACAAATTCAGCCATCCACTGCTGGAAAATATCCCCCCCCCCCCCCCAGTTTGTGGTACTCTCAGGGACTATTGGAACTATTTATTTATTTATGTATTTACAGCTTTTATATCCCGCCCTTCTCACCCTGCAGGGGACTCACATATATGGCAAACATTCAATGCCAATTTTGACATACAACATATACAGACAGACAGAAGCTATTTAACTTTTTTCTGGCCGCCAGGGGAGCTATCGCTTTCATCGTCCATCTGCGACACTGATGAAGTACTTCCGCATTCCCCGCATGCTTTTGCTGAAGTCTTTATGGCCTCATAAATCAGTTAATTTAGCCTCCCCACACTTTAAGGTGGTACCTTATTTTCCTACTTGACAGATGCAACTGTCTTTCGGGTTGCAAAGGTCGACAACGGGCTACACAATTGGTTGGAAACCCACTCCAACTCGGGCTAGCTTCGAACTCATGACCTTTTGGTCAGAGTGATCTGAATGCAGCTGACACTCAGCCAGCTGCACCACAATCCCAGTGCTTTCATATATTTGCATGAACAGCATAGGTTGCTAGTTGTTAACCATTTTTTTTGTTTGAGAAACAGCTACCTGATTGTGTTCTCCTTCATTTGCCCTTACTCTAATTTGTGGGATCTGAGGTTTTCCCAGAAAGCTGACCTCAGAAAGCAGAAGACTGCACCCATGGTTAGATCCATTTTGCTGCCGGAAGCAGCCTTGGCGTTGGAAACAACTATGACATGAATGATCTCCAGATAAGAGAAAACATCATATGAGATACATGCCCTGAAGTTAATGGGGATGAGGTCTGAAAGCAGCTCATTGCAGCTAAACAAAACTCCAGCATATTCTGTGTGCTGTTTCTGGCCTTAGGCAAGCTACCCACAGATTAAACCACCCACTAAAGATTACACTTGTACTAATTGGTTGAATACAGTCGAATGGAGGGTCACCAGCTGCTCCACGCAGAAGGGCACATGGCCTTAACTACAGACACCAAATTGATTATCAACCATTATATTTACAAGGAGAATGCCCCCTGCAAATGCTGTTATAAGTCATCCCTTTGCTTGCCCAATGGTTCCCTCTGGTTCCTTTTTCATGAAGTGAGTCGTTTTGCTTGGGTAGTCATGACAGCTGGTGATTTTTCTGTCTGGCAATCTATTTTTTCTCTGCCTGCCAAGAGCCATTTGGCCTCTGGGAAGAGCTGGCACTTTCTGTACCCCCCAGCACTGTGCTTGAACTTATCCTGGGCAGAAAAAGTGCTTTATTGATGACTTAGATGAAGGGTTAGAAGACATGATCATCATGTTTGCAGATGACACCAAAGTGGGAGGGATAGCCAATACTCCAGAAGACAGGAGCAGAATTCAAAATGATCTTAACAGATTAGAGAGATGGGCCAAAACTAACAAAATGAAGTTCAACCGTGACAAATGCAAGATGCTCCACTTAGGCAGAAAAAATGAAATGCAAAGATACAGAATGGGGAACGCATGGTTCAAGAGCAGTATGTGTGAAAAAGATCTTGGAGTCCTCGTGGACAACAAGTTAAACATGAGCCAACAATGTGATGTGGTTGCAAAAAAAGCCAATGGGATTTTGGCTTGCATCTACAGGAGTCTAGTGTCTAGATCCAGGGAAGTCATGCTACCCCTCTATTCTGCCTTGGTTAGACCACACATGGAATATTGTGTCCAATTCTGGGCACCATAATTAAAGAGAGATATTGACAAGCTGGATTGACCTTGAAGGAGCTGGGGATGGTGACTGTTGACAGGGAGCTCTGGCGTGGGCTGGTCCATGAGGTCACGAAGTCGGATACGACTGAATGAATGAACAACAACAACAACAACATTGACAAGCTGGAAAGTGTCCAGAGGAGGGCAACTAAAATGATCAAGGGTCTGTAGAACAAGCTCTATGAGGAGTGGCTTAAAGAGCTGTGCATGTTTAGCCTGAAGAGGAGAAGGCTGAGATGAGACATGATAGCCATGTATAAATATGTGAGAGGAAGTCACAGGGAGAAGGGAGTAAGCTTGTTTTCCGTTGCCCTGGAGAGTAGGACACAGAGCAATGGCTTCAAACTACAAGAAAGGAGATTCCATCTGAACATTAGGAAGAACTTCCTGACTGTGAGAGCTGTTCAGCAGTGGAGCTCTCTGCCTTGGAGTGTGGTGGAGGCTCCGTCTTTGGAGGCTTTTAAACAGAGGCTGGATGGCCATCTGGTGGGAGTGCTTTGAATGTAATTTTCCTGCTTCTCAGCAGGGGGTTGGACTGGCTGGTCCATGAGGTTTCTTCCAACTCTATGATTCTATGATTCTATTTTTCTATGAATGTCAGGTTAATGAAAAGAAATGCAGCAAAACTTGCCCGTCTTGAATTAAGTAGTACTTCAGGACCTCATCAGCTTCGGATGTTGGCGTCGCAAAACAGCTCTCCACCAAGGTCTGAAGTCCACTCACATGCACTGAAGGTTCAATCCCAAAATACAAAGAATCTCGGAGTTTAAGAGTGGGGAGAGCATCCCCGTAGGATTCTTCAAACCCATTGTCTTTGAATATCTCCAGGGTGAATGGGAAGATGCCCTGGTTGCGGCCCATGATCTCCAGTGGCGAGCTCTTGATGTTGGGGATGTAGCCCTCTGAGATGGTGTAGTGGCGAGGGAATTCACAAGTGATAGGGATCAACAGCTTCCCAGTGCGGACAATGATGTCCCCATTGCTGCCTGGGGTCTGTTTCGGCAAGCCAGTCACCATATTTGTGGCAACAATTTTGTCATTGGCTATCTGTAACCAAAGAGAAGAGAAACTCTTGTGAAATTAAATGAGCAGAGAAATCAAAAACAGAAAAAATAACTTGGCTCTAAGCAGGCTTTTGTGAGAATCTATAACAATGCAGGGAAAAAAGGTATAATGTGTTGCTTGGATCAGAGTCCAGTTTCTTAGAAATTTTGCTGGTGAAAAAAAATCATATTCCATATATTTGCAAAGATTTGGTTGTAAATGAATGTATCTGATGTATCTTAAGATCTGTAGTGGCTGGCAGGTAGTTCTTTAGAAAAGGGCTCTTATATTTCAGATTTCAGCTGTCAATCTATAGTTATGGAAAGAGAGTAAACTAGTTTTTCTTGAATATCACAGGCATACCTTGCTAATACAGCAGGTTATCGAATATACAGAAGCTAGTTATAAGGGAGAAGTATGGATTTGCTCCACTTCTTCCTCAAGCCATTGAAGGCGGCCAGTTTTGAGGTCACAGAAGTGAGTTGTAAGGGAGAAGCATGGATTTGCTCCGCTTCTTCCTCAAGCCATTAAAGCCAGCCAGTTTTAAAGTCACAGAAGCAAGTTATAAGGGGGAAGCTCAATCATTCAATCATTTCCGACTCACTTCATGAGTCATTAAAAAAATGGCGAAAAAGCTTCAAAATTGCAAAGGACTTCCGGGTTTTCTTAATAACTTCAAAATCGCTTCAAAAAGGAAATCTTTCCGACTTTATTCTGAATAATGAAAGTTCCAACTGGACCTAACCATGCCTACTAGACACAAACCATTTCAGACAGTGAGGAAAGATATTGCTGTGGCTACGTACGCTGATAGTGGTACCACAAGATTTCAGGGAGAAAATAATGTTGACATGTGTGCCATTGGATACACCTTTGCAGGAACCATTGAGAAGCGACAGGTCCATGCCTCCCACCAGATCCTTTGGGATGTTGACCTCTATGGTGGCGGATTTGCAAAGGACTGGAACTGTAAGAAAGAATAAATCTCATTAAGAATATTGCATGGCTTTGAGAGGAAACTTAGAGAAAGTAGCTGAGCCCTCCTTTCATGCCTGTATCACCGACAGCAAATGCTTCCCGAAACATGTTCAGCTTGCCCTATGGAAACCTTGCTTTGATCTGCCTACTTGTAGAAGGTGATTATCATTTTCAGCTCTAAATTCAGCTGCTTTTATTCCCAAAAGAGTTGTCTGTCTTCTGTGCAATGACATTTCCACCCCTCGGGGTGTCAGCTCAGCGGTGCTGAGCTTGTATTTATGGGATCCTAGCATGGCATTGGTACTTTTATGATGACTCAGTAATACAGTAGTTGTAGCTCTTACTATTGCTTTAAAATTCTAATCCTTAATATACCAAGGGCCTCCAGACTAGAAAGCTCCTGTTGGAGTCTGGTTCCTTACAACAACAACAACAACAACAACAACAACAACAGAACTTTATTTATACACCGCTCTATCTCCCCGAGGGGACTCAGAGTGGTTTCCAAGTAACATAATCAATACATACAAAGAAAACAGCATGAACATAAAATTAACAAGATAATAGAAGCATAAAAATCACAATAGCACATATATATTTAAAATAATCCTGCCTGTTCAAGGCAATTTAAAAGGCTGGGCCGAGGCTAGTGCAATTTTAGAGGGCCCGGGAAATTTGGTAGAGTCTATGGCTGTTCATTTCCGGGCCTAATAGAAGAAAGCAAGCTGGGTAACTGGTAGAAAAAATATGGCCATATTCAACAGTATTTGGGGCTGAGCTCAAAGGCTTGTTTAAACCATCAGGTCTTCAGGCTCTTAAGAAAGGAGGGGAGTAATGGGGCCTCTCTTATTTCTCTAGGAAGGGCTTTCCAGAGGCGGGGAGCCACCACCGAGAAGGCCCCCTCTCTCGTCCCCATCAACCGTGCTTGTGATGGTGGTGGGAGCGAAAGGAGAGCCTCCCCGGAAGATCTTAAAGTTTGCGCCAGTTCATAGAAGGAGATGCGATCGCGAAGATAGGCGGGCCCAAACTGTTTAGGTCATAACTTGCACCTTAAATTTGGCTCGGCAGCTTATTGGCAGCCAGTGAACCTGTTTTAAAAGGGGCGTTGTATGCTCCCTATAGTTTGCTCCACTAAGGAGCCTGGCTCCGCCCATTGTACCAGTTGGAGTTTCAAGGGCAGCCCCGCGTAGAGCTTATGGTGATTGTGTTGATGTGAGTATGGTGTGTCGTTGGGCAAGTAAGTTTAAAGATGTTGAGGTGGGGACATCTGACTTGCATGACAAAAAAGAGTTGGACATCCTATGACAGCAACCACCGAGTTTCACAAGCAAAATGTTGACAGATTGATTCAGGATGATCGTTGTATTACTCAGAAAGAAATTTCAAGCATAATTGGCATTTCACAACAACGTGTGGGTCACATTATTGCTTTGCTTGGCTATCAGAAGATCTGTGCACGATGGGTTGTGGAAACAGTGTCTCGACTTCTTCCATGACGGCTTCAGAAAACTTATTCATCATTGGCAGAAATATATCAAATTGTCTGGTGATTAGGTTGAAAAGTGAATAGTGGTAGTTAGAGAGCACATTTTAAGGCAGGGGTCCACGAACTTTTTAAACAGAGGGCCAGGTCACCGTCCCTCAAACTGTTGGAGGGCCGGATTATAAAAAATATATAAATGAATTCCTATGCACACTCCAATATCTTATTTGTAGTGCAAAAAAACCCCACTTAAAAACAATACAATAATTAAAATGAATAACAATTTTAACAAATATAAACTTATTAATATTTCAATGGGAAGTGTGGGCCTGCTTTTGGCTGATGAGATAGGATTGTTGTTGTTGTTTGCTTTCAAGTAGTTTCAGACTTAGGTTGACCCTGAGCGAGGGTCGGGTAAATGACCATGGAGGGCCGTATCTGGCCCCCGGGCCTTAGTTTGAGGACCCCTGTTCTAAGGATTATTTCTGCGTTTGATTTATTAAAATATTCCCATCCAAATCCAAGTAACGAAGGTGGAGGCATTACTTTTCATTCAACCCTCGTATATGTGTTTTGTGCATTGGCATATCTTTGTCCCTTACAGTTAAAGACATACCTAGGTACATCAGTTTAACAGCTCAAAAACCTAGTTGCCTTGCATGAATGCTGGGTGAATGCCATTTTCTCAAAAAGGCTATTTATTATTATTATTATTATTATTATTATTATTATTATTATTATTATTTACCTTACTTATATACCGCTGTTCTCAGCCCAAAGGCGACTCACAGCGGTTCACAACAGATACGAACAGCAAAAATTCAGTGCTACAGTATAGAAACAGTTAACAACCTAACACATTACACAATTAATAAACAGTTACTACAATACCCATTCACTGTCGCCTCGTCATCAAAAACATGTTCCAGATTCGTCATCCAATGTTCCATTCCAGTGTTCATTAACCAATCATTGCACTAATTATTGGAACGCCTGCTCAAACAGCCAAGTCTTCACTTTTTTGCGGAATACCATTAGAGATGGTGCTAGTCTAATGTCTGTAGGAAGGGCGTTCCACAGCCGAGGAGCCACCACTGAGAAGGCCCTATCTCTCGTCCCCGCCAGCCGAGCTTGAGAAGCAGGCAGGATATGGCATCGTTTTCAAAAGGTTGTGACTTCTAACAAGGTCATAACTTTCCCAAGTTCATAAAATCTCCAAAAGGTTATGGAAATTTCCATTTTTCAAAACTACCTTATGAATTCATGACAACAACTGTGAATTTTAGCCATGATTTACTACCCACAAAGAACTAGTGAGAGCATAAGTCTAAAACAGTTGTTGAAAATGCTAGTGTAAAAATCCTTTGAGGCTTTTAAGATTCAAACAGACAAACAAATCCTTTGGGGTTTTAAGAACCAAACAGACAAAGAAGGGAAAACTTGGATTATAAATATTCTGAGAAACAGAATCAAAATCAAAAAGAGATAAAACAAGTATTGAGACTCGATGCCTCTGAGAAAAGAAAACAACTGTGACTCCAATAGTTATAGGAGCCATTCCAAATGACAAAACATATGAATGTGACACATTATCCAGCTGAATCACCGAACACACAAAACTTGCTTAGTGTGGTGGTCGTACAATAGAGGGCATGTCCTCCTCCAGACATCCCCACACAAGCGGGATTTGAATGTAGCCTGAGATATTGAAGGTATATAGAGAGGGACTGATGCTACCTCTGGACACACATCACAGTGGCATCTAATCAGTGTGTGTGACCCAGCAACCTTCCTCAAACCAGGAAGCATAATTGTGCCATTTGTTAAGGCCATGAAGTGTTTCCCCCCAGGTATTTGCGATAACAGTTTTCACATTTTGTTAGCACCAATTCACCTGTCACAGCAGAGTGTTGTCATCAAACTGCTAGAGCCACAACTGTGACATCCGCCTGCTGGAAGAAGAGCCTTACAATTAAGCCCTGTGCACAAGGTGAAGAACGGCACACATCTTACGAGGTGGCTCTGTTACAATGCTATACAATGAGACGGCACCATCCGGTTTCACATTTGTAAAGCAACACAGTGTAACAAGCAGTAAATGTTCAACAGAAAAACAAGTACAAGAAAAATGGAGTAAGTAGCTTTAAGACATTTTGTCAATATATGCCAGCTTCAGTCACAAAAATGACTGATGTGCATTGCTGAGATGCATATGTTTGGGTTTGTTTTAACAGGATTGTGAAGACATAACAAACTTGTGTGATAAAGCCCTAATTTCAGAGTATTTTCACCTTGTTTAGGTAATACAACACATGACTTAACAATGAATGTGCAGGTGTGCAGAGAACTATAATTTGCCTACCTAATTACTTTGTATTAATAAACTATATGTATGTGTGTAATTGGCTTTTGGCTTTTATTGCAGGGTTCTTGATAGTGTGCATATTTTGTATATTTGTAGGAACTGGTTGCATTCAGTCTAGTGCACACTGTAGGCATGTGTGATCGATTAAAAATGTTTCCAAATCATTACAAAATTATGAGGCACTGGTGTTTAATCTGTAAAGTGTTTCTAAAGCAGCGTTTCTCAAACTGGGGGGTTGGGACCCCTGGTGGGGTCACAAGGGGGGTGTCAGAGGGGTCACCAAAGACCATCAGAAAACACAGTATTTTCTTTTGATCATGAGGATTTGTGTGGGAAGTTTGGCCCAATTCCACTGTTGGTGGACTTCAGAATGCTCTTTGATTGGAGGTGAACTATAAATCCCAGCAAGTACCAGTCCCAAATGTCACAGTCTATTTTCCCCAATCTCCACCAATATTCACATTTGGGCATATTGAGCATTCTTGCCAAGTTTGGTCCAGATGCATTATTACTTGGGTTCACAGTGCTCTCTGGATGTAGGTGAACTACAACTCCAAAACTCAAGGTCAAAACCCACCAAACCCTTCCAGTGTTTCCTGTTAGTCATGGGAGTTCTGTGTGCCAAGACTGGTTCAATTACGTCGCTGGTGGAGTTTGGAAAGCTCTTTGATTATAGGTGAACTATAAATCCCAGCAACTAAACTCCCAAATGACAAAATGAACCCCCGCCCCAACCCCAATAGCATTCAAATTTGGGCGTATCAGGTATTCGTGCAAAATGTGAAAATACATCCTGCATATCAGATATTTACATTACGATTCATAACAGTAGCAAAATTACATTTATGAAGTAGGAATGAAAATAATTTTATGGTTGGGGATCACCACAACATGAGAAACTGTATTAAGGGGTTGCGGCATTAGAAAGGTTGAGAAACACTGTTCTAAAGTATAGTTGATGAAAATTTTGTTACTATAATGAGAGTAACAAAATTTCGTTACTTTTTGTTATAGTAATTGCGCATAATTACGATAACTGAGGAAACTTCAGAAGTTCCTTTCTCCCTCATTTTACAGCTATTGGGATGAAACAAAAAAGTATTGGGTAAGTTTTGATTCTTAAGTTTTGGCGCGGGCCACACCCACATGTTGGATATGTTGCACCGGGATTGTGGCACAGCTGGCTGAGTGTCAGCTGCATTAAGATCACTCTGACCAGAAGGTCATGAGTTCGAAGCCAGTCCGGGTCGGAGTGAGCTTCTGGCCAATTTTGTGTAGCTTGTTGTCGACCTTTGCAACCCGAAAGACAGTTGCATCTGTCAAGTAGGAAAATTAGGTACTACCTATGTGTGGGGTGGCTAATTAAATAATTTATGAGGCCATAGAAAGACTCCAGCAAAAAGCACTCCAGCAAAGCATGTGGGGAATGCGGAAGTACTTCATCAGTGTTGCAGATGTACAATGAAAGCAACAGCTTCCCTGGCGGCCAGAAAAAGTTAAATAGCCTCTCTGTATGTCTATATACATTGTATGTCTAATTGGCATTGAATGTTTGCCATATATGTGTACATTGTAATCCACCCTGAGTCCCCTGCAGGGTGAGAAGGGCAGAATATAAATGCTGTAAATAAATAATAATAATTAAATATTGCCTCGTAAGTATTAATTTAACAAATTTGATATGACTTATGAGGACTAATGAAAAATGCACACCTCTAGTGCACAGATAGACACATTTAAGCTTGGGATGAGCACCATAGTACCCTATGTAGGTTTTGAAAAAGAGAAGAGCATTATAGTAGTCATCTATTCAGATTTAGAAAGCAAAAACAAGACAACACCTTGAACATTGTGAGCCTGTGTTGTTGTTTTTTTAAAAATGTCCTTGGTAAAAGTCCTATGCACATTTAGTGTACCCAAACATATGACAGCATAGTTAATTTGAACCTCACTGTTGCACATCCAATTGTACTGCAGGCATCAATACAACAGTTGTGTACACGAATCAAAGTGGGAGAAGGTTGTGTTTGTGCTTGTGAAGCAATTGGCTGTACTAAATAGCATCATTATGCAACCTATGAGAAGGTACAGGGAAAATCAACTACAGCATCCCTGAAAAAGTCTGTCTGCCTAGAATCCTGAACAAGAGTACATCACACTGCAAGAGTCTGCTACAGTTCCAGTACTGCTATCTGTTGAGGAGTTACAAACTTCCGGTTCCGGCCATGGCGGGCAGCAGCAACAACGCGGAGCTGCGCCCCTAAAGAAAGGCAATCCAGGGGAATCCCTGGAGTACTCACCCCCTACGACCATCAGAATAGGGGGACGTGAAGGCCAGTACACCATTGGGCCAGGAAGATCGGAGGTCCGGAGGACCGGAGCACAAGGGAGTGCAGACCAGGAGGCGGAGACGGAGGCGGGCGGGCGAGCGCTGTGAACGCCGCCGCCGCCATTGCAACACCCAAGACGCGGAGCCGTGGAAACCTTCAACCTGGCTGGGGAACTTGGCCACTGAGGAGCGGCGAATATCGTTGCTCTGCCGTGGCTGGGCGACCCTGCAGGGCTGCCCCCGGGCTGAGCTGCCGCTCTCGCCGCTTTTGCCGTCCGCCACCTTGCTGCTGGAGCCGCTGGAACCGCCATCTTGGCGCCCACTATTGGGCTGCTTGCTGCTTGCTGCCGCTACAGAGGCCGCCAGACTGTGGGTGGATTTCTCGGCTGTTTGTCGGCCCACCGCCGCTGCCGCCGCCACTGCTGCTGCCGCCGCGGCCATTTGGCTTTGTACCACCGCTGCGGCCACTATTCGAAGATCTCCGGGCTGTCTGTCAGCCCATCGTCCACCGCCATTGTCACCGCCGCTGTTGCCGCCGCCGCTGTTGGCTTCGTAGGGCTGGTGAGTCGTTGAGCTGCCTGCCGTTTGCGGCCGCTGCTGCTGCCGCCGCCGAAGCCGCCGAAGCGCTGAATCGCGGCTGAACTGCCGAGCCGGGGCGGGCGTTGCCTGGCGTCCGGCTTGACTGGCCCGCTGCTGCGGCCTTGTTTGGCCGGGGCGCCGCTGCGGCCTTGTTTGGCCTGGTCGCCGCTGCGGCCTGGGCGTGGCCCGTTGCGGCTGCCGCTGCTGCTGGGCCTCGTGGGCCGTTGTCGGGCTTCTTTGGGCGCTCGCCTTTCCGGTCACCATTGCCCTCCCGCAGCCGGACCATCGCGGAGCTGCTGGGCTGAGCCGCCTGCTGCAGCCCCTTGGACGCCTCGCCTCTCCATCGCGATTGTCGTCCTACTGTCATCACTGCAGCGACCGGGGTGACCTCGCCAGTGCGGCCGCCTTCCATCGCGGCTATCGCCAACTGACTTGCCACCTTGCCACAAGATTGTGGCCTAATATTGTGTAGACCTTTGTGCTCAGATTGTGTAGCCTTAACATTGTGTAGACCTGTGTAAACACCTGGCGCTGGCCTAATATTGTGTGGCCCTTGTGTTAATATTGTGTAGATCTAATATTGTGTAGACCTCGAGTTGGCCCATGTAGGTTTTTGGGCCGGCCTCCTCTGCATTAGTACCAACTAACTGGTCGGAAGGAGAGACCGAGTGCTCTACTGAGCAAGTGTGAATAACCACCTATGCTGCCCCACCCCCGAGATATCAACTCCGGAAGCCTATCCGCTGATTTACCAACCGTCTAAGTCCTATTGGGGTCATAGCAATTTTAGTTAATTACCACCATTATCGCATACGGGTAGTCGTATAATTATCAACTAGCACTATCCGGTAGTCCTGTTGTCATTGCTATCATTGTAATAAGAACGATTTAGAACACCCAGGCGCCTGCTATTTGCTGCTAGATTGCATCAGCACTTTCACCCCTTCCCTATCCCTCTGTGCCGCACTTTTACCGTTAAGTAGAGCACTTTAGATCTAGCACTCATCAATGTGTGTCGAATGTTGAATGTGTGTTGCTGCTAAGAGATTTACGATCATTCTTGATTATTGACGGACCTTTCCCGATATTCTTGCACTTTAAGAACTTAAGAACTTCAAGAATTGGCACTTTAAGACCTGCACTTTAAGAACTGGCTATATCGATACCACCATCCGAATCGCCGCTACCCATGTGGCCCCCTGCCCCCTTTTGGATACTGTTTACACTGCTCTGGTGTGGTGGAGGGGGCGGAAGAAGAGGTGGCCCGGAGCCTGGGATTGAGAGTGTGGTGGGGAGGGGGGAGGAGGGGGAGGGGGGATGCTGGCAAGAACTAATAAGGTTAACAAGCATAGGAGAAAATACTCTTATGGCTCATAACTGCGGCATGGAGGGGGGGAGATGTTCCACTAGCCGAGGGGCCCCCATAGAGGTCGTGGTGGGAAGGAGGAGATGCGGGAGAAGGAGACCACGAATTCGGCCTAATTCGGACCGCTTTCCCAAATTAACTATTCCCAATAGGTCTCCTAAGGGAATTTGGTGTAACCAGGTGAGCGGGCCCTCTGGCTTGAAGGTGGTGTTGTTGAACGCCAGGTCTGTCAACGGAAAAACAACTTGGATTCAGGACTTAATCCTGGAGGAGCGGGCAGATCTGGCGTGCATCACGGAGACCTGGCTGGATGAAGCGGGGGGCGTAAATCTCTCCCAGCTTTGTCCTCCAGGTTTCTCCGTGCAACACCAACCTAGAGCCGGAGGACGGGGAGGCGGGGTCGCAGTGGTCTACAGGGATTCCATCCATCTAACCAGGAGCCCCATCCCGCAGACCACAAATTTCGAATGCGTCCACCTGAGGGTGGGTGACCGGGACAGAATAGGGATTCTGCTAGTGTACCGTCCACCTCGCTGCACTACAGTCTCCCTACCTGAGCTAGCGGGGGTGGTCTCGAGCCTGGCTGTGGAGTCCCAACGGCTCCTTGTGCTGGGGGACTTCAACATCCATGCCGAGGCAACCCTCACAGGTGCGGCTCAGGACTTCATGTCTGCCATGGCAACCATGGGGCTGTCCCAACAAATAACTGGCCCCACCCACTGTGCTGGACACACATTGGACTTGGTTTTCTGTCAGGGATGGGAGCAGGGTGGCGGTGTGGAGGAGTTGTCCATCTCTCCGTTGCCATGGACCGACCACTTCCTGATTAGATTTAGGCTCACTGCGCCCCCTACCCTCCGCAAGGGTGGAGGACCCATTAAGATGGTCCGCCCCAGGAGGCTTATGGATCCGGACGGATTCCTGATGGCTCTTGGGGAGTTTCCCGCCACCGCGGTAGGTGATAATGTCGAGGCCTTGGTCGCTCTCTGGAATGGGGAGATGACCAGGGCTATTGACAAGATCGCTCCGGAACGTCCCCTCTCAAGTAACCGAGCTAAACCAGCTCCTTGGTTCACTGAGGAGCTGGCAGCGATGAAGCGAAGGAAGAGGGTTCTAGAGAGCGTGTGGCGATCGGACCCAAACGAGTCAAACCGAACACGGTTTGTGTCCTTTTTGAGGGCATATGCCGCGGCAATAAAAGCCGCAAAGAAAACTTTCTTTGCGGCCACTATTGCGTATGCAAAAAACCGTCCGGCGGAGTTGTTCCGGGTTGTCAGAGGTCTTTTAACTCCTCCCACGGGTGGGAGCCCTGACAACTCGGCAGCGCGCTGTGAAGCATTTGCTCGGTTCTTTGCAGACAAAGTCGCTTTGATCCGCTCTGAGCTGGACGCCACATTAGATGCAGTCTCCGTGGATGTGACACAAGCACCTGCTTGTCAGTTTTTGTTGGATTCTTTTCAGTTTGTGAAACCCGAGGATGTGGACAAGATACTTGGAGGAATGAGGCCCACCACGTCCATCCTAGACCCCTGCCCATCCTGGCTTCTTAAGGAGGCCAGAGGGGGATTGGCCCAGTGGGTAACGGTGGTGGTTAATGCCTCCCTTCGGGAGGGCAAGATTCCAGCGAGCCTAAAACAGGCTATTATAAAGCCGCTGTTGAAGAAACCATCACTTGACCCCACTAAATTGGACAACTTTCGGCCTGTTTCCAATCTCCCCTTTTTGGGCAAAGTCATGGAAAGCGTGGTGGCCTCACAACTCCAGGTATTCTTGGGAGACACGGATTATCTGGATCCGGCACAGTCTGGTTTCAGACCGGGACATGGTACCGAGACGGTCTTGGTCGCCTTAGTGGATGATCTGCGCCGGGAGCTAGACAGGGGGAGTGTGTCCCTGTTGGT
Organism: Anolis sagrei; assembly: GCF_037176765.1. Lineage (NCBI taxonomy): Eukaryota > Metazoa > Chordata > Lepidosauria > Squamata > Anolidae > Anolis > Anolis sagrei. Next base: position 177,623,188 of record NC_090023.1, on the reverse strand, counting down.
GCTCCTGGACCTCTCAGCGGCCTTCGATACCGTCGACCACGGTATTCTTCTGGGGCGCCTTGCAGGGATGGGCCTTGGGGGCACTGCTCTGCAGTGGCGCCGGTCATTCCTGGAGGGTCGCACTCAGAAGGTGTTATTGGGGGACTCCTGTTCAACGCCGCAGCCGTTGACCTGTGGCGTTCCTCAGGGTTCCATCTTGTCCCCCTTGTTGTTTAACATCTACATGAAGCCGCTGGGTGAGATCATCCGGAGTTTCGGGGTGCGGTGTCACCTGTACGCAGATGACGTCCAACTCTGTCACTCCTTCCCACCTGCTACTAAGGAGGCCGTCGAAGTCCTGAACCGGTGCCTGGCCGCTGTAATGGTCTGGATGAGGGCGAACAAACTGAAATTAAATCCAGACAAGACAGAGGTACTCCTGGTCAGTCGCAAGGCCGAACAGGGTATAGGGTTACAGCCTGTGCTGGACGGGGTCGCACTCCCCTTGAAGGCGCAGGTTCGCAGCTTGGGTGTGACCCTGGACTCATCGCTGAGCCTGGAGCCCCAGGTTTCAGCGGTGACCAGGGGAGCGTTTGCACAGCTCAGGCTCGTGCGCCAGCTGCGCCCGTATCTTGGGAAGTCTGACTTGGCCACGGTGGTACACGCTTTGGTCACATCCCGCCTCGACTACTGCAACGCTCTCTACGTGGGGCTGCCCTTGAAGACGGCCCGGAAGCTTCAGCTAGTCCAGCGCGCGGCAGCCATGTTGTTAACGGGAGCTGGACGCAGAGAGCATACAACGCCTCTGCTGTCCCAACTCCACTGGCTGCCGATCTGCTACCGGGCCCAATTTAAGGTGCTGGTATTATCCTACAAAGCCCTAAACGGTTCCGGCCCAAAATACCTTGCAAACCGCATCTCGGCCTACGAGCCCACGAGGGCCTTGAGATCATCCGGGGAGGCCCTTCTCTCGGTCCCGCCCGCCTCACAGGCACGTCTGGCGGGGACGAGGGAGCGGGCCTTCTCGGTGGTGGCCCCCCGGCTGTGGAACACTCTCCCTGCTGAAGTTAGACAGGCGCCCTCCTTGATGGCCTTCCGTAGGGGCCTAAAAACATGGCTCTTCGAGCAGGCCTTCAATTGAGTATAGTTAATTGACACTGGAATGAATTAGGACTACGAATTTTGGCTATGACCCCAGGACTTGACGAAGCGGATTTTTAGTATAAGTATATGTTGTGTTGTATTTGTCTGGTTTGTATGTCTAGACTCGCTGTACACTGTCTTTTTGTTATTGTTCACCGCCCCGAGTCGCCTCCGGGCTGAGAGGGGCGGTCAATAAATGCAATAAATAAATAAATAAATAAATAAAATAAATAAATACAAAGGTGGAGGCATTACCTTTTCATTCATCCCTTGCATATGGCCTTCAAGGTTTTCAGTGCCAGAGAAACCTCATTACATTTATACAGTCTTACAATTACAACATGCCATTTGAAGGCAATGTAAGACGGATGTGGCTCTAGGTGAAAATGAGTTTGACACTCCTGCCATAGAGGCATCAACAGAAACTTTACACGTGTACCCACTAGGCTTGGTTGATTAAAAAAAAATGGTTCAAAACTCATTTTGGATGTAGGGGGCACTGATGGCTCAATTCGGAAAAGAATTTTGAATTTTTACAAAAGAAATTTCGGAACTTTCTGAAATTTCCGAATTGCAAGGCAGGCAGGCAAGCAACAGCCCTGCTCCCAGCCCTTCTCTGCTTATCTTGCACTTCCAACCACTCTTCTTCCAACCTCCCTTCACAACCTCCCTACCCTTTCTCTTCCCCCTTCCCTTCCTGGGCTCACAATGGGTTTCTGAGCCATATGCTGTATTTAACATAGCATGATGGCTGCCATGCTGAAACCCCACCTATCACATCCCCAAAACTTCTCCCCTCATTAGCTGGGAGGCAAGCATTTATTTATTTATTTCGCGCATTTCTACCCCGTCCTTCTCAACCCCCGAGGGGGGACTCAGGGCAGCTTACAAAAGGCACAATTCGATGCCAACACAAACAATAAAATAAAAACATATATTAACAGCAATTATAAAACAATTAAAACAGTCAATTATACATCACAATAAATAAAACCAATCTAATGCTCAACGTTCGCCAGCTCAGAATCCGTAAATTCATTCCACATTGTCAAATCCTATCAATTCTAGTTGTCATTGTCCTTTGTCTATCTGCCAGATTACCCGAAGGCCTGGTCCCATATCCATGTTTTTAGTTTCCTTCTAAAATAGAGGAGGGATGTTGAAGTGAATTCCACAGGCGAGGGGCCACCACTGAGAAGGCCCTGCTCCTTGTCCCCACCAATCTCACTTGTGATAGAGGTGGGGCCGAGAGTAGGGCCTCCCCAGAAGATCTTAAACTCCGAGGCGGGACGTAGAAGGAGATGCATTTGGACAGATACGCTGGGCCGGAACCGTATAGGGTTTTGTAGGTCAAAACCAGCACTTTGAATTGTGCTCGGAACTGGATCAGCAGCCAATGGAGCTGACATGACAGAGGGGTGGTATGCTCCCTGTATAACGCTCCGGTGAGTAATCTGGCTGCCGCACGCTGGACTAATCGAAGTTTCCGAACAGTCTTCAAAGGCAACGCCATGTAGAGTGCGTTGCAGTAATCTATTCGGGATGTAACAAGAGCATGGACCACTGTGGCCAGATCTGACTTCCCAAGGTACGGGCACAACTGGCGCACAAGTTTTAATTGTGCAAAAGCTCTCCCGGCCACCGCTGAGACATGGGGTTCCAGACTCAGCGATGAGTCCAGGATCACTCCCAAGCTGCGAACCTGCATCTTCAGGGGGAGTGTAACCCCATCCAACACAGGCTGTAACCCTATGCCCTGTTCGGCCTTACAACTGACCAGTAGGACCTCTGTCTTGTCTGGATTCAATTTCAATTTGTTAGCTCTCATCCAGTCCGACATAGCAGCCAAGCACCGGTTCAAGGTTTGGACAGCCTCCTTGGTGACAGGTGAGAAGGAGTGACAGATTTGCACATCCCAGCATGCAAGCTGCTTCGGAAGAGCAAAGGAACTTCCGATTTTCTTAAAAACTTTGAAATCGCTTCAAAAGGTTTTCCCCCGACTTTATTCCAAATTACAAAGATTCCGACAGTACCTAACCATGCCTAGTACCCACATTCCAAATTTGCACCGGGTTTCTAGGTTGCCATTACTATTTACATAGAAACATTTCAGTGGGGTAGAGAAATAAGACAGTGTTTCCAGACATATTTCAGGAATTCTCTGAAAAATAGTCTTCACTGTTTTGCTGACATGTCAATTTCAAGCTTGGGGAATGAGCTGACTTTAAATTATTTTCAGACAGGGAAATTGTGGATTTATGAATCTTGTTAACAATGCAGCACTAAGCAGACATTAATTTCCCTGGCTTTTTTCAGAATGGTAGAAACAGGTGTTGCCTGCATCCACATTTTGATATATTGATTCCTGACTTCTTGAAATCCAAGATATAAAATGAGCACCTTGAGGCACTTTTTTTTCATACTCTCCTTCATATAAAATGTTATTGTTCGAGCTTGAAATCTGTTTCAAAATCATCTGCCCACCCCAGGGAATAGTTCTGGTCAAGAAAACAATATGCTGATGCGCTCACACCGAAACGCACAAAAGTAATATTCCTGGAAGTGTGCCTCCCTCCGGACTCCACTAAGGCTGCAGTTTTGACCAAAAGAAGACAATGAAAAGCAAGGGTTATTTCTGCTCTGGTAATATACACAAACGAAAGACGACATAGATAGATAGCCTACCAAAGAGCAAAGTGCAAACCCGGTTGGAGGAGGGAAGGACAAGAAGAAGATAAACGTTACAATCTGAGCCTCAGAGGTGCAATTTGGAAACCATTTCCAATAATGCCTGGCAGACAGATAACTTTGCATAGACAAATTGATCATCTCCCAGCCTTGGTTTAGGATGTTTATTAAGTTGCTCAATGAACTCTTTGATAAATGAGTACACCCACTGCTTCTTTTGCTGCTTGGATCCCAGTTTCAGAGCCTGTCTTGCATTAATCAAGTGCGACAGCCTCAGGAAATATGTATTTTCCCTTCGAAGCATTTTTAAAGGGAAGAAAATACACAACAAATGATGTTATTTGTATTGTCGAAGGCTTTCATGGCTGGAATCACTGCATTGCTGTGGATTTTCTGGCCTGTATGGCCATGTTCCAGAAGCATTCTCTCCTGATGTTCCATCTGCATCTATGGCAGGCATCCTCAGAGGTTGAGGGGTCTAGGAAAGTGGGATTTACATATCTGTGGAAAGTCCATGGTGGGAGAAAGAACTCTTGTCTGTTTGAGGCAGATGTGAATTTCGCAATTGGCTATCTTGATTAGCATTTAATGGCCTTGTGGTTTCAAGGTCTGCCTGGTTGCTGTCTGGGGGATACTTTGTTGGGAGGTGATTTTTTTTGGTCATGTCAGGAGTGACTTTGAGAAACTGCAAGTCGCTTCTGGTGTAAGAGAATTAGCCGTCTGAAAGGACGTTGCCCAGGGGACGCCCGGATGTTTTGATGTGTTATCATCCTTGTGGGAGGCTTCTCTCATGTCTCCGCATGAGGAGCTGGAACTGATAGAAGGAGCTCATCCATGCTCTCCCCAGATTCAAACCTGCAACCTGTTAGTCCTGCCGGCACAGGAGTTTAACCCACTGCGTCACTGGGGGCTCCTGAGAGGTGCTTAGCTGACCCTGAATGTTTCTTGTCTGGAATTCCCCTGTTTTTGAGTGTTATTCTTTATTTATTGCTTTTATTTTAGTGTCTTTTTAAATACTGGTAGCTAGGTTTTGTTCACTCTCATAGTTTCCTCCTTTCTGTTGAAATTGTCCACATGCTTGTGGATTTCAATGGCTTCTCTGTGTAGTCTGACATGGTGGTTGTGCGAGTGGTCCAGCATTTTGGTGTCCTCAAATAATATTCTATGTCCAGGTTGGTTCATCAGGTGCTCTGCTATGGCTGAGTTTTCTGGATGAAGTAGTCTGCTGTGCTATTCATGTTCCTTGATTCGTGTTTGGGCAATTCTGCCTTCGGTCGTCCCTATGTATTTGTCCTGGTCTATCTTCTCTTGCCAAGGTCTGAGAGCCAAAGTACAGCAGCAGACTTGGGGATCTGAAGTAAAAGTGTCCCTACCATTAGGCAGGCTGGTGAAACCACCAATGACAACAGATTGGGGGAAGTGGCATTGGCAGCATTTCCTCATGAGCCTCCTGCTATTTCTCTCCCTGAAGGGCATATATATACACACACACACACACACACACACACACACACACTTTATTTGTACCTCGCTCCATCTCCTCAATGGGGACTCGGTGAGGCTCTTATCCCACTTGGACCCATTTACTATTGCCACTTTTTCCGAGGATAAGTCATCTTCAGACTCCATGTCTCTACACTTTATTTTTCGCTGTTGCTTTTCTGGCAATTTTTGTTGCTGTTGTTATTATTTCAGATTCTGTGCAGCTGTCCCAGAAATATGTGATTTCAACAGCGCTTTCTAAAAAGTAAATTATTCCTATGTGTTCAGCATATCATTTACCATAATATGCCGAACACAACTGGGGCATTAATGTTTATTAGTAACTAGCTGTGTCCTGCCACGCGTTGCTGTGGCCTATAGTAAAACTTATCAAAGTTGAGGTAGATATCTGGACTATTATGAAAGAGAGGTCCCTACCTATTCCTTCCCCCTTTTCCTCCCCCTTTCTCTCCTTTCTTCCTTCTCTACCTCTTTCTTTCTTTCCTTCTTTCACTACTTGGTTTCATCCTTCTCTCTTTCCTTCATTCCCTCCCCCTTTCTTCCTTTGCCTTTCTTCCCTCCCTGTTTGCTTCCTTCTTTCACTTTTTATTTCCTTTTATTTCACCACCATCATAACAATAACAATAATGCAATTGCATAACAATAATGCAATGCATTGTCTCTGGGACCTGACACCTCTCCCATTCCCCCAGGGTGGGGGGAGTGATGGAGCGTGGGGTTGAGTATGTGTGTGCGGCGGCGGGGGGAGTGATGGAGCATGGGGTTGCGTGTGTGTGTGCGGCGGCGGGGGGAGTGATGGAGCGTGGGGTTGCGTGTGTGTGTGCGGCGGCGGGGGAGTGATGGAGTGTGGGGTTGTGTGTGTGCGTGCGGCAGGGTGTGTGTGTGTGCGGGAAGCGGCGCGGCAGGGCTTAGAGTGGGCATGGCTTCCGCAGAGGGAACGTTGGCCGGAAGGCTGTGTGCGCGCGCCAGGGAACTTGCGGCTGGGCGCCAATGCGCATGCTCAGTTGTTTTGCCATTTTGTGAGCGTGTTGTTGTGTTGTTTTTCCATTTTGAGTAGATATGTTTGTACCTTGTGGGTTGTGTTATGGGCATGGGAATTTTGGTTAAGTTTGTTGGGGTTTTTTTGAGTTTTGTTGTTTTGCCATTTTGTGAGTGTGTTGTTGTGTTGTTTTTCATTTTGAGTAGATATGTTTGTACCTTGTTGGTTGTGTTATGGGCATGGGAATTTTGGTTAAGTTTCGTTGGTTTTTTTTTAGTTTTGTTGTTTTTCCATTTTGTGAGTGTGTTGTTGTGTTGTTTTTCATTTTGAGTAGATATGTTTGTACCTTGTGGGTTGTGTTATGGGCATGGGAATTTTGGTTAAGTTTCGTTGGTTTTTTTTTTAGTTTTGTTGTTTTGCCGTTTTGTGAGTGTGTTGTGTTGTTTTTCATTTTGAGTAGATATGTTTGTACCTTGTGGGTTGTGTTATGGGCATGGGAATTTTGGTTAAGTTTCGTTGGTTTTTTTTTAGTTTTGTTGTTTTGCCATTTTGTGAGTGTGTTGTTGTGTTGTTTTTCATTTTGAGTAGATATGTTTGTACCTTGTGGGTTGTGTTATGGGCATGGGAATTTTGGTTAAGTTTCGTTTTAGGGTTGTGGAGTTTTGCTGTTTTGCCGTTTTGTGAGTGTGTTGTTGTGTTGTTTTTCATTTTGAGTAGATATGTTTGTACCTTGTGGGTTGTGTTATGGGCATGGGAATTTTGATTAAGTTTCGTTGGGTTTTTTTTAGTTTTGTTGTTTTGCCGTTTTGTGAGTGTGTTGTTGTGTTGTTTTTCATTTTGAGTAGATATGTTTGTACCTTGTGGGTTGTGTTATGGGCATGGGAATTTTGGTTAAGTTTCGTTGGGTTTTTTTTGAGTTTTGTTGTTTTGCCGTTTTGTGAGTGTGTTGTTGTGTTGTTTTTCATTTTGAGTAGATATGTTTGTACCTTGTGGGTTGTGTTATGGGCATGGGAATTTTGGTGCAGTTTCGTTGGGGGGTTGTGGAGTTTTGCTGTCCCGTTGAACCAACCTAACAGATTTATATATATAGATTTACAGAAGACTTGTAAAGCGTATGTATTAATATGATACAGACAAATTGCTGTGGTTAACTGCTGTCATTCTTAACTACTTTATCACCATGAGTTTACCGTAATTAGAAATAATTAAAAAAATAAATTCCTGCAATTGGAAGCCAGGTCTATACTTTAAATCCTAATAAAATGTTGTATGTGTGGTTATAAACTTTGATTTGCTTAATAAAGAGTAATGCTTGACCCCTCCACATATTATCCTCTTGAACAAAAATGTGTGTTTATATCACTCAACCAGAGATTCAAATTAAGCTGAAACACTATTAACTGCAGGGCTCAATATCCTATTACAACAGGACTGGACAAAATTCTAGGGCTGGGGACTGAACTGGATTCCCTGAAATTGTTTTGAACTGTGCTAGCTCTGGATTTTCTGATGCCATCAAACACTACAACAGCATACCATGACACCAGAGGATGTTAGTCATTCACAATGTGTGACCATATTGTAGTGTACAACACCTGTGCCTCAGCTTTGCAATAGACAAGATGCAAAATGAACCCAACTTTGCATCAGTCTCCACACTGGCAGTCCACCTGCCTTTCTGTGCTACAGAAACTTGGATTGGTGTCACTTGGATCTTGGGTTCACACGGTAATAGGAGCATCAATAGGAGCATAGTGTCTAGATCTAAGGAAGTAATGCTACCCCTCTATTCTGCTTTGGTTAGACCACATCTGGAATATTGTGTCCAATTCTGGGCACCACAATTCAAGAGAGATATTGACAAGCTGGAATGTGTCCAGAGGAGGGCGACTAAAATGATCAAGGGTCTGGAGAACAAGCCCTATGAGGAGCGGCTTAGGGAACTGGGCATGTTTAGCCTGAAGAAGAGAAGGCTGAGAGGAGATATGATAGCCATGTATAAATATGTGAGAGGAAGCCACAGGGAGGAGGGAGCAAGCTTGTTTTCTGCTTCCTTGGAGACTAGGACGTGGAACAATGGCTTCAAACTACAAGAGAGGAGATTCCATCTGAACATGAGGAAGAACTTCCTGACTGTGAGAGCCGTTCAGCAGTGGAACTCTCTGCCCCGGAGTGTGGTGGAGGCTCCTTCTTTGGAAGCTTTTAAGCAGAGGCTGGATGGCCATTTGTCAGGGGTGATTTGAATGCAATATTCCTGCTTCTTGGCAGGGGGTTGGACTGGATGGCCCATGAGGTCTCTTCCAACTCTTTGATTCTATGATTCTATGATTCTATGATTCTATAATAGGATACAAGGGCGGGCCAGATAGGTAAAAGAGGTGTGTTTTTCTGGGCCCAGAGCCACTCTATCTCTTTTTTCCATACCCCGGGTGCCCCGGATGCCTGCACCTTGCTCCGCCCTTCACTTACACCTTCCCAGTGAGGCGTCCCTTCACCTCACCATCGGGACCGCATTAAGTCCACGAATCCTGATTTTCTTCTACTGTACTTGTACAGCGTCACCCTTAATGCTTTCATACAGTCACTGCATACGGGAGGGACGCGGCCACTGCCATTTTTGAGCTCCCCCCACGATATGCAGCAACCACAGATTCTCCAATCTGAACTGGAAGTTTCAGAACCTGCTCTATAAGATGACTCCTGGCGTATAAGACTACTCCCACATCTAAGACTACTCCCATGCATAAGGCTACTTCTGCGTATAAGACGACTCCCGTGTATAAGACGACCCCTGACTTTTGAGAAGATTTTCTTGGGTTAAATAGTAGTCTTATACACCAGAATATATGGTATTTCGCATTAGGGTGAAAGATATAGAAAAAGGCATTTTAGAGTTTCCTTGTGAGTTTCCTTTTTGTATTGTGTGCTCTGTTGCTTTCTGACTTATGAGACAGATGGCTGTGGCTTGGCTTCGTTTCTCCCCATACATCACTTTCTCAATGCCCGTGTCAGGTAGCCCATGATAGCAAAGCCCCTTTCCCCTCTAAATAGTCAATTGTCACTAATAAAGGTTTCTCTTCATTTAATGTGGATTCTTGTTGATGATCCCAAATTCCACCTTCTGAGCCAGCTAACATGAAGTGTGGTTGTGAGGGTCAATATGACAGAGGAGAATTGTTTTATAAAGGGAGGGAAACACAGTCAAAAAAAGTGAAGGACCACGGCTAAGACCCAAGTGGGGTCTTGCCCCGAAACTCATACCAGACCTGGAAGCGACAGAGTTGATCTGCAGAAAAGAGAGTGACTTCAGCTGTATGGAAACTGTTCTTAAAAAGCCTTGCAGCTCTCCTAGAGTAGGAAAAACAATGCATTTGCTTCGTGGTAGCATTGTCCTGGGTCAACAGCAAAGATCCTTATTATCTTACCTTGACAGGTGTGTTTGTCTTCTGACAGAACCAGACCCCGTGGGCACTCACATTGATAGGTGTCGCCCACAGTAGTGCAAGTATGGCTGCAGCCCCCATTGTTATTGTGACAGCCTTCATTCTCTAAGGGAGAAATAACAACCAGACACATTAAAAATCAGCCCATTGTTCACATTGTTCTGGTCTTCCATTCTTACAGTCCCCCAAATCTCCCAAAATATGCCATTTTCAATCAACTTTTCAGTCACCAAGTTTATCCCAATCTCCAAAACGCCATGATAAATGTGGCAATTATGGACTATTTAACTGGGATTGTTTAACTTCTTGTACCTTTCAAAAGTCCAGGAAATACTTATATTTTTTTGGCCAAAAAAGCCAAAGTGGAAATGAAATCCATCATTTTGGGTTGTGTCTGTGGCTTGTTGGTAGGTGGAGGAGTTGACAATGGGGAGATGGCTCTAGTTTAAGGCCCCTTCTACACTGCCATATAAAATCCAGAATGTATTGTCGAAGGCTTTCATGGCCGGAATTGCTCGGTTGCTGTAGGTTTTTTTGGACTATATGGCCATGATCTAGAGGCATTCTCTCCTGACGTTTCGCCTGCATCTATGGCAAGCATCCTCAGTACCTCTGAGGATGCTTGCCATAGATGCGGGCGAAACGTCAGGAGAGAATGCCTTTAGACCATGGCCATATAGCCCGAAAAAACCTACAACAACCCAAAATCCAGATTATCAGCTTTGAGCTGACTTATATAGCAGTGTATATAGCGGTGTATAGCAGTGAGAAGTTGCAGGTTCGAATCCAGGAAGCGGCGTGAGCGTCTGCTGTCAGCCCCAGCTTCTGCCAACCTAGCAGTTCGAAAACATGCAAATGTGAGTAGGTAACGGCGCTCTATGCAGTCATGCCGACTACATGACCTTGGAGATATCTATGGATAACGCCAGCTCTTCGGCTTAGAAATGGAGATAAGCACCACACCCCAGAGTCGGACACGACTGTACTTAACATCAGGGGAAAACCTCTACCTTTTATATAGCAATGTAGAGTTTTATAATCCAGTTCAAATCAGATAATATGGATTATCTTCTTTGATACTCTGGATTATATGGCAGTTTGGAAGAGGCCTGGTTTCAATATTCACTTCTATGCAAAGGTGAGGCTTGTGGAAATCCAGTAGTCCCAATCCTGGTTTTTCAAGGGACTTTTCTACATGGACTGGATGTCTGGCATTGAGTGAGAAGTCACAATTTTGTGCATGACACAAAGGTTGTATATATTGAATCATCAGAAAGCAAATATGTCACTTAGAAGCAGTTGTAAACTAAAGCATAGAATGGTTGTACACTGGGAAGAAGAAAGCAAGATTTTGTTATGTACTTCAGAATGGAAGTAATACAATTTGTTTTACAGCCTCCATCTCTGTAAAGCCATGAAGTGCAATCTCTACAATTATCTAGATGTACGCAACACCAATTTCTTGATCCAACAGCCATATGCAGCAAACCAATGGAGGGCTGATAAACTTCCTGGATTTGCTGGCTGCTTCATACAAAATAGATAAGAAATTGTCAAAATAGTTGACCATTGGGTTGTTGTAGGTTTTTCGGGCTATATGGCCATGTTCTAGAAGCATTCTCTCCTGATGTTTCGCCTGCATCTATGGCAAGCATCCTCAGAGCCATGAAAGCCTTTGAAAATACATAGTTGACCATTGCTTTTCTTTGTTTACAGCCTCTGTGAACAGCTAGAGATCATTTGTGTAAGATTGCTGGACACTATCCTAGGCTGTGTGTGGCTACAGAAAGTGAATCACAGTACTGTATTCAATGGGTGCATTGATTAGAATCTACATGTCAGTTGAGAGTAGATGTTTTACACACTTATTATTATTATTATTATTATTATTATTATTATCTTTATTTATACCCCGCAAAATCTCCCGAAGGACTCGATGCGGCTTACAATGGCCAAGGCCGCCAACAGACAACAACATACAATATAACAGTGAAACTCATAAGCAAATAATAAAACATCAAGCAAAACAATAAAACATTAAAAACAATGACACGATGACGCATGTAAAAACCTAAAGGCCGGGCCAAATGTAATGGATAAAATTTAAAAGTGCTGAACTTGACAGGACGTATGTAGAGGTTTTTTGGAATTAGGTGCAATGTGCAGACAATCCTAGTCTCTAACAAAGTGCATTTGGAACATGATGCCAGGAGTTTCCTAATCTGGAGAGACACACTGGAACAGCCAGGTCTTCAGGCTCTTCCTAAAGATTGCCACCGTTGGGGCTTGTCTGATGTCCTTGGAGAGAGAGTTCCAGTCGGGGGGCCACCACAGAGAAGGCCCTGTCCCTCGTCCCCACCAAACATATGCCTAGCAATCCATATGTCTTCTCACTCACCTTCACATGTTTTTCCATCTTTGCCCAGGACACGTCCAACGCCACATTCACAACGGTAGGAGTTCTTCATGTTTATGCAGAACTCGCTGCAGCCTCCATTGTTCCTTTCACATTCATTTTCATCTGCAGCAAAATTGGTCACAAATTCACCATTTAGCAACATGTAGTTGGCAACTAACACATGCAATACATAGGTTTCCATTGTTTCTTTCCCATTCATTTTCATCTGTAGGAAATGGGTCACAAATCTCCCAGTTAGCAACTTGCCTTTGGCAACTAGCACCTGCATTGCATATGCGAATGGCTCCATTCATGCAGCTGGAATCAAGGATTAATTTCTCTTTAGGTGGCATGGGCTAGCAAGGATCTGTTTTCTATTGGACATTATCAAAGAACATGTGGTTTTGGCTGCAAGTAGACTCCAGATATAAATATGTTACAGTAACTCGTAACAGGGTCAAGTATGTGTGTGTGTTAAAGAAAACCTTATTTATTTATTTATAACATTTCTATTCCGCCCTTCTCACCCCGAAGGGGACTCAGGGCAGAGCACAGCATATACATGGCAAACATTCAAACACAAATTCACATACCCATACATAAACATTTAAAAAAATATCAAAATATTAAAATACACCTTTTAAAACGATCCTAATCATCTGCGTCAAATCTAATTGGCCTGCTCATCTTTCCTATTGCCACTTTATTGCCCTGTCCCGAAAGCTTGGTCCCACAGCCAAGTTTTGACCATCCTTCTAAAGGACAGAAGAGAGGGGGCCAACCTGATCTCACCAGGAAGGAAGTTCCATAGCTGGGGAGCAATCACCGAGAAGGCCCTGTCTCTTGTCCCCACCATTCATGCCTGAGACAATGGCAGGCCGGAAAGCAGGGCCTCCCCAGAGGATCTTAATCTCCGTGATGGTACATAGGGGGAGATGCATTCAGTCAGGTAATTTGGGCCAGAGCCGTTTAGGGCTTTATAGGCCAAAGCCAGCACTTTGAATTGTACCTGGTAGCAAACTGGCAGCCAGTGGAGCTGGCGTAACATGGGAGTTGTATGCTCCCTGTATGCCGCCCCAGTTATTAACCTGGCTACCTCTTGTTGGACTATTTGAAGCTTCCAAGCAGTCTTCAAAGACAACCCCATGTAGAGTGCTTTGCAGTAGTCTGTTCTAGATGTAACGAGAACGTGGACCACCATGGCCAAGTGTGACTTCCCAAGGTACGGGCACAGCTGGCACACAAGTTTTAATTGTGCAAACGCTCCCCTGGCCACCGCTGCAACCTGGGATTCCAGGCTCAGTGATGAATCCAGGAGAACCCCCAAGCTGAGAATTATTATGCTGTTAATTACATGCAGCTGCTAATGTAGGTCAACTAGTAAGTTTGGACCACACATGGTGGGGTATAACTATGGTTTTTAGAATATAGTTCAACTTTTGCTCTGAGGAGCCTTTGCTCAGGCATTTTGCTCAACCATTTCTACTGCTCTCCCATTTGGATGAAGATGAAGAAGCCTTATTATGTATTATTTACAAAGACTATGTAAGTTTGTTGCACTGTTTGTAACATTTCAAGTTTATGTTTTAACTCTGCTGATAAGAGTAAAGTTTTTCTGTTCTTTTTCCTCTTGCCTGGGTGCAAGAGGAAAATGTTATTGTGTCTTCTGCATTGGACTTGACTGAAATACGCTTAGCACAACAAAATACGCATGCACACTGGACCATTGTATTTGATGCAGTGTTCAGAAAGAGGACTGCTTCCCAGGTTGCCCAAGGCACCATAACCAATGTCTATAGGCTGGGGGAATCTGGGAACTAGAACCCAAAAAAGTTTCTCTGTGAGCAACATTAATGGTGCAGGTGAAGGTTTTATGGCAGAGTATGCATCAAGACCTTTGGCTGCAGCTCTAAAGCTGCAAAAATATAATGGTGCTTGGATGACATTTTCTGCTTTGGAAATATTTGTTGGCTAAATAAAACTTGTCCAGCCCTAAACTCAATTAATATCGGCACTGAAATGGGACTGCCGGAATGATTAAAGCAACACAAATCGTACAGTTCTGGAAAATAAATCAAGAAAAAACATTTTCATGAATCATAGAATCATAGAGGTGGAAAAGACCTCATGGGCCATCCAGTCCAACTCCCTGCCAAGAAGCAGGAAAATCGCATTCAATTCCAAGGAAATTTCAAGGAAGCAGGAAAAAATGGCTAACCCTACCACTACCACCATCTCGTATTCCTCCTCCTCCTCCTCCTCCTCATTTTATGATCACCACAAACCAGTGTGGAAAGTTGAATAGAGAGCCTGTGGCCGGCCTAAAATTGTATAGTTAACTGCATGGTTTAGCAGGACCGGGAATCTCCATTTTCCAAGTCTCACTCCAATACTTACCACTGCACCACACAGATCTCAGGGGAAGGACCCCAAATTAATGTTCTACCTCAGGCATTATCCTTAAAAAGTCTATATGTGGAGTGCAACAATTTTTTCAAGGATATCTTAATGCTCCTTATCTTTGCTATCCCTGTTTCTGAGTTTTGTATAGTAAAGTGTATTTGCCAGACTGTTGGGCAGATAGTGGGCAGTAGGTTGTAAAGGTAAAGGTTTTCCCTGAAATTAAGTCTAATCGAGTCTGACTCTGGGGTGGGGGTGCTCATCTCCATTTCTAAGCTGAAGAGCCAGAGTTGTCTGTAGACACCTCCAAGGTCATGTGGCTGGCATGACTGCATGGAGCACCGTTATCTTCCCGCAGGAGTGGTACCTATTGATCTACTCACATTTGCATGTTTTTGAACTGCTAGGTTGGCAGAAGCTGGGGCTAACAGCAGAAGCTCACCCCGCTCTCCGGATTCGAACTGCCAACCTTTCAGTCAGCAAGTTCAGCAGCTTAGCAGTTTAACCCGCTGCGCCACCAGGGGCCCCTAATAGGTTGTAATAGTAGCGCAGAGGCGGCCCTAGATAATTTTTAATGGTAAGCGAACAGTATTTTGGTGCCCCCCCCCCCCCCAACCAATCACTGATATATATTTTCTGTTAGTCGTGGGACTTCTGTGTGCCATATTTGGTTCAATTCCATCATTGGTGGAGTTCAGAATGCTCTTTGATTGTAGGTGAACTATACATCCCAGTAACTACAACTCGCATATGTCAAGGTCTATTTTCCCCCAAGAGCGCCTCAAGAGTGCCCCTTGGCAAAATCAACTATACTGCAAATGCTTACTTTGCGTAATAGGTTGAGCCGCCTCTGATAGTAGGTCTAAATCCAGTTGTTATTCCAATTAGGACAAGCCCGTTGAATCAATGGGAACTTGCTAAGGAACTAGTTAACATGTATTGAATCAATGGGTTCTCTCAAATTGGGGCCAGCAAGTGGATTTAGACCACTGTGTTGATTTTTACTAAGGGTGCATCTACACCAGGGGTACACAAACTTTTTAAACAGAGGGCCAGGTCACAGTCCCTCAAACTGTTGGAGGGCCAGATTATAATTTGAAAAAAAAATGAATAAATTCCTGTACACACCGCACATATCTTATTTGTAGTGCAAAAAAACACACTTAAAAACAATAGAATAATTAAAATGAAGAACAATTTTAACAAATATAACCTTATTAGTATTTCAAAAGTGTGGGCCTGCTTTTGGCTGATGAGATAGGATTGTTGCTGCTGCTGCTGTTGTGTTCTTTCAAGTCATTTCAGACAGGTTGACCCTGAGTGAGGGCCGGGTAAATGACCTTGGAGGGCCATATCTGGTCCTCAGGCCTTAGTTTGAGGACACCTGATCTACACTATAGAATTAATGCAGCTTGATACCACTTTGACTGTCATGGGTCAATGCTATGGAATCATGGGAGTTGTAATTTTACAGGTTCGCAGCTTGGGTGTGACCCTGGATTCGTCGCTGAGCCTGGAGCCCCAGGTCTCGGTGGTGACCAGGGGAGCATTTGCACAGCTCAGGCTTGTGCGCCAGCTGCGCCCGTATCTTGGGAAGTCTGACTTGGCCACGGTGATACACGCTCTTGTCACATCCCGCCTAGACTACTGCAATGCTCTCTACGTGGGGCTGCCCCTGAAGACGGCCCGGAAGCTGCAACTAGTCCAACGCGCGGCAGCCATGATTCTAACAGGAGCGGAGCGCAGGGAGCACACAACACCCCTGTTGCACCAGCTCCACTGGCTGCCGATTTGCTACCGGGCCAAATTCAAGGTGTTGGTACTGGCCTATAAAGCCCTAAACGGTTCCGGCCCAAGATACCTAGCTGACCGCATCTCGGCCTATGAACCCACCCGGACTTTGAGATCTTCCGGGGAGGCCCTGCTCTCGATCCCGCCAGCCTCTCAAGCACGGTTGGCGGGGACGAGAGATAGGGCCTTCTCGGTGGTGGCTCCTCGGCTGTGGAACGCCCTTCCTGTAGATGTTAGGCTGGCACCATCTCTCATGACATTCCGTAGAAAGTTGAAGACCTGGATGTTTGTGCAGGCGTTTGAGTAATTCAGTGCAATTCTGGTAATTTGAACATAGGAACGGAACAATGATGTCGAATTTGGATCACGCTTGGATGATGAGGCGATCGGGAGTGGGTTTGTGATAACGGTGTATTGATGTTTGTTTATTAGTTAGTAATGGAAATGTGTAATTTAACTGTTATGGTATATTAATTATTGCTGTTTTTATTGTCTTTGTTGTTTGCTGTCTGGAAACCGCTGTGAGTCGCCCTCGGGCTTGAGATACAGCGGTATACAAGAATAGTAAGTAAATAAATAAATAAATGTCTTTAAGCTTCTCTTTAAGCCAAAAAGTGTTGGTGCACCACCAAACTCGAATTCCCATGAATCCATAGCATTGAGCCATGGCCGTTAAAATTTGATATCATTTTAATTCTATAGTGTAGATGCACCCTAATATAGAGTATGTCCTCCCATGAACATTTACCCTGGAGTAAGTTCATAAAAATAAGTGGGACTTAATTTTTTAGAATTATAAATAGGTTGCATAGTGAGTTAATTAAGGACTGAAGCTTTAATTCACACCTCCTAAAATCCTTATCATAAAAAAATTAGGAAATCATATTATTTTACCAGGGGCAATTTTAATGGGCCAGGTGGTGCAAATCCTAATTTTATAAGCCACCATTAACTTGAAGCTCACTGCAGCGATGTAAAAAACGGAGAAATAACCACTTAGAATTACGATTCATAACATATAGCCAGCCAACTGCAGTCTGAATGAAAAGCTACTCCAGTTAACATGATTGATGAAAGACCTCCCAGATGCTGGTGCATTTAGTGTTGCTGTAGAACTGCTAGTTTCCAGCTGGACTAGATTGTCCAGGATCTTCAATTACGGAACAGGGAGCGTGCAAAGAACGCTTGGCATAGGGAGAAAGGGGAAGACAAGTGTGACTGCGTTTGAACTATATTTCAAGTTGTTATTGCTCGGAACTTGGGGAATTAATTAGAAAGATGGATGAGCCTTGGAGGCAAAAGAATGAGGAATATTAGTCTTGGAAGGAGACTGTAAGGGACTCGAGCAATTCAAAGAATATGAGTTGGGTTGCAGTGCTCACATATTCAAGATATATTTGAAAGCCTATGTCAGGGATCAACAACAGCAGGGCAATCCAATGGGCACCACTGCGAGTGCGCACCATTTGAAATTTGGCTAATTTTTAGCTTTTTTTTGTTTTGAGTTAGGACCCTTTCACAAAGGCACAAATGTACTTGAAACTGGCATAGAAATGCCAATTCTGAGCCACATAGTTGTCTACATTAGGCTGTCCCAAGCTGCCTCTGTGACAGCTCAGCTGTGTCAAAGAACAGTTGTACCACAGAACTCCAGTATGCTGATAACAACGTCGTATGTGCACATTCAGAAGAAGACATACAAGCCACTCTAAACACCTTCACAGAAGCAAACGAGATGCTCGGCCTGTCATTGAACATTGAGAAAACCCAAGTGCTCTTCCAGCAGTCACCAGCCAATCCCTCTCCAATGCCAGAAATACAGCTTAACCTTGGCAGCCACTTCTCCACAAAAGTCAGCATTGACACTGAAATACGACACCACCTGAGCTCTGTGAGTGCAGCATTTTTCCGAATGAAGCAGAGAGTGTTTGAGGACCAGGACATCCGTAGGGATACTAAGATGTTTGTTTATAAAGCTAATGTCCTTCCAATATGCCTGCGAGACGTGGACTATCTACAGATGTCACCTGCAACTCCTAGAATGATTCCATCAACATTAGAAAATGTTGATCATTTCCGCTGCCTTGGCAGCCACCTCTCCACCAAAGTCAACATTGACACCGAAATACAACACCGCCTGAGCTCTGCAAGTACAGCATTTTTCTGAATGAAGCAGAGAGTGTTTGAGGACTGGGACATCCGTAGCGATACCAAGGTGTTTGTTTATAAAGCTATTGTTCTCCCAACCCTGCTATACGCCTGCGAAATGCGGACTACCTACAGACATCACATGCAATTCCTGGAACTATTCCATCAGCGCTGCCTCCGGAAAATCCTGCAAATCTCTTGGGAAGATAAGTGGACAAATGTCAGTGTGCTGGAAGAAGCAAAGAACACCAGCACTGAAGCGATGGTCCTCCACCATCAACTCTGCTGGACTGGCCATGTTGTTCAAATGCCCGACCACCGTCTCCCAAAGCAGTTGCTCTATTCCGAACTCAAGAACGGAAAATGGAATGTTGGTGGGCAGGAAAAGAGATTTAAATATGGGCTCAAAGTGAACCTTAAAAACTCTGGCATAGACACTGAGAACTGGGAAGCCTTGGCCCTTGAGTGCTCCAGCTGGAGGTCAGCTGTGACCAGCAGTGCTTTAGAATTTCAAGAGGCACGAATGGAGGGCAAAAGAGAGAAACGTGCTAAGAGGAAGGTGGGTCAAGCCAACCCCGACTGGGACCACTTTCCACCAGGAAACCAATGCCCTCACTGCGGGAGAAGATCCAGATCAAGAATAGGGCTCCACAGTCACCTACGGACCCACCACTAGTACATCAATCTTGGAACACTATCCTACTCGGACAATGACTAGGATCACCTAAGTAAGTAAGTAAAGTAAGTGAGCCAAAGTTGATTTGGCAGAGCTGCGTATGGGTTGGGTTTCCCACCCTCCCTGAATGACAAAATTCATTGCAGCAGGGTCAGTACTTCCTGATTCCACATCATGCAGGAATCAATGGAGCATGGGAGGAGTAAGCCCCCTCCCCTTCTTCAAAGCTGCATTGCGTCTTGCATGACACAGAATCAGGAAGTACAGACCTTGCAGCAATGGCAAGAGGTAATTTCCTGCAGTTTATTTGGGGGGGGGGGAGGGTGTAATGGGGTTGCAGGGCGGCAAGAATTCACTGCTATCCCACCTCTTCAGGCTGCCCCAGCCTGGGGAATGTGGGATGGTTGCGGGAACACAATCATGGATCCTGCATTGGGATCCGAGACGGCAGTATCCACTACAAAAAGGTTCGGAAAGGTCTGAATCTCCTTGAATTATTTGGAATTTTCTCAGTGTTTTTAAAATCCGGGGTTAAGACAGATAGTACGGTTTCATTATCTGGACGGAGGCCACTAGGGGGAGCTAGAGAGAGAGGGATAGTTCATTTTATGGGGGTGGAGGGTGAGTTGAAGGAATAAAACCATTTATGTTTTTCTGTTATTATTTATTATTCATAAATTATTATAAATTTATTTATTTATAAATTATTATTATTATTTATAATAATAATGTAATTAATAATTTATAATAATAAATTATTATTATTATTTATAAATTATTATTATTTATAAATTCATGAGTAAACCATGATATGGGAAGTATTGCTATACCGTCCTTCTCAGGTCTCGGGCGACTCAGGGCGGTTTACGATGGCAATGATTTAATGCCCCAAAACACCATAAAACACCATAAAACATTTAAAAACATTAAAACCATAACAAGAATATTAAAACATAGGCCATTTGCGTCTCTTAATAAAAAAAATTATTCCCCCCACCCATGTCCATGTCATAGAAACATCCCTTGTTTATGATATGGGAAGTAGGGATGGGGAATAACCAGTGAAAAGGGGGAAAATGGCTTTCCTTGAAATGGACTATCCTTCTCTCTCTAGTGCCCTTTAGTGGCCTCCGCCTGGAAAATGGAACAGTACCTGATAGATTGTTTTACCCCAGATTAAATCGCATTAGCATATGTGCATTGTGTGAGTACAGCAATCAAATACAATTCCTACACTACAGTAAATGGCAGTGTTGATGCAGCCTAAGTGTGTGGTGTAGTGTTTTGTGCATTGCACTATGACTCTGGTATCCAGGGTTCAATTTCCTGCTTAGCCATGGAAATCCATTGCGTGAACTTGGACAAGTCACACACTCTTGGGTTCAGAAAACTCCATGATAAAGGCAGTGTAAGTCAGAACCAATTTGAAGACACACAACAAAAAGAATAACGAAAAGAATAGTGGTTTATGGGGTGCAGGGGATTTAATCTTTTTCTACTCAGTCATTTTCCGACTGAAAATCACACAGTCGCACAGTTTGCAAAACAGGGCTGATGCAGAGGCTTCTACCAAATTCCTTTTAGAGTAGGCTATGGGAGCCCCCGGGTACATTGGTTAAACCACTGAGTTGCTAAAGTTGTTGACCAAAAGGTCACAGGTTTGAATCCAGGGAGCAACGTGAGCTTCTGCTGTCAGCCCCAGCTTCTGCCAACCTAGCGGTTCAAAAACATGCAAATGTGAGTAGATCAATAGGTACCGCTCCGGCGGGAAGGTAACGGCGCTCCATGCTGTCATGCCGGCCACATGACCTTGGAGGTGTCTACGGGCAACACCAGCTCTTTGACTTAGAAATGGAGATGAGCACCAACCCCCAGAGTCGGACACAACTGGACTTAATGTCAGAGGAAAACCTTTAGGGACTCTGTTCTCTCTTGCAATGATCTGGCAAAAATGGACCATGAAGACTTCTATGTAGTCAAGCTGCTTCAGAAATGAACGACCAGAAGTGTATTCAATGATCAATCACTCAAAATTATGAAGGGCAGTATTATAATTGATCCCATTCAGGAACAATAAAGTCTGCCTATTTTATGGGCACTTACTTGGCAATAATGTGCGCTGAACACATGGAGGGTTCTTCTATGTGCACACTGTGCTTACAAGAGTCTTGGAATATAAGGATATTACAGAGATATTGTGTAGGGGAAGCCACTGGCTCTCTGTCTGCAAGTAGGCAAAAATAATTAAAACCTGCTAAGCAATGTTGAGTTGCCGTCAATCACCACCATAAAAACAATCCTGGACGGACCCCCAGAGGTGTTTTTACTAAAATGCATCTTCAGGAACAAATAGCTTCTCAAGATGTAAAGCATTATGCATTCCAATTGACTGCTAAATATTGCGGAACCAATTTGTTCCTGCGACTATGTGACTGATCCAATCCATGTTATCAACTGATGCCACATTGCTAAGTTTTCCCCTTTCTTGCCAGGACTAAGCAAGACATTTTGAAACTGGACTGCTAATGAACAAATAATTGGTACACTATTTCTAATGTGCCACGTGATGCCCTAAATGATCAGAGAGCTTAGCTATAATGAATTTTCTCATTTTTGCTATCCAATGCCTGACTTCTATCACCCTTCTTTGAATGAATATCTTGCTTTGGTTAAATCCGCTGGAATCCTGCCACGAGTCATGCTGAATGCTTTATCTATCCCTGTTGGTCTTGATCATAAGATACGGAGTTTTAATACGATTTTCAGAAGTAGGCTGGAATTTGTCTAGCTGAATAATGGTAGAGCGGGCAGATACACGAACAGTGATTAATCTGTTTTGATATCATATATCTTGTATATTTCAGTGTATTGGTTCAGGGTAAATTGTAGCTTGTTCAGCCCACCATGGCTGTGCTTCAACGGGGAATGTCAGATATTTAACCAAGATGGCACACAGCCTAGATATGAGGCCCTTTCCAGACAGGGCCTATATCCCAGGACCTGATCCAAGGTTTTCTGTTTATCCCAGATTACCTGGCAATGTGGACTAACATAATCCAAATTTATTTATTTATTTGTCGTGTCAGGGCAACCAGTCAATTATATTACATTTCTAATAGAACAAAGTAAACAAATAGACAGAATACAAAATTTGTGAGTTTGGTAGTTGATTAAATGTCCTTTGACCAGTAGCTGGCCATTTGGAGTGCCTCTGGTTTTCCTGCAAGAAGGTCCTCCATTGTGCGTGTGGCAGGGCTCAAGTTGCATTGCAGCAGGTGGTCATTGGTTTGCTCTTCTCCACACTCGTATGTCGTGGATTCCACTTTGTAGCCCCTTTTCCTGAGGTTGGCTCTGCATCTTGTGGTGCCAGAGCGCAGTCTGTTCAGTGCCTTCCAAGTTGCCCAGTTTTCTGTGTGCCCAGGGGGGAGTCTCTTATTTGGTATCAGCCATTGGTTGAGGTTCTGGGTTTGAGCCTGCCAGTTTGGACTCTCGCTTGCTGAGGCGTTCCAGCGAGTGTCTCTGTAGATCTTAGAAAACTATTTCTAGATTTTAGTCGTTGACGTGCTGGCTGATACCCAAACAGGGGATGAGCTGGAGATGTCTCTGCCTTGGCCCTTTCACTGTTGGCTGCTACTTCCCGGCGGATGTCAGGTGGTGCAATACCGGCTAAGCAGTGTAATTTCTCCAGTGGTGTGGGGCGCAGACACCCCGTGATAATGCTGCATGTCTCATTAAGAGACACGTCCACAGTTTTAGTGTGGTGAGATGTGTTCCACACTGGGCTTACGTACTCAGCAGCAGAGTAGCACAGCGCAAGGGCAGATGTCTTCACTGTGTCTGGCTGTGATCTCCAGGTTGTGCCAGTCAGCTTTCGTATGATATTGTTTCTAGCACCCACTTTTTGCTTGATGTTCAGGCAGTGCTTCTTGTAGGTCAGAGCATGGCCCAGAGTGACTCCCAGGGATTTGGGTGCGCTGCAATGCTCCAGTGGGATTCCTTCCCGGGTAATCCTCAGAGCTCGAGATGCTTGTCGGATATAATCCAGATTAAAGCAGAAAACCTTGGATGAGATCCTGGGATAAAGGGCATTTGAAACTCAGCATCAAGAATCTCAAGAATTTAAGCAAGCTTCCCATTTTGCTTCACAGGTCAACAGGGTAGCAAGTAGGCATGGTTAGGTACCATCAGAAACTTCGTAATCCGGAATAAAGTTGGAAAAATTACCCCTTTCAAGCAATGTTGAAGTATTTAAGTAAACTAGAAGTCCATTTGCTCTTCCGAAGGTTCTCTCGTCATTTTTCTTCCAACTCAGGAAGTGAGTTAGAAGTGACTCAGCATCTGGAAGCAAGCAGCTTGCATTCTGGGATGCTTGCCTCCCAGCCAATGAGGGGAGACATTTTGGGGAGGGGAGGGGCAGGGTTTCGGCACGGCAGCCATTGCACTATATAAAGGGCAGCACATGGCTCAGAGGCTCACTGTGAGCCCGGGAAGGGAAGGGAGAAGGGAAAGGGAAAGAGAAAGGGAGGTTGGAAGAAGACCGGTTGGAAGAAGAGCAGGGCAGGGCAAGCAGAGAAGGGTTGGGAGGAGGGTTGTTGCCTGCCTGCCTTGCAGCTGCTTGTGTGTTGTTGCTGTTGGTGGGGAAGAAGAGCAGGGCAGCAGAGAACTAGGGCAGGGAGAAGGGCTGTTGCCTGCCTGCCTGGCTGCTTTGCAGCCGCTTGTGTATTTTTGCTGTTGGGGTTTGAGACAGATGGCCGACGCATAGGTGGGCAATATTGGGGTGTGAGGATACAATTTGTTTCCTCAGTCTGCCTTGCGTTGCCAAATAGTCAAAATATTACCCTTCCTAAAGTTGTGAGATCAACTTCAAAAGCCAAAAAGGCCTCTCTCTGCTATTTGTGTCCTTAGTTGCTTTGTGTTGCCACTTTGGAAACACTAGAAATCTAGAAATCACATATAGTCAGAATTGTTGAAATTTGGTATGCTGCAGAAGAGGATGTTTTCTACCACTGTGGCAAGTGTTCTCAGAATTGGTCCAAAAATGAGGGGGAGAGAATCCTCTAAAGTTTGCCCAGTGCCATTTGCTGTTTTTGTGTGTTGCGCAACCACGTCTGCCATTAACGAAGCGATTCGGAAATTTCGGAAAGTTCCTAATTTTTTTCAGAAAAATTCGGAATTCAATTCCGAATTGAAACACTAGCGTCCCCTACATCCGAAACGAGCTTTGAACCATTTTTTTTGCATCAACCAAGCCTAGTAGCAAGTAGTGTTTCTTCAAGCCAATTTCTTTGTACTTTGTCCATCTTCATTTTCTTAACTCCCTCTTCCCTTTTCCTATATCTACCTCTTTCCAATCATTTTCCCTCCCTTCTTTTTCATGCTTTTATTATCCGATTCTGCTCAGTGAAGAACAAGGACAACCTTAGCAACCTCCACTGTCCGCTCTGATAATAACGGCTAATGGAAAAGCAGTGAGATTAAAGTGAATTATGAAATGATCAAGGATGGAGGCAATCTATCTTGTCCAGCCCTCCCACCCACTCCTCCCCCAGTATGTTCCCTTTTATTACTTGTTTTCCATCTTTTTATAGGTCTCTTTCATAATACACAAATCAGTTTGAGACCACTTTTACTGCACTAGGTCCATCCTATGGCATTCCCTGGCATTTAAAATTTCCAACCAAAGAGCTCCAGTGCCTCTCTGAACTACAAATCTCAGGATTATGCTGGGTGCGGCCACAGCAATTAAAGTTGTATCAAAATATTGTAATGTGTGCTCTGTGAAAGATGCAGTCATTTTTTCTTACCCAGGCAGGTCTGTCCATCTGGTCCCATGATTGTTCCTAAAGAGCACAGGCAGTTTCCAGTATCCAAACAAGAGCCCTGGCATTCAACATCATCACAAATGTCATAGAAATCTGTAGGACAATAAAGTAGTTTTGTTAATTTATTATTCACTAGCCATCCCCTGCCACACGTTGCTGTGGCCCAGCCTGTGTATATGAGCTTTGTGTGTGTATATATTTGTGTATATGTGTATATATGTGTGTTTGTGTATATATATGTGGTTTTGCGCATACGTTGTAATGTATTTTTTATTTTTTAGATTTTTAAGTCTCTTCTGCTGTGTTTTTATGACTGATAGTCACTTGTTGGCCTGATACGTGTATTGTGTCCAAATTTGGTGTCAATTCATCCAGTGGTTTTTGAGTTATGTTAATCCCACAAACGAACATTGCATTTTTAGTTATATAAATTTATTTACTGTATTTATATACTACCCTTTTCAGCTCGGAGGCGACTCAAGGTGGTTAACAAAGGCAACCATTCAATGCCCAACAACAACATAAAATACATTTAAAAACAGTGTAAAACCATAACAAGATCAATAAAAGCACCAATCGTTAGCATCTCCTAGTTAAAAACATTGTCCAGTCTCATCATCCAGTCATTCCATTTTCCTATATTTGTTACACTGCATTTGCAAATGCTTGCTCAAAAAGCCAAGTCTTGACTTTTTTCCGGAATGTTAGAAGGGAGGGGGACAATCTGATGTCCCCAGGAAGGGTGTTCCATAACCGAGGGGCCACCACTGAGAAGGCCCTGTCTCTTGTCCCCGCCAAATGTACTTGTGACGAATGCGGTAACAAGAGCAGGGTCTCCCCAGATGATCTTAAGGCCATAGATCAGTGTTTCTCAACCTGTGGGTCCCCAGATGTTTTGGCCTACAACTCCCAGAAATCCCAGCCAGTTTACCAGCTGTTAGGATTTCTGGGAGTCGAAGGCCAAAACATCTGGGGACCCACAGGTTGAGAACCACTGTCCTAGATGGTTCATAAAGGGAGATGCATTCGGACAGGTAAGTTGGGCCAGAACCATGTAGAGCTTTATAGGCTGCTGCCTCCTGCTGCTGTCTGTCTCCATGGATCCTGGGGCTGGCGATCCCTTTTTACCGGGTTAAGAATGTAAAATAACAGTATTCACTATTTCCAGTCAAGATAATGGCATACAAGAGTAGATACAACCGCACCACACTTGTGTGTCCAAACCAGATCACTAACAATGGTAGCTGGAAGCTTCCATATGAGTGGGGCTGTGAATTTGCTTCTTTGGTTTACTCAAAACTTGAAGGAAAACATGCAAAGTATTGAATACTAAATCCAAAATAGGATCAGCATGCAGTATAGCTCATTTAAAGCCTCTTGTCAAGTTTATCACTTTACCTGCACTAAAATCCTATACATAGGCAGCCCCTAAGTTACAAACAAGTTACGTAGATTCTGTAGGTTTGTTATTAAGTTGAATTTGTTTGTAAGTTGGAACCGGTACATTTTAAGTGTAACTTTCTGTGTGTGTGTGTGTGTGTGTGTGTGTGTGCGTGTGTGTGTCTATGCAAGCTTTGGATAGCCTATGGAAGGATTAACACCCCCGTGGTGTTCGTTTTGCTGTCTGTGCCTCTGTTCAAAAGATTACACCACACATTCTGTGCCTGTGACAATTGGATTTTGAAAAAACTGTCTTGTTGTGGAAACAAGGTTTGGTGAGAAAGCATTAGTGGAGATACTTTTTCTCCATGATAACTCTTCCAAGTCTTCCAAAAGGAGGGTGGACTGGCGTTACCTAATATAAAAAAATATTATGAAGCAAGTAGATTAAGCTTGGTTATAGAAGGAATGGTCAAAAAAGAGGGAATAGATTGGCTTAGTAATGACTCAGGAAAAGTGGAAGACGAAACTTGGAATATATTTTTTAAACAGTTTACTAGAAAAGAAATGAGGGAAATTAGAAACCCAATGTTGAGCAACATACTGAAAGTATGGAATAAATATAAGGGGAGGTTAATAAAAGAGGGATCAATTATAACCCCAATAGTGATGGAAAAGAAGTTCCCAAAAAATTTAAAAAAAGTAATGGATAAAAAGGTAAGGGAAATAAACTTAGATAGGATAGGGGATTGGATGAAGGTGGAAATGAAGAGGGAAATGATGCTGGAAGAGTTTAAAGAAATAAAATTGTCATGGTTTCATTGTATACAATTAGAACAATGGTTAATAAACTGGAAAAAAATTAATAGAAGTGGAAGCCAACCCAATCAATTCGAACAAATAATACAGAAGGGAAGGACTGTAGAAGAACACGAAAACTTGAGAGGTATAATTAGCAAAATTTATAAGATATTAATTGAAATGAAAGATGAAAAAACAAAAAAGTACACCCTTAAAAAGATTTGGGAGGAGGATCTAGGGATTAAAATAAGTGAAATAGAGTGGCAACAATTATGGGGACAAAGACATTTAAAAAATTTATCGATACGAGTTAAAGAAAACTATTACAAGTTAATATGGAAGTGGTACTTGACACCGGTAAGAATAGCATATATGAATAAAAATAACTCAACAAATTGTTGGAGAGGGTGTCAAGAACCAGGAACATATATACACATGTGGTGGCAATGTAAATATGTAAATAATTTTTGGGAGAAAGTATTTAGAGAAATAGAAACTATAATGAATATAGAATTAGATAAAAGCCCTAGTATAGCCTTACTATCAATATATAAAGATAAGCAATTGAAAAAGGAGGATAAAGAAGCGATAACAAACTTACTAACTATAGCAAGACTGCTTATAGCAAGGAATTGGAAAAAAGAAATGAATATACAAATAGAGGAGTGGTATAAAGAAGCATGGAAAATAGCAATAAATGATAAATTGACATGTATATTAAAGGTTAAAAAAGGTATATGGAAACAAAGCGATTTTGATGCTGTATGGGGAAGATTTGTGGTAAATGGATTAAAAAACAAGGAAGGAAAATTACCGTCACAAGAAGAAATGAAATTTTGGACAGATGAAATGTAAGAATGGTGGCTTGAGGCGGGTGGAGGGGAGCACTGTGGTGAAAAAAGGGGGGGAAAAAAAAGAGAAAAGGGGTGGAAAAGTCAGAGCAAAACAACAAAATAACATGTTAAAGAGGTTGATGTATAAAATGTAATAATATGTAATAAATGTGATAAAACAATAAAAAATTATTAAAAAAAAAAAAACTCTTCCAAGAGTGGATTTCCCTTCCTAGAGATAGATGTCTCTCACTTCCTGTTGTCTCACCCCTGTTCTTAACTATGAGTCATTTGTAAATCGGATGTTTGCAACTTAAGGACTGCCTGTAATAGAGTGGAAATGGGGGGAGATGGGACTGGAAAGTTTCCCTTACCTGTCCTTGCTCCACCAGAGCAATTTTTCTATCATTTACATTATTATTATTATTATTATTATTATTATTATTATTAGAAACACAACAAGATGAGTCGACCTCTTCCAACTATGATTCTGTGATATGATTGATGGGGGTCTGTTTCTTTATTGCGCAGAAAGCAGCTTATTGACATTTCCACTCTTTCCCATGAGTGATCTCCAGTGTGACAGGCAGTAGCAAGACCTCCATCACAAATGCCGCTTCACACCAGAGAGGGATGGGAATATGAGGAAACTGCTGCCCGTTCAACAAAGGAACATACTCTCATTATTCACAATGCCTGCTGCCCGGTAAGTAGACAAAAGGGAACTTTCATGGTGTCTATATAGGGGTTGGAGCCCCTGGTGGCACAGTGGGTTAAACCGCTGAACTGCTGAACTTGTTGACCGAAAGGTTGCAGATTTGAATCTGGAGAGTGGCATGAGCTCTCACTATTAGCCCCCAGCTTCTGCCAATCTAGCAGTTCGAAAATATGCGAGTAGATCAATAGCTACCATTCCGGTGGAAAGGTAAAGGCACTCCATGCAGTCATGGCGGCCACATGACCTTGGAGGTGTCTATGGACAACGCCGGCTCAAACTGCAACGGCTCTGGCATAAACCAGCACAGGCAGAGGCGGCCCTAGGTAATTTTCAACGGTAAGCAAATAGTATCCCCCCCCCCCCCCAACCAATCACTGATATATATATTCTGTTCGTCGTGGAAGTTCTGTGTGCCAAATTTGGTTCAATTCCATCATTGGTGGAGTTCAGAATGCTCTTTGATTGTAGGTGAACTATACATCCCAGTAACTACAACTCGCATATGTCAAGGTCTATTTTCCTCCAAGAGCGCCTCAAGAGTGCCCCTGGGCAAAATCAACTATACTGCAAATGCTTACTTTGCGTAATGGGTTTGAGCCGCCTCTGAGTACAGGTGGTCCCAGTGGTCACTGGCACACTGGGTGCCGTGCCAAAAGATCTCAGCCGACATTTGGAAACAATAAACATTGACAAAAATCACGAGCTGTCAACTGCAAAAGGCCATCTTACTTGGATCTGCGCGCATCATTCGAAAATACACAGTCCTAGACACTTGGGAAGTGTTCGACTTGTGATTTTGTGATACGAAATCCAGCACATAGATCTTGTTCGCTGTGACATACTGTGCTTTTGTGTCAGTAAAATAATAATCTTCAAAGAGTAAAACCTTGATTTTGCCAATTTATCTAAGGGAAACCATTTTATTACACCATTGTATATAATGGGACTTGAATATGCATGGATTTTGTTATCCACAGAAGTCCTTTCTACACTGCCATACAAAATCTGCTTTTGAACAGGATTATATTGGCAGTGTAGACTCATATAACCTCTGAGGATGCTTGCCATAGATGCAGGTGAAACATCAGGAGATAATGCCTCTAGAATATGGCAATATAGCCCGAAAAAAACTAAAACAACTCAAATAACTATGTGGTTTTAAAAGAATTTGGACAAACCTAGTGTTATTCCAAGTCATTGCAACAAATAGTCCCCAAAACAATTGGAATGAGAAAACACAGAGGCAACAGCATGAAAACCTGACAAAACGTACAAAGCTACATTGCAATCTGAAACAGCTTTTTATTATACTCTCACTACCAAAGAAAGGAACTCCTTGCAGATGCAATTAATTGGGCTTCTGCTGCCAGGAAGATTTGTGTAGCTTGTCACCTAGTGGCTGCTTCAGACATTTACATGAATCTGGGAGAAGGAAGGAGAGACAGTAGAATATATTCCACTTGAGGCTGCAAACCAAGCATGGCGTGAAAAATGGTGAAGATATTCTACATCCTGCAGTAGCAAATATTCGGCCAATAATTCATTATTTATGTAAAAATAAACAAATACTTAGAATAATATAATCATAGAATAACAGAGTTGGAAGAGACCACATGGGCCATCTAGTCCAACCCCCTGCCATGCAGGAAAAGCACCATCAAAGTAACCTTGACAGATGGCCACTCAGCCTCTGTTTAAAAGCTTCCAAGGAAGGAGCTTCCACCACACTTCAAGACAGAGAGTTCCACTAGTGAATAGTTCTTACAGTCAGGAAGTTCTTCCCAATGTTCAAGTGAAATATCCTTTCCTGTAATTTGGATCCATTACTCCAAGTCCTAGTTTCCAGAGCAGCAGAAAACAATCCTGCTTGCTCCCTCTTCCTTATGGCATCCCTTCACATATTTATACATGGCTATCATGTCTCCTCTCAACCTTCTCTTCTGCACGCTAAACATACCCAGTTCTTTAAGATGCTCCTCATAGGGATTCATGGTCTCCAGACCGTTGCCATTCTCTAGAGATCTTCCAAGTTATCAATATTTTTTTAAAACTATAGTGCCCAGAGTTGGACATAGTTTGACAGGTGTGGTCTAACCAAATCAGAATAAAGAGGCACTATGACTTCCCTCGATCTAGTCATTATACTCCTTTTGATGCAACCCAAAATCCCATTGGCTTTTTTAGCTATGGCATCACACTGTTGGCTCATGTTGAAAGACTCCAAGATCTTTTTCATATGGAGTGTTTTGGAGCCAGGCATCACCCATCCTGTATTTTTGCATTTCATTTTTTTCCTGCTTAAGTGTAGTATCTTACACTTGTCCTTGTTGGAAATAATTTTGTTCATTTTGACCCGGCTCTCTAATCTGTTAAGGTCATTTTGAATTCTGATCCTGTTCTCTGGAGTATTAGCCATCCCTCCTAATTTGGTGTAATCAACAAACTTGGTAAGTATGTCCTCCAGAACTTCATCCAAGCCAAACGTTTTACGAAGGTTGAATGAAAAGCAATGCCTCCACCTTCGTTACTTGGGTTTGGATGGGAATATTTTAATAAACCAAACGCAGAAATAATCCTTAGAATGTGCTCTCTAACTACCACTATTCACTTTTCAACATAATCACCAGACAATTGGATAGATTTCTGCCAATGATGAATGTTTTCTGAAGCCATCATGGAAGAAGTCGACACACTGTTTCCACAACCCATCGTGCACAGATCTTCTGATAGCCAAGCAAAGCAATAATGTGACCCACACATTCTTGTGAAATGCCTATTATGCTTGAAATTTCTTTCTGAATAATACGACGATTGTCCCGAATCAATCTGTCAACCTTTTGCTTGTGAAACATGGTGGTTGCTGTCACAGGACGTCCAACTCTTTTTTTGTCATGCAAGTCAGATGTTCCCACCTCAACATCTTTAAACTTACTTGCCCAATGACGCACAGTACTCACATCAACACAATCACAATAAACAGCTTGCATTCTCCGATGAATCTCCTTTGGGGTGACACCTTCTGCTGTCAAGAATTCAATGACTGCATGTTGCTTAAGTCGCATTGACCGACCATCTGCGCAGAGTTCCATACTTCACACTTTAATAACACAACTGTTGAATGCTAAAGCTTTCCGCCAAAATAGAACTGTAGAGGAGAGTCTACTAAACAAGCCCTTACCTGCTGCATACTAGTACTGACATCTGTTGAGGAGTTACGAAGGTGGAGGCATTCCTTTTCATTCAACTATCATAGTTTTGCACCTGTTTTATAGATCTAGATACCTGGGTTCATGTAAAAATGTATTGGATGAAGAGGAGTCATGAGTTGAAAGGGTTTAAGAAGTCCTTCTCTATCTGCTGCATCAGGGGTATTTTTTAAGTAAGGTCCGTTTTGTTGTAGACACTAGTAGTTCGCTCGCATATCGCAACGAGCACGTGCATCATGTAGCGGCATGCCTTGGGAACAACTGTGCTCAGTTTCCGCTCTGTAGCTAACCTGTACGGTTCTGTTCTGTGCTTTAAAAATGTTTAAGACTATCAACTCACCCTCTGCATGTGAGGTTCGATCAGTGATACGGTTTTTGTCAGCAAGGAACCTGCCTGCTGCAGAAATTTATCGACAGATTTGTGAAGTGTACAGTGATACTGTTATGAGTGAAAGCAAAGTGCGTAAGTGGGTACGACAATTCAAAGATGGCATGTGACAACGTCCATGATGAGGACCGCACCTTCTTTGATTACAAACGGCAGTGAACTTTTGGTTATTGGAGCAGGCGGCAAGTTTTTATGAAGAGGGTATTTTAAAATTGGTTCAGAGGCATGATAAGTGTTTGAACAAACTTGGCAACTATGTCGAAAAATAGAGTGAAGTATGTACTTTCTGAAAATAAATTTACTTTTTTGAAATAAACTTTCATTGTGTACTTATGTTCAAACGGACCTTACTTAAAAAAAAACCCCTCGTATATCCCAAACTCTATATTTTAATTGGAAAAGTTGGGGGTTGTCTTATACGCCCAGTTGTTTTATAGGTACTTTCATTCTGAGAAGGTGAAGATTTTTTTTAAAGATGTGGTTGCTCAAATTCTTGAGCCAAAAGGCCATCCTAGGGAATTATGGACATTGAAGTCCAAAGGGTAATGACAGAAAATATCTCCCTCCTTTTCCTTAATGAATATCTGAAGTAGACGATTATGATTTGAAAGGCTGTACCAGATAAAATTCCTTTACCCAGCTATGTGTTCACAATGCAGCTGTCCTAAAAAGCCCCGCCATTCCTGAGCATTTTTAACTCTATTGATTTGTTGCGTTTCAGCACCACCAGACCCCCCCTGATCTGAGCCACCTCAGTCTGATAACTCTATGAGCAAGAAGGGAGGAAATCAATACATTTATCTTGCAAAGGAGCAAAATGCATTTGCCAAGGTCAAACATTTATCTAAAGGTGACATACAGTTTGTGTCTTTCTCTGCAGGATTTCTGAAAACCTGAACAACTTCTCCAGCTAATATGTACTAGCCATCCCCTACCACACGTTGCTGTGGCCCAATCTGGTGATCTCAAAAATAAAGTAATGAGAAAGTGTTGGTTTCTAATATATGTAATTTCTTGATGCTTGTGGGTAAACAGTATTACTTGCTGTTTCTTTGTCAGTGTTGATGTGGAGATTGTCAGGTTTGCCTACTCTGGAACATGGAACATATTATTGTCCTTTAGGGATCCCTTTCAAATCTATGATATTATATTTGTCATATACCTATATATGTGTGTGAGAATCATATATCTATATCTATGGCTGGATGGCTCTTTGTCAGGAGGGCTTTGATTATGTTTTCTTGCCCTGGTGAAGGGAATTGGACTGGGTGGTCTTAAGGCAGTATTTCTCAATTCGGGGGTTGGGACCCCTAGGGGGGTCACAAGGGGGGAGTTATAGGGGTCTCGAAGACCACCAGAAAACACAGTATTTTCTGTTGGTCATGGGGGTTCTGTGTGAGAGTTTTGGCCCAATGCTCTCGTTGGTGGGGTTCAGAACGCTCTTGGATTGTAGGTGAACTATAAATCCCAGTAACTACAACTCCCAAATGTCAAGATATATTTCCCCCAAACTCAATCTGTGTCCATATTTGGGAAAATGAAATATTCATGCCAAGTTTGGTCCAGATCCATCATTTGTTTGAGTCCACAGTGCTCTCTGAATATAGGTGAACTACAACTCCCAAACTCAAGGTCAATGCCAACCAAACCTTTCTAGGATTTTCTGTTGGTCATGGACGTCCTGTGTGTCAAGTTTGGTTCAATTCCATCATTGGTGGAGTTCAGAATGCTCTTTGATTGTAGGTAAACTATAAATCCCAGCAACTACAACTCCCAAATAACAAAATCAATTTTTTAGTGATGATCACTCCTTGGGTTAGTAGGTGTCTTGTGGCCAAATTTGGCAGCAATTTGTCCAGTGGTTTTTGAGTTATGTTAATCCTACAAACGAACATTACATTTTTATTTATATAGATTTATTTGCTTTTTTTATTTACAAAAAATCCCAGTTAATGTCTATGCCTTGGGGTAAATGAAGAATTTGCAAATTTTATGATCCTATGCCATGATGTTGCATGATGCATAAATCAAACAGAAGCAATGTTTGTGTCTATGTGTATTGCTTCAGACACGATCCAGAATAGTAAGTTGCAATTGTCAGTTATACAATAGAAAGATAGTTGCCCTCCCTCCTGTGGATACCAAAATCCAGGGATATTCAAGTGCTATTACAGTGTTCCCGCACAATTTTGCAGTTCGTTTACGTGGAATCACTGTTTCGCAGATTTTTAAAAAAAATTAAAATATTTACATTACAATGGGTCTCAGAAAGGGAGACTGGTGTGTGGCCCCTCATGTCCTGTCACTTTTTTGCTCATTCCTTAATGTACAGATAATGTATAAATCAGACAAGAGTCCTTTGTCTCGCCCTGGTCATTCCACACATATATAAACCCTTTTTCCTAGTTCCAACAGACCTCACTATCTCTGAGGATGCTTGCCATAGATGCAGGCGAAACGTTAGGAGGGAATGCCTCTAGACCATGGCCATATAGCCCGAAAAAACCTACAACAACCCAATGTATAAATCTATATAAATAAAAATGTAATGTTCGTTTGTGGGATTAACATAACTCAAAAACCACTGGGCAAATTAACACCAAATTTGGACACAATACACCTATCAGGCCAACGAGTGACCATCACTAAAAAATTAATTTTGTCATTTGGGAGTTGTAGTTACTGGGATTTATAGTTCACCTACAATCAAAGAGCATTCCGAACTCCACTAATGATGGAATTGAACCAAACTTGGCACGCAGAACTCCCATGACCAATAGAAAATACTGGAAGGGTTTGGTGAGCACTAACCTTGAGGTTTGGAGTTATAGTTTACCTACACCCAGAGAGCACTGTGGACTCAAACAATGAAAGATCTAGACAAAAATTGGCAAGAATACTCCATATGCCCAAATATGAACACAGATGGAGTTTGGTGGAAATAGACCTTGACATTTGGGAGTTGTAGTTACTGGGATTTATAGTTCACCCACAATCAAAGAGCATTCTGAATCCCACCAATGATAGAATTGGACCAAACTTTCCACACAGAACCCCCATGACCAACACAAAATACTGTGTTTTCTGGTGGTCTCTGACGACCCTTCTGACACCCCCCACGATACCCCCCGGGGTCCCGACCCTCAGGATGAGAAATGCTGCCTTAAGGCCAGCCAGTCCAACTCCCTTCACCAGGGCAAGAAAACATAACCAAAGCCCTCTTTTACTTTTCCAAATCACCAGACTGGGCCACAGCAACGCGTGGCAGGGGACGGCTAATATTACATAAATATAAATAATGTAGAAATATTACAATTAATGTAATATTTAATGTATAAATAATGTATAAACATTACAATTAATATAGCATCCCTATTTTCACTTATTGCGGGTGTCCTGGAACGTAACCCCCGCAATAAGTGAGGGAACACTGTATATACAATGGTGAAGTAAAATGATGTCCCTTTTTGGAATTTGTGTTTGAATATTTTCAAGCCATGGATGGTGGAATCCATGGATGCAGAGTCCGTGGATACGGAGGGCCAGCTGTATTTGATTATGTGAATTGAAAGGGATTTTTTTTTAAATAATTTTTATTAAAGTTTCCACAAATCCACACAATGAAAGAGGGGGAACAGTAAACAAGAAGATAGAACAGTAGGAAAGGGAAAGATATACAAAAAAAAGGGAAAAAACATCCAATACATAACAAACACCTAATACTAACAAAAAAAAAAGAAAAACATACCTAAACTATTCTAAAATGACTTCCACTCCAGCCTCAGGATCTTCTCAAAATATTTCTTCTCCTTGATGTCTATTCTCATCCCTATGTTTTTTCAACTTTCTTTTCATAATCATATATAGGGGACCAATCTGTCCTCCTTAAAGTTTTTCCATTGTTCCTTCTCAACAAAAAAGTTAGTTCATCCATATCTCTTATTTCTTTAATTTTTTTCCGCCATTCTTCAGTACTCGGAACATCATCATTCTTCCAATATTTGGCAAAGACCATCCTAGCCGCCGTTGTACAATAAGTGAATAGTTTGTCTTCATTCTCTTCCAATTTAAAATCAGAATCTGTAAGTCCAAGAAGGTAATATTCGGGTTTCTTTTTAAATCTTTTCTTTAATATTTTTTGCATCTCCTCATGAATAATAGACCAGAACTTAGATGTCTCTTTACATGTCCACCACATGTGGTAAAAAGTACCTACTTGCTCACTACATTTCCAACATTTGTCTGATACATTTTGGTACATGTGACTGAGTTTACTCGGAGTCAGGTACCACCTATACGACATCGGACAAGGAAGAGAAGTAGACGAAAGCTATTATAACGAGGAGGAGAAATAGACGATAAATGATCATCGGAGGAGTAGAGAACTGGATAAGTAAAGGATTAATTTGATCTTTGGGTGTCCCCAAGTGGAGGAAAAGAAGAAGAAAATAATATTTTATATTAGAAATTATATATTTCTTTTTTGGATAAACTGATAAATCGAAGTGAAGTTATTATATTACCACACGAAATTGATTTTATATAAAATAGTGTCATCTCATCAAGTACATATTTTTTTTCTCTCTTTTCTTAAATAAGGGTGAAAAAATTAAAATCAAATTAAACACATAAAATTAATTAAAAATAATATTTGGGCTAAATAAGAGACTGTCTGATATTAGTATTCAAAGTATTAAATTTTAAATTTTAGTGGGTAAATATACTATAAGTAAATGAATTAATTTTATAAGTTGCAAATAATTGAATTGAAGATATAGAAGAAGTTGGAAATTAATTTAGATCTTTATTGACTATGGAATTTATTAATTAATTAATGGCTCTCTGTCTTGGAACTTAAGTAAGTTAATTGGAAATAGATACTATAAGAGTAGAGACTTTTGGAAAATAAGAAGTAACTGGAAATGACAACTCCAAGTAAAGCAGAGCCACGAAGAGGATCACTGGATATAAATCCAAAAATGGATAACCTTTTAAAAGAGATCAAAAAGATATCAGAAAAACAAGATGCGTTGAGAGTAGAATTAAAGGAAGAAGTGAAGACTAAACATGAAGAATATTACAAGAAGCAAGAAGGAATAATTACAAAAATGACAGAAGAATTTAAAGTAATGAAAACAGAAATAAAAGAGGAATTCGGACAGATAAGAAAAGAAGTAACACAATTGGATGGAGAAGTGAAAGAATTGAAAGCCTCTAAAGAGAAAATGGAAGGAACGCAAACAGAGATGACACAGAAAATAAAAGGATTGGATAGACAAAGAGAATTGAAAGGGATTTTTATTCAGCTCCAAACAAACACACTCCTCTGTTTTTTAGTGTCAGTTTAAATCAGTTACATTAACAAGAAAAGCATTGAAGGGAAACAGCAATTAGTGTAGTCCACTTGCTCAGTGTTTAAAATTTTGTATATGAGATTGAAAGAGAGGGAGAAAAAGAAGGAAGACCTGTCGGTGTGCATATTTTGGAAAATAGAAATCTCCATAACCTTTTGGGGATGTTTTTGATCTTTGGAAAGGCTTGACTTTGTTAGAAGTCACAGCCTTTTGAAAAATGATGCTATAACAACAACAACAACAACAACAACAACAACAACAACAACTAGCCGTCCCTTGCTAGGCATTGCTGTGGCCCAGTCTGGTGATCTGGATAATAAAGTAATGAGAAAGTGTTGGTTTGTAATATATGTAATTTGTTATGATTATGGGTAAACAGTATTTCTTCTTGTTTCTTTGCCAGTGTTGATGTGGAGATTGTCTGGTTTGCCTACTCTGGAACATGCAACATAGAATTGTCCTTCTTTAGAGGTCCCTTTCAAATCCATGATCCTATATCTGTCATATACATATGTGTGTGTGTGTGTGTGAATCATATCTATCTTTCTATATCTATGTCAGGAGGGCTTTGGTTTTGTTTTCTTGCCCTGGTGAAGGGAGTTGGACTGGATGGCCTTAAGGCAGCATTTCTCAACCTGGGGGTCGGGGCCCCAGCGGAGGTCATAAAGGGGTGTCAGAGGGGTCACCAAAACCATAGGAAAACACAGTATTTTCTTTTGGTAATGGGGGTTCTGTGTGGACAGTTTGGTTTAATTCTATCATTGGTGGGGTTCAGAATGCTCTTTGATTGTAAGTGAACTATAAATCCCAGCAACTACAACTCCCAAATGTCAAGATCTATTTTCCCCAAGCTCCACCAGTGCTTACATATGGAGTATTCATGCCAAGTTTGGTCCAGATCCATCATTGTTTGAGCCCACAGTGCTCTCTGGGTGTAGGTAAACTATAACTCCAAAATTCAAGGACAATGCCCACCAAACCCTTCTACTGTTTTCTGTTGGTCTTGGAAGTCCTGTGTGCCAAATTTGGTTCAATTCCATCGTTAGTAGAGTTCATAATGCTCTTTGATTGTAGGTGAACTATAAATCCCAGCAACTACAACCCCCAAATGACAAAATCAATGTTTTTGGGTCATTGGGTTGTTAGGCATATTCTGTTCAAATTTGGTGTCAATTCATCCAGTGGTTTTTAGGTTATGTTAATCCCACAAACAAACATTACATTTTTATTTATATAAATAATCAACTTTATTTGTATCCCTTCCCATCTCCCCAGATGGACTTGGGGTGGCTTGAGCGAGAAACCTTGAGCAAGGCCTCCTTAGCGGATTGCAATGCTCATGAAGGAACCACTTTCCAGAAGAAATAAATTACTAAAAGGATTTCTCAATTATGAGCTATAAATATCAATGAGTCACCCAACAGGAAGCCATTAACTAGATTGCCTGGGGACGCAGAACTAAACTGGAAATTTAAACTTGAAATTTCTCGGGGAAGTCAGAGCAAGCTTTGCTCTTTTGTACTGAATGTTTTGCTTTGTTGGTGGCCAGATGTGAAAAATCCCCTTTGCGACCGCAGCAGTTCACTGAAGGCATTTGTCATGCATTGCACCAAAAGCACCTTAGAGCACTGTAATGGGAACGAAAGCAGGACAGAGCCATTTGGAAAGTGGATTTATGCTCGAGGCGCTGTGGATTTTGACACCTCTATTACAGAAATGCAAAAACGGGCTTTTGCTTACTCCTCGTGGAAGAAAAATGCCACGGAGCTCTCCTGGAAAAACATGGTTTGTTCTTGCGCTATTGACAAAGCTCAAAAAGTCATTGCTCTTGGGATTGAACTAAACAGTCAAGAGTAATAGTATGTGATCCATCCCTTGTACCCCAACTGTGTGGTTTAAAACTCTTTCTGGACAGAAAAGCCAAGCTGCCAATATTCAAGGCCATGTAGGAGAAATGGGGATATTTTTCAAAGTACTGATAATGATAGAGAATGATTTGGGATTGTTCCTACAATTAGAACAATTGTAGGGTATTTGCTTTTTCCCAAAAGCAGGACTCAAGGCAGCTTATGAGAAACCTCCCTTTGCCAAAGAGGCTCTTCAGTTGTGGTTCCGACTTATGGTTGGACATAATGCCATTTTGCTCCTGTTGGAGCAAAATCTCTTTCGCTCCATATTATAAAATCAACAGAAGGAGTCTGTTCAAACTATACACTTATTGCACTATTTTCTGACCCAAAAGGCCATGGGCCATAAGGACCCATTGCATTTATGCATATTTAAATTTATGCATTGCATATGGACCATAGGAAAGGCTGAGTGAAGGAAGATAGTGAATAGATTCACCTTGCTAAAATCATCAGAACTGTACACAGACTGAAGTTTTTGTAGTTTATTAAAAAGTAAAGATGAAAAGTTTGCAAAGCAGATAATGTTCCAAAGATTAATAAACATAGCACTGTAAAGCAGAATTCCAAATGGCACCAACGAAACAAAGTCCCATGAGAACATGACAAAATCCCAAGACCATGGACACAGGAAAATGAGCACAAGCTGCTTGGTTGAGCGAGAAGTTGCTCTGACAAAGGTTTGTTTTCAAACACACTACTTAATACCCTTTGCAATACATGAAACCATTTCTTTGGCCTCTGACCTCCTTCTTGTTGGCTATTCTCACACTCCTTCGAACTCTGAATTCCAACACCAAAAGATCAGCCCGATCTAAGATTCCCACTTCATCAAGGTCAGGCTTGTCATTGGTGTCAGCCTGGTTGCCTTCCTGCCTACTATCAGGCTGAGAACTGAAAAAGGAAGAAGAGCCGACTAAGGGCAAGATGGATGGATGGTATCCTTGAAGTGACTGGCTACAGATTGCATAGGATTCCATGGAATCATAGAATAATAGAGTTGGAAGAGACTTCGTGGACCATCCAATCCAACCCCCTACCAAGAAGCAGGAAAATCACATTCAAAGCACCCCCGACAGATGGCTATCCAGCCTCTGTTTAAAAGCCTCCAAAGAAGGTGCCTCTGTAACGAATTAGTTAGTTTTATAGGAGTTTTTATTAGTGTTTTATTGAGTGATATATAGTGCAAGCAGGCCAGTTTGAAATGTAGCTGTTTGTTGGCTGCGTTGCCATAGTGACGTAGGCCTCCAGGCAGAAGAAGAAGGGGCAGAGCTAACTGCCAAGGAAATAGTGGGCTTTTAAAAAAGAGAGGCTTCAGTCTGTAGCCAGTGCACTAAAAGGGAAGACTGGTCCTTGATAAGTAAGGGCAGGACTCAGGAGTTTGTTATAACCAGTTCAATCTTCAGCCTTGGTGTTTTAATAGTAAAAGTAATTAACTTTGAAGTATAAGCTAGCTAGGGTGCTAGAGAAAAGAGATTCTTGATATTTTTATTGTGACTTCAGTGTCAAGTCTGAAGAAATAAAAGTGGGAATTTGAGTTTAATGTCAATCAGAAGGACAGGGGTGAAAAGTGCTCTTTAAGGAGTAGATATTCAGTTGAATTATAAGTAAAGTGAAGAAACCATAAGACTAAAATGACTCAGGAGATTGAGAGAGAAACTAAGTTCTAAAGGAAGGAAATAACAGACACTAAGGTGGCAGAAGATACGTCTTAAAGTTTAACAGTAACTGTTTCATGTTTTCTTAGGAACAAAGCGTTAACTGTAACAACAACAAAAGAGTTCCACAGCAGAACAGCTCTCACCATTAGGAAGTTTTTTCTCATGTTCAGGTGGAATCTCCTTTCCCGGAGTTTGAAGCCATTGTTCCATGTCCTAATCTCCAGGGCAGGGGAAAAAAATTGCTCCCTTCTCCCTATGACTTCCCCTCACATATTTATACATGGCCGTCGTGTCTCTTTTGAGCCTTCTCTTCTGCAGGCTAAAAATGCCCAGCTCTTTAAGCCGCTCCTCATAGGGTTTGATCTTCAGACCCTTGATCATTTTAGTTGCTCTCCTCTAGACACATTCCAGCTTGCCAATATCTCCCTTAAATCACAGTGCCCAGAATTGGACACAGTATTCCAGGTGTGGGATAGCATGACTTCCCTAGAATAATGCAAAAAACCATGGTATGCTATAGCACTATGATTGTGTTGTATGGAAATGTCTCAAGTCCAAACAAAAGACACATTGCAAACACTTTGGG
This sequence comes from Anolis sagrei, assembly GCF_037176765.1. NCBI lineage: Eukaryota > Metazoa > Chordata > Lepidosauria > Squamata > Anolidae > Anolis > Anolis sagrei. The sequence continues at coordinate 177,581,384 of NC_090023.1, read as the reverse complement.
GGGGGGGGGAATATTACGTTTGTTATGTATGTACAGGAGAGGCACACGCAGAGGTGGCCCTAGGTAATTTTCAACGGTAAACAAGCAGTATTCCCCCCCCCCCCCAAACACATCACTGATATATATTTTCTGTTCACCGTGGGAGTTCTGTGTGCCATATTTGGTTCAATTCCATCATTGGTGGAGTTCAGAATGCGCATTGATTGTAGGTGAACTATACATTCCAGTAAATACAACTCGCATATGTCAAGTTCTATTTTCCCCCAAGAGCTCCTCAAGAGTGCCCCTGGGAAAAATCAACTATACTGCAAATGCTTACTTTGCGTAATGGGTTGAGCCGCCCCTGGGCACACGAAAGACAATATAATTCAAATTTTCGTTACATAGAATTGCCCAGTGCAGCCAATAAATAATAATGTAATTCCCAAATCATTAAAACATCATGACACACCAACCACATTCCCCTCCGTGAGCTTTGTTCAAAAAAATATTGTAAGGAAAAGTTTCATCAGGGTCACTTACGTCCACAGTAGGCATGGTAGCAGACGCTGGGCTTGGTTAAGCGGTAGACATAGTAGCCCCCTGGGCATGCCTTGACTTCAACCGTTGTGTTCCAGAGGCAGCAGTTCCCATTGAAAGTTGCACAAGCCTGCCTTTGAACAATGCCGTCTGACTCCTGAGGGTGGCTGCCATTCAACCAGATTGGGGCATGAGTCCCACAGTGGTTTTCTGGGATGCAGAAAGTAGGCATGGCATCACCAGCCATCCCTGTGAAGCGGTACCATTCTCCATCAACATGGCTGTCGCATTCAGGTTGGTCGGTCGAACCATTGAACTGGTATTCAGTGTTCCTCCAAGGTTCATTCAGACTGATGTAAGCAGAGCAGGGATCAAGAGCTAAAGCACAGAAGAAGGAAAAAGAACGACTAGTTAATCAATGCTATTACATACGCCAGGAATCTGTAGAGAGGGATCAAAGAAATTAATATTAGGAAAAGTCAGAGAGACAGTTGTGTTCATGTGGCCAGTTTTATGCTTCATGCCAAGAGTCAGAAACTTGCTTTGCCAGATATTTTGGCTTTTGTTGTGTCAGCTCTATCTGGTGACTCTCTCATTGGGTTTTCTTGGCAAGCGGACTTGTCATTGCCTTTCTCTTACAGATCATTTAGATTACAGAATTATAGTGCCATGCTTCCACTTTCATTGCCATGGCTCCATCCTGTAGAATCATGGATCTTGTAGTTTAGTGAGGCAACAAAGCTTTTTAGCTCAGATTTCTCTAAACCAGGGCTTTCTAAATGCTTAAAAATATTTACGGAAAATGAACCAGCATTTGCAAGGCTTGCTAAATTAAATAGGACAATTTTCCTTTTTATGGAAAAGCATTGCTTAAGACCACTGTAAACACTGCGCATTGCTGCTAACAGATTTGTGTAAATGGGTGGTATTTAGAAAGGTTTTATTGTTGCCAAATTTTTATGAACCTAACACTGAACATACTCAAATGCAAATGTGAGTAGATCAATAGGTACCGTTGTTGTGTGGAGTCCCACAGGGTTCAATTCTGTTCCCGATGTTGTTTAACATCTACATGAAGCTGCTGGGGGAGATCATCCGGAGTTTCGGAATGAGGTGTTATCTCTATGCAGATGATGTTCAAATCTGTCACTCCTTCTCACCTGTCACCAAGGAGGCCGTCCAAACCTTGAACCAGCTTGGCTGCTGTGTCGGACTGGATGAGAGCTAGCAAATTGAAATTGAATCCAGGCAAGACAGAGGTCCTACTGGTCAGACGTAAGGCCGAACAGGGCATAGGGTTACAGCCTGTGTTGGATGGGGTTACACTCCCCCTGAAGATGCAGGTTTGCAGCTTGGGAGTGATCCTGGACTCATCGCTGAGTCTGGAACCCCATGTCTCAGCGGTGGCCGGGAGAGCTTTTGCACAATTAAAACTTGTGCACCAGTTGCGCCCGTACCTTGGGAAGTCGGATCTGGCCACAGTGGTCCACGCTCTTGTTACATCCCGAATAGATTACTGCAACGCACTCTACGTGGGGTTGCCTTTGAAGACTGTTCGGAAACTTCAATTAGTCCAGCAGGCGGCAGCCAGATTACTCACCGGAGCGTTATACAGGGAGCACACCACGCCTCTGTTATGTCAGCTCCACTGGCTGCCGATCCAGTTCCGAGCACAATTCAAAGTGCTGGTTTTGACCTACAAAACCCTATACGGCTCCGGCCCAGCGTATCTGTCCAAACGCATCTCCCTTTACATCCTACCAGAAGTTTAAGATCTTCTGGGGAGGCCTTGCTCTCGACCCCACCTCTATCACAAGTGAGATTGGTGGTGATGAGGAGCAGGGCCTTCTCGGCAGTGGCCCCCCACCTGTGGAATTCACTCCCCGGGGAAATCAGGTCATCGACATCCCTCCTCTCCTTCAGAAGGAAATTAAAAACATGGTTGTGGGGCCAGGCTTTCGGGCAATATGGCAATTAGACAAGGACAATGATGACTAGACAATATGGAATGAATTTATGGACTCTGAGATGGTGAACTGGTACTGACTGGTTTTATTGATTTTATTGATTTTGTTGTATAAAGTGACTGTTTAATTGTTATAATTGCTATATACTTGTTTTATCCATTGTTTATGTTTATGTTGGCATCGAATTGTGCCTTTTGTAAGCAGCCCTGAATCCCCCCTCGGGGGTTGAGAAGGGCAGGGTAGAAGTGCGTGAAATAAATAAATAAATAAATAACCACGCTCCATGCAGTCATGCCGACCACATGACCTTGAGGTGTCTGTGGACTACTCTGGCTCTTCGATTTAGAAATGGAGATGAGCACCAACCCCCAGAGTCGGACACGACTGGACTCAATGTCACGGGAAAACCTTTACATTTACCTTACTAACATTGAGGTATGGGAACACCATTTGGGACTGGGACACACAGTTTAAGAAGCACTGCTCTAAACTGTGAATCCCAGGATTCCATAGGATGTGCCATGATAGTTAAAGTGGAATAACGGTGTTATAATTTTCCAGTGTGAATGGGGCCGTTAGACTGAGGTCCCCTCCATACAGAGGAATAAAATCCCACATTATCTGCTTTGAAGTGGAATATATGGCAGTGTGGACTCAGATAACCCAGTTTAAAGCAGATATTGTGGGATTTTCTGCCTTGATATTCTGGGTTATATGGCTGTATGAGAGATTGCGAGCTGCTCAAGCTTTACCAGAAATTTGAATGCTTGCCTCCCAGAGTCCTACTGCAACACTTAAGATGGAACTGCACTGCCTTATATTCCAAGATCTGATCCCAGATTATCTGGGAGTGTAGACTCATATAATCCAGTTCAAAATAGATCACATCCTGGGATATAGGGCAGTGTAGATCCAGCCTCAGACCACTATACTGGATTAAGTCTCTTTGTTTAGGATCCCACTATCCTCAAGCCGCAGTTCGCTCAGACATAGAGAGCAGCACATCTTAGTTTATTTTTATAACGTCTGGGTGTAACGGCACAACCATCTACCCATAGAACACCCCAAAAATGTTGAGGAACATTGGAACAAACTGAAGACCTCCATCATCACAGCCTGCAAAGAAACTATTGGATATACAGTGAATCGCAGTGCTTTCTGGACCATCCTCCAAAAAATTGGGTGCTCGATTTGTGAACATCCTGCGGTTCCTCCATGATGACATGATGGCAACGGTCTTGGAAAGATGGGCTCAAAGCCAACCTTAAAAACTCTGGCATAGACACTGAGAACTGGGAAGCCCTGGCCCTTGAGCACTCCAGCTGGAGGTCAGCTGTGACCAGCAGTGCTGTAGAATTTGAAGAGGCATGAATGGAGGGCGAAAGAGAGAAATGTGCCAAGAGGAAGGCGCGTCAAGCCAACCTTGATCAGAACCATCTTTTACCGATGCCCTCACTGCGGGAGAAGATGCAGATCAAAAATAGGGCTCCACAGTCACCTACGGACCCACCAGTACACTGATCTTGGAAGACTATCCTACTCGGACAATGAGGGATCGCCTAAGTAAGTAAGTAAAAGCAATATATATATATACAGAGAGATATATATATATACAGAGAGAGAGAGAGAGAGAGAGTTTGAAGGGACTCCAAAGCCCATCCAGTCCGACCGCCTACCATGCAGCAACGCACAATAGAAACTCTGTGCTTTCTGTATACCACCCTACAGTGGCATTTTCCCAATTGCTATTAATGAGGAGATTATGCATTCAAGGAAAAGACTTGATTGATCTCAAGGAAGGAAGCACTGTGCCAACAGAAGGAACTGTGTGCTGATGAGAAGAGCATCGGAGCTATTCCTAGCAAGCAGAACTTCGGAAAACTCTGAAAACATTACAAGTGGAAGAGGCGAGAGAGAGAGAGAGAAATGTAATAAAAATGTTCATTTCACTTCTCATCAGAGTTGTACTTAATCTTCTGTGAGCGGCTTCTGCAGCAAAAGTTTGCAGCTTAATCTTTGCATATATTTAACACCTGATTAAGCATCAGTTAGCCATAACTGGCTGGGTCTGCCATTGCGGAAGGATTTATGATAATGTTTTTCTTGACTAAGGCCAATTCATTACTTTTGATCGTAGTTATACTAAAATACCCAATTGCTCTGATTAGGCACATCCGAACTGAGCAAAAAGCTTTTTCGTTCTTTTTGAGATTGGATTCCCACCAAGCCGCTTCTCCCACTGTTGTATTACTTAATCTAAATTTTAGGAAATGTGAGACACTGTTGGCAGCACCGTTGAGAAACAAGGATGCATTCTGAACTAATGAGAAAATACCCTGGACAGAAATGAACAGTGACTGCTGGCTGCCTATTATTTGAGAGGCGAGGGTTGCCTGTGATTACAATAGTTATTCTGGTTGCAATTCAGCATGATTCTATTTCAGCTGTTCAAGCTGCGTGAGTACCTTTGCTCAGGAAGCCAAAACTGTACTATCCATATGCAAGAGGAAGGTATTGAGAAACACTAAAAAAAACTTCAGAGAGAAGCCATAGTATGCAATAAGTAAGCTATAATATAATATATTGTCGAAGGCTTTCATGGCCGGAATCACTGGGTTGTTGTAGGTTTTTTCGGGCTATAAGGCCATGTTCTCCTGACGTTTCGCCTGCATTTATGGCAAGCATCCTCAGAGGTAGTGAGGCCTGTTAGAACTAGGAAAGTGGGTTTATATATCTATGGAAAGACCAGGGTGGGGCAAAGAACTCTTGTCTGCTGGAGCTAGGTGTGAATGTTTCAACTGACCACCTTGATTCGCATTTGATGGCCTGGCAGTTTTTTGAATTTAAATTAAAACCATTTAAAATAGTGCAAATTCAATTAGTTGGCCACATGTAAATCTGAGTTCTACAATCAACAACTTGGTGCGAAGCCTGTCCATAGTCCATTTACCATAGCATGGTCGTCATTTATCAACCTACTATCCAAATACTGGTCCCATTGACAGGTTTTCAACTTTTTCATGAAGGACAAGAGGGAAGCAGTTGACCCAGTTTTGCTGGGGAGCAAGTTCCACAGGTGGGGTGGGGGGGCCACCACCAAGAAGGCCCTGTCTCTCATCCCCGCCAAGCGTGTTTGCAACAAAGGTGGGATTGAGAGCAGGGCCTCCCCGGAGGATCATAAGCTTCGAGGTTTTTAGCGTTCTCTGCCAACTTGTACTCGTGCCTCACCAAACTACAAACCTCAGTCCATTTACCATAGCATGGTCATCATTTATCAACCTACTATCCAAATACTGGTCCCATAGCCAGGTTTTCAACTTTTTCCTGAAGGACAAGAGGGAAGCAGTTGACCCAGTTTTGCTGGGGAGCAAGTTCCACAGGTGGGGTGGGGGGGCCACCACCAAGAAGGCCCTGTCTCTCATCCCCGCCAAGCGTGTTTGCAACAAAGGTGGGATTGAGAGCAGGGCCTCCCCGGAGGATCGTAAGCTTCGAGGTTTTTAGCGTTCTCTGCCAACTTGTACTCGTGCCTCACCAAACTACAAACCTCAGGTTTCCATAGCATTGAGCCATAGAAGTTAAAATAGGGTCAAACTCCATTAATTCTACAGTTGAGAGGCAACTTGAATCAATTTACAGGATCTGATGTCAAGTCAACCTACTGCATATAATGTAAGGAGATACTGATTCAAAGGTTTACATATTTGTGACATTTACACGGAAATCTTAATACCTGGAGAGAGGGAATCATACTTTCCAACACAGGCAGGATTCTGTGTTACTGTGAAAATATAAGGTTTGCAACCTTGACTTTATATCCGATTTTGGAAAAGTTTCTTTTTCAGGCTTCAACAGTGGTCTCTGGAAAACACTTGTGAAGAAGTAATTTTTGCGAGATCTGCTTTAAGATTCCATCATCCTTCGTAACACCTGTGTATTTACTGCACTAAAAGCTGACTTGCCAAGGAGACTTAACAGGACATGTACAGGCATTGAATAAATAGTTTAGCATCTACTCACCCACTGTATTATCCTGTAAAGGCTGTGCTTTGGCCCGGAGGCAGAAGGACAAAAGGAGAAGCAGAAACATCCCTCCTTGTCCAGGGCGACTTGTGGTATCAGAATAATCCTGTTAAACGCACTCAATTGATTTGCTGTGATGTGTCTTCAGTCTGAATGTGGAACCAAGCTCGGAGTGGATCAGAGAAAGACTAGTCAGGATGCTAGGGGTTTTATCAGAGGAAAAGGATGAGGGGATACGGAGGGGTCATTTGTAGCCTTGACCTACTCTGTCTTTTAGAGACAAAAAAGACTTTTAAAAAAATGTCACCCATTTGGTATATTTTCAAACCCATCCTCCAATTGTTCTCTTGATTTCCAGTGACACCTCTACTATCTAATCTGTAAAGTGTGACCAAGAAAGGGCTACATCCTGTGCAAACGGGGATGGGGAGGAAAGATGGGTCATCTTTATCACCATTTTAATTTCCCTCCATTCTATTTCCTTAAAAGAGGAAAAGGTGACCAGAGAGATTCTTGCTCTGAGGAAACAGCACATGAAGGAACAAAGTTTCAGTCCTGAAGTTTCCAAATGGGAACATAAATGTATAATGGCGCACAATTGAGACTCGTGAGCCAACTGCAACCGTACCTTGCGAAGGCTGATCTGCCCGGGGTGGTCCATGCCTTGGTCACCTCCAGATTGGACTACTGCAATGCGCTCTACATGGATCTGCCCTTGAAAACGGCTCAGAAGTTCCAACTGGTCCAACGAGCAGCGGCCAGGATGTTAACTGGGGCCCTTACAGAGAGGTTGTCAACCCTCCTGTTCAAGGAGCTCCACTGGCTGCGGTTCATTTTCCGAGCCCAATTTAAGGTGCAAGTGCTTACCTACAAGCCCTGAACGGTTGGGACCATCCTACCTGCGTGACCGCATCTCCGTCTACGAACCCACACGTTCACTTCGGTCATCTGGAGAGGCCCTGCTCGTGATCCCGCCTGCGTCGCAGCCGCGTTTGGTGGGGACACGAGACAGGGCTTTTTCTGTGGTGGCCCCCTGACTCTGGAACACCCTCCCCAAAGATCTTAGACAGGCCCCTTCCCTGGCAGTCTTTAGAAAGAACTTGAAGACCTGGCTGTTCCGGTGTGCCTTCCCAGAATAAGAAATCTCCAAGTCCCATAAGCACTTTATTAAAACTCAGATTGCCGCACACTGCACACTGCACTTGCCCTATAAGCCTTATATACCACCTGTCACATCAGCACTTTTAATCCTGTACCCATCACTCTGGCCCGGCCCAGTTTTATTGTGTCTTAGTGTATTGTTTATTGCTTGTTGTTATATTGCTTTAATTGTTTTTAATTTGCCTTAGGTTTTGTATTGTTATATTGTGTGTTGAGGCCTTGGCCTTTGTAAGCCGCATCGAGTCCTTTGGGAGATGCTAGCGAGGTACAAATAAAGTATAATAATAATAATAATAATATGGAATGGAGTAGATAAGGAATATCCTTCTCAACTCAATCAGGTAAAGAACAAGAGTTAGGATGGGTTAAAGTACTGTACAGAAAGCTGGCATGATGGTCAGGTGTTGGTCCTAACTTGGTAGTCAGAAGTAGGGCAGTTGAAGTATTTTGCACTGAACAGGACAGCAAAAATACAATGTAATGACCAGAACTAAAATGTCCCTTTGACACACCATGCCAAGTGAAACTTTGCAGTATGTTATAAAAGCCATGGGAGAAATCCAGAAACTTGTTCGAATGAGTTCTAGATTCATCCTAAACCTTGCCCCATCTTAAAATTTGGCACATGAAGCAGAGGACACACTGCTACATAATAAAAGCCAAATAGTAAACACCGATATATAGCAGACACAAATGAAAAACCGATGCTCTTACTGCAGAGCTATCAAAGAGAATAGCTGGTTTTGGTGCTTCCGAAATATAAACTGCCACTGAAGGTTGACAGTACAGCCAGTCAAGGGAAGCAATGTGCTGTCTATTTACAAGCTGGTGTACTTCACCATTCAGGATCAAATAAAAAAGTGATAAGTTTCAGCTTCCCATTTCTGATGTGAAATACAATGACATATAAGAAAGATATTTCCTGGCCATTTCTTTTTCTCCTCCCAAGCTCAGTTCATGTTTGCTGCCTAGTGTTATTCATTTGGACATTAGTTGCTCCCTCTATGGTTGATCAATGGGAATCCATTAAAACCAGATAATCACAATGGCCTCTTGTTTATGTCTGTCTGCACTGAAGAGAGAAACTGGTGCAAAGCCATTACCCTTCATCATATGTTGTTAGCTTACACAAGACTGTAGAGTTTCCAGCCTCCAGTGACTTGTCTTTCTGTATTAAGGATTAACGTTTGAAATGCGTCTATATAAGCAGAGACGTACAGTATACTGCGGGGGGGGGGGGGGGGAACCTGCAAGAAATTTCCTGTTTCCACAGTGCCACTTTCTAACTTATAATTCACTCTGCATTACACGAATCTACACTGACCATATGATGCAGTTCAAACTGCATTATATGGCAGTGTAGATGGAGTCTTAGATGCAAGAGACAGTGGCCCAAGTTAAAATCACTTTTCCCCATGGGATCCTATTTATCTGCACCACAGCCCATAAGATGCAAGAGACAGGGCCCCAGGTTAAATGGGATCTTATTTTTATGCACCACCCAAGTTAAAATAACTTTTCCCCATGGCAGGCCCATAGCCAGGATTTTTATTTGGGGGGAGCTGAGTTTGATTCGGGGGGGGGGGGGTGAATCTGAGTGAAAGAGGGTCTACCCTAGCAAACCTTTTGTATCGTTACCCCAATACCCCCATGCTTATGGGATATATTGAGCATGGTGATCAGATCATGATATAAACAAACATAACAGTTTAAATAATGCACCAGTAAGGCCTTCTCGCGGACCACCATGATAATTTGGGGGAGGGGCTGAAGCCCCTCAAGCGCCCCACCCCAGCTACATGCCTGCCCCATGGGATCCTATTGATCTACACCGCAGCCCATAGGATAAAAGAGACAGGGGTCCAAGTTAAAATCACTTTTCCCCATGGGATCCTATTTATCTGTATGCACCACAGCCTATAGGATGCAAGAGACAGGGGCCCAGGTTAAAATCACTTTACCCCATGGGATCCTATTTATTTGCACCACAGTTCATAGAATACAAGAGACAGTGGCCCAGATTAGTGCTAAGCTTAGTGACAGCCTGCCAGGTAGGTGCTAAGTTTGATTGAATTCCATTGTTGGTGCAGTTCGTAATGCTCTTTGATTGCAGGTACAACTGCAACTCCCAAATATCTGGGTTTATCTTCCCCAATCCTCTCCAGTATTTTCTTTTGGTCATGGGAGTTCTGTATGCCAAGTTTGGTCCAAGTCTGTAATTCGTGGGGGGTCTTAGCTGTCTGTGGAAGTCAGAGCTGAATCTGTTGAAGGTACTGCAAATCCTATCATCCCTTGTTTATACCGACCCAAACATATTGTTTTTCTGATTAATCACTGTTTTAATTAGATTCCATTTGTATCTATGAAAATATATCCTGCATGTCAGATATTTACAGTACGATTCATAACAATAGCAAAATTACAGTTATAAAGTAGCAACGAAAATAATTTTATGTTGGGGGTCATCACAACATGAGGAACTACATTTAGGGGTCATGGCATTAGAAAGGTTGAGAACCACCGATTTAGTCACTACATGCTTTAAACAGAGTGGATTTATTGCTTGTGTTTTGCTTGCAACTTCAGACTGCTTTTTGTTAGTTGCCAAGGAGTGTTATAATTGATAAGAGAATGCCATAAAATTTGAAACTTTCCATCAAAATGCTTTAAATTTTCCTTTAAATGTAACCAAAAAAGGATTTATTTAGTCTCATAAGAGTACCCCCATTACAAGTAATTCCAAGCACTGAATTTCTGTGCACACTTTTGGAAGAAATAGGGTCATTTGTTGGAGTGAATCCTCCTAGTGTGATTGGAAAAGTTTGCAAATCCTGTTTTGACTCACCAATTTGACGGGAAGCCATAGAGTGCATTCATTTTCTGTAATCTTTTCTACCAAATATAGTTTCGACAAAATGCAGGACATAGGAAGAAGAAAAATAACACTTATCACGGATGATGTGAAATTGCCACACATGGCAAGTCCTGGTCTGCAGTTCACTGGAGGTTGCATAGTCCAGATAAGCTTGGACATGCTTCTAAGATTGATAGCTCGAGGTCAAGGAACTAGGAAGATCACATTTTGGTAAACAAGTTACACTAGAAATCCATGAGTTCATATCATGCTCTAGGAAATGTTAAATCAACAACAAACAAACAAACAAAATTGCTACTGGAATGAAATGCAGACAGGAAAGATAAAAATAATCCAACACAAAAGTGCAAAAATAGACAAAATAAACATTTTGGAGAAAAGGGGAGAACCCATGGGCTAATAAAATCCAAATATCTCAATGCTCCATCCTTACATTTGGCAATATAAGGTTGGCCTCACACATCTCACTACTCATTTATTTGCTGTCTATTATTTCAGCATACTTATTTTAGCAGGGTTTGATGACATACAGGAATGTCAGAGCAAGGATGGATGGGACTAACATATACCAAAATAGTGTGACCAGTTAAAGACAAGAAAGTAACCTATACAAAAGGAGGAAGTTATACCAATAGAAGAGGACTTATATTAAATTACTTGTATTATTACTATGTAACTAAATTGAGATCTGGATCCCATCGGGCTTTGAGGATAAGGAATAAACCCACTAGTGGTTGTGTGATGCCGAATAAGGGAGGAGCCTTGATTGCCTGCCACATGGTCCTGTTGCGGATGAAAAAAAGGCCATCTGACCAAACCAAACAAGCTGGATTGGCCTAAGGGAAGGGACCACTCTGAATCCGTGCGTAAGCCTATTATCTATCTTTTTGGCAGTCCACGATATCATAGAATCATAGAATCATAGAGTTGGAAGAGACCTCATGGGCCATCCAGTCCAGCCTCCTGCCAAGAAGCAGGAATATTGCATTCAAATCACCCCTGACAGATGGCCAACCAGCCTCTGTTTAAAAGCTTCCAAAGAAGGAGCCTCCACCACACTCCGGGGCAGAGAGTTCCACTGCTGAATGGCTCTCACAGTCAGGAAGTTCTTCCTCATGTTCAGATAGAATCTCCTTTCTTGTAGTTTGAAGCCATTGTTCCATGTCCTAGTCTCCAGGGAAGCAGAGAACAAGCTTGCTCCCTCCTCCCTGTGGCTTCCTCTCACATATTTATACATGGCTATCATATCTCCTCTCAGCCTTCTCTTCTTCAGGCTAAGCATGCCCAGCTCCTTAAGCCACTCCTCATAGGGCTTGTTCTTCAGACCCTTGATCATTTTAGTCGCCCTCCTCTGGACACATTCCAGCTTGTCAATATCTCTCTTCAATTGTGGTGCACAGAACTGGACACAATATTCCAGGTGTGGTCTAACCAAGGCGGAATAGAGGGGTAGCATTACTTCCCTAGATCTAGACACTATGCATAGTGTCTAGATCAGTGACGGGCAATCATTTGAGCTTGGTGTGTCAAAATTTGCCCAAAAACTGAGCATAACTTGGGTAGTGTGTCACTTTGAGAAAAAACCCCATAATTTCACAATATTTAAAAGTAGTATAGTATAACTTTAGGCAATTAGGGGATACCTAGCCTAACTGACCACAAGATGGCACATGTAAGTGTCTTTTAGGAAAGGGCAGGGTTAATAAGCAGAAATAGGGGTTCATAAGGATGCACAACAGTAATAGTGGTGAAATGGAGTCTGTACTATGTTGCAAGATGGCGTTGTTTATGTAAATTAAGATGGCTGCCGCTATTTCTAATGGTGGGAAATGGCACCCATAACACAGGCCCTTGCCTCTTCAAGCTTCCCCCTCACTTATCTCAGTAATGATGGTCAATTAGAAATCCACGACACCCCAGAACAGTAGATTGGATGATGGTTGCTGTGGTTATGTGGTTGCTGGTAATGGCGATCACAGGGTCCCCAGAGATGCATGTCCTGCGGCATTGCGCTGCTCTCTGCTCCACCAGCCAGAAGTGAGGCCAAAGATTCTCTAACAGCCTAACTGGAAGTCATGCAGGCCAAAATCCCATTGGCTTTTTTGCCGCCACATCACATTGTTGGCTCATGTTTAACTTGTTGTCCACGAGGACTCCAAGTTCTTTTTCACACATACTGCTCTCGAGCCAGGCATCCCCCATTCTGTATCTTTGCAATTTGTTTTTTCTGCCAAAGTGGAGTATCTTGCATTTGTCACTGTTGAACTTCATTTTGTTAGTTTTGGCCCATCTCTCAAATCTGTCAAGATCGTTTTGAATTCTGCTCCTGTCCTCTGGAGTATTGGCTATCCCTCCCAATTTGGTGTCGTCTGCAAACTTGATGATCATGCCTTCTAGCCCTTCATCTAAGTCATTAATAAAGTTGTTGAACAGGACACTGCGGCACTCCACTCGTCACTTCTTTCCAAGATGAAGAGGAAGCATTGGTGAGCACCTTCTGGGTTCGTCCATTTAACCAATTACAGATCCACCTCACCGTAGTTTTGCCTAGCCCACATTGGACTAGTTTCCTTGCCAGAAGGTCATGGGGGACCTTGTCGAAGGCTTTACTGAAATCCAGGTACGCTACATCCATGGCATTGCCCGCATCTACCCAGCTTGTAACTCTATCGAAAAAAGAGATCAGATTAGTCTGGCATGACTTGTTTTTGATAAATTCATGTTGACTGTTAGCGATGACCGCATTTGTTTCTAAGTGTTTGAAGACCACTTCCTTAACAATCTTTTCCAGAATCTTGCCATGTATCGATGTGAGGCTGACCGGATGGTAATTGTTTGGGTCATCCTTTTTTCCCTTCTTGAAGATTGGGACCATATTGGCCTTCCTCCAATCTGCTGGAACTTCTCCCGTTCTCCAAGAACTCTCAAAGATGATTGGCAATGGTTCCAAAATGAGTGTTGGTTCCTTCAATACTCTTGGGTGTAGTTGATCTGGCCCTGGGGATTTGAACTCATTTAGATATCTACAGAAATCTCCTCTAGCACCACATATCAGGTGAAAATATTTATTTCCTATTTTTTATTTTTCACTGTTCAACTTATACAGCCACAATAGAAATCAGAAAATACAATGGCATGCATAAGCCTGACTTTCGTTTTCAATTTTTCAATGATACTCATCTTAACAAATGGGAATTAGTCCAAAACAACTTTAATATGTTTTTTTTAGTCGTGTCAGAAGCATCCTGTTGTGAGAGAATTGGCCGTCTGCAAGGACGTTGCCCAGGGGACGCCAGGATGATTTGATGTTTTTATCATCCTTGTGGGAGGCTTCTCTCATGTCTCCGCATGAGGAGCTGGAGCTGTTAGTGGGAGCTCATCCGCCTCTCCCCGGATTCGAACCTGCGACCTGTTGGTCTTCAATCCTGCAGGCACAGGGGTTTAACCCACTGCGCCACCGGGGGCTCCCTTTAATATGGATGAAAAAGGCCAAAACTTGCTCCTAGACAGGAATATTATTATGTTACCTCATCATTTCTTTATTTTTGCATTTTAATGGTAAAGAAGAAAACATTCATTTTTGAAACTTCCCTGTATTTCATTTCAGGACAATTGACTGCCATTCCAGACCCAGTTCCATAATTGGCTGAGAAAAAGAAAGGATTTGCATGGTGATATAAACCAAAATGTTATTGTCTGTTTCAACCAGAGAGTAAATTAAGATAGATAGAAAGGTACTGTTGTTCCAAAAGAGTTGTAGCAACCTTTAATAGACTACCTGCCTTAATTTGAGTCTCACACAGGTGCTTTAAATCAATGAAGTGGAATAAGAAAATCTCCCAGCACTCAATACCTTGAGATTAAAGCTAAGAAACTAAATATACTGTTCATTCCAATTTAGGCAACCAGGAAGGTAAAGAAAGTGGCTCGCAGTGCAGAGAAGTAACAGGAACCTCACAGGCAATTTCGCTTCAGCTGAAAGCTTTAAACCTTTCCTACCACCTAAATTTCATCTCCAGCTGTGCTGTTAAACGCTGCCATGTTTTTTTCTATTTCTGATCCAAGCCGATTTTGGATTGAGTGGGCTTTTTAAAAGACCCACTTAATTAGTGGATATGGACAGTAACTATTTCCTATGCTGTTATACATTGTTATCCACCTTACTAAATGACTTATCCTTTAACTAGTTCGTGTAGTGGTCTTTCCTCCCCCCTCCAAAATTAGTTTGCTTTTATTATTGTTGCTAGCTATTATTGTTATGTTGTTTTACGCTGTTTTATGCTGTTTTAATTATTTTTGCTTTGTTTTTAATTGCATTCGGGCTTGGGCCCTGTGCCGTCCGCCCAGACACTATAAAAAACAAAACTTTGATGTGCTTCCTCTATTGCTGAGCGAACTGCAGTTGTCTATCTTGAAAACTTAAAATATTAAGCAACTGAGACTAGCACTGGTTTTAACTATCAAAAAGAATATTTATTTACATGAAGTCCTTAAAGACTTGGCACAGATCATTAAGTTGCAATCAAACAGTCAATAAATGGACAATAAATGAAACTTTAGAGATATTCTTTTCTTTCTATAGTTACAGAGGCAACCCCTTTCTCCAGATGGCAGATACGATTCTGAAATCGTAACACCCTAACTGCAAGCTGTTGTGGTTTAGAAAGAAGCAGGGTCTTTCCCTATCTTTAACTTAAAGTTAATTCAGGAAACTAAGGAGTGCCAACTCTCTCTATAACTATATATTCAAAACACAATACACTATCTATACTAGCTCAGTATAGCTCAATACTTATCTATAAAGTAGTCTAGGTTTAAGTAGTTTTTGCAATGGTTTTCCCAGAGCTTAGCTGCATAGCCGTCTGCACGCCTTCCTCAAACTGAATAGGGCAGGGAGGATTCCAAAATGGAGGTTCTTCCCCAGGAGCAGGGGCGGGCTCAAAGGGCTGCTCCCTAGACCAATCATTGCAAAGAAGACCTGCAGAGTAGCTTTGCAAACTCTGACTGTTAACCTCCAGGCCTTGCAAACTGCAGCAGCCCTGGGACAGAATGCAAAAGAAAGCAACCTTAAGCAGCTGAGAGGTAAGGCAAACCCGGATCCTGGGGGAAGGAACAGACCCCATGTAATCCGCCCTGAGTCCCTTCAGGGAGATGGAGGCGGAGTAGAAAATAAAGTTCTTCTATGCATCACAGCAAGCTGTACATTGAGGCCATATCTCCTCTTTTGTAAATGCAGTCTGCACTCTATGTCTTACCAATGGCCAGATGTTTGTACAGGTTGAGTTTCCTATTTCCAAATAATCCAAAATATTCAAAGAATCTGAAAGTTTTGGCCACCAGCAACCCACTTCCACTATTTCATGTTTAATTAGTAATTTGTAAGTATGTAAAACTTACAGATTAGATGTTGTTGTTGTTGTTGTTCATTCGTTCAGTCACTTATGACTCTTCGTGACCTCATGGACCATCCTACGCCAGAGCGCCCTGTCAGCCGTCACCTCCCCCAGCTCCTTCAGAGTCAAGCCAGTCACTTCAAGGATACCATCCATCCATCTTGCTCTTGGTCGGCCCCTCTTCTTTTTTCCTTCCATTTTCCCAAGCAGCATGGTCTTCTCTAAGCTTTCCTTTCTTCTCATGATGTGGTCAAAGTACTTCGTCTTTGCCTCTACTATTTTTCCTTCCAATGAGCAGTCGGGCTTTATTTCCTGAAGTATGGACTGGTTGGATCTTCTCGCGGTCCAAGGCACTCTCAGAATTAGATACGACTTACTAATTAAAAATGAAATTTTGCACACTCTTAGCGGAAATGGGTTGCTGGTGGCCAAAACTTTCAGATTCTTTGAAGATATTAAGAAGCATCGGGGGATGCAAAAACTTACGAATCAAACTCAAACTCACCCAATATTTTTTTGTTTGAATTCTGTAATACTCAGAAGCCTATCAAAAGTCAGTTTCATTTTCAGTGCAAACAAAGCAAAGCGATGCAAAAAAAAAAAAAGTCTGCCATTCCTTTTAAAATTAATTATCTTTTGCCATGAGGAGAGGAAAGTGGCAGGCTGGGACAAACTTAGTGACCTGGGAAAGAGATTGAGAGCACAGAATTCTGGGAAAGGTAGTTTAGGAAAGCGAGGAACCCTATGGCAGAGAATTCAAAATCCCTGCTCTGAACTACATTTCCCAGAATTTCACTCCACATCAGAAAGCTCCAATCAGGATAGGGGAGAGATTTTTCCATCTTAGTCACTGGAGTTTCAATAAATTGTTGAATCTGCAAAGAGGAGGCCTGAGTGATACTTCAACACATGTAAGTAAATCAGTCCTGGGCTGGGAAGAAATCCCTAAATTGAAGTTCTACTATATGAGAGACGTTCAGAAAGATAGCTGTTGTGCCTTTAAAAAAAGTTTTTGACAAAACTTTTTTTAAAAAATTCAAAAATCAGTACTTGTATGAATATTTCCAAAAGTTGGGGGGAATGATCCCCTCTTATTTTGTGTCTTTGTATAGAAAATTCAAGAAAACAACTCTTGTAGTTTTTTAAAAAATGTTGTTTATAAAAACTTTGAAAATTCCCCAAAAATCTGTGGATAAGTGAAACGTTCTGAAACTTGCTGAGTAAACAGTGGTAAAAGTGTTCTACCATTGTAGCAAGTTTCACGCCAATAGCTCTAACAATGTGGGAGAAAGTCACCCCTGAAGTTTCCCCATCGGCAAAGTTAATTACTTAACGAAAAAGTAAATAGTTATAATACAGACCCAGTCCAATTTCAGAAACACCCTCCCCCCAATTTTGTAATGAGTATTGAAGCATTTTTTCATTGATCACACAGGCCTAATTTCCAGCTTTGGGGAGGCGGGTTAGGCACATGTCCAGATCCTAATAGGGGATAGAAAAAAGGAGAAGGGGAGAAGACCCTGGTGCTTCTGTGCTCAACCCTCACCTGGGCAATAATAATAATAATAATAATAATAATAATAATAATATATTTATACCCCGCCATTGTTTCCTTTATTCAGGGAAGGCACAGTGGAACAGCCACATTTTCAGGCTCCTCCTAAAGACTGCCAATGTGGGGGCTTGTCTGATATCCTTGGGGAGTGAGTTCCAGAGACAGGGGCCACCACAAAGAAGGCCCTCTCCCTTGTCTCCACCAATTGCACCTGCAAAGGGGGTGGGAGCGAGAGCAAGGCCTCTCCAGATGATTGAAGAGATCGCGTGACAGAAATGCAGTCACGCAGGTAGGCGGGTCCCAAACTGTTCAGGGCTTTGTCGGTAAGAACATGTACCTTGAATTGGGACTGGAGGATGAACGGCAGCCAATGGAGCTCCTTAAACAGGGGGTAGATCGCTCCCTGTAAGTCGCTCCAGTTAGTAACCTGGCTGCCGCCAGTTGTACCAACTGAAATTTCCAGCTGTCTTCAAGGGCAGCCCCACATAAAGTGCATTACAGTAATCCAATCTGGAGGTGAATGACAGGGTGCGTGCCCTGGAAATTGTGCATTACAGTAATCCAATCTGGAGGTGAATGACAGGGTGTGTGCCCTGGAAATGGCTACAGACACAATTCCAGAGCAAATCCCATTAGCCACTGCCTGTATGCGACCCAGAATGAAAAACTCACTAAGAGGAGGGGTCTTCCACTTCCTTCCTCGCTACTTTGCTAAAAGGGCAGAATGGATGCTAACAGCCAGGGAAACCTTTGGGATGTCTGTTTTATATGGTGGTTTTATGTAAGTGGAGCTTTCCTCTCCTTCTTTTCCCCCTTTTGGGTTTCTGGCAGGTGGAGTAGGATTGTCTCGAGGGAAGCTTAGCAGGCACTAGCCGTGTGATTTAGTTCATTTCCCCCATCTCTCATTCCCTATACAAATATAGTTATTCCAAAATCTGAAATCCGAAAAAATGTGCGGTCCCAAGCATTTTGGACAACAGAGATTCAACATGTACCATCTTACCTAATAAGGAGTTCTGGAGAATCCAAAACTTTGCTGACATTTTAACAAGAGACAGCTTTGACAGCCAGGGTTTATGAAGGCAAAAGCGCATGCGGCAACATGCTCTTACATTCATCTACATCTACATATGCCTACCAAATTTGCTGCTTCTTGTTGCAGACGCAACTTCAAGAAAAGCAGTTACTGTATATTCTGGCATATAAGATGATTGGGCATATAAGGCGGCCCCCAACTTTTCCAGTTAAAATATGGAGTTTGGGATATACTCACCGTATAAGACTACCCCTCTTCTAGCACACACCAAATAAAAGTTTTAAAAGCATCAGATTTGATTTCAATATGGTAATTTTCCTATTACTGTACTTCCTTCTCTGCCTCTCGGATCTCGCACCTGCGCACCTGCATCGCTTCACTGCAGTCTTCAGGAGCGAGATCTGAGAGGCAGAGGAGGAGGTACGGTAACAGGATACAAGGGCAGGCCAGACAGGTAAAAGAATTGTGTTTTTCTGGGTCCAGAGCCACTCTATCTCTTTTTTCCATACCCCTGGCACCCCAGACACCTGCAGCTTGCTCCGCCCTTCACTTATTTTTATTTATTTATTTTGGGCACTTCTACCCCGCCCTTCTCAACCCTCAAGGGGGGACTCAGGGCGGCTTACAACCGGCACAATTCGATGCCAACAATTCAACAGATAAAATATATAACAGCAATAACCACAATAGTTAAAACATTCAATTAATACAATAACAATTACAAAGCCAATCTAGTGGTTAACGTTCACCGAGTTCTAAAATCCATAAGTCCATTCAGCATTACCATAGTCCTTTCCAGATTCTGGTCGTCATTACCTTGTCGGTCTGCCAGATTACCCAAAGGCCTGGTCCCATATCCATGTTTTCAGCTTCCTTCTGAAGGAGAGGAGGGATGTTGATGACCTAATTTCCCCGGGGAGTTAATTCCACAGGCGAGGGGCCACCACTGAGAAGGCCCTATCCCCCGTCCCCACCAATCTCACTTGTGATAGAGGTGGGGCCGAGAGCAGGGCCTTCCCAGAAGATCTTAAACTCTGAGGTGGGACATAGAAGGAGATACTTTTGGACAGGTACACTTACACCTTCCCAGTGAGGCACCCCTTCACCTCACCATCGGGACTGCATTAAGTCCACGAATCCTGATGAATGGATTTCCTTCTACCATACTTGTACAGCATTGCCCTTAATGTTTTCATACAGTTGTTGCATATGGCAGGGACGTGGCCACTGCCATATTTGAGCTCCCCCCACAATATGCAGCTTCTCCAATCTGGATTGGAAGTTTCAGCACCCGCTCTATAAGACGATTCCCGGCATATAAGACTTACTCCTGCATATAAGACAACTCCCATGCATAAGGCTACTCCTGCATACAAGACGACTCCCGTGTATAAGACGACCCCTGACTTTTGAGAAGATTTTCTTGGGTTAAGAAGTAGTCTTATATACCAGAATATACGGTATGTATTATCTTAAAGTTTAACAATGGTATTATAGCACAAACTTTGTGGACTGCACGAACTCTGTCTGAAATCCTGGATACCATTTCATAGTATCTGAAGGGAGTTATTTTCTGTGACAGCTCATGCTTTCGCACACTTGTTTAGTCCTTGAGGACTTTGAGTTTTTGCTGTAAAAGATATATTTCAAAAAACATATTTCTCCACATCATTGCCAACTGTGTGGGTAGATAATAGCAGGTGAGCCTCCGATATGCCGAACTTGAAAATGAAAGGCTTCACAGCTGGATGATGGCCCATCAGCAAGATTAGATACAGAAAGGAAGTGAGAAAAAGTCAGAGATTGATAGATCTAGGCAGAAGATAAGGAAAATCCAGTAGGATTTGGGGGAAAAGAGACACAAACTAGGTTGGAAAAAGGTATTTTGGAAACATAGTAAGAATAGAAGGGACAGATTTGTCTTAAATTAATAAAAAATTAGGAAAGCAAGTGTTCCCTACTCTCCTGGAGAGGAGCTCCTATATATGTATATTCCTCAGTCAGGAGAGTCAGAAGGACACTATTACAGTATCATATAATTGAGATTATCGAAGCAGAAAATCCACATTATCTACCTTGATTGGATTATATGAGCCCATACTGTCATATAATCCAGTTCAAAGAAGATAATCTGGATTTTAACTAGCAGTGTAGAAGGGGACTAAGTTAAGTTTCTGTAGCATCTTCCTATAGAGCATTTGGCTGCCAGTCTGCTACTGAGCACAATTCAAAGTGCTGGTTTTACCCTATAAAGTTCTAAATTGCTCTGACCTACAAAACTGTGAATGGTTTGGGACCCGCCTACCTGCGTGACCGCATTTCTGTGTACGAACCCACACGATCTCTCCTTTCATCTGGAGAGGTCCTGCTCTCGCTCCCACCTCCCTCGCACGCACGATTGGTGGGGACGAGGGAGAGGGCCTTCTCCATGGTGGCCCCTCGACTCTGGAACTCACTCCTCAAGGATATCAGACAAGCCCCCACATTGGCAGTCTTTAGGAGGAGCCTGAAAACGTGGCTGATGGATCCATCATTGTTTGAGTCCATGGTGCTCTCTGGATGTAGGTGAACTACAACTCCAAAACTCAAGGTCAATGCCCACCAAACCCTTCTAGTGTTTTCTGTTGGTCAGGGGAGTCCTGTGTGCCAAGTTTGGTTCAATTCAATTGCTGGTGGAGTCCAGAATGCTCTTTGATTATAGGTGAACTATAAATCCCAGCAACTACAACTCCCAAATGACAGAACCATAATTTTTGAGTGATGGTCACTCCTTGTGTTGTGAGATGTTTTGTTGCCAAATTTGGTGTGATTTCGTTCATTTGTTCTTTTGTTTTTAGGGTACTCATTATGCAAAGAACATTTTTATATATATAGATGCTAGGCCTGGGTAACAACGGAAAAATTTGTTTCTAATATCGTTTCGTTTTTAGGGTGCCTCAGCGTTTTGTATTTAAAAATATATCCGAAATTTTCCATAAAAAAAAGTTTGGTATTTACGAAATTTTGTTAATATTTACAAAATGTTTTGTAAAGATGGCGCCCGCGGTTGCGCATGCGCAAAGCATAAAGCATCAACGAAATTTTTTTTCAATATTTTTTAAATTTTATTATTATTATTTTTTTAATAATAAAAAAAATATTTGGCAGAAAATGCTTGCCAAAAAGAGCCACAGGGCAAACAGACTGAGCCTCCCTGCTGCTCCCAGCTCCGTCCCACCCTCCTGAGTCCTGCGGGCTCTCTCTCTCTCTCCACCAAGAGGAGGGAAAGGAGAAGAAAGAAAAGAGGAAGGGAAAGGAGGGAAGGCAGGCACTCACTCTGGCGGGCCCTCAAGCGCTGCCGCCAAGTCGGGCCCGGCTCCTCCGAAGCACACCCACCGCAAAGGTGAGGAAGGAGGGACAGGGCCGCCTTCCCACTGAGGGTCGCTCGCCCTCTCGCTCGCTTGCTCAGCCGGCGCCTTCCCCGCCCTCTCCTCCTCCTCCTCCTCTTCCTCCTCCTCTTTCAGGCTCTGACTGGCTAAGGAGAGGAGAGAGAGGAGAGCTCCCAGCAAGCATCTAGCCATCTTACGTATTTCCGAAATGGACGGAAATACAAAAATATTTGGCGCATGCTGTTTCGATTTTGAAAATACACTTCCGGGTTTGGAAAAAAGTTTGATATCGTTTCGTATATGGGAAATTAATGGAAAAAAAAGATATACAAAATTAACGAACGAAACCGCCCAGCCCTAATAGATGGTCACTTGTTGGCCTTATGCATGTATTGTGTCCAAATTTGGTGTCAATTTGTCCAGTGGTTTTTGAGTTATGTTAATCCCGCAAAAGAACATTACATTTTTATTTATATAGATGTTAGCAAACCTCCTGACTTCTGACTTGTTCCCCCCAATTGGGTGTAAAAAAAAATTCAGCACACGCCAGTTCAAAAACTGAATAGTTATTTATTGTTCCAGAAGTACATTGCTCTTTTATACATATTTAATAAATGATACAGGATTTTTTTTACACATGTTCAGTATTTTGCTTTATTTTAAGGACTTTTCTCCATGCCCCCTCCCTTACCCCAAACACACACAAAGGATTCCGTTACAGGACTGCTCGTTGTCTTCCTTTTCAAAATGCGGCATACAGAGGGGATAAAACAGGTCTTTCGAGAGAGAAAGAAAAAACCGAAAAACGTAACTGAAAACGGAAAGACAGAGGAAGAGAGGTGAGGAGAGAAGAAACACCTTGAAACATGCACCCATTCAGTCCAACATGCCATCGAGTGAGAGGAGGCAGCAACAATCCTGTCTGCGTTTCCACATTGGCAAGGCACCTGGCGTCTGGTTTATATTTATTTTGTACACTTTAAAACATGGTTCTCCAGAAAGTGGGAGCCTCTCGCCTTAACACAGTGAGAAGTAGTGACCCAAAAGGAAACACCTGGCCTTTCTTTCTGTGGATGAAGCGTCAAAGCCCTTCTCCTACTTCCATCCTGTCGCCACAATATTTATCAAACAGGATGATAAGAGGGGGCCGATTCCACTCAGTGCAGGATGCAAGATCCACTTATGGAAAGGGAAAAAAGAAGGTCAGCTGGTTTGCAAGAAGTGGAGGAGGAGGAGGACCATTCCCTTAACTCTTAAGTAAGAGAGTTTGCAATCTGCTACTCCACAGAAATCCGGACCCTCAGGCAACAAGCATTCTTTTAAAGCTACTTAAATAAGAGAGGGCTGTGAAGCAAGGCGGGGGACTCTGTGCCTTTGGCTTCGGGCCACTGACAAAGCCTCTAAAACCAGGCAAATTCATCGACACATTATTATTTATTTTGACACATTAAATGCAATCACCACAATTCTAAAGCTGCTTCGTGTAGCATCATGATTCCGACCCTATTCATTCATATATTTATATATATATACGAAAATATATAGATATATGAACGTATTATATATGCGCAATACGCATTCGTATATTTTTTGGATTTAATCGTCTCGAGTGGCTAAAAAATTGGGTTGGAAAGGGTATGGGGAGGGGACTCTTTCCCAGTTAAGACTGAATATGAAGAATTCTGTCATGCAACATCACCATTTATACGTAGTAGTAGATACAGCGTAATGGGACACGCCAAAGTTTCTAAAGACAGCATTGAGGGATAATTCAATGATCAATGGTCCTCAGTTTGCGATCCTGACCAAACTGAGTACAGCAGTAACCATTCAGCAAAGGAGAATGTCTGCTTGATAGTGAGTAGGTTTGGTAGGGGAAGCTCATGATTTTTTTTCTCTTCAAAGTAAAAAAGCAGCTTCACATTAAAGCTACCTCCTTCCTACACCTCCGAGACGCATTAGGTCCAATCTGGAGGACAGAGTTGTTAATGGAGGCAGAGCTCTAGTTCCCATCCCCAGCCATAACATCTTAAAATGGCTTGACTTTTCTTCACTTTAGTGCACAATTATTTATTAGTATTGGTATTCAGAAGAGAGGGCATTAAAAAAAAAAGCTGAGCAGGCTGCTGGTGTGTCATCAAGAGGCAGACACTGCAAAGCTGGAAAAAAAAATCCCCTCCCCTCATTCGGTCGCTTAATGAAACGTCCAACTTTTTAAAAAATACATATTTTTCAAAAGGAAAGTTTGAATGTGACAATATTCGCCAAGCCCTTTGAAAAGACTTAACATCCCACAGTGCCTGATCTTCTGGCAGAACACGTTGCCCCCTCCCCAGCCAAGGGCCTTGCTTGCTTCTGAATGATAAAAAAAGCCCTCCACCCCCACAAGACCTCCCAGCTTCCACCTGCGATACTTGAATTAAAGAGGCGAAAGCTATGCACAGGTTTGCCAATTCTGCCAGGGTTCAGAGGTCCTAGGCTGGTCAGTCTTTGTCGCTGATTTGTCGGACAGGCAAATGCACCTGCAAGGGGTCTCGAAGCCTTTTAAGGTCCAGTTCTGCCTGAAAATTAAGAAAAGAGAAGCCGTAAAAACCACCTTCCCCACCAGCATGCTGTAATGCAGCATTTCTCAACCTGGGGGTCAGGAACCTGGGAGGTGGGTCGCGAGGGGGTGTCAGAGGGGTCGCCAAAGACAATCAGAAAACACAGTATTTTATTTGAAACTAGCATTGCTGTGGCCAACCTTCCCTCCATCTTTCTCTTCTTTCCCTCCTTCCTTCGCTCCCTCTTTCCTTCCTTTCCTTTTTTCCCCTTTCCTTCTCTCCTTCCTTCCTTTCCTTTCCCCCTTTTTCTTTTCCTTCTCCTTTCTCTCCTTTCTTCCTTCTCTACCTCTTTCCTTCCTTCCTTCACTCTTCAATTCCAGGTTTCCTTCTCTCTTTCTTTCCTTCCTTCCTTCTTTCCCTCCTTCCTTCCATTCTTCCTTCATTCCTTCCTTCCTTCCTTTCTTTCTCCTCTTCCTTCCTCTTTTTCTGTATCGTCATTTAGCTTTTCATCATTTAGCTTTTTTGGGTTTTTAAGTCCTTTCCACTGTTTGTTTGTTTTGGGGAGTGATGGTCACTTGTTGGTCTTTTAGGCGCATAGTGTCCAAATTTCGTTTCAATTCATCCAGTGGTTTTTGAGTTCTGTTAATCCCACAAACAAACATTACATTTTTATTTATATAGATAAATGAAACGTTCTGGGACAAAATTATAAAGACAGAAAATACTGTGTTTTCTTTTTAAAAAAAATCATTTTTATTGGAAAATACCATAAACAACCATTAACCAAGTGAAGAGAAAAAGGGAAAGAAAAAAATTATTCTTGTGTACCTATAGATAAAAGTCATCACATGACTATGATGCTGGTTCTGTGTGGGAAGTTTGGCCCGATTCAATCATTGGTGGGGTTCAGAATGCTCTTTGACTGTAGGTGAACTATACATCCCAGAAACTACAACTCTCAAATGTCAAGGTCCATTTTCCCCAAACTCCACCAGTGTGCACATTCAGGCATATTGAGTATTTGTGCCAAGTTTTGTCCCGATCCATCATTGTTTAAGTCAACAGTGCTCTCTGGATGTAGGTGAACTACAACTCCAAAACTCAAGGTCAATGCCCACCAAACCCTTCAAGTATTTTCTGTTGGTCATGGGAGTTCTGTGTGCCAAAATTGGTTCAATTCCATCATTGGTGGAGTTCAGAATGCTCTTTGACTGTAGGTGAACTATAAATCCCAGCAACTGCAACTCCCAAATGTCAAGGTCTATTTTCTCCAAACTCCACCAGTGTTCACATTTGGGCATATTGAGTATTTGTGGCAAGTTTGATCCCAATCCATCATTGTTTGAGTCCACAGTGCTCTCTGGATATAGGTGAACTATACCTCTAAAACTCAATGCTTACCAAACCCTTCCAGCATTTTCTTTCTTTTGGGGTCCCTTTCAAATCTATTATGCTATATCTCTCTGTGTGTGAATCATATCTATCATATGGCTGGATGGCTCTTTGTCAGGAAGGCTTTGATTACATTTTCTTGCCCTGGTGAAGGGAGTTGGACTGGATGGCCTTAAGTATTTTCTGTTGGTTATGGGGGTTCTGTGTGAGAAGTTTGGCCCAATTCTGCCGTTGGTGGGGTCCAGCATGCTCTTTGATTGTAGGTGAACTATAAACCCCAGTAACTACAACTCTCAAGGTCTATTTCCCCCAAACTCCGTCTGTGTTCATATATAGAATATTCATGCCAAGTTTGATCCAGATCCATCACTTTTTTGAGTCCACAGTGCTCTCTGGATATAGGTGAACTACAACTCCCAAACTGAAGGTCAATGCCCACTAATCCCTTCCAGTGTTTTCTGTTGGTCATGGGAGTTCTGTGTGCCAACATTGGTTCAATTCCATCATTGGTGGAGTTCAGAATGCTCTCTGACTGTAGGTGAACTATAAATCGCAGCAACTACAACTCCCAAATGACAAAATAAATCCCCTCCCACCCCACCAGTATTCAAATTTGGGCATACCGGGTAGTTGTGCCAAATTTGGCCCAGTGAATGAAAATACATCCTGCATATCAGATATTTAGATTCATAAAAGTAGCAAAATTACAATTATGAAGTAGTAATGAAAATAATTTTATGTCACCACAATATGAGGAACTGTATTAAGGGGTCACAGCATTAGGAAGATTGAGAAATACTGCTGTAATGGGATGTGATCTTTTTGACTGATGCAGCTTTAACAAGAGATGTGCAAGAAAAAAACGAACTTGTTATTGCCTACACCGACAGTAACAGATATTATTTCAAAGCATCCAAATGAAATAAGGAATAAGCTGTATTCAGCAGATTCTCCACCCCTCGGGTCTAGTCGAGTACACAGTCATCTACAAATGCTTAGAAATTTCAGCAACTGCAAAGCCAGCAACAGTCTAGGTTAGTGGAACAAATTGCTTATCTGTCTTGGAGATTATGGAAAACCCGCTGGATAAAGCTTGTTTCTTATACACAACAAAAGAATCCAGCATCTCACACAATCCAAGAAAATGTCAGTGGCGGTAAGAACCTTATCTTACACAGGTAATTGAAGCTGTCAACTCTGCTTTAAAGAAAAAATGGCAGGTCAATATGTGAGGGGCCAAAGGCAATGTCTGTCTACCTACAGACCAGGCTGGGGTGGGATGGAGAAGAGGAATAAATCTTCATTGGACCAATTCTAAAATCCAGTGGTTTTTTTTTTTATTGTGATACGTGTTGTGGCTCAGCTTGATTCTGAGCCTGAGACTGGATCCTCTTGTGAGCCTGAAATACTCCCTGATGAAGAGGATGATGGGATTCAGATTTCTGGGCCTGCTCCTATGCCCTTTTTCTGTGCCTCTTTCAGACAGTGCTCCAGAGGAGTCAACAAGTCAGTTCTCATGGGAAAAGAATGCCAGAGAATTAGATAACGACCAGGTGCAGAGGCCTTCACTTGCTCAGCCTTCTCACTCTGATACTGATAGAGAAGAGAGCCTTGATAGTGATTTAATGAGCAGGCAGGAACGTTTAGATTGGTGGGTCAGGAGGAGTTCGCGGTTAGCCAGCAAGAAAGAAGCCAGGTCAATGAAAGGTCACCGTAATGCTTTCATGTTGGCAAAAGGTATTTAGGCTTCTGGTTAACAAAGGGAAGGTGTCAGTTCAACGTGGCTTTTAGCATGAAAGCTTCTATGGAATAACCTTGGCTTTAAAGCAGCACGCTTTGGGTTTCCTGAATCGGGATTCTTGGGCCTTGTGTTTCACTGTTTTTACCATGGACTCTTGTTTGACCATTGCTAAATGGATTATGTTTTATGTTCTTACCTGAAGATCTTTGGAACTGTGTTTTGCATTTAACCTTTGTCTTTGGAACTTTGCATTGCTCATTCTATGCTTTGACTTTGATTTTTTCTCAATAAACTACACAATCTACAGCTCTTGTGTGGTGGTGTTTGGGAGCAAGGTGAAGCCTACTCTGAGTTGCAACAACACTGACTACATGAATTTGGTTGTATTGGTCAGATGAACGACGCACCCACAGTATTCTAACAATCAGAGGCATTGAACTGGAAACAGACAAGCTTATATATAATTACACCCATGGAATTGCCCCCTAATGTGTAATTTCTTAATTTCTTCCAGTATGCAATGCTATGTTCCATAGCAACTTAGTGACCCACCCAAAATGTTCCCATGTCAAGCTGTCTGTGCTCATGGTTTGCAAAGGGTTAACCTTAAATTATACAAAGGATTAATGAAAAGTGGGACATGGAGTACTTATATTATGGGAAATGTATGTAATTATTAGTAGTGTGCATTCAGGTCAAAAGGCATACTATTTTGGAGTCCATTTTCGTCTGACCCCTCATTTCGTTTACCAGAAAGTTATCCGAAAGGAGAGGGTTGTTTTCCATTTCATTCAGCAGAGATTCGTCCCATTGGTTACAATGGGAAACTTTAAAGTCTCAATCCTCAGCCATTGTAAGGCCTATCTGCATGAAACCTACCTCAGTTGTAGACCCCATTGATGACTGTAGGCCTGCCAAGTTTCAAAACAATTCACCCATCTACTAATTTTTTAAGTTTTAACCATAACATTTGGGAATTGTAATCGCTGGTTGTGACCAGTCTCAGCTACTCATGGCATGGACGTCACCAGGCTTTTTATTGGCTGAGAGAGACACAGAAATTGAAATTCAACTCCCATCATTCTCCGAGAGGAATTCTCAATGGCCACCCTATACTAGTGCACTGGGAAAGTGAGTTTCCAGGGCCCTCTCTGGAGGAAGAGGCAACTTTCCAAGAAAAAATGGAGGAAGCTCCTTCTGCCGGGGAGAAAAAAGATGCCGCAGATCCCCTGCCTCAGGTGTTTTGTGGACTTAACTTTCCGAAAAAATAATCTCTCTTAATCTGAGTTGTTGTAGGTTTTTCTGGGCTATATGGCCATGTTCTAGAGGCATTTTCTCCTGACATTTCGCCTGCATCTATGGCATCTTCAGAGGTAGTGAGGTCTGCTGGAAGTAGGAAAATGGGTTTATATATCTGTGGAATGACCAGGGTGGGACAAAGGACTTTTGTCTGCTGGAGCTAGGTGTGAATGTTTCAACTGACCACCTTGATTAGTATTTAATGGCTTGGAAGTGCCTGGGGGGAATCTTTTGTTGAGAGTGATTTGATGTGCCTGATTGTTTACTCTCTGTTGTTTTGCTGTTGTAATTTTTGAGTTTTTTAATACTGGTAGCCAGAATCTGTTTCACTGGTCTTTTCATCTCTCTCTCTTCCCTTTTCTGTTTTCAGAAATTAAACAAAAACAGCGAAAACTACAAATCTTTTTGTTAATAGTGGCCCGGGCTCAACTCTAGTAATTATACAGTTGTAGCACCCAATGAAATCTTCATGCACTCTTATCTGCTGGATCCAAGGAGCTTTTAGTAAACAAGTTCACAAAGAGTAGGCAAAAGGTGTGGTAGCCACTGCCACAATCTGTTGCCACATAGGACTGAGAGCACAGGCATTTCAAATGTAACTAACCGGGATCTGTGTATATTTAAAACAATATACTTATTGAGTCTCTGCAGAACATAACAAGAACGTTTTTCTCCTGGTTGCTTATCTATAGCATAATCATATTCACTATCATAGGAGAATATTTCTAAATGAATGGTTAAAAAAGTGGAACCGGAAAGTGCATCAATGATCAAATCCCAATGTAAGAAAAATTAGCCCTATTTGCCCCTTTCTGCTCTTGAAATATTTTCATTACCTGAGCAATAGCATCCTTGAGTTGATTGTATTTTTCTAGATCAAAACGCGTCTTTTTGGCTCCTTTATGGAAAAATAATAAGTACTGCCTGTCTCTGGCATCTGGGTATACGTACTCCTGCAGAACATGAGAAGAAATAAGATCATTATTCTCAGGACATGAACTGTTGCGTGTAAATAGAAGGTTTGGGAGGGAGGAAGATCACGTCTTGCTTAAATAATCCCTGTATTAGCTGAAAGCAGAAAAGGGGCAATAATGCAACACAGAACATCAAAGCAGATACTCAGCAAGGGAAACATGCCGGTTATCGGCTGAATAATGAGGATAGATGAAGCTTACAAACAATAACAAAAGTCAACATAGAAGCTGCTCACTGTATCATTTATGATCAAATGCATATAAATGAACTGACCTAACAAAGAGAGATCTATGTTTTCTTGGAAACAGTGGGAAACGAGCTTTGATACCATATTATTTCTGGAATCAATATTTAATGTAAAATGCATCAGAGGACAGAACATCTGGTGAGTAAATAAAGCTAACTCCACATGATATAGTATGTCTTGGGAAATACTAATATCACCGGTAATATTAAAAACTAATCACAAACCCGTGTCACATTCAATATATTTACATTTAGCTCTATATTTCATACTACTATATATACCAATGTATAAGTCCAGAAATTTTAGTTAAAAAACATCGACTGTGTCCAATTTTGGGCACCACAGTTTAAAGAGATATTGACAAGCTGGAAGGTCTCCAGAGGAGGGTAACAAAGATGATCAAAGGTACGGAGACCATGAATGACTATGTGGAGCGGTTTCAAGAGCTGGGTATGTTTAGTCTGCAGAAGAAAAGGTTGAGAGAAGACATGGTAGCCATGTATATTTATGTGAAAGGATGCTATAATGAAGAGGGAGCAGGATTGTTTTATACTTCCCTGGAAACTAGGACTCAGAGCAACGGGTTCAAATTACAGGAAAGGAAATTCCACCTGAACATTAGGAAGAACTTCCTGACTGTAAGAGTGGTTCAATAGTGGAACTCTCTGCCTCAGAGTATGGTGGAAGCTCCTCCCTTAGAAGCTTTTAAACAGAGGCTGGATGGCCATTTGTCAGGGCTACTTTGATTGTGCTTTTCCTGCATAGTAGAGGGTTGGACTGGATGGCCCATGTGGTCTCTTCCAACTCTATGATTCCCTGACCCACTCTTATTAACTTTTGTAAAAAAAAAAGAAAAGAAAAAAAGGAACCATTCCCTTCTTTGAGAGGAGTGGAGAAAGGAAAGGGCTTAGTTCGTCCTGGGAGAACTTAAGAGAAACATTTACTCTCTCTATTCTTTCTGCCATGGCACTGCTTCTGGCCTTTTTAAATATCTAGGCAGGAAAATGGCAGTGGTAACAAGGGGCTGTGTTGTCCCCATTGCTGAGGTATCAGAATAGCCCTCGACTTATCCAAGGATCACACTGAAATCTGTAATTTTGGTCGCCAAACCAGACTTTGACTTAACAACAACAACAACAACAACAACAACAACAACAACAACAAGCCAGTAAAGGTGGTCCCAGTGGTGATCAGCACACTGGGCGCAGTGCCTAAAGACCTTGGCCTGAACTTAAACACAATCGGTGCTGACAAAATTACCATCTGTAGCAGGCCACCTTACTGGGATCTTATTCGCCGATACATCACACAGTAGGCATGTGCAATCCCATGGTTCTAAATGGTTCTTACAAAACTAAATGGTATTTACAAAACTAAAGTTCTGGTGGTGAAAACTAGGGGGCGCTGGTGCTTTGCTTCTACAGTGTTGCTAAAGTTCTGGTGGTGAAACTTTCAGAACTCTAACACAACTTTCAAAATTTCATTAGAAATGGCAGTTCCTCATAGGTTCTGTCATAAAAATAACCAATAATGAAATAATAAAAGTTTGAAAGTTTTGTTAGAGTTCTGAAATTTTCACCATCAGAACTTTAGCAACACTGCAGAAGCAAAGCAAAGCCTCCTAGTTTTCACAACCAGAACTTTAGTTTTGTTAGTACTCTAGAACCATTTAGAACCATGGGATTGCACATGCCTATCACACAGTCCTAAACACTTGGGAAGTGTCCGATGTGTGATAATAATAATAATAATAATAATAATAATATTACTTTATTTGTATCCTGCTACCATCTCCCCAAAGGACTCGGTGCGGCGTACATAAGGCCAAGCCCACAATACATCAGTAAAACAATAACAGTAATACAAAACAATAAAATAAAACTCATAAACAAAAAATAAGCAATAAACATTAAGAGTAGCACAACAACATTTAAAACCCTATGGCTGGCCAAATGTAATAATTAAAATTTTAAAATAATGCTGAGCATGACCAGGTGAAAAATAACTAGGATAGAATTTTCGGAGAGGAATAGGGCATGCAGACAATCCTAGATCACTAATAAAGTGCATTTAGGGACATATTGCTGGGAGTTTCCTTATTCTGGGAAGGCACACTGGAACAACCACTTTTCAGGCTGCTCCTAAAGACTGCCAGAGTTGGGGCATGCCTGATGTCCTTGGGGAGTGAGTTCCAGAGTCTAGGGGCCACCACCGAGAAGGCCCTCTCTCTCGTCCCCACCAATCGCGCCTGTGATGGAGGTGGGAGCGCGAGCAGGGCCTCTCCAGATGATTGAAGAAATCGTGTGGGTTTGTACACGGAAATGCAGTCACGCAGATACGCGGGTCCCAAACTGTTTAGGGCTTTGTAGGTAAGAACCTGCACCTGATCCAGTACAACAGCCAGCAGAGTGATCTTGTCTGCTATGGACTCATCTTGTTGTGTTTCAAACAACAACAACAAAAACAACAACTTTATTTTTATACCCTACCTTCATTTCCCCGAAGGGACTTGGGGTGGTTTACACATGGGACAAAATGTCCACAAAATATCAAGCAAAACAACCCATTAAAACAAACAAACAAACATGATTAAAATAAAACATATCAAAACATAACAATCAAATAAAAGCACAATTAAATACAACATAAAGGTTTGAATCAACAGCTTTGAAACTCAATCAAACAACGCACCACAAAAACCAATAACCAGAAATACTAAGATGGGCATGATCAAGCTATAAAAAGGATTGGGCATAGGATAGTGCCAAACAGCAACTTAAACATCAGGTTGACTTATACACGAGTATATATGGTATATGTGAAGTAAAATTTAAAAGAAACTGTCAACACTGCCAAATCAATGGTCTCAAGTATAAAAAATGACTTTTGAATTGCATCCTCATAAATTAAGCTCAGAAAAAAGTAAATGAACAAAAATTCAAAGGAAGCCTGGAAGCAGAAAGAGCAGCAAGGGAAGTCCTCCTTTAGAAGAGAATGTGTTGCTCTAACACAAGCTGAAAACTTGTGTTAAATTACATGAGAATGGATTTTTTAAAAAATCTGTCAGAAAAATGAGGCACTTTGGTTGAGGAAAAGCTAGCCCTGGCCTCAGAATCAATTATTTCTTAAGGTCAGCCGAGAAAGTCAATGCAGAAAGGAAGGCAAACAAACAACCCCCTCCTTCACTATTGGATTTGCTATTATTGCAGTTGCCACTGGAATTCAGCAGCAAACTCTCTGTGATGCAGGACAACAGGCTCCCAAACAAACGAGGCCATGTGGCAGAATAACTGCTTTACTTCCTCAAGTAATGGGAAGAAAGGAAGCTTTCGAAAATTTGCAGTCATGGGTTTTGATAGCTGCCCATTCTGAAGCAATTGCGGGTGGTGTGAAGGCCGCAAAATAAGACTGCATGCAACTGGCAGTAAAAAAGGAATGACCATGAGTGGACACCAAATATGTGCCAATAATGGCCCATTCTTTCAAGCCTGTCATGACCTGATAGCATGTGTGAGGAAGGATGAAGATTCGAAAGTACCCTGGGAATTCACCATGGTCTGCAAATAATAAGCAGTACGGTTCATTCATTCAATACACCCCCATACAGTGGGGAAAAACAAGTATTTAGTCAGATACCAATTGTACAAATTCTCTCACTTAAAAAAGAAGAGAGAGGCCTGTAATTGACATCATGGGTAGACCTCAACTATGAGAGACAACGTGAGAAAACACATCCAGAAAATCACAGTCTAATTTTTATTGAATTTATTTGAAAATTATGGTGGAAAATAAGTATTTGGTCACCTACAAGCAAGCACAGACAGGCTCCTCTATCCTCCACTCATGACCTGTAGTAATGGCACCTATTTGATCTTGTTATCAGTCTAAAACAGTGGTTCTCAACCTGTGGGTCCCCAGGTGTTTTGGCCTACTACTCCCAGAAGTTCCAGCCAGTTTATCAGCTGTTAGGATTTCTGGGAGCTGAAGGCTAAAACATCTGGGGACCCACAGGTTGAGAACCACTGGTCTAAAAGACACCTGTCCACAACTTCAAGCAGTCACACTCCAAACTCCACTAAGGTGAAGGCCAAAGAGCTGTCGAAGGACACCAAAAACAAAATTGTCACCCTGCACCAGATTGGGAAGACTGGATCTGCAAGAGGCAAGCAGCTTGGTGTGAAGAAATCAACTGTGGGAGCAATAATTAGAAAATGGAAGAGATACAAGACCAGTGATATTCTCCCTCGATCTGGGGCTCCGCACAAGATCTAACCCCGTGGGGTCAAAATGATCACAAGAATGGTGAGCAAAAATCCCAGAACTACACGGGGGAGCCTAGTGAAGGACCTGCTGAGAGCTGGGATCAATGTAACAAAGGCTACCATCGGTAACACACTACGCCGCCGCCAGGGACTCAGATCCTGCAGTGCTAGATGTGTCCCCCTGCTCAAGCCAGTACGTGTCCGGGGCCGGCTGAAGTTTGCTAGAGAGCATTTGGAAGATCCAGAAGAGTATTGGGAGAATGTCACAGGGTCAGATGAAACCAAAGTAGAACTGTTTGGCAGAAACACAACTCGTCGTGTTTGGAGGAGAAAGAATGCTGA
Organism: Anolis sagrei; assembly: GCF_037176765.1. Classification (NCBI taxonomy): domain Eukaryota; kingdom Metazoa; phylum Chordata; class Lepidosauria; order Squamata; family Anolidae; genus Anolis; species Anolis sagrei. Next base: position 177,546,689 of record NC_090023.1, on the reverse strand, counting down.
GTTGCATCCAAAGAACACCATACACCTACTGTGAAGCATGGGGGTGGAAACATCAGGCTTTGGGGCTGTTGCTCTGCAAAGGGATCAAGGCGACTGATCTGTATACATGAAAGAATGAACGGGGCATGTATCATGAGATTTTGAGTGCAAACTTCCTTCCATCAGCAAGGGCACTGTAGATGAAACGTGGCTGGGTCTTTCAGCATGACAATGATCCTAAGCACACCACCAGGATAACAAAGGAGTGGCTTTGTAAGAAGCATTTCAAGGTCCTGGAGTGGCCTAGTCAGTCTCCAGATCCCAACCCTATAGAAAACTTTTGGAGGGAGTTCAAAGTCTGTGTTGCCCAGCAACAGCCCCCAAACACCACTGCTCTTGAGGAGATCTGCATGAAGGAATGGGCAAACATACCAGCAACAGTGTGTGCCAACGTTGTGAGGACTTACAGAAAACGTTTGACCTCTATCATTACCAATAAAGGATAATAATAATAATAACAACAATAACAATAATAACACTTTATTTGTACCCTTCTACCATCTTCCCAAGGGACTTGGTGCGGCTTACATGAGGCCAAGCCCAACACAACAATACAAGCAATAATCACAACAATACAAGCAATATATAACAAAGTATTGAGATGAACTTTTGTTATGGGCCAAATACTTATTTTCCACCATAATTTGCAAATTAATTCATTAAAAATCAGACAATGTGATTTTTCTGGATGTGTTTTCTCATGTTGTCTCTCATAGCTGAGGTCTACCTATGATGTCAGTTACAGGCCTCTCTCATCTTTCTAAGTGGGAGAACTTGTACAATTGGTATCTGACTAAATACTTTCCCCCTCCCACTGTATCTGTTCCTAGATGAAATGTGAAATTGCAGATAATAGTGAACCTCTTGCAGAATCGTATTAGAAGGAGCTGGGGGTGGTGACGGCCGACAGGGAGCTCTGGCGTGGGCTGGTCCATGAGGTCACGAAGAGTCGGAGACGACGGAACGAATGAACAACAACAACATTAGAGGACTAGAAAGTACCTAGACAGAACAACTCTCTAGCATTTCTAGGTCCTCCAGCATGACTCGGTAATCAACATTCAGTAGTAGCATACCATAGAACTGTTATGGAGAACCTCAAAAATGCCTTAAGATAACACATTTTTGGCACATGGGAAGTGTAATCACAGGTACCAGTCCTATAGTCATACTGCATTTACAATAATTTTCAGGGACTCTTACCTGACGCGTTACCACAAAGTACGCGTACATTGCCATGGCACTGCCATATGTGATGAAGTAGGTGACTGGCTCCATAATGTCCCAAGAGTACTCCCACCAGGTGAGCCGGGCAAGAATCCCAAACTGGGTGGCCATGTAAGCCAAGCCACCCCATAGCACCCAGGTGGTCCTCTTCTCTGCTTTCCTGCAGATTTCCATCCTAGCCTGCTGGACATAAATGATCACAATTACTATGATGTTTAAAGGAAATGGCAACACATAATACATACAAGACATACATTGAAAAGAATGGACACTCTAAGTCTACTTTAGAAGACTGGGTACCTCTTGTGCATCAAGCTTCCTTTCTGCTAATTTCTGTAAATACCAATGTCCTTGAATAGTCATCTTGATTTTAAACACCGGTTTATTGAGATGTCTCACTCCCCCAAGTCTTTTAGGAAGGGAGCAGGAAAAGTGGACAGTGATAATGGCAGACAATCTACATATCTGGGTTGTTGTAGGTTTTTTTGGGTTGTATGGCCATGTTCTAGAAGCATTCTCTCCTGATGTTACGCCTGCATCTGTGGCAAGCATCCTCTGAGGATGCTTCTAGTTGCTTTTGAGTGGGGTTCAGAGAACTATTTCCTTGACTCACAAGAGAAAAGATCAGAAAAGATTCACAAGGTCTTCCGAAAAAAACCAAACAAATTGGGACCTGGTGAAGAACTACTTTAAGCAACTAAAGATAGACTTAACAATATGATCGAATAATACTCACAAGAAGACTAAAAGACTATAGAAGTTGAGTTTCTACTTACTTGGGGAACAAGCACTTTTAACTGACAACCACCGAAGAATAGAAGGAAGTCAAACCAATCACATCCTTTCTTTTTTTCTTTTAATAATATTTTTTTGGTTTTTAAGCTTGGCTCCCTTGTCCAAGTTGTATGTTCTCATCAACTCTCAATCCCTTACATTTTCCTTTTCTTTCTTTTCCAACTTTGCTATTTGTCAATTTATTGTCGAAGGCTTTCATGGCTGGAATCACTCAGTTCTTGTGGGTTTTTTCGGGCTATATGGCCATGTTCTAGAGGCATTTCTCCTGACATTTCGCCTGCATCTATGGCAAGCATCCATATCAGACCTCACCTCTGAGGATGCTTGCCATAGATGCAGGCGAAACGTCAGGAGAAATGCCTCTAGAACATGGCCATATAGCCCGAAAAAACCCACAAGAACTATTTGTCAATTGTTCTCACACTTTCGATGTATCTATTTTTCATTTTATTTTATTTTCTTCTCCTTCTTAAAAATTCTAAATAAAAATTTAATTCAAAGAAAAGAAAAGAAAAGATTAACTTGTGAAAAAACATCATTATTAACCCAAGTATGGGGGTGTTTACTCAAGAGAAGATATCTTGCTCCAAAAGGTGTTGAGCTCCAGCCTGATATGGAAATCTGGATTGAACCCCTTGCAGTCAGTTTATCTGTCAATATAAGAGTCACAGATTGTTGCTAGAACTATTCCTTGAATATGTATAGGATTCAGTTAGGAAGGATTTCAGCCTGTCCTTTCAAGCATAAGGCTAGAGTGCAATTGGATCATCCACAACCAATAAATTTGCCCGTAAGGTGCTTAATCTTCCTTAAATATTGACAAAAAGGGCTCGGTTCTGACAAGACTTCAATTGATTCAAAATCAGAAATGGAGCATAAAACACTAACACAACTTGAAAGGTGGTATGCTATGCCCATGCAGATGTAAACATTCCTATCTTGCTAAACCAACTTGCAGGCTTTGTGAAGTTTGAAAAACTACACATTCATGGGTGTATTGTGGTATGGGTAGCAACTAAGGACACGTGGTGAATTGTCCCAGGAAATATTATTTTAAGTTAGTTTATGGATATTGAATGAATTACAGATTTAGTGTGAAATCTTTAACATTAGCCCAAGAAAATTAATTTCACTTGAAAAGAATGACTCACTTTGAATACAGTTGGCCCTCTGTATCCACAATTAAGACCCACCACTCACAAAGAGCATATATACATGAATGACCTTGGCCTAACAACACAAGCAAAAGACTTTGAAATAGTTGAAAACCGGGACTGTGGCACAGCTGGCTGGGTGTCAGCTGCATTAAGATCACTACTGACTGAAAGGTCATGAGTTCAAAGCCAGCCCAGGTCGGAGTGAGCTTCCGGCCAATTTGTGTAGCTTGCTGTTGACCTTTGCAACACAAAAGACAGATACATCTGTCAGGTAGGAAATTTAGGTACCACCTATGTGTGGGGAGGCTAATTTAACAAATTTACGAGGCCATAAAAAAATCCAATAAAAGCATGCGGGGAATGCGGAAAGTACTTCATCAGTGTCTCAGATGGACGGTGAAGCAACAGCTCCCCTGGTGGTCAGAAGTTAGAATGTTAAATAGCCTCTGACTGTCTGTCTATATGTGTTCTGTCTCTATGGCATTGAATGTTTGACATGTATGTGTACATTGCAATCTACCCTGAGTCCCTTGCGGGGTGAGAAGGGCAGAATAGAAATACTGTAAATAAATAAATAAATAAAACCAACTTACTAATGCCCTGAAAGACCTCTCCAGCTATTACAAAGATAACCACCTGAAGCCGAACCCTGCCAAGATACAAGTGTGTGTGTTTTTCCACCTATGTAATCGCAAAGCCAACAGGAAACCGAAGGTTACCTGGGAAGATCTTGAACACTGTTCCCATCCTAAATATCTCGGTGTCACCTTAAATTGAATACTAACATTTAGGAAACAATGTGCGACACCAAGCACAAAATAGCTGCGCGCAATAACATCCTGTGGGAAACTTACTAATAGCACATGGAGTGCAGACCCAAAATTATAACATCTGGTCCTGGCCTTGTCTTACTCAACTGCTGAGTATGCCTGTCCCATCTGGCATAAATCTGCCCACGTGAAGCAGGTGAATACAGCACTAAATGAGATATGTAGAATAATCAGAGGACATCTCAAACCTACATCTGCTGATAGACTTTATAAGCTAGCTGGCATTGCCCCCAATGTGTGATGGGAAGTTGCTGCCAAATGCGAGAGAAATAAGGTCTGTGAAAGCTACTGGCTGGATGCTACCAACCTCCTCCCATAGACTTAAATCAAGGAAAAGTTTCATGAGAACCACTACTCCTCTAAATGTTCCTTCAGCAACAGCAAGAATATCCCTGTGGGCAGCAAAATCAGGCAATTCCAATTGGATGGCCCCTCACAAGGTTCTTCCTCCAGGGGCAAAGCAAGAATGGGCAACTTGGAAGTCCCTGAATAGATTCAGAAGTGGAGTAGCCGGATCAAAAGACAACCTGGCAAAATGGCACTAGCTGTGGAGGAAAACAAACAATTCAGTGCCTGTATGCTTGCCTACAATGCCCTGCCTCATGCACAGCGGAAGAACCGTTTAAAGCTACAGACAACACAGTCACTGTTGCCCGTTTTTGGTCAAAAACTATTTAGCTGCTTATGATCCTTTTATTTTACCAGTTTTAGACTTATTTATTTATGCAATGCTGTTGACATGAAATAAATAAGGTAAGTAAAGGTAAAGGGCCTGTGCATAAAACTGTAGACAGGACATAAATTCTGTGTGCCCAACGTGACTGCCTTAGATCAAAGGCCTTTGGATTTCCTTAAAACAGAGTCTTTAGATTGCTTAAAGGTTCAACAAAGATCTTTATTAATGAAAACAAACAGGTACTTTAAGGCTTTCTTAACAGTCTATTGGCTCTCAATCTTGTCCACAGGGAACAGGCACTATCTTCATAACTGTAACTAATGGGGAAATCCTTAACTTCTAATCTGGGCAGTCTGTCTTTGCTTCTGTTGGCGTGGAGCCCCTGCATCCGGTACCAACTGCTTCTGGCTTCCGCGAGTGACCCTTACCAAGCAGAGCTTTGTAGACTTCCAGGGGAAAAAGAACTCAGGTTTCCGTGATGGCTGACTGAAGTCCTTCAGCAAAGGAACTGTAGGGCTGTATAACCCCGGCCAAGCTGTGGGCTGTATATCTCCCGGCCAAGCCGTAGAGTCTTTTCTCCCTGGCCAAGTTGTGGGCTGTATATCTCCCTGGCCAAGCCGTAGAAGACAAAGCTTTCTACAGGAGCTCTTGGTATTATGTCCTGAATGAAAGGCTTCTCTGTGTGGACTGAACCCAAAATGGCTCCAATTCCCTCCAAAACCCCAAAAGGGGGCGGGACCAGGAAGCTTAACGATAATTGACAGGTGGCTTGCCCTATGATTGCAGCCAAAAGAAGCCACCTATCCGCAAAGCCTCTGAAACTTAGGACTACAACAAACATTCAATGCAAAGCAAACAAAATTGTAGCTCTTGGTAAAGCTGTACCTGCAGTTTCCCTTGACATTAATTCTTGTCATGTCTGACTCTGGGGGTTGGTGCTCATCTCCATTTCTAAGTTGTCCGTAGACACCTCCAAGGTCATGTGGCCAGCATGACTGCATGGCGTGCCGTTACCTTCCCACTGGGGTGGTACCTATTGATTTACTCACATTTGCATGTTTTTGAACTGCTAGGTTGGCAGAAGCTGGGGATGACAGAGGAAGCTTACGCTGCCCACCCCCCCCCCCCCCCCCCCGGATTTGAACCATTCGGTCAACAAGTTTAGCAGCAGCAACAAGTTTAGAAATAAATAAACCCTCACTACCTCTGAGGATGCTTGCCATAGATGCAGGTGAAACGTCAGGAGAGAATGCCTCTAGAACATGGCCATATAGCCCGAAAACACCTACAACAACCCAGTGATTCCGCCCATGAAAGCCTTCGACAATAAATAAATATATATGGTCATGTTCTGGAGGCAATTTTTCTCCTGACGTTTCGTCTGCATCTATGGCAAGCATCCTTAGAGGTAGTGAGGTCTGTCGGAAGTAGGAAAAATGGGTTTATATGTCTGTGGAACGACCAGGGTGAGACAAAGGACTTTTGTCTGCTGGGGCTAGCTGTGAATGTTTCAGCTGAGCACCTTGATTAGCATTCAATGGCTTGGAAGTGCCCGGGGGGAATCCCTTGTTGAGAGTGATTTTATGTGCCTGTTTGTTTCCCCTCTGTTGTTTTGCTGTTGTGATTTTTGAGTCCTTTAATACTGGTAGCTAGATTTTGTTCATTTTCATGGTTTCTTCCTTTCTGTTGAAATTGTCCATATGCTTGTGGATTTCAATGGCTTCTCTGTGTAGTCTGATGGCTACCAGTATTAAAGGACTGGCTACCAGTATTAAAGGACTCAAAAATCACAACAGCAAAACAACAGAAAGGAAACAAACAGGCACATAAAATCACTCTCAACAAGGGATTCCCCCCGGGCACTTCCAAGCTAATCAAGGTGATCAGCTGAAACATTCACATCTAGCCCCAGCAGACAAAAGTCCTTTGTCTCACCCTGGTCATTCCACAGATATATAACCCAATTTTTCCTACTTCCAACAGACCTCACTACCTCTGAGGATGCTTGCCATAGATGCAGGCAAAACGTCAGGAGAAAAATTGCCTCCAGAACATGGCCATATAGCCCGGAAAAACCTACAACAACCCAATAAATAAATAAATAAATAAATCCCACCATTTTCCTACACTACTGTATATAAAAAGTCTTGGGATTTACAGATTTTTGGTATCCATGGGGCAGTGGTAGGGATGGATGGGATGGGGGAGTGTCCTGGAACCAAACCCCACTGGCTACCAAGCATCCATTATACTTCTGTATGGAGCTATCCCAAAGGACTCCCTGAAGTAGGTCTTCCTTTAGGCTCCATATCCTACTAGCAGCTCAAAAGTTCTAATTCTTCAATTGTGTTTTTGTTAGGTCACAACACAGTTTATGTTACTTATTCACTCCTCTCATCAAACGGAGTGCAGCTCACTAAAAGAAAAGCCTTTACCTTCTCCAGTGGAGCTAGTTCCTGCTTGAGGTCTTCTAGCCGCCCAACCAGCTCTTTCTCCTTACTCAGCTGGTGCTCCTCAATACACAGTGTGGTGTATAGCTGCTGAACCAATGTCTTCACATCATTCAGCGTGGTTGCATCTTCGTGGCTTAGGAGATCTAAAGAAGCAGAATAATCCTTTAATGTTCTACTCCACATAGCTACTGCTGCTTCAATAGCTTAGCAGAACCATTTGCACTCCGTTTTATAGGTGAAATAGAGAATGACGCTATTATGGTTTCAAAAAACGACTTACTGAAGGCTAAAGTTTAAAGAGACAATATGGAGAACTACTTTCTTTGGTACTTCTAAAAGGAAACACAAATCCAAACATGGGGGTTAGTAATTTGCTTGTACTTGCATCTCCTGTGATAAGAATCTAAAAAGTTTTACAATGGACAAGTGTCTATCACCAATTATAGAGAAAGGACAGTCCAGGGTTTTAGTTTAGTCCTTCAGAATCTAAATTCACCATTAGGCCACACTACGTCTTGCACTTTTCTCTGTTTCTCTTCACCTCACAGTCAATCCTACAGTTCTTAGAGCTAAAGGGAAGGGCTTCAAATTACTTCAACATGCACTAGTTTTGCAACTTAACTCAGAAAGAATGAAAATATAATAGGCAAAATGGAAGCTCTAAAGATGTGAGTGCCTAGTCCCAGAATTCAGAAGGATTTGAGATCAGTGATCAGTAGGTCGAAATCAATTTAACAGCAATGTGTACAACTTGTTATCATAATCAACTGGATTGAAATATTCCAGTTTACAAAAGAGGATGCACTTACAAGACCAAGGAGGCAGTAATACCTGATAATATTTTAGAAGTCCATGCACATTGTTATAACAAATGTGTTTAGGTGTTACTCATGTTTACACGTAAGTATTAAGAAGTCACAAACAATACTGTTAAGGCTAATGTAAACTCTTCCTTGAGTTTCTACCTTAAAATGAAGTATTATAGATATTATCAAAACAGAGCCAACTAAAGTGTGGAGAACCTTGCATGCAGTACATTTCAGCACACAATCTTCAGGCTTAAGCTTGCCTTTGTAAAGTCTCAGTGAAATCTATAAAACAAGCCAAGTTTGACAGAAATCAGTTCAGCATATGAGTAGGCAATGCACACAGAGGGTAGATGGCACAATATTTGAATCACATCAATACCTGCAAGCATTGTTTTCTATATCAGTGTCTTTAATCCAGTGGTTCCCAACCTTTTTTTGACCAGGGACCACTTAACCAGGGACCACTTTGACCAAGGACCACTTTGGCCAGGGACCATTTAACCAGAGACCACTCTCCAACATTAGTACCAAAAGGGTTATGAATCAGTTTTTGGTCAACTTTAGATTTCTTTGGTTATTTGGGGTGCTGATTCAGAAAACTGCATTGGGTAGACCACATCAGCTCTAGTTTCTGATACAGAACATAAGCCATCCAGTAGTCACCATCTGCTCGCCCAAAGAAAACCATATTTAATAAGTCTCAGCACTATAAGAGTGTTTCGTGAGACCAGTCACTTTTGTTGCAATGGTGTAGTTTTCATTCTTGGGGACCATTGGGTGGTCCACAGACCACAGGTTGGGAACCACTGCTTTAATTAAACATGAAGTACAGTAAGACCCCTCCAGATATTTTCCTGGCCAGACTATGGTTATCTAAACCCTCAGATATAACTGAACACTATTTAATTACCAAATGTCCCAGCAAACCATAGAATTGCACTGGAGGACCTAGAATCTCTAGAAATTTGCTGCGACTTTAGTAGAACTTTGTGATAACTTCCAGAGGAAGCATACCACAGAATCACCGGAGGACCTAGCAAATTCCAAGAGAGACATTTTCCCGTGGACATGGGTAACAAACAATGGATACAAGATCTGAAGTTATATTTTATTTATTTATTTATTTAAAACATTTATATTCCGCCCTTCTCACCCTGAAGAGAACTCAGGGCGGAGCACAGCATATACACGGCAAACATTCAATGCCGGGACACAAATTCACATACAATACATAAACATTAAAAACATTTATCAAAATATTAAAATACACCATTTAAAACCATCCTAGTCATCCGCATCAAATCTAATTGGCCTGAAGTTATAGGGGTCTTACTGTATCTTCATATCACACCATGCTTCAAAATATCCAAGAACCACCTTACACTAGATTAGAGCCATGCACAGGAGAAAAATGATGGAACTAATAAGCGTGATTAACCTTTTCTTTCCTGAATCAGATAGCATTGGACATCTTACGAAACAGAGCTGATGTAGTGATATCCATGCCAGCAATCTACCACTACTGTTGACCTCAAAAATACTTTGCACCCTGAAGAAAATGTCAAAGGACACATATATGGTTTATTACCTCTGCTGATAGCTTAAAGTATAAAAATCAAATTAAACAGATTGCTTTCCTTTTTTGTGAGAAATATTTTATGCTTAGATTTCAACCTACACACTTGGCTGCAGTCCTCCATTAAGAAACCAGTGTGAAATTTAAAGGGTAATGGTCTAATTGTGTGTATTTTCATAGCTGTTATGAGATGTGCCAATGGGTATGATGTAGACTAAACTCTTCAGAATTGTACAAGTGAGTGAAATGACTGCTACGCTGTTTATTATACTTTGCCAACAGTCCTTTTAAAATTGTGGATGTGGCTTCTCTTCTTATGCTTACATCTATATTACGTATGTTGATATCAGCCATGCACAAACCTTTGTTTCAGAAAATGGAGCAAGTCCTTCTTCTTATATCAATGGATGAATGACAACTACCAACTTCATAAAATAATTTGATGCAAACTAAACTTCTCCACAGAGCCAATTACTCCAACAGTTACACTACTCCTGATGTTAATTTCTACAAAGTAGCATGGGAATGGGAACATTAAACTTTCCTATGGTATTAGAGGTGACTATACTGCAACTTGTTAGAAGAGTACACTTCCACTAAATTATATGTCTCTGTTTTTGCTAATGAACTTTAGACACAGATCTGGGACCAATGATGTATTATTTGTCCACCTCAAAAATTTATTAGTTACATCTTGTATTGTTTGTGTTACATTGTGTTGCATTATGTTACAATACAATCTGAGCCCTGCCACATGCATAATGGAGGACCTTCTCACAGCGACACCAGAGACACTCCAAGTGGCCAGCTTCTGGTCAAAGAAAATCTAGTATAACGCCAAGTTTTTAAACTTTGTTTGTGTTTCTAAATAAATTATAACTGTACCCTCAACTTGTTATGACATGATAAATAATTAAATAAATATATAAATGTACCTCCATTGTGCATGCACAATTACATGCACAATGGAGGGCCTCCTTGCGGCAACACCAGAGGCACTCCAAGTGGCCAGATACTGGTCAAAGGACATTTAATCAACTACCAAGCTTGCAAATTTTGTGTTTTGTCTGCTTGTTTGTTTTGTTCTGTTAGAAATGTAATACAATTGTCTGGTTGCCCCTGACACGATATATATATATATATATTAGGGCTGGGCGGTTTCGTTTCGTAATTTGTTAAAAATTCATTTTTTTTTATAACGAAGCGATTTTGAACCATTCAGGAGCATCTGAAAAACGAAGCGAATTTTTCAATTCGTTTCGTAATTGCTTCGTATTTGTTCTGTATTCGTTTCGAAATCGTTTTGTTATTATTTCCGCATGTCTGGGGCAAGTTTTACAGCTGTTGTATGCTTAATTAGTGAAAAAAAATTATAAATATCACACCAACAGTCAACAACAGAGGGAGAGGGAAGCTTCAAAAGTTCCCCCTGTCCCATTTGGAGGTTTTTTAGCGTATTGCGCGGTCGCGTCTGCCATTAACGAATTGATTTGTATTCGTTTCGAAATTGTTTCGTAATTTACAAAATTCCGTAAATATCGAACTTTTTTAAAGAAAAATTTCGGAATTCATTTAAATATCGAAACGCAAAAAACCCCAAAAAACGAATCGAGTTTAGAAACAAATTTTCCATAGTTGCCCAGCCCTAATATATATATATATATATATAGAGAGAGAGAGAGAGAGAGAGAGAGTGTTGTTATGTATATGGTATGAATCGCCTATCCATGGATTCGATACCCATACTCCAAAACATATTCCCTCCTAAAGTGTTTGTGGGCCCCTTTAGGTCCTCCAGCACGGTATGCTTCCAGATCACGTTTAATCAAAATATAGGGTTTGCTTATTCTCAATGGCTTTAGGTATACATTGAGATCTTGGGGCATATTCCCACCTTGGATACTGAAGTCCTACTGTTTTCTCATCTTACTGTTTTTAATTTGTTGTGTTTTAAATAATACTGTAAATATCTAGAAAAATGATGACATGTTTAACAAAATGAAAAACATTCAAAGAATTAAAATCTCAATATCCAAGAAGATTCATATGCTGTTAGACTGGCGAGCCACGTTTGCATCAGGAGTTATATTAAACACCTTTTCCTATGCTTCCTCTGTATGGAAAGACTGTATAAAATATCTGAAAGGCTATTTGAGAACTTCTTGGGAGACTGAAGCACCAAGAATCAGAATCTGTCATTAACTGATGACAGGTTGATTCTATAGTTAACAACTGTCTGAATTCAAATGTGTCAGACTGGAACTACCAAATACCTTTTTTCCTTATGAAAAACGTAAGACCAAGCACATGTAATCCTCATGCTAGGAACGGACAAGCTGCCTGAGCAGGAAATGCAAACTGGAGTGTGAAATCAGCTTGAGGAAATCATTATGTTGTATTTTTTCTGCAGCCAAATGAATTCGCATTAATAGCACCGGAGGTGTAACATGCCAGTTACATCACAAGTCTAACATGCTAGTTTAATAAAATAATATTAAAACTACTAAGAGGTTTGATCTGAGTGGCACTATTCAAACATGCTGTTAGTGAGAGCAAGACAAAAAAATGTAACAAATGCCTAAGAAAGAGAGGTTTCAGAAAATCTGTGCCAGTTCTAGGCTTAGTTGTTCACATAACAACAGTCCTTCAGATCTCTTTTAAAACAAAAACTTGGCACAGAAGTTGAAGTAAAGACCGTCCCTGTTATTTCCACCTGATTGGATGCCATAGCTTATCTTCTCAAAAGAGCTTTGAGTGCGATTTTCCTGTTTCTTGGCAGAGGATTGGACTGGATTTTTTTTTGGTCGTGTCAGGAGCGACTTGAGAAACTGTAAGTCGCTTCTGGTGTGAGAGAATTGTCCGTCTGCAAGGACGTTGCCCAGGGGACGCCCAGATGAATTGATGTTTGATTGGACTGGATGACCCACAAGGTCTCTTCCAACTCTTTGATTCTATACGAAAGGAGGTTCCATCTGAACATTAGGAAGAACTTCCTGACTGTGAAAGTTGTTCAGCAGTGGAACTCTCTGCCCCAGAGTGTGGTGGAGGCTCCTTCTTTGGAAGCTTTTAAACAGAGGCTGGATGGCCAAACGTTGGGGGTGCTTTGAATGCAATTTTCTGCTTCTTGGCAGGGAGTTGGACTGGATGGCCCATGAGGTCTCTTCCAACTCTATGATTCTATGATAGGCTCTCCACATTTGCATATTGAATTATTTGCAGTTTTGATTGTCTAGGAGCTTCTCAAGGCATTTGTAGGCCCTCCAGTGCGATCTTATGATCAACTTCCTGGGGACCATACAGTCATGCTGGATGACCTAGTGATTCCTAGAGATGTATTCCTTCAGATTCCTACAGATGTGTTCCAACCCTAGTGAATATGGAGGGTGTGCATACTGTAATGGACTTTTGTTGTAAGTACAACACAGGGTTTCTTTCAATCATTATTTTGGGGTATAGTAAATAATAACAACCCAAACATTGTTGAATATGGCCTTGCACTCTTACCTATTACCCTGGTCATCCCTCTAATAGGCCCTGGAAATGAGCAACCACAGATTCGTACCTGCTATTGCCGTTAGCCTGTTGTAGCACTGTACTTAATCCCGGCCCCCTCATATTTTGAGTTTGCACTAGCCTTGTGTTATTGTGATAATTTTATGCTTATGTTGTTTTGTGAATTTTAAGTTATGCTGTTTACTTTGTATGTTTTGGTGATGTTACTTGGAAACCACCCATGGTCCCCCTCGGGGAGATAGAGCGGTATATAAATAAATAAATAAATAAATAGATAGATAGATAAACAAATAATTATTATTACAGTAATTTCTTATTGCCACTACAACTTCAACAATTTCCTAGACCATCCCAACAGCAAAATCAAACCTTAAGAATTTTCCAAATCCAAAGAGCACTTTGATTGCCAGCTGCCCTTGACTCCCAATAAACAAAGTCTCAGATACCTTCATGAGCAGACTGCTGACAAAGTCTTATTATTTTTCTCCTAGTACACCATAACTTTTGTAAGAAAATTATAACCCGGATCTATTGAAATCTGAAGTTGTTGTTCTTAATTGAATAGTGTCTGCAAAAAACCTGAGAGACAGCATAATGTAGTGGCTTGAATATTTGAATATGACCCTTGAGACCAAGCTTTGAGTCCCTGCTCAGTCATAGAAACTCACTGAATGACTTTGGGAAGTCACACTATCAACCTCAGAAGAGGGCATAGGCAAATACATTTTGTCGGGAAAGTCCCATGATATACCTTAGGTTGGCCATAAGACAGAAACAAAGGCACACAATATCACAACAACTCTGAAAATGCAGAAAATAATTTTTGTTTGTAATATATGTGTTTAGGTGGGATATCAATAATTTGCCCTGACACTGAGCTCCATTTCTAGTCTTTTATGCCACATGGTATTCCAAATGCAAGAGTCTTTTCAGGAAGTTTGGGGACCATTTTTTTTTTTTGCCTACATCAATGGATGAAATTCTGCTTGCTATTCCTGAATCAAGGCCCATAATCAGGAGCATCAAAACATCAAAAATCATCCAGGCGTCCCTTGGGCAACGTCCTTGCAGACGGCCAATTCTCTCACACCAGAAACGACTTGCAGTTTCTCAAGTCACTCCTGACACGACAAAAAAATAAAAATAAAAATCAGGAGCAGAGCCTTTCACGAATAATGCAGTCCAACAAAAACATTTTTTTGGCATCTTGGTTTTTCGGTTCTGTTCCTGGGGTTATTTGGAGTACTGATTTAAAAATATTGCGTTGGATAGACCACATCAATTCTAGTTTCTTAGGTATAATGTATTTAGTGGACTGCAATGGACTGATTAGGATGATGATTTGAACTGGTGAACTGTTTTTAATGTGCAATATATATCTATAACTGTTTTTAATTTATGCTAATTGTATTGTATGTTATGTTTTATATGGTGTTGGCATTGAATAGTGCCTGTTGGTCGTAGTCTGGTGTTGGTAGTGGTAGTCTCTCTTAGGGGGCCCGAAGGACGGGATATAAATGTTCCAAATAAATAAATAAATAAATAAATAAGGTTACCATGAGGTTCTTGTGGGTTTTTTTGGTCTATATGGCCATGTTCTAGAACATGGCCATATAACCCGAAAAAACTCACAAGAACCTAGTGATTCCAGCCATGAAAGCCTTTGACAATACAAGGTTACCATGACTTTCTATGGGTGAGTATATGGCAACTGGTGTCTCAAAAACTAAAGTTGATGGGGAGAAATTGGTGCCATTTTTGGAATCTGCAAGTCAAATATACCCAGGATCTCATCAGAAAACTGAATGTGTGACAGGCCAAACAGACACACCACAATGACCTGACTTCCTGATGAAAAGGTTGCAAAAAAGATGACCAGAGAAATAATGTGTTTGTCATCTCTGTATTTTCCCCCACCAGTCTGCTACTTTTCAGTACAAAGCCATTCTTATAGAAATTGGGATTTTTTGAAAAAATAACTGAAGATAAATATGGATGATTGGGGATAATATGACTGATAATCATAGGGCAGATAGTTAGGAAGGGCACAGTAGGTCTGCTCTAGAAGTGCTGAGGACTTGCAGATGATACTCAAATCTTTTCAAATTTATCTCCATATCATAATGGCCAGGGATAGCAAGATCAATGCACAATTCCGAATGCATACACTTGCGTTAAGTATGTTTCCCATCAAGAGATTAAAGTATCTTTTAAAACTGACTTCTGAAAATGTATCCCAATTACTTCAAGGTTTTACCTCTCTTTGGTGGACGAACATGATAAGTCAAGTCATTAATTACTAGTTTGAAATCATCAAGGAGTAGAAGATCTATGCCTGTTGAAGAGGCTACACGTGTCCCATCTGTAAGGTAAAAGAGAAATAGTTTTGTAAAGAGATGGACGTGCTTGACATTTATAATCGCATACTGCTTTCCAGTGTAACTTTAGTGGATAATAATAATAATAATAATAATAATAATAATAACAACACTTTATCTATATTCTGCCCTTCTCACCCCGAAGGAGACTTAGGGCGGATCACACACACACGCCAAACATTCAATGCCGCTTTGTATAGACAATACACAGACAGACAGAACAGAAAGGAGGTGTGTTTTTTCGACTCAGTGTCCAGCTGTTTTGGTGCTATGGAAAGTTGGGCTTGAGTTAAGCCACAGGGGGTGCTGTTGCTCCATCCTCTATGACGAAGAGCAGTCAGGACTTCCTCCTTCCTTTTTGGTCGCCCAACATTTTCTGATCTTCTTTCTTTATGGTGTCGTAAAACACCTCCCCTGCTTTTAGCTGTACCTAATTTCTCTAATTACAGCTAAAGCTGTTTTCGACTGCTTAGGTAAACAGTGAGCAGGGCTGACAGCCGGCAGCTCACGCTGACCCGGGGCTTCGAACTTGCAATCTTTTGGTTGACAGATCTTAATAGTTGCTGGTGATTTACCAGCTGTGCTAAACCTCCGACCTTAATCTATCTATACACATAATAAAAGTGAAAATATGTATGTGTGTACTGTATGTGGCTGGGGTGTCCACTTACACAGACAAGCTCCTGCCTACACAGCTATAGTTCGCACTATTTAGGAGACACCAGTGGCCCTCCCTCCAATGATATTGCAGGTATAGTGAGTGCCAAGCACATGTAGAAGAGCCCTGCCAATGTTCTCCACAAATGCTTATATGTTACTGTTGATTGCTTATTGTCTATTTTGTTTATGTGATTTATGATTTATATTGTATTGATTGTTTATTGATGTTTTATTTTATTGATGTATTACGGGCTTGGCCTCATGTAAGCCGCACCGAGTCCCTTGGGGAGATGGTAGCGGGGTATAAATAAATTATTATTATTATTATTATTATTATTATTATTATTATTAAAAACCATACTACCCACCATCCAAATGAAGGCTTTCATACGGGGACAATTTCATCCTAGATTTGATGTGTTTCCTCCATCACAGACATCCCAGTGTTTCTGACTCTCTCCACTGGTGTGGAATTTGCATGACCCCACCCACTGTTTCTCCCTTAACTCTTGCCTATTCTTTTCTGTGGCACACAGCAAACAGAGGAATTGATCACCAACTGAACACACTAGGTTTGGGGAGAATTCACCATGATTTATAGGAGTTGTAGGTACTGGGGTGCATAGTTCACCTGCAATCTAAGAGCACTCTGAAGTCCACCATACATGGAACTGGACCAAACTTACTACACAGAGAGCCCATGGCCAGCAAAAAATACTGGAGGTCTTTGGGGAAAATTCACCTTGATTTGGGGGAGTTGCAGTTTACCTACATCCAGAGAGCACTGTGAATCCAAACACCAATGGACCTGGACCAAACTTGACACACATACCCGATATCCCGAAAGCTGATTACTGGAGGGATTTGGGGAAAACTGACCTTCCTTTCAGGGAGTTGTAATTCACCCACAACCAGAGAAACTGTGATCTCCACTGATGATGGACCTGGACCAAACTTGGCACACAAAACCCCCATGACTAATTCAACCTGTTGGAGGGGTTTGTGGAGATTGACTCACCATAGTGAGAGTTTTAGTTTACCCTGAAGCCAGACAGCATACTGAACCCCACTGATGATGTATCTAGAACGAACTTACTCAACATAACAAACTTTACTGATGGAGTTTCTCAGAGCTAACTTGACATACTGAGAGTAACAGTTCACCCACAACCTTATGCATTTTGTACAATTTCAAATAACCCAGGATATGCTGGGTAGCCAAGATAGTATTTTATAAAAGTAATAACATTCCAAGTCATTTTCAGGAAATAATTCTACAACTGCAAAATTGATAACTAAATAGGTTCCAAAATCTGAGCTGCCCTTGTTTTAATAGAGGGCCTCTAATTCAGAACCATCCACTGTAAAACCAAGAGTAGAGACATAAAGCTCTTCCTCAGGTGAACAAAATGTAACTCTGTGTCACATGCAGAGAGTGCAAGTAATTCACAATTCCAAAAATGCATTTTAAATTCAGATTTAAATTTATGTCCACTTGTTAAAGGGAGCAATTCCAAATGGACTGACCAAACATCTGAGTGAGATTGCTACAGACAGGATCACAATAATAATGTAAGAGAAAGTGGCAGTACTTTGAACATGCCACATTATCCAATGGCATCTCAATTATTGATGGTCCAACACACCAGTTGGTAACATTTAGTAAAGTATGAAACCAACATAATAATTAAATGCCAATTATTACACTTGCAATGAAGATCTTAAGTATTTCTTCCAAAAACACTTGTAAAATTATACGGCCGCGCCACTGATCACATACCTCAGCGAAATAAATGGGCTTGATTTCTTTAACAGAAAATGTGGTTGTAGAGTCAGAAATAATACCGAAAGAGTATAACAAGCAAGCTCAGTTGAACTTGTTTCAATTAGCATCCCATTCAAATCAAACAGTGGGCACATGTGAAATGAATCAATCAGGTCACACAAGCCTTGCATAAGTATCCAAGAACATTTGGAACATTCATGAGATCACTTGAAAGCTTCTTCTATAATGTATTTCGGTATGTATATATATGTTTGCTTCAGTAATGTCCAACTATACCTGGTGAGTAAATGGCAACCCGGTCAATTCCCCGGTCTTCTGCCTGTAGTTGTCGTAAGAATACTCCAACAGAGTCTGAGATAGGCTTAAGTGTAAACTGGCAACGTTCGCGGCGTGATGGGAGATTCACAGATATTACAGGTAATCCATTTTGGTAAACCACTGTAACATCTAGAGGGGAGAAAAGAAAAAAAGCTGAAAGGTAATCTGGAGTTAACACACACAAACACAGGCTTCCTCACCTCAAGCAGCAGTGATAGTATTTTGATATCTAGTACACAGCAAAGGCGTATCTCTGTTGTTATGGGTATCCTTGGGGGTATTTCTGAAATAAATTTATTTCTGTATAATGCTATTTGTCTAACACAGTGGTTCCCAATCTGTGAGTCCCCAGACGTTTTGGCCTTCAAGTCCCAGAAATCACCTTATGAACAATCTAGGACTTTAAGAGCGTCCGGGGAGGCCCTGCTCTTGATCCCGCCTTCATCACAAGCACGTTTGGCGGGGACAAGAGACAGGACCTTCTCCGTGCTGGCCCCTTGGCTATGGAACGCCTTCCCTAAGGAGATTAGATTGGCTCCCTCACTCCTAACGTTTCGGGGACAAGTTAAGACATGGTTATATGAGCAAGTGTTTACAAATGCAGAGTAACTGATATAGGAAATGGAATCACCTGACAATGGAATTTGGACAACGTTTTTAACTAGGTGACGCTGATGATAATTAGTGCTGGTTTTATTGTTTTTATTATAATTTTATATTGTTTTGTTGTATTAAAGTTTTAATGCTTAATCTGTATTTTGCCATTATTTGTACTGACTTGTTGTAAACTGCCTTGATAGGCTGAAAAAGGCGGTATATAAGTATAGTAAATAAAGAAATCCTAATAGCTGGTAAATTGGCTGGGATTTCTGGGAGTTGTAGGCCAAAACACCTGGGGACCCAAAGGTTGAGAACCACTGCTCTAATATTTTCTTCATGAAAGCCAAGTGTGGTTAGTCCTACGACTTGATCTGATGAGATTACTTGGCTTGGCGTTGGGAAAGAACTCTGGACTATTCATATGCTTTGCCTTTGTTGGACTACTTGCTAAGCATGATTACAGACTGCCTTGACTATGAGATCGTGAGCAGCTGCATTAACAGAGATTCTGTTAATGAATGATTTTATGAGAGTTGAATGAAAAGTAATGCCTCCACCTTCGTAACTCCTCAACAGATAGCAGTACTGGTATGTGGCAGGTACTGGCTTGTTCAGTAGACTCTCCTCTACAGTTCCATTTTGGTAGGAAGCCTTAGCATTGAATGGTTGTGTTGTTAAAGTGCGAAGTATGGAACCTTGCGCAGATGGTCGGTCAATGCAACTTAAGCAATGTGCAGTCATTGAATTCTTGACAGCAGAAGGTATCACCCCAAAGAAGATTAATCAGAAAATGCAAGCTGTTTATGGTGATTTTGTTGTTGTGAGTACTGTGTGTCGTTGGATAAGTTTAAAGATGTTGAAGTGACACCTTCAGCTGTCAAGAATTCAATGACTGCACGTTGCTTAAGTCGCATTGACTGACTGTCTGCGCAGGGTTCCATACTTCACACTTTAACAACACAACGGTTCAATGTTAAGGCTTCCCGCCAAAATGAAATTGTAGAGGAGAGTCTACTGAACAAGCCAGTACCTGCCGCATACCAGTACTGCCATCTGTTGAGGAGTTACGAAGGTGGAGGCATTACTTTTCATTCAACCCTCGTAATGCAAGTGGGAATAAAGCATGACGTTACAGGTCAGATTTAATACCAATCTGCAATTTTGTGTTAGGTGCACAAGACCCTGACTTCCCTCTTCCATGCTGTCTTTTCTGCACTAAATTCCTTGTTATTTGCAAGCTATAGTGGAACAGCTTGAATCACGCAAACAATGGTTTTCTGAAATATCATTTCCCTGCTGACAGTTTCAGCTTCAAAAGTATTATACGAAGTCATCCATAATGGTAAATGTCTTCTGCTTGAGATGGGAAGCTCTGATGGAGTGGACCGGGCCCATCTTCGTAATCTCCAGCTTCAAATGCAGGAGAGAGGAACTATATCCTCAGCCTCTGTCTGAGATCTGAATTAATAGTCTTGCTGAACTTCCATTTCTCATTCCTGTATTCCTCATCTCATTCTGTATATCATGAAAATTCATGCAAAGGATGTACAGTAGACTGTTCTCCACTGAGATCTAATTCTAGGACATTCCCTCGACTCCAGGGATACCAAAATCCATGGATGCTCAAGTCTAATTATATACAATGGCATAATAAAATTATATCCCCTATATTAAGAGGCCTCTGGTGGAGCAGTGGGTTAAACCGCTGAGCTGCTGAACTTGCTGACCAAAAGTTTGCAGGTTTGAATCCGGGGAGTAAGGTGAGCTCCCACTGTTAGCCCCAGCTTCTATTAACCTATTAACCTAGCAGTGAGAAAACATGCACATGTGAGTAGATCAATAGATATTGCTCCGGTCGGAAGGTAACGGCGCTCCATGCAGTCATGCCGGCCACATGACCTTGGAGGTGTCTACGGACAACGCTGGGTCTTTAGCTTGAAGATGGAGATTAGTACCAACCCCCAGAGTCGGGCACAACTGGACTTAATGTCAGGGGAAAACCTTTACCTTTTTACCTATATAAAGAAGGCAGAATTGAGGATTTTTAAAAATTTAAGTCATAGATGTTTTGTTTTGTTTTGTCGTGTCAGGAGCGACTTGAGAAACTGCAAGTTGCTTCTGGTGTGAGAGAATTGGCCGTCTGCAAGGATGTTGCCCAGGGGACGGCAGAATGATTTTGATGTTTTTATCATCCTTGTGGGAGGCTTCTCTCATGTCCCCGTATAAGGAGCTGAAGCTGATAGAGGGAGCTCATCCGCCTCTCCCCTGGATACAGAATCTGTGTTTATGAAGGACTGACTATGCCTTTTCTTTCATATGTGTAAACAGAATGCTCTCTTTTGATGACATTACAAACTCTTTTGTCTTTATTGATAGAAGAGTATTCTGACCTTGTTCCTTGAATCTGGCTCCTTTTGAAAGCGAGGAGACTTTGGATTCTAATCTACATAGTGTTCTGAATTATTGTTGATGTAATATCTCTATTTATTTTTGCCGTATACAGGAATAATTTGGAATTATCACTAATTCAGTTGCTGCAACCTGAATCATGGCCCTGGCTGTCCAATATTCTCTTATCTATATTGAAAAAATATGTTATATGAATTCATATATCTCAACTTTTCTGTTATGAATACTCATCTGATACCACAACTGCTATCAAGTAAGCAATGGTGACTGGTACCCACAAGGACTGGTAGGGTAGGGTGAGTAATTTTTAAGTGAAGTCCCCTATATAAAGTGGCAGAGGCAAGCAATTCTGGTTTTGAACCCTTACTCCTTATTTGGATAAAATACATAAATAAATTTGCATTGTCGTTGTAGGACAATCACTTAATATTTAGCATTTAACTGAAGTGGAAGACAGATATTTTTTTGGTTGGGTGTTTTCAAGTTGTTTCTGACTTATGGAAATCCTACCATAAACCTAACAATGGGGTTTTATTTAGAGATTTATTTAGAGGGCCTTTGACCTCTCATATATGGAGAGTGTGTGTGATTTGCCCAAGGCAACCCAATGAGGATTCAAACCAGGGTCTTAGTCTAACACTCAGATCATTACACCCTGTTGGTGATATAGATTCCATAATACCATGTTTGGCTCTTTTCTGATGGAAAGTGTGCCCATCTCTGAACATCTCATTTAATATTGTATTTACTTTTTACTTGTAAGCTGCTCTAAGTCCCTTTCGGGGTGATAAGGGCGGCATATAAAATGTCACAAATTAAATAAATAAATATCATGTGCTGGTTGTAAGTAAGAAGGCAAAGGCTGTTCAACAGTGGAACTCCCTGCCTCAGAGTGTGGTGGAAGCTCCTTCTTTGGAAACTTTTAAACAGAGGCTGGATGGCCATCTGTCGGGTGTATCTCGTGCTTTTCCTGCATGGCAGGGGGTTGGACTAGATGACCCATGTGGTCTCTTCCAACTCTGTTATTCTATGAAAGGCAGCCTAAATGCTGTATGTGTGCTCCACCAGGCTTCTGAAAATGAGTTTTGCAAATAATGTAAACAGAGACTATACAGAATTGCGGTACACAACAGCATCCAGGCTTCCAGCATGGCAAACAGCTGTTCAAGCCAGATGTTAGCTTTAGGACTCTTTTGAGAGAATTTTAAATTTGTATAGAAAGCATTAAGCAAGGCTTTCACTTTACCAGAACTCATGTGAAGGGTTGGTTCTGAGGAACTCAGAAAATTTCTAATTTTTGTAAAAAAAAATCTGTGTGGGACAAATAAGATTATACAACTCGATTTTGGAGACTCTCCACCACTATAACTCCAGTGACTTTTGATTAATTTTTCTTGATGTTATTCAGTGTGATGTCTGAAATACTTCAGTACCGAAGCAAGAAATGTCAATTACCCCTCTTTGGCAGATACTCGCCCAGTGGTTTTTGAGTTATGTTAGTCCCACAAACGAATGTTGCATTTTTATTTATATAGACTAGCTGTACCCGCCATGTGTTGCTGTGGCCAACCTTCCTCTTTCTCTACTTCTTTCTTTCTCTTGTTCCTTCCCTCTCTTTCCTTCCTTTTTCTTTGCTTCTCTTCTTCCTTCCTTCCTTCCTTCCTTCCTTCCTTCCTTCCTTCCTCTTCCCTTCCCCCCTTTTCTTTCCCTTCCCCTTTCTCGCTTTTCCTCCTTCTTTGCCTATTCTTGGACTGCAATTCCCAGAAGTCCTCCTGATCTACCTACCCACCTACCTACCTCCATCTAATCTATCAATCTGGAGGATTGCTGGGAGTTGCAGTCCAGGAATAGCAAATTGGAAATGTGCAGGAATTGGGATGCTTCCAAAGAAATCCAAGGAGAAGAAAGCTTGCATCATGGAAGCAGTGCATTGTTGTGGTTCAGTCTGAGCCTTAGCTTTCTGAACCTGAGTCTCCTCTGGACGAGGAGGATGATGGGTTACAGATTTCTGAACATGTTCCGGCTAGTGAGGCAGTTGAAGTAGACAGTGTTGATTCTGAAGAAGAGACGGCACTTCTGTTCCCCAGAGAAAAGAATGTGGGTTTAGATAAAGATAGTGAAACTTCAGAGCTCCAGGTGCAGGCTCCTTCTGGGAGCTCCGGGCCTTGTTTCCTAGGGTGACCAGGCCCGGCAGGGCGAAGATAATGAGCTAACTGGCCTTGAAGATAGTGAAGATTTGATTAGAGAAGACCGTTTACAATTAAGAGCTCGAAGAAACACACGCCTTGCCAACAAGCGTGAAGCTAGAGGTCAACGTAATGCTTTCATGTTGGGGAAACTTATTTAATGATCTGGTCGAAGGGCATTCTCTGTCAGTCCAATGTTGTTTTTACCCTGTTAACTTCTGTGGAATTACCTTGGCTTTTGCGGAAAACTTCTGGCTCTTTGGGACTTTGATTTTGATCCTGATTTTTGGAGACTTTATCTTGCTGCCATGGACTCTTGCTTAACCAACGCTAAAGGACTATGCTTCATGTTATTTGCCTTTGGAACCTGGGAACTTTGCCTTTGCATTTAAGACTCTCATTGAACTTTACTTCTTTATTTCCTTGTTTTGATTTTGCTTTTTTCTTAATAAACTACAAAACCTACAGCCTTGGTGTGTGGTGGTGTCTTGGGCAAGGTGAATCTATCCTGAGTTGCAACATGCATTTGGATCATCATCCTCTCCTAAAGGGTCTGGTCTACGGGATGCTGGGAGTTGTAGTCTGGAAGAGAGTGTGGATATGCTATTATGTGTTTTGTTTGCCAGGCGAAAAGTCATTTTTGCACATGCGCTGTAGCATCTTTTTGCTTTTTTGGCTTTTTAAGTCCCTTCCACTGTGTATTCCAGTGTTTTTATGAGTGATGGTCACTCGTTGGCCTGATAGTTGTATTGTGTCCAAATTTGGTGTCAATTTGTCCAGTGGTTTTTGAGTTATGTTAATCCCACAAACTAAAATTACATTTTTATTTATATAGATAGCTGTATTCCCAATTTGCGTCTGACATGATAATTAATTAATTAATTAATTAACTTTATTTGTACCCCGCTAACATCCCCCGAAGGACTCGGTGCGGCTTACAAAGGCCATGGCCCTCAATAAAACAACAGCATAACAAATACAACAATAAAACTCATAAAGCAAACCAATAAACATTAAAGCAATAACAGTAAAACATTAAAACAATACATCATGACACATTTAAAACTAGGGGCCGAGCCAAATGTAAAGTTTTTGTAAGATAATACAATCACTAAGATATTACGTCATCAAGAACAAATAATCATGAAGATCCTTATGTAAGCAAGGAACAGTCAAAAGGAAGATGAAAGAGCATAAGAAAACACGTATCTCTTCTTAAAATTCAGCTGTTTAAAAATGCCAAGACAAGCAAGATGCTCCTTAATTTTTTTTAAATGTCATCACATTTCAGACTAGGTTCTTGTGGGTTTTTTCGGGCTATAGAGCCATGTTCCAGAGGCATTTCTCCTGACGTTTCGCCTGGATCTATGGCAAGCATCCTCAGAGGTAGTGAGGATTTAAGACTGTTTCAGCCTACAGTTTACTCTTACCTGCACTTATAAATTTATTTATTTATCTATTTGCAGCATTTATATTCCGCCCTTCTCACCCCGCAGGGGACTCAGGGCGGATTACAGTGTACACATATATGGCAAATATTCAATGCCAATTTTGACATACAACATATACAGATATACACAGAGGCTATTTAACTTTTTCTGGCCACCAGGGGAGCTGTCGCTTTTCATCGTCCACCTGCGACACTGATGAAGTACTTCCGCATTCCCCGCATGCTTTTTTGCTGGAGTGCTTTGCTGGAGTCTTTTTTTTATGGCCTCATAAATTAGTTAATTTAGCCTCCCCACACTTTAAGGTGGTACTTAATTTTCCTACAGAAGCAACTGTCTTTTGGGTTGCAAAGGTCGACAACAGGCTACACAATTCGTTGGAAACCCACTCCAACCCAGGCTGGCTTCGAACTCATGACCTTTTGGTCAGAGTGATCTTAATGCAGCTGAAACTCAGCCAGCTGCGCCACAATCCCAGTGCACTGTAAAAACCACTGTTACATCCCTGTGCAAAAGCAGGAGATGCATCAACTCTTATTCATCTTTTATCAACCCATTTATCAACACCTCAGCAAGCGAGAGTCCAAAAGTGGCAGGCTCAAACCCAGAACCTCAATCAATGGCTGATACCAAATGAGAGACTCCTTCCTGGGCACACAGAAAACTGGGCGACTTGGAAGGCTGAACAGACTGTGCTCTGGTACCACGAGATGTAGAGCCAACCTTAAGAAATGGGGCTACAAAGTGGAATCCACAACATGCGAGTGTGGAGAAGAACAAACCACAGACCATCTACTGCGATGCAACCTGAGCCCTGCTACATGCACAATGGAGAACCTTCTTATAGTAACACCAGGGGCACTTCAAGTGGCCAGCTACTGGTCAAAGGACATTTAATCAACTACCAAAACTTTATGTTTTGTTTACTTGTTTGTCTGTTAAAAAATGCAATACAACTGTTTGGTTTGCTTCTGACACAATAAATAAATAACCTATTTATTTATTGTACTCACCATCAGAGGGCACTACAGTACTGCAATAGACCACTCTCATGGTTTGCCATGGAAGAAGCCGTTGGTGTGCCTAGAAAAAAAGAACACAGCAAGGTAAGATTTATTAATAAAACAGCAAATGTTATGTTATTTCAGATGACCTGTGCCAGGATATGAATCCTGCTATAGCCTACTACTGACTGCAGAGAAGAGAGTAAATCAAGGGAACCTTTCAAGAGCAGTCCCTGTCCCTGCCATCTGTCATTCAGTATGGATCGTCTTCATGAGCCAATTCTTTTACCTTGCAAATCATGCCTTTCTGATTTGGAAGGAAACGTGGAAATTATTTAAGAATCATTAAATCTTGAAGAGGCACTTTAGCCAAACAGTACTTTGGGAGTAAATTTCCACTCTAAGCCAAAGGCAGGGAAGTTCACTGTTAATCTATATAAATAAAAATGTAATGTTCGTTTGTGGGATTAACAGAACTCAAAAACCACTGGATGAAATGACACCAAATTTGGACACAATATACCTAACAACCCAATGCATGTCCTTCACTCATAAAAACACTGAAAAACACAGTAGAAAGGACTTAAAAAGCCCCCAAAAGCTAAATGTCGAAAAGCTAAATGACAATACAGAAAAAAAGAGAAGATAGAGGGAGGGAAGGGGAGAAAAGAAAGAAAGAAAAGAAAGAGGGAGGGAGGGAGGGAAAGGGAGAAGCAAAGGGAGAAGGAAGGAAGGAAAGAGGCAGAGAAGGAAGAAAGGAGAGAAAGAGGGAGGGAAAGAAAGGGGGAAGGGAAGTTAGAGAAGGAAGGAAGGCGAAAAGGAAAGAAAAAAGGGAAAGAAGGAAGGAAAGAGGGAGCGAAGGAAGGGGGGAATGTAGAGAAAGAGGGAGGGAAGGAAAGAAAGAAAGAAAGAAAGAGAGAAGGAAGAAAAGAGATAGAAGAAAAAGAAAAGGGGGGAAGGAAGGAAAGAGATAGAGAAGGAAAGAAGAAGAGAAGGAAAGACAGGAAGGAAGGAAAGGGAGGGGAGGAAGGAGGGAACGAAGGAGAGAAAGAGGGAAGGTTGGCCACAGCAAAGCGTGGTGGGTATAGCTAGTCTATATAAATAAAAATGTAATGTTCGTTTCTGGGATTAACAGAACTCAAAAACCACTGACCGAATTGCCGCCAAATTTGGCCACAAGACATCTACTAACCCAAGGAGCGACCATCATTAAAAAAATGGTTTTGTCATTTGGGAGTTGTAGTTGCTGGGATTTATAGTACACCTACAATCAAAGAGCATTTTGAACTCCACTAACGATGGAATTGAATCAAACGTGGCAGAACAGGACTCCCATGACCAACAGAAAACACTAGAAGGGTTTGGTGGGCATTGTCCTTGAGTTTGGGAGTTGTAGTTCACTTACATCCAGAGAGCACTGTGGACTCAAACAATGATGGATCTGGACCAAACTTGGCACGAATATTCCACATTCCCAAATATGAACACAGATGGAATTTGGGGGAAATAGACCATGACATTTGGGAGTTGTAGTTGCTGGGATTTATAGTTCACCTACAATCAAAGAGCATTCTGAACCCTACCAACGAGAGAATTGAGCCAAACTTCACACATGGAGCCCCCATGCCTTGAAGGGGCTTGCTGGTGTGAGCCTCCCTCCAGCCTTGCACATTCTTCCTCGCTCGAAAATGCACATCATGCTGCCATGCGCCGAGCATGCCTACTCTCCCCTCCCCACTTAGAGTCTCAGAAACAGCCCTCCCCTTGGCTGAGAGGCCGGCCAATCACTACATGCAAAGGGCTTTTGGTGGAAGGATTCACCGCCTGTTTCTGAAAAGGGAAAGAAGGACAGGCGGAGAGATCTTCAGCCTTCTCTGCCCCCTCCTCAGACCAGCAGAAGTATATGTTTTCTGATGCTCTTTGGCGACCCCTCTGAAACCCCCTCGAGACCCTCCCAGGGGTCCCGACCCCCAGGTTGAGAAACGCTATTCATAGAATCATAGAATCAAAGAGTTGGAAGAGACCTCATGGGCCATCCAGTCCAACCCCCTGCCAAGAAGCAGGAATATTGCATTCAAATCACCCCTGACAGATGGCCATCCAGCCTCTGTTTAAAAACTTCCAAAGAAGAAGCCTCCACCACACTCCGGGGCAGAGAGTTCCACTGCTGAACGGCTCTCACAGTCAGTAAGTTCTTCCTCATGTTCAGATGGAATCTCCTTTCTTGTTGTTTGAAGCCATTGTTCCGTGTCCTAGTCTCCATAGAAGCAGAAAACAAGCTTGCTCCCTCCTCCCCGTACTTCCTCTCACATATTTATACACGGCTATCATATCTCCTCTCAGCCTTCTCTTCTTCAGGCAAAAAATGCCCAGCTCTTTAAGCCGCTCCTCATAGGGCTTGTTCTCCAAACCCTTGATCATTTTAGTCGCCCTCCGCTGGACACATTCCAGCTTGTCAATATCTCTCTTGAATTGTGGTGCCCAGAATTGGACACTATATTCCAGGTGTGGTCTAACTGAAGAGGGGTAGCATTATTTTCCTAGATCTTGACACTATGCTCCTATTGATGCAGGCCAAAATCCCATTGGCTTTTTTTGCCGCCACATCACATTGTTGGCTAATGTTTAACTTGTTGTCCACGAGGACTCCAAGATCTTTTTCACACGGACTGCTCTCGAGCCAGGCATTGTCCCCCATTCTGTATCTTTGCATTTCTTTTTTTCTGCCTAAGTGGAGTATCTTGCATTTGTCACTGCTGAACTTCATTTTATTAGTTTTTTGAAGTTTTTTGAATTCTGCTCCTGTCTTCTGGGGTATTGGCTATCCTGCCCAATTTGGTGTTCTACAGGGAACTTTTGTCCACATTGTGACAGGCCATGTGGATTCAGAATAGATCTCCACAGTCACTTATGGAACCTCCACTAAGACTCTACCCTTGGAAGACAATTGTACTCCGCCATGAGTCATTGCCTATCACCTACAGCCTTTAGACGCCCTTTGCAAAACAGTAGTTGATATTTTCTTGAAGTCATCAACATCATTTCACTACAAAACGTGTCCCATGTGCTGTTCTGTTAAACAACGAATATTTGAAACGGTGATACACAGTGAATGGAAAAGTGACTTTAAAAGTGCATGTTTTCTGATGCCTAAGGGAGCAGCTGCAATCTTCCAAGAGGCTTCCCTTCACACATCACATTGTTTATGAAAATTAAGCCACCTGCATGAGCAGTCTGCACTGACTCAGTGTGGCGCTTTCTAAGAAAAAACAGGCTGTCCATTGCTGGAATTGCTGGGTAAGATCCTCTTGACACTCTGTAGTACGATATGGATTGATTCATTACACTTAGAGAAAAAAAGCTGGCTTCTGCCTTGTACTAACACAACAGTGAATGTATCACTCCTGCCCATCAGATCTAGAAAAACAACAAACTCCTTCCCTGTGTGCATATAGTACAGAAGCTTCAGTTTTAAATCAGAACGTAAAACAATGTTCCTCTAAAGCTTTTAGCATCCTTTCTTTGGCATAACAAGCATTCAAAACCACCCGAATCCTACAGGCCTGGTTATTTCTTATTTTCTGTTCCCTTTGTTGCTACACCAATGAGATGTAGGGGAAAACCCCTTGCTTTTTTTCTGCTAAAAGCTCTGAAACTACCCAAATGAGTTCTGCAGCTATTCATCCAACTACTCCAAAATTTCTGCCCTGGGGCACTTTGTTTTCCTAGTGGAATTGACTCCTTCTGTCTGGGTTCATACGAAGGTTGAATGAAAAGGAATGCTTCCACCTTCATAACTCCTCAACAGATGGCAGTACTGGTATGCGGCAGGTACTGGCTTGTTCAGTAGACTCTCCTCTACAGTTCCATTTTGGTGGGAAGCCTTAGCATTGAATGGTTGTGTTGTTAAAATGCAAAGTATGGAACCCTGCGCAGACGGTCGGTCAATGTGACTTAAGCAACATGCAGTCACTGAATTCTTGACAGAAGAAGGTGTCATCCCAAAGGAGATTCATCAGAAAATGCAAGCTGTTTATGGTGATTGTGTTGATGTGAGTACTGTGCATCGTTGGGCGATGTTGAGGTGAGAGCATCTGACTTGCATGACAAACAAAGAGTAGGACTTCCTGTGACAGCAACCACCAAGTTTCACAAGCAAAAAGTTGATGGATTGATTCAGGACGATCATTGTATCACTCAGAGAGACATTTGAAGCATAATGGGCATTTCAAAAGAATGTGTGGGTCACATTATTGCTTTGCTTGGCTATCGGAAGATCTGTGCATGATGGGTTGCGGAATTTCTTCCGTGACATCTTCAGAAAACTTGTTCCTCGTTGGCAGAAATGTATCCAATTGTCTGGTGATTATGCCAAAAAGTGAATAGTGGTAGTTAAAGAGCACATTCTAAGGATTATTTCTGCGTTTGATTTATTAAAATATTCCCATCCAAACCCAAGTAACGAAGGTGGAGGTATTACTTTTCATTCAACCCTCAGATATTCTAAAACACGACTGCAGTACTTATTCTCATACAAGATGTTTGTAAAAGGAGGAAAATAATGGAGTCGTGGATTATGTAATTCTGCTCACTATAAAGTAGTCCTGTTTTTGAAAACAAGAGCACAGCAAAATAACTAAAAAGCTGTAACTGTCATATAATATGTTTGTCATCTGGTCAACAATAGAATAGGTTCTCAAACTGGGTTTGAGCCACCATTTTGCCCTTGGAAAACATGGTTAAGTATTAGTATGTACTTAACTATCTTGCAACGTTAACATTAAGCGAATTCTAAGCACCTAGAAAAGCCAGTAAGGACGGTTGCTATTCTTAATTCTTGTTGATCATGCATAAAGAGGAATCGCAGTTTTGGTTGCAATAGATTTCTAGTGCCGTGGTGATATGTTACAATTCAGTTGTTGTTGTTAAGCGGATAAGGTATTCTACTAGTATGCAATTTTTGCCTAGGACAAATAAAACAATGCAACCAAATTTGAAAAAAAATATTCCTGGTTTGAAAGTGTTACATAGTGTAATACAAGCCATTTAAGTTCACTTGAGGACTGGGACACATGCGTAATTATTAGACATGTTAAAGTATTCACCCCTTCTATTTCTAGCTTGCCTCTATCCCAAAAATTATGAGCATCTTATAAATATTCAACTCCAAATGAAGTATTGTTATACATAGAAAGCAGAATGGACCAGACCCTATCAACCAATCTGAGCTATCACTACATCTATCTTCGAAACCACATCTCTTTTTACAAACCGGCGCGAGCTCTGAGATCAACAGGGAAGCCCTCCTCTCGGTCCCACCACCATCTCAAGTGCGATTGGTGGGGACAAGAGAGAGGACCTTCTCTGTGGTGGCTCCATGGCTTTGGAATGCCCTCCCTATAGAGATTAGGGTTGCCTCCACCTTTCAATCCTCCTGTTCCAATCTGAAAACATGGATGTTCAGACAGGCCTTTGACCTTGAGTATGCTGAACGGACCCATATGAAGCTGACAATTGACACCTGTGAATTGTTAGTAGTTAGTTTTATCTACTGTTGTTTCAGAAGTGTATTGTGTTTATTTTATGCTAATGTGACTGTGAGAGCCGTTCAGCAGTGGAACTCTCTGCCCCGGAGTGTGGTGGAGGCTCCTTCTTTGGAAGCTTTTAAACAGAGGCTGGATGGCCATCTGTCAGGGGTGATTTGAATGCAATATTCCTGCTTCTTGGCAGGGGGTTGGACTGGATGGCCCATGAGGTCTCTTCCAACTCTTTGATTCTATGATTCTATGATTCTAATGTGTTGATGGAGGTGGTTATAATTTTATGTGACTTGTTTTATACTTTTGTACCATTTTTACCAGTTGTATGTTATATGTGCACCCTGGAGTGCTTTGTAAGTCACCCTGAGACCCTTTGGGGAGACAATGGCAGGATATAAATAAAGTATTATTATTATTATTATTATTATTTATTTATTATTATTATTATTATTAGCTATACCCGGTCACACATTGCTATGGCCCATTGTGGAGAAATGGGAAAGAATGAAAAGAGAAAGAACTGGTTTCTAAGCTATCAATACACAACTGAAGTGGCAAAGTGTCAACCTAATAAAGGTCCATTTCAGTCTCCTCGAGGCCAAAGGGTTACATGAATGTGTGGAAGGGCCCTGGGTTACCTGAGTCCACACTGCCATATAACCCAGTTTTGTGGGGATTTAAGTTCTTTCTGGTTAAATTGTTTTTGTTTTTTTGAGTGAAGGACATAGATTGCTTTAGTTGGTGTCTTGTGTTCAAATTTGGTGTCAATTCGTCCAGGGGTTTTTGAGTTCTGTTAATCCCACAAATGAACATTACATTTTTATTTATATAGATTATTATTGTATCTATTTAATTGTCTCCACTGTAGACAGCCAAATATATATATATAAAAACATAAACAGGTCAAGGGAAATAAATATCTAGTTTTATTTTAGCACATTTGACCTCACCATCCTACCCAAAGATGACTAACAAAATCTTCCTCCCCCTTTCTCTTTCTTTCACATTCAGACATAATCCATTCAACCTTATTCCATTAAACATATATTATAATATAATATTGTGTGCCTTCAGGTTGTTTCTGACTTATGGCGAACCTATCATTAGATTTGTTCAGAAGGCATTTGCCTTTGCCTCCCTCTGAGAGCTGCAAAGAGTGTAAATTGCTCAAGGTTACTCAATAGGTTTCCGTGGACAAGTAGGGACTCAACCCCTGGTCTCCAGAGTCATAATCCAATATTGAACAGACTCTTTTATTAGGTTATATCATAAACACGTCTTAAATAACAAAGAGGAAACAGATTAGTTTGCTGGAAGAAATATGATTTCAAAATGGAGCAAAAAAATCACTTTAAAAAGATGCTAGTTGGGTATCTGAGAACAGAGTTGGAACCATTCGAGAATTGCACCTTCTGAATTGCACCCAGAAACAAATGAGCAATAAATTCTGATGTGACGGTAGAAGAGTCTCATGATTTAGATGACAGACTTTTACAGTGTTTCAACCTTCTCTAATCTGGTGCTCTCTGGATGTTTTGGATAACAGTTTCCAGAATTTCTCATCAAAAGATTGCAGACTATTGGGAGTCCAAGCAGAGGTGGCCCTAGGTAATTTTCAACGGTAAGCAAAAAGTATGTTGCCCCCCCCCCCCCAACCAATCATTGATATATATTTTCTGTTCGTCATGGAAGTTCTGTGTGCCATATTTGGTTCAATTCCATCATTGGTGGAGTTCAGAATGCTCTTTGATTGTAGGTGAACTATACATCCCAGTAACTACAACTCGCATATGTCAAGGTCTATTTTCCCAAGAGCACCTCAAGAGCACACTTGGGCAAAATCAACTATACTGCAAATGCTTACTTTGCGTAATGGGTTGCCGAGGCTTCCCCCGGACTGCTAGGGCTGTTGTGAGCCGAGAGGGCGCTCCTCAAGTGGTGGTCGAGGGGCATTTACAGAGGTGCCTCTGCCCCCCTGGCAAAAAAAGTGTACTGCGACCGCTTACTTTGAGTAATGGACGAGCTGCCCCTGAGTACAAGTCAAACAAAAGATACAAGGTTGGGGAAAGCTATATCAGTAAGTACTCAAAACAAATGTATGTGTCAAAACTAGAAGGAGAATAAGTTGGTGCACAACCTCACACTGTTCCATTTACTTGCCTTGAACAAAAACTGAATAATAAGTCGGGCTGCATCAAAAACATTAAGGTTCAACTGACTTCATTACTTGAATATAAAGTAAAAATCAACACAAATGTGTGCAGTCACTGAATAATAAAGAGAAGAACGGAAACTGAAATGCTAATCTTTCAAATCACTCCTTGGTTGTTGACCAGAGAAAAGTAGTGAGACTGGACTTTTAGCACACAGGTTGTTAAAATCTTTGTGTGTGCGTCCTGGGCAACTCTTAACACATTATTTATCTTCAAAATCATTTTTTTGGTATGATATAGCCTGGTTTCCATTCTTGCCAGTTTTATTTTTTAGTACCAACTGTGACAATGAAAACAATAGAATTCAACATTAGGAGCCATTCAAAATGACCTTCAGGTAAAGTCTAGTCACACTATTTTGTAATTCTGGAAATTATATAACACTGCTGTAACAGACATTTCTGTTGAACAAGAGAAGTATTTCACATTTATGGGACATCTATATAAATAAAATGTAATGTTCATTTGTGGGATTAACATAACTCAAAAAACGCTGGACAAATTGACACCAAATTTGGACAGAATATATGTAACAAGCCTATGAGTTACCATCACTAAAAAAATTGATTTTGTCATTTGGGAGTTGTAGTTGGGAGTTATAGTACACCTACAATCAAAGAGCATTCTGAACTCCACCAATGATAGAACTGAACCAAATGTGGCACACAGAATTCCCATGACCAACAGAAAACATTAGAAAGGTTTGGTGGGCATCGACCTTGAGTTTGGGAGTTGTAGTTCACCTACATCGAGAGAGCACTGTGGAACTGGACCAAACTTGGTACGAATATTCCATATGCCCCAATATGAACACAGATGGAGTTTAGGGAAAATAGACCTTGACATTTGGGAGTTGTAGTTCACCTACGATCAAAGGGCATTCTGAACCCCATCAACGACAGAATTGGGGCAAACTTGACACACAGAACCCCCATGACCAACAGAAAATACTTAAGGCCATCCGGTTCAATTCCCTTCAGAAAACGTAATTAAAGCCCTCCTGACAGCCATAGATATAAATAGATATATATGATTCACACACACACAGATATAGTTTCATAAATTTGAAATGGACCCCTAAAGAAGGACAATTATATGTTGCATGTTCTAGAGTAAGTAAACCAGAGAATCTCCACATCAACACTGACAAAGAAACAGCAAGAAAAAGTGTTTACTCACAAGCATAAAGACATTACATATATTAGAAATAAATATTTTCATTACTTTATTTTCCAGATCACCAGAATGGGCCACAGGAACGCGTGGCAGGGGACAGCTAGTTATAAATAGGAATGATATAAAAGTAATGGAAGATAATAGCATTGATATTCAGGGGAAAGCAAGCTGTGGCCTTCTATATACGAATCCAACAGAATAATGAAGTTTTGGAGCAAACATAACTCAATGCTTATAGTAGACTTCATTGATTATTCCTTACGAAGACCTTTTATTAATAGTGATAACATTCTCACAATAGTTCACAAACCATACGGAATTGCATCCAAATTTCAACTGGAAGCATCTGCTTACTTTCAAGAATACTTAACAGGAAACTAAATAAATAAGCAGAGCTTGATTAGACAGACAAGGGAATGAGTTTGTTGTTTGTATTTCTTCAACATGAATAATGACAAACCATGTTTGCAGGTAGACACAAAGGTTTATGTATACCCATACTCATAACAGCAATATGGTTTTGTCCTAGAGCAGTGGTTCTCAACCTGTGGGTCTCCAGGTGTTTTGGCCTACAACTCCCAGAAATCCCATACAGATTATCAGCTGTTAGGATTTCTGGGAGTTGAAGGCCAAAACATCTGGGGACCCACAGGTTGAGAACCACTGTCCTAGAGTCTTCCAAATTCTCTATCACCTGAAACATGATGGGCCTTGCTTGGGATCATAGCAAAAGGTCAGGGAATAGGGGAGGGAAGAAGAGAAATGAAAGCTCAGAAAGAAATCGCAGCCTTGTTGTTGCTGGAGCTATTGGAAATAGGGGGAAATTCTGGGAAACATCTTAATTTTTTTTAAAAACCCTACAATCCAGCTCATGCCCTACTCTCACTTTGACAGGCACCATTGAGAAGTATGAGCAAGGGCCAGGGCTTCCCAGTTCTCAGTGTCTATGCCCGAATTTTTAAGGTTGGCTCTGAGCCCATCTTTAAATCTCTTTTCCTGTCTGCCAACATTGCATTTTCCATTCTTGAGTTCGGAATAGAGCAACTACTTTGAGAGATGGTGGTTGGGCATCCGGACAACGTGGCCAGTCCAGCAGAGTTGATGGAGGAGGACCATCGCTTCGATGCTGGTGGTCTTTGCTTCTTCCAGCATGTTGACATTTGTCTGCTTGTCTTCCCAAGAGATTTGCAGGATTTTTCAGAGGCAGCGCTGATGGAATCATTCCAGGAGTTGCATATGACGTCTGAAGACTGTCCACGTCTCGCAGGCGTATGGCAGGGTTGGGAGGACAATAGCTTTCTAAACAAGCACCTTGGTATCCCTATGGATGTCCCGTCTGTGCTTCATTTGGAAAAATGCTTCACTTGCAGAGCTCAGGCGGTGGTGTATTTTAGTGTCAATGTTGACTTTGGTGGAGAGGTGGCTGCCAAGGTAGCGGAAATGGTCAACATTTTCTAATGTTACACCATTAAGCTGTATTTCTGGCATTGGAGAGGGATTGGCTGGTGACTGCTGGAAGAGCACTTTGATTTTCTCGATGTTTAATGACAAGCCGAGCTTCTCGTATGCTTCTGCGAAGGTGTTAGGGTGGCTTGTAGGTCTTCTTCTGAATGCACAG
Organism: Anolis sagrei; assembly: GCF_037176765.1. Taxonomy (NCBI): domain Eukaryota; kingdom Metazoa; phylum Chordata; class Lepidosauria; order Squamata; family Anolidae; genus Anolis; species Anolis sagrei. Next base: position 177,510,278 of record NC_090023.1, on the reverse strand, counting down.
ACGATGTTGTCATTGGCATACTGGAGTTCTATAACAGATGTTGTTGTAACCTTGGTTTTGGCTTTCAGTCTGATGAGGTTAAATAGCTTGCCATCAGTCCGATAGAGGATTTCCACTCTGGTGGGAAGCTTCCCATCAACAAGATGAAGTATCATAGCGATGAAGATGGAAAATAAAGTTGGGGCAATAACACATCCCTGTTTGACACCTGATTCCACCTCTAATGGATTACATTGGGAGCCATTGCTGTCCAAGACTGTTGCCATCATGTCATCATGATGGCAATCTGCCCACCATGGCAATCTGGTCTCGCGTTCCTCTGCCTTTTCTAAACTTATTTCCCTTGGCTTCTCAGCACTCTACATAGCAGTGTGTCTTAAGACAGCAAGTTAAATTAGGATATATTTATATACTATACTAGCTGTCCCCTGCCATGTGTTGCTGTGGCCCAGTCTGTTGATCTAGAAAATAAAGTAATGGGAAAATCTCCGTTTCTAATATATGTAATTTCTTTCTGCTTGTGGGTAAACAGTATTTCTTGTTGTTTCTTTGTCAGTGTTGATGTGGAGAGTGTCTGGTTTGCCCACCCTGGAATATGCAACATATCATTGTCCTTCTTTAAGGGTCCCTTTCAAATCTATGATACTATAGCTGTGTGTGCGTGAATCATCTCTCTCTCTCTCTCTCTCTCTATCTATCTATCTATCTCTATCTATCTCTTTATCTCTCTCTCTATCTATCTATCTATCTATCTATGTTTGGATGGCTCTTTGTCAGGAGGACTTTGATTACATTTTCTTGCCCTGATGAAGGGAGTTGTATTGGATAGCCTTAAGTATTTTCTTTTGGTCATGGGGGTTCTGTGTGGGAAGTTTGCCCTGATTCTGTCATTCGTGGGGTTCAGAATGCTCTTTGATTGTAGGTGAACTGCGAATCCCAGTAACTACAAATCCCAAATGTCAGGGTGTATTTCCCCCAAACTCCATCTGTGTTCATATTTGGATGTATTGAGTGTTTGTGCCAAGTTTGGTCCAGATCCATCATTGTTTGAGTCCACAGTGCTCTCTGGATGTAGGTGAACTACAACTCCCAAACTCAAGGTCAATGCCCACCAAACCCTTCCAGTATTTTCTGTTGGTCAAGGGAGTTCTGTGTGCCAAGTTTGGTTCAATTCCATTGTTGATAGAGTTCAGAATGCTCTATGATTGTAGGTGAAATATAAATACCAGCAACTACAACTCCCAAATTGCAAAATCATAATTTTTTGAGTGATGGTCACTCCTTGTGTTGTGAGACGTTTTGTTGCCAAATTTGGTGTGATTTCGTTCATTGGTTCTTTTGTTTTTAAGGTACTCATTATGCACAGAGCATTTATATATATATAGATTTGAGCTCTTGACCTGAGTTAAGGCAAACCAGTGTTTGGTTATTTACAATGTCTCTACCAAGACCCCTGAATTTGTTTCCACACAGTTTAGTATAGATACACTATAACTGGACAATTAGATGATTTCATGAAAATGTTCAAGTGTTTGCAAATAGGCATAAATATGTTAGATATGCAAGAAACACACACAGCAATTTTCCCCTTTGGAATTAAGACATCCAAAACCTATATTAATTTCCGAACTCTAAGTCAGTGGAACATTCCATACAAGCATAATTTTATATATCTGTAATTTCTTGTTTTAAGATAAAGCCAGCAGTGGGACAATTAATTAGCGAAATATAGAAGCTCTGGGGATGTTCAGCTTTCGGTATCTGTATGGAAAAATTAAAAGGTTTAAGGGGAAATGAAAGCACTTTATATGATAATGCTGCAGGTCCTAAAAATGACTTTGGTCATGTCTGAACTAGAGCTGAGAACGTTTAGCAGCTTATGGCTGAAAAGACAAACCTTGCTTCCAGCCCTGCACTGGGAGAAATAAAATCGATTTTTGGCTCTGACATGCAAGTACCTCAAAACCTGTTGGCTGGAATCCCAAAAACATTAGAGGATTGCTGCAAGCTTTCCCCAAGCAATCTTGGCACTTTTGCTTTTAAAGTAAGTTATGGACCAAACTGCATGCCATTTGAGTCAATGCCTTTTCTTTTTGCACTTTCTCATCTTCTTAAAATGTCATTGGATTCTATAGCATACTTTAACAAATTATGTCGAAGTTTTCCAAACTGCAAACGCATCAAATAATTACGTATCAAACTACATTCATCTAATCAGCAACTAATCCTAAAGCAGGGATATGGAAATATAGGCACCACTTTTAGGAGCCCCCAGTGGTGCAGTGGGTTAAACCGCTGAACTTGCTGACCGAATGTTCGCAGGTTCGAATCCAGGTAGTGGTGTGAGCTTCTGCTATCAGTCCCAGCTTCTGCCCACCTAGCAATTCGAAAACATGCAAATATGAGTAGATCAATAGGTACTGCTCCGGTGAAAAGCAGGGCGGTGTACAAGTCGGCAACAATTAGATGCCATATAAAAAAATACATACATCAATAAAAGCAACCTGTGCTGGATGGGGTTGCACTCCCCCTGAAGCCACAGGTCCGCAGTTTGGGGGTCCTCCTGGATTCTTCACTTACGTTTGAGGCTCAGGCGTTGGTGGTGGCCGGAAGGGCCTTTGCACAATTAAGACTCATGCACCAACTGAGACCGTACCTTGGGAAGGCGGATATGGTCAAAGTGGTCCACGCCTTAGTCACCTCTAGACTGGATTACTGCAATGCACTCTATGTGGGGCTGCCCTTGAAAACGGCTTGGAAATTTCAGATGATCCAACGGGCGGCAGCCAGGTTGTTAACTAGGGCTCCTTACAGGGAGCGGTCATGCCTCCTGTTCAAGGAGCTCCACTGGCTGCCATTCATCTACTGGACCCAATTCAAGGTGCAGGTTCTTACCCACAAAGCCCTGAACGGTTTGGGATCCGCCTACCTGCGTGACCGCATCTCTGTATACGAACCCACACGATCCCTTCGATCATCCGGAGAGGCCCTGCTCTCGATCCCACCAGCATCGCAGGCGCGATTGGTGGGGACGAGAGAGAGAGGGCCTTTTCGGTGGTGGCCCCTCGACTCTGGAACTCACTCCCTACAGACATCAGACAGGCCACAACTCTGGCAGTCTTCAGCAGGAGGTTGAAGTGTGCCTTCCCAGAGTAATGATCCCATAGCACTTTGTCCTCCAAAGCACTTTACATTTCTTTAGGTCTGCTCGTATACCCTTCCACAAACACCAGTATCACCTTTCGTCCAGGTCCCAGCATTAATTCCAATTTTAACTCTACATTTGGCCTTCCCACTGTTTTTAATTGTGTGTTGTCTTATTGATGATGTTGTGTATTTTATTGTCTATGTTTTTTAATTGCTTATATTGTTGTTAATATTGCTTGTATTGTTGTGTTTGGGCTCGGCCTCATGTAAGCCACACCAAGTCCCTTGGGGAGATGGTAGCGGGGTACAAATAAAGTTGTTATTATTATTATTATTATTATTATTATTATTATTATTATTATTATTATTAAAAGCAAAAACATCACAATACATTTAAAAACAATAAAAGCAATGAATAATAAAAATTATAAAAAAACTATATCTTCCTGTTCAAATCCTCAACCGTTCCATCGTCTTAGCCGTTCCTAGTTCATTTTCGCATTTGAGTTTTTCTGGTCATGCTGTGGTTCCAAACGCTTGATCTAAGAGACAGTTTTTCACTCTTTTTCAAAAGGTCAGGAAGGAGGGTGCTGATCTAATATTCTTAGGCAGGGAGTGCCACAGCCGAGGAGACACCACAGAGAAGACCCTGTCTCTTATCCCTGTTAAATGTGCTTGTGAAACAGGCGAGATCGAGAGCAGGGCCTCCTCAGATGATCTCAAATTCCTGGAGGGATCATAGGGAGAGATGCGTTTGGATAAGCTGGGCTGGGACAGTTTAGGGTTTTATAGGCTAAAGCCAGCAGTTTGAATTTTGCAGGGTAGCAAATTGGCAGCCAGTGGAGCTGACGCAACAGCGGAGTTGTATTCTCCTTGAGCGCTGCTCCCATTAGTAACCAGGCTGCCGCACGCTGGACCATTTGAAGCTTCTGAGCAGTCTTCAAAGGCAACCCCACGTAGAGCACATTGCAGTAGTCTATACGGGATGTAACCAGAGCGTGGACCACCGGGGCCAAGTCAGACTTCCCAAGGTATGGGCAGAACTGGCGCACAAGTTTTAACTGTGCAAATGCTCCCCTGGTCACTGCCGAAACCTGGGGTTCCAGGCTCAGCGATGAGTTCAGGATCACACCCAAGCTGCGAACCTGCATCTTTAGGGGGAGTGTGACCCCATCCAACACAGGCTGTAACCCTATGCCCTGTTTGGCCTTTTGACTGACTAGGAGTACCTCCGTCTTGTCTGGATTCAATTTGAATTAATCCCTATCCTATCTTGAAAGGTATATTTATGCTCAGTGGATAAGTGAATGCCAATGATAGCAAGACGCAAGGCATCAATTTACCCCCTTTCTGGATAAATTACTATGGAATAGTGCTATGTGTTATTGAACCGATAAAACAAGTTCCCTTCCTGAAGCAGGAGTAATTAGGTAGTAGTGGAAATGAATTATCTTTTTGGTAAATCCATCACCATGGGAAGATGCTACTGTACTGCCTGGTGACAGGTTATCAATTGGAATGCAACTTGATAGTTTTGCAAAACTACATACTGTTATTAGAAAGTATCACTTGAGAAAAAGGTCAAGTTATTAATGGATATTTTGAAATGATCCCTCCTCTCAAAAGGCACATTTTGTATTGTCTGTAGAATGCAGCTTGTGATATGATATGACATGTGGTAGACCACAATGTCCGCACACTTTGTGGGTGAATGTAGACACAAAAAAACCACCAATTCTTCACACTATTTCAACATGCAAAGCCTTCACAACGATCCCACTGTTATCCTGTAGACTAAAACTACTGTAAAAAAAAAGCAGAATGATCCACAAAGTATTTTCATGCATGCCCTTTAAAGCCAGTAACAACGTAAACTATGTTGTTTACAGAGGGGGAGGGAGTGTTTCAAGTTTGGATAGTCCAATGTTTAGCATTCCTGCCATGAATGATTACTATCTTATCTCCAAGTCACTACTTTGGCACGAATCCAATAGGAGAAACGGATCTTTATAGGAATTCTCATAAATTACTCATAAAGTAAAATGTATTGCTTTCAAATAATCATAGCAAATAACTATAAAACTTTAACATATCTTTAAGGAAAGAGAATTACACACCTTAGCTGTCTCAAAACATCAACATTTTTGAAATAGTCAAGAGCAGTTCTTAAAGCTGAGAACCAATAAACACCAAAGAACATCTCTTTATCAATGCACAATCCTGAGTTTAACAAAAGGTTACATAAGCATATACTACAAGCAAGTTCTACTGCCTAAGAATTAAATCTTATGAGAAACATAGCCTGACCACACTAATATCTCAGTGTGTCTTTAATAACTTTAAGTTTTTGTTATTATTATTATTATTATTATTATTATTATTATTATTATTTCCTACATTTCTAACCCGCCCTTCTCAACTCCTGAGGGGGGACTCAGGGTGGCTTACACCGGCAATAATTCAATGCCACAAGGTAATAAAAATATAAACAAATATAACAGTTTAAAACAGTAAATAGAACATTAAGTTAGAAACACATTAAAAACATTGTCATCAATCTGTATAGCCAATTCCAGTCCGATTCAACATCCAAAGTATTGTCATGCTTGCTGTTCAAAGGCCTGGTCCCAGAACCACGATTTAACCTTCTTTCTGAAATAAAAGAGGGAAGACGCCAATCTGATCTTGCAGGGGAGCGAGTTCCACAGGCGTGGGGCCACTGCCGAGAAGGCCCTGTCCCTTGTCCCCGCCAAGCGCATTTCAGAGGCTAGCGGGACCGAGAGCAGGGCCTCCCCGGACGATCTTAAACTGTGAGGGGGGGGGGGGTTTAGAGGGAGATAAGTTCGGACAGGTATGCTGGGCCAGAACCGTATAGGGGTACAGTAGTACACAGTTCTTATACTTTTATTAATTTAATTTTTTTTGTGTCAGAAGCGATGTCAGAAATTGCAAGTTGCTTTGGGTGTGAAAGAATTGGCTGTCTGCAAGGACGTTGCCCAGGGGACACCCGGATGTTTGGTGTTTTACGATTCTTGTGGGAAGCTTCTCTCATGTCCCCGCATGGGAAGCTGGAGTTCAACCTGATCTTCTCAGATTCGAACCAATGGCCTGTCAGTCAGCAGTCCTGCCAGCACAAGGGTTTACTCTAGTTCAGTGGTTCCCAACCTGTGGATCCTCAGGTGTTTTGGCCTTCAACTCCCAGAAATCCCAGCCAGTTTAACAGCTGTTAGGATTTCTGAGAGTTGAAGGCCAAAACATCTGGGGATCCACAGGTTGAGAAACATTGCTCTAGTTGAATTAACTAGAATTGAATTTACTCTAGTTAATTCCACTAGAGCAGTGGTTCTCAACCTGGGGTCTCCAGATGTTTTTGGCCTTCAACTCCCAGAAATCCTAACAGCTGGTAAACTAACTGGGATTTCTGGGAGTTGAAGGCCAAAAACATCTGGAGACCCCAGGTTGAGAACCACTGCTCTAGTGGAATTAACTAGAGTAAATTCAATTCTAGTTAATTCAACTAGAGCAATGAACTTTAAATAAGTGTTGTTCTTTCTGATTTAATGGATTTACTTCAGTTGGGTCTAACAATTGGTTTCAGCTCCTTAACTTTGCAATTACTATACATGCTATTATATCAATCTTATTCTTTCAGAACCATGATAGTATTGACAGGGTGAATGAGATGATAAAATACTATTTAATAATTACATTTAATAGAACATGGCACTGAAGCTCAGCACATATCATATCTCTAATCCATACTGGATGACAACTTAGTACCAAACAGACAGACTAGCTTCCAGGAAAACTGATTAGTTTGGACATACACTGGATGGATTCCAATTTACCAAATGTGTTTTTTTTTGGGGGGGGGGGGATTCAGGATGTAGTTGGGTTATGTGGAAGACTGCAACACTACAACTAAGGTAAATGTACAGAGAGAGATTGAGAGAGGCAGAGAGAATGACTGTGAAGATATTTCAACAGCTAAAGAAGAAAGGAAAAACAACCACACATTCTATATCAGTGTTGTTTTGCCCACACCTTGCATGAATTCCAGGGAGAGATCCATGAAATAAAGTAGGACAAGCTGACGCAAGTCCATCTAACAACTTTGATTGTTGATTTGTCTTTTGTTTTCAACTTATCTGGTTTTCTACAAGCTTTCAGAACTATCTGATCTGCAATACAATTATTTTGCTATCACCATCTTGTTCTCTTCCATATGGATTATGTACAGCTAGCCTCTCACATTCACTTGAGTTAGGGACGCAGGCCCCTGTGAAAGTGGAAATACAACAAATAAAAATTCTGCTATTTTTTTTAACTGAGAGATCACCTCTCTTGGACTTTTTAGGTCATCCAGCACATTTCTATAGTCAATTATGGGAAGAAATTGATAACAGAGTTTGTTACAGTAAGTCGTAGCAAGATCAAGTGTGTTAATTCTTATGTACAGCTGGTAAGGTAGGTCAGCCAGCATGTTTGGGCCACACCTGGTGGGGTATAACTGTATGGATTTTAGAATACAGTTTGGAGAAGTAATCCGCTACTCTGAGGAGAAGCAATATGCTATAATGCTGCTATGCTCTAACAGCGATGCTCTTTGCTATGGTGGAATACCTATTTACTCAAGGTTTATGTTTTGCTCTCTCATTTGAATGAAGATGAAGAACACTTATTCTGTGTTACTTACAAGGACTATGAAAGTTTGTTGCACTGTTTGATTTTGCATGCGACATTGCAAGTGGGAGGGATAGCCAATACTCCACATCCGGTGGGCCACATCCGGTGGGGTATAACTGTATGGATTTTAGAATACAGTTTGGAGAAGCAATGCATTACTCTGAGAAGAAGCAATATGCTGTAATGCTGCTATGCTCTAATAGCGATGCTCTTTGCTATGGTGGAATACCTATTTACTCAAGATTTATGTTTTGCTCTCTCATTTGAATGAAGATGAAGAACACTTATTCTGTGTTACTTACAAGGACTATGAAAGTTTGTTGCACTGTTTGATTTTGCATGCGACATTGCAAGTGGGAGGGATAGCCAATACTCCAGAGGACAGGAACAGGATTCAAAATGATCTTGACAGATTAGAGAGATGGGCCAAAACTAACAAAATGAAATTAAACAGGGACAAATGCAAGATACTCCACTTAGGCAGAAAAAACGAAGTGCAAAGATACAGAATGGGGGACGCCTGGCTTGAGAGCAGTAAGTGTGAAAAAGATCTTGGAGTCCTCGTGGACAACAAGTTAAACATGAGCCAACAATGTGATGTGGCGGCAAAAAAAGCCAATGGGATTTTGGCCTGCATCAATAGGAGCATAGTGTCTAGATCTAGGGAAGTAATGCTACCCCTCTATTCTGCTTTGGTTAGACTACACCTGGAATATTGTGTCCAATTCCGGGCACCACAATTCAAGAGAGATATTGACAAGCTGAAATGTGTCCAGAGGAGGACGACTAAAATGATCAAGGGTCTGGAGAATAAGCCCTATGAGGAGCGGCTTAAGAAGCTGGGCATGCTTAGCCTGAAGAAGAGAAGGCTCAGGGGAGATATGATAGCCATGTATAAATATGTGAGAAGAAACCACAGGGAGAAGGGAGCAAGCTTGTTTTCTGCTTCCTTGGAGACTAGGACGCGGAACAATGGCTTCAAACTACAAGAGAGGAGATTCCATCTGAACATGAGGAAGAACTTCCTGACTGTGAGAGCCGTTCAGCAGTGGAACTCTCTGCCCCGGAGTGTGGTGGAAGCTCCTTCTTTGGAAGCTTTTAAACAGAGGCTGGATGGCCATCTGTCAGGGGTGATTTGAATGCAATATTCCTGCTTCTTCACAGGGGGTTGGACTGGATGACCCATGAGGTCTCTTCCAACTCTTTGATTCTAAGTTTATGCCTCTGCTGATAAGAGTAAAGTTTTTCTCTTACTTTTTCCTCTTTTTTGTGTGTCTTTTAAATTTTTAAATTTATTACATCTGGCACGGCCCTAAGGTTTTAAATTTTGTGTGTTATTGCTGATATGTGAGTTATATTAATTGTACTGTTTTATTTGCTTGCTGCTTTGTTTTTACTGACGTGTTGGGGTGGCTTACTGACGCCTCATGTAAGCCACCCCAAGTCCCCTTGGGGAGATGGTGGCGAGGTATAAATAAAGTTGGAGCCCCTGGTGGCGCAGTGGTTAAAGCTCTGTGCCGGCAGGACTGAAGACCGACAGGTCACAGGTTCGAATCCGGGGAGAGGCAGATGAGCTCCCTCTATCAGCTCCAGCCCCTCATGCGGGGACATGAGAGAAGCCTCCCACAAGGATGATAAAAACATCAAATCATCCGGGCGTCCCCTGGGCAACGTCCTTGCAGACGGCCAATTCTCTCACAACAGGAGCTACTTGCAGTTTCTCAGGTCGCTCCTGACACGACAAAATAAAATAAAGTATTATTATTATTATTATTATTATTATTATTATTATTATTTTGCATGGGACTTGGCTAAAAAACGCTTTGCACAACAGAAGAAGAATAACTTTATTTTTCTACCCTGCCTCCATCTCTCCAAAGGAACTCGGGGCGACTTACATGGGGCCCAAGCCTAAGCAGAATACAATTAAAATAAAGCAATAACAATTAAAACAACATAAAACAATATAATAAAAACAGCTAGTAACAACAAGAACAGCAGACTAATTTTGGAGGGGTGGAGGACCTAGAGAGTCCTTGAGAGAACATTTTAATCAAATTCACAAACAATCAAATTCACAATAGTCAAACCCACAAATGCGAAGCGCATTTGATCAGTTATTTGTTTCTTCCATCGCTGCATTACATTCAGAAGATGCCCGCCTAATCATCCCGATGGCTTAGTATCTGCTGGCTCTGTCTGTTTTTTAAAGTCATGTTTAAATTCCTACTTATTTTCATAAAAAAATGTTCAATGTATTTATTTAAATGTGAAGGGTATTAACTCTAGTCTTACCAGGATAAATGTTCTATAGAAATCATTATTTGTGGGAGGAAAGTAACAAAAGATAAAGCCATAAAGCTGAGAAAAAACATAAAGCCAAGAATCTCCTATTATTGTTGGCAAAGTTTCTTATTTGACACTTTGGGGAGAATTCATTGATACCAGCTAGCTATATAGCACATAGCATTATTCATCAGGAAGGACCACAAATGATACTAGTGTAGATTGAAACTGAAGCTTACAGTTGACAACTACAAGAGCAAAGGACTGGGAGGCATGTATTGTAACTTTATCCCCCACTGATTAGGTTGACATTTCTTACAAGCATGTCAGATTACTGGGAAGCATCAGGTAACCCCATCTATTTCACTCACTCACTGGCTCACCTGAGCCACTATCCTTAACTTTAATTTGGTAAGGCTTTTCAGCTTGGTTTCCATAGGAGGGAAGTTTCAATAGGACTTTATTGATACAGCACACCAGTCTCTCTTGTTGTGTCAGCTACACTGGCTGCCAATCCAGTTCCGAGCACAATTCAAGGTGCTGGTTTTGACCTACAAAACCCTTTACGGTTCCGGTCCAGCGTATCTGTCCGAACGTATCTCCCTCTACGTCCCACCCCGGAATTTGAGATCATCTGGAGAGGCCCTGCTCTCGACCCCACCACTATCACAAGTGAGGCTGGTGGGGACGAGGAGCAGGGCCTTCTCAGTGGTGGCCCCCCACCTGTGGAACTCATTCCCGGGGGAAATTAGGACATCAACATCCCTCCTTGCCTTTACGAGAAAGGTAAAGACGTGGCTATGGGACCAGGCCTTTGGGCATCCTGACAATTAGATATGGAATCCAGATGGATAGGACTGACAATGTGCGGAAAGTAGAACCTAACTATGAGTTTGTTAAACGCTGTCCAGCAATGAGGTTTGTATTGCTTTTACTGTTTTAATTGTTTTAATTGCTTTTACTTTATGGGTTTTTTGGATGTGTCGCCGATAATAATGACTGCTTAGGTTAATTGTTATCATTGTTATAATTGCTATTGTTATTGATGTTATGTTTTGTTATCATGTAATGCGGGCATCAAATTGTGCCTTGTTGTGTAAGCCGCCCTGAGTCCCCCTCGGGGTGAGAAGGGCGGGGTATAAGCGACTGTAATAATATAATAATAATAATAATCTATATAAATAAAAATGTAATGTTCGTTTGTGGTATTCACAGAACTCAAAAACTGCTGGGAAAATTTACACCAAATTTGGACACAAGACTGCACACAAAGCAATCTATGTCCTTCATTCAATAAAACCAAAAAAATTAACTTTAACCCCCCCCCCCCCCAAAACCAAGGATTCATAACAGCGCATGCGCGAATGTCCCCTCCCCCCACCACGCGAAGGAAAATCCGTTGCAAGCTGGCAATCCCGACGGACCCCTTCTTCCTGCCGCAGCCACAGGGCGCCTTTCCTGTGACCCTGCCTGCGTGCCCAACCGACAAACAGGCGGGAAGGCGCCTCGCAACCATGGCAGAAAAAAGGGGCGGTGTTGGGTGAGCAAGGCCTGCCTCAAAAGCACCTCCCTCCCGCCTGCTCCGCTCCTGGTGGCGAGGCTCCCTTCCTGCCAGCACCCAGGCAAGAGGTAAAGAAGGGAAGGAAGGGAAGAGGGAAAGAAGAAAGGAGAGAAAGAAAGAGGGAGGGAAAGAAAGCAGGAAAAAGAGGAGGAGGGATGGAAGCGAAGAGCAAAGGAAGGAAGGAAGGAAAGAGGGAGAGGAGGAAGAAAGGAGAGAATGAAGGAAAACGAAAAGGGAGGGAGGAAGGAAGGAAGGAAAGAGAAGGAAAGGAAAAAAGGAAGGAATGAAGGAAAGAGGGAGAGAACGAAGGAAGGCGAGAGAGAAAGAGGGAGGGAAGGTTGGCCACAGCACCTACTAACCCAAGGAGTGACCATCACTCATAAAATTGAGTTTGTTATTTGGGAGTTTTAGTTGCTGGGATTTATAGTTCACCTACAATCAAAGAGCATTCTGAACTCCACCAACGATGGAATTGAACCAATCTTGGCACACAGGACTCCCATGACAAACAGAAAACACTACAAGGGTTTGGTGGGCATTGACCTTGTGTTTGGGAGTTATAGTTCACCTACATCCAGAGAGCACTGTGGACTCCAACAAGGATGGATCTGGACCAAACTTGGCACAAATGTTCCATAAGCTCAAATATGAACACAAATGGAGTTTGGGGGAAATAGACCTTGACATTTGGGAGTTGTAGTTACTGGGATTTATAGTTCACCTACAATCAAAGAGCATGCTGAACCCCACCAATGACAAAATTGGGTCAAACTTCCCACACAGAACCCCCATACATAAGGCCAACCAGTCCAATTCCCTTCACCAGGGAAAGAAAACGTAATCAAAACCCTCCTGACGAAGAGCCATCCAGCCTAGATATAAATAGATATATATGATTCACAGACACACACAGATATAGTATAGATTTGAAAGAGACCCATAAAAAAGGGCAATTTGCATGTTGCATGTTCCATAGTAGGCAAACCAGACAATCTCTACATCAAAACTGGCAAAGAAACACCAAGAAATACCGTTTACCCACAAGCATCAAGACATTACCTATATTAGAAACCAACACTTTCTCATTACTTTATTTTCCAGATCACCAGACTGGGCCACAGCAATGCGTGACAGGGGATAGCTAGTGTAAAATATTTCCAAAGACTTAGTTAAAACAGCTGTTTAAAACAATTTCAGTAACCATATTTAGATCACAATATGGTTCCAAGTAATGGGCTGGAACAGGGTTCAAGCTGTGTCAAGGTGCACTTGATCCAACAATAAAAATGAACAGCTGAACAGTTATTTGTCATTATAGATTCAGAACATGAAATTATTTAATTATAGCTTTCAGACTCTCAGAAAGCAAGCCTTGGCCTTATCAAATGACTTCATGCAAAGGTTCAGAGTTTAGATCTCTACTTATGAAATAATTCTGGCTTCATAAAAATGAGTATTATTTATTTTGCCTTCAACGGCACGAAGAAAAAAAAATATCATCAAACCGAAAATCACAGATAGTATCTAGTAGACTTGAAAATTAGACCAGAACTATACATTCAACAGAGATCCAGGTTGACACCTAGGACCTTATCACATTAGGAAATACTCTCCACCTCAGACATCAGAAGAGCTGCAAGACCGAGAACAAGCCATGAGAGTCAAGACGAAGATCCACCCAGAGGAAAAGTGTTCCTGCCATACATCTAGGGAACCACTGACCGCATAGGGAAGCTGATGAGGAAACACAACATACAAACAATCTACAAACCCACCAAGAAAATACAACAAATGCTATGTTCAGCAAAGGACAAGAGGGATCCTCTCACTTCTGCAGGAGTCTACCGTATACCATGCAGCTGTGGACAAATCTACATAGGGACCACCAAACGCAGCATTGCCCAAACACGAATCAAGGAACATGAAAGGCACTGCAGACCACTTCAGCCAGAGAAATCAGCCATAGCAGAGCACCTGATGAAGCAACCTGGACATGGCATTTTATTTGAGAACACAGAAATGCTGGACCACTCTGACAACCACCATGTCAGACTACACAGAGAAGCCATTGAAATACACAAGCATGTGGACAATTTCAACAGAAAGGAGGAAACCATGAAAATGAACAAAATCTGGCTGCCTGTATTTAAAAAACTCTAAAATTGCAACAGCACAACAACAGAGAGGAAACAAACAAGGACATCTAATCACCTCTCAACAAAAGTTTGCTCCAAGCACAGTCAGCCCATTATATGCTAATCAAGGTGGTCAGTTGAAACATTCCCACCTAGCTCCAGCAAACAAGAGTCCTTTGTCTCACCCTGGTCATTCCACAGATATATAAACCCTTTTTCCTAGTTCCAACAGACCTCACTATCTCTGAGGATGCTTGCCATAGATGCAGGCGAAACGCCAGGAGAGAATGCCTCTAGACCATGGCCATATAGCCCGAAAAAACCTACAACAATCCAGGAAATACTCTGTTTCTGAGACTGTTTGAGAATGATTTTGAACGGGTCCCATCGCATGATGTTTAACCCATCCCATCAGTATTCCATTGGAATCTGTTTGCAAAGCATTGCTGAAACTGATTATTTGCAGATGGAATTCTAATTGTGTTTTTTAAAATACTATTGAAGCGCTGTTTTTGTGTGTGATAGGAAAATCTATATGCATCCCATCAGCAATGATACTTTTTTAAAGGTCATAGAGTGATGTAGGGGGTGCTTTGAATTGATTGGGAGGAGACAGCCTTTCGTGGTGTGATGAGTCAAAGGGCAGTATTTTCAAATCGTAAGAATAGTAATAATCAGGTGAGATAAGGAGAGTATGCATCCCGTCTCAATACAGGATGCATCCAGTCCAAAAAATATGGGATGCATACTGATACAAACAGATTATATCCCTATGTGATCCTTGTTGATCAACTGCACATTACAGAGAGCTGGAGAGTTGTTCTATTTTTTATTTCAATACAGGACCTATTCATTTTATTTACAAGTACAATCATGTTGTTGTTTTTGTTGTTCATTCGTTCAGTCGTCTCCGACTCTTCGTGACCTCATGGACCAGCCCACGCCAGAGCTCCCTGTCGGCCGTCACCACCCCCAGCTCTTTCAAGGTCAGTCCAGTCACTTCAAGGATGCCATCCATCCATCTTGCCCTTGGTCGGCCCCTCTTCCTTTTACCTTCTACTTTGCCCAGCATAATTGTCTTCTCTAGGCTTTGCTGTCTCCTCATGATGTGGCCAAAGTACTTCAACTTTGTCTCTAGTATCCTTCCCTCCAGTGAGCAGTCGGGCTTTATTTCCTGGAGGATGGACTGGTTGGATCTTCTCGCAGTCCAAGGCAC
Source organism: Anolis sagrei (assembly GCF_037176765.1). Classification (NCBI taxonomy): domain Eukaryota; kingdom Metazoa; phylum Chordata; class Lepidosauria; order Squamata; family Anolidae; genus Anolis; species Anolis sagrei. Next base: position 177,495,247 of record NC_090023.1, on the reverse strand, counting down.
TCTCAGAACTTTCCTCCAGCACCACAGCTCAAATAAATAAATAATAAAATAAAGCATCTATCTTCCTTCACTCAGCCTTCCCTAAGATCCAGCTCTCACATCCATAGGTTACTACAGCGAATACCATGGCTTTGACTATGAGGATCTTTGTTGCCAGTGTGATGTCTCTGCTCTTTACTATTTTATCGAGACTGGACATTGCTCTCCTCCCACAAAGTAAGCGTCTTCTGATTTCCTGGCCACAGTCTGCATCTGCAGTAATCTTTGCGCCTAGAAATACAAAGTCTGTCACGGCCTCCACATTTTCTCCCTCTATTTTCCAGTTGTCAACCATTCTTGTTGCCATAATCTTGGTTTTTTTGATGTTTAGCTGCAACCCAGCTTTTGCGCTTTCTTCTTTCACCTTGATTAGAAGGCTCCTCAGCTCCTCCTCGCTTTCAGCCATCAGAGTGGTGTCATCTGCATATCTGAGGTTGTTAATGTTTCTTCCAGAAATTTTCACCCCAGCTTTGCATTCATCAATCCCCGCACATCGCATGATGTGTTCTGCATACAAGTTTAAAAGGTTGGGTGAGAGTATGCAGCCTTGCCGTACGCCTTTTCCCAATCTTGAACCAGTCTGTTGTTCCGTGGTCAGTTCTGACTGTTGCTACTTGGTCCTTGTACAGATTCCTCAGGAGAGAGACAAGGTGGCTTGGGATGCCCATCCCACCAAGAACTTGCCACAATTTATTATGATCCACACAGTCAAAGGCTTTAGAATAGTCAATGAAGCAGAAGTAGATGTTTTTCTGAAACTCCCTGCCTTTCTCTATTATCCAGCGGATATTGGCAATCTGGTCTCTCATTCCTCTGTACAATCATATACAACTTCAATCAGCCCGCCAAATTCATTGGATCATGGGCACAGGATCCCAGTGAAAATGAAAAACAGTGAAATTGAAAGTATGCTTTTTACTGTGTTTCTAGTCTGCTGTTTTCCAGTCTGTGTTTCTAGTCACCTACGTACCCACCGCCAGCACAACGATCTTGGAAGACAATCCTACTCAAACAACAAGGGAACGTCCAAGTAAGTAAAGTCTAGTCTGTTGGCATCATATTTCAAATCCCATATCTCAATACATAATTTTTTACATAAATCTCAAATTGCAAAATAAATAAATAATAATAATCAAATTTTTTTAACTTGGGTGAACCCCTCTTCCAAGTCCTCCAGCAGAATTCTCAGGGTCAAGTAGAAGCCAAGTGTAATATTGTAGTAGAGCAAATGTTCTCAACCTGTGGGTTCCCAGATATTTTGGCCTTCAACTCCCAGAAATCCTAACAGCTGGTAAACTGGCTGGGATTTCTGGGAATTGTAGGCCAAAACACCTGGGGACCCACAGGTTGAGAACCACTGCAGTGGATATTCTTAGAAAGAACATTTTAATCAAATTCTCAAATGTCAAAATGGCAAATGCGGAGGCTTGACTGTACTCCACTCCAAATTATGATGACTTCATTGGGTTGTTGTAGATTTTTTGGGCTGTATGGCCATGTTCTAGAAGCATTCTTTCCTGAAGTTTCGCCTGCACCTATGGCAGGCATCCTCACAATCTCTGAGGATGCCTGCCACAGATGCAGGAGAAACGTCAGGAGAGAATGCTTCTAGAACATGGTCATACAGCCCGAAAAACCTACAACAAATCAGTTGTAGGTTTTGAAAGCCTTGAAAGCCTTCAACAATATGACTTGATTATTGGACAGCACTTTGACAAAAGTGAAAATTTCAATGTACCAACTCCAAATATGTAATGGTTTGGCTGAATTTGGTACAGAAGTATCTGCTAATTTTGCACCCAATATATGTTAAGTTTGAAAGTATACGGTGCTTTAAATGATTAGCTTGCCTGCTACAAGGAACTTGCTCTGTGTACCATAATCTATATTTCAGAACACATGTAGGAAAGACAGGCCGAGAAGGTAGAACAGATGCTTGAAAAAAAGAAGAAATGTGCATGAATATTACACTTTAGCCTGTAAGCTAACAGAGAAATTCTTAATTCTAAAAAAACCCCAAAAAACTGCACTCCGAGATTTTGATTTTCCACATTGTAATTCAGTTACCAGAGCAACTGGTAACATTTAAGAATCTTACCTAAGTCCTTTTGTTTTGTGTACCCTTTTTCCCTACTAAAGACAAAAATCCTCATTGTTCCATATAACTACAGAGGTCACCATATAAAGATTAGCCATCATATAAAAATTAACTGTAATAGAAATGACTCATGTAATATGACTGCAGATTTTAAAGCTTGTAAAATCAGGGCTATTCACTTAATTTTCCAACTACAGAGCAGTCCTTTCTAAAGCACCTCCTCTTTCCATAAAAGAGAAAAAAATAACACAGAAGTACTGAAAATACTTATACTTCCTTGCTACCCCTTGTAATTGCTCTATAAAGGAAATATGTTTCCAGTGTGTTCATATATGGCTGCCCTAAAATCACTCTACCCTAAAATTAACAGCACCCACTTAATTTTATATAGAAATGCAGACTAGAGGCTAATAGTTGCTGTCATAAAGCCACACGGAGCCTATGCAAGGTAGAAATGAAAAGAAATTTGGAAAAAGTTGTCAAATAGTCAAAAACATGTTTCTCAAGTGCTGTTAAATCCTTAGAACAAACAATCTAGGTTGATGAGAATCTTCATTATTCAGGACTTACTCTGGGCAAAAAGATTTACAGGGTTTTCTTCCCAAAAAAAGCTCATTTTCTACTGAGGAAAAGTATTTTTTTCTTATGCAGAAAATTCTGTCTCTTGCCACAAAAATGCTTCACCTGGGGATCTAGTCTGCACAAAATTATTGTGTGGTGGTTTTATACACAAAATATTGTTTTCTGCATATAAATATTGTCTTGTGCACAGACTAGAGTTGTGCATGGAACCATTTTCCTCAGTTTCATCCGTACTTTCGTTACCTCCGGGAGCACGTAACAGGAAGGTCCCTTACCCTACAAAAATCAGCTCGACACGAAGGCAAGCGGGAGCCGATCCCGGCTCCTCACCTGCTTTTTGGCATCACAGTTTAATCTTTTTGTATTAAATTTCCCAGCAAAAAAAAGGAGAAAACTCTCATTCCCTGAAAATTACTACCAGTTGCCTCTCATCTTCCAGAAGGTCATTGCTATTCCTTACCTGGAAGTGGGAAGCCTCTTTAACAGGGGTCCACAAACTTTTTAAACAGAGAGCCAGGTCACAGTCCCTCAAACTATTGGTGGGCCAGATTATAATTTTTTTTAAAAAAAAAATGAATGAATTTCTATGTTCACTGCACATATCTTATTTATAGTGCAAAAAAACCCCAATACAATAATTAAAATTAAGAACAGTTTTAACAAATATAAACTTATTAGTATTTCAATGGAAAGTGTAGGCCTGCCTTTGGCTGATGAGATAGGATTGTTGTTGTTATTGTATGCTTTCAAGTAGTTTCATACTTAGGTTGACCCTGAGCGAGGGCCGGGTAAATGACCTTGGAGGGCTGCATCCAGCCCCCGGGCCTTAGTTTGAGGACCCCTGCTCTTTAAACTGCCTTAGAAAAAGTTTGTGGCTACCTGTGTGTGGATGTTCTGATTTTGGGAGGCTCCCAAAAAAACCAAACAAAAAACGGATCGGGCCCACCGAAAGCCGGGACATGAAATAGATCAATGTTTACCCTGAATACACAACCCTAGTGCAGATTATGCTTTGCCCTGTGCACAAATGTTGCATGAATTTTGTACAGAACAAGTGCCAAACTGTGATAATCTTTAGAACAACACAATTTTTGAAGAAATGTTTTACAGAAAGTTGCCAAAGCTACTCATTTTTTCATACAAGAGGAAAATGAGTGAGGAGTTACATCCCCAGCTCTGGGCGGCACTGTTGTGGTACAAAGAGGGAAGTTCCGAAATGCCGTCTTTTCTATATCTTTAAAACAGTAAATAGAAACAAATAGCTGTAATTCTTAGACACTAAAAAACAGGGGTCCTCAAGCTATGGTCCGCGGGCTACAAGCGGCCCGACGAGGGCATTTATGTGGCCCACTGATGAGGAGGCCTCCCTCTCAGTGGAATCTGTCTTGGCTCTGCTAATGCAGAGCTCCTTTCAATCTTTCTTGTCTCTCCCTCATGCTCTCTCTCTCTCACACTCACTGTTTCAGTCTCGCCTCTTTCCCCCTCTCTTTTTCTTTCTCTTTCTCCCCCTCTTTTATCTCCTTTTCTCCTCTTCTTCTTTTTATATCCCTTTCTCCTTCTTCTTCCTCGGAGGAGATGGAGGCAGTGGTGGGTCTGGAGCACTCCGGCTGCTGCCTGGAAAAGCGGAGGCAAGAGAATTCATTGCCTCCGGCTCTTCCAGAAAGGACACAAAGCTGTGCAGTCAATAGGCAGCCCCGAAACATCCTTTCGCCATCCAGGCCTCCCTCCTTCCCTTCACCTCTACCTGGGTGCAAGGCTCAAAGAGGCCCTGCAAAGCCCACCCCCTGAGTTAAACAGGAAGGGGAGAATGGAGGCAGCAGAAACACTAGCCTCCCGGAGGAAATACGTCTTCTCAAAACCTGGGGTTCCTTTTCTTCCCCTCTTTTTCCTCTGCTTCTCTTCAGCAAATCCAGGCTCCTGCTGTGAAAACAGCCAGTAGGTAGGCTGTTAGGATTTTTTTTTGTTGGGTCAGGAGCGACTTGAGAAACTGCAAGTCGCTTCTGGTGTGAGAGAATTGGCCATCTGCAAGGACATTGCCCAGGGGATGCCCGGATGATTTAATGTTTTTAGCATCCTTGTGGGAGGCTTCTCTCATGTCACCATATGAGGAGCTGATAGAGGGAGCTCATCCGCCTCTCCCCAGATTCGAACCTGTGACCTGTCGGTCTTCAGTCCTGCTGGCACAGGGGTTTAACCCACTGCGCCACCGGGGATCCCCGGTCGACCGGACCCCTGACCCCGGTCTACTGGAACGGGGGGCAGGAGGCAGGCAGGACGGAGGAAGGGGTGGACTGGGAGGTTAGGAATTGTGGGAATTGAAGTCCAAAACACAAGGAGGGCCCAAGTTGGCCCATGCCTGCTTTAAAGAATACCAATGATATTTAATTCTGTTGTAATGTTTCATATATTTATAGATTTGAAATTGTACTGAAATGTAAGCTGCTTTGGCCCCTTCCACACAGATGTATAAAATCCACACTGAACTGGTTTATATGGCAGTGTGGACTCTGATAATGCAGTTCAAAGCAGATATTGTGGATTATCTACCTTGATATTATGAGTTATATGGCTGTTTGGAAGAGCCCTTTAGGAAAAGTAGAAAATAAGATATGTGCAGTGTGGATAGGAAGTGATCATAGGTTTTTTTTAAAACTATAGTACGGCCCTCCAACAGTCCGAGGGACAGTGAACTGGCTTCCTATTTAAAAAGTTTGAGGACCCCTGATCAAAAGTAATTTAGTGAGCTTAGACAGAAACATATTCTTCGTGAATGGAGAAACGTTTCCTGGTATAACGAATCCAATACTGTATTATTACTCTTGAACTAAACGCAGATCATTTGGTGAGTCATGGAAATAATTTTAGTAGCCACAGGAGGCACTACAAAAGCATTCCTAGAGCAGTTTAATAGAACAATTGACATCCTTTTATCTATGACTAACACGGGGTCTCTGTATTCGGTAACATTTTAATATTCAACAGAAAATAGGAAAAATGTATAAACACAGAAACTCTAAAATCCTTCCTACTCCATATGTTTTAAAAAGTAAACACACACATAATTTAGGCTATTAGCCTGCTATTTTGATATCATCTGAGCCACACAGATTCTAATAAACATAATCTTGCATCGTACAAGACATGCTTGTTTTTACATTTCACACAGACACAATATGCTGTTTGTACTACATGAATGAGTAACCATCTTTGGGACTTAGAAAGGAATGCAACTGTACATTCATCTCCCATAAAATATCAAAAAAACTGCATGTAAGATTAGCCAGAAAAGGAGAACCAACTTTTTTCATGTATTGGAAACATCCTTTGCTGATTGCTTGAGAGTTTTGGTTGTTTGAGTTCCAAAACTGAGAGTCTACTGTATTTGGGGGAGTTGCTGTACACTTATGGTATTGGGAAAAACCAGGAATCTCCACAGGCTTTTTGAAGCATGACCCATTTGGAGATTAATTGGCATTCACACTATTTGGAATAACGATAACCTTTGGGAGAAGGCACAACCTTGTTAGAGATCGTAACCTTTCGTAAAGTATTATCTTCCTAAGAAGAATTACAACTCGCTTGAGTCAATCTTCTCCTTAGTGGTAAATATCCACTACTATTCATGCAAGGAAATTTAGGCTTCTCCGTTGCTAGACTAATATCCCTGGTTACTTCTTTAAACTGTTAGGAACAAAGATATGCTAATGCATAAAATATATAACAGATCTTCAGAAGTGTAAGCCCTTTAAATTTCAGTTGGCCGAAAATAATCTACTCTCCCATAGAATATATTGCTTTTAAATCATGCTCTCAAAAATAAGTCGTCTTTGTTAAACCTTAACATAGCTGACGTATTTACATACTTCATGTATTTAACATACAGGTACATTGCTTACTGGTTTCATGTTAACTGAATTAGACTTACTATACTGTACTACACTTCCGCTGACTTACTATACTGTACTATACTTCAACTGACTTACTATACCGTACTATACTTCAGATGACTTACTATACTTCAAGTGACTTACTATCCTGTACTACACTTCAACTGACTTACTATACTGTACTATACTTCAGCTGACGTACTATACTGTACTATACTTCAACTGACTTACTATACTGTACTACACTTCAATTGACTTACTATACAGTACTATACTTCAACTGACTTACTATACGTACTACCCTTTAACTGGCTTATTATACTGTACTACACTTCAACTGACTTACTATACTGTACTATACTTCAACTGACTTGCTATACTGTCCTTCACTTCAACTGACTTACTATACTGTACTATACTTCAACTGACTTACTATATCGTACTATACTTCACCTGACTTACTATATCGTACTATACTTCAACTGACTTACTATACTGTACTATACTTCAACTGACTTACTATATCGTACTATACTTCACCTGACTTACTATATCGTACTATACTTCAACTGACTTACTATACTGTACTATACATCTGCTGCAAACCAGCTCATATATTAACTGAACATCTCACTGCACCATTCGGACTATACTCCTGCTCTAACTGGTGTCAACCAACTTCACTGACTTCTAACTCAAACTGACTCAAGCCTCAACTGACTTAAGTGACTCCAACTGACCTCTGATTCAAACACCTTCTAAAATGGAGTCTCACTCTGAACATTCTAACATCAGGATCACATGGTCTGTAGTCCCTCCCACAACCTCTAACGACATAGAGTTAAGGAAAAAACTGCATACCAACACATACATACAATATAGGTAGCAATTTCCATTATATACATAACAAATAACTAGTATAGAAGGCTTGGAGCAGGTTGCTATTTCCAACAGAATACAATCCAAACCAGTAATGATGGAAGGCAAAACCAGGTGAACTAGTGTCCAACAACAGTGGATGTGCAAAGTGTGTGGCTTTCTGTTTGATTTTTTTTTTGTTCTTGGCTGTGCGCCTTTTGCCAGTTTAAAATTGGCAAGCTTATTTCCAGCTGAAAAAAGATGCTCTGTCCTGGTGGAATCAAATGCTGCAATGACCAATTAGTTTTTATGTCAGGGGGAAAGGCATTTATACAACTGGCACATCAGAGTTCAATTTTATAAGCACTGTCAGTCAACTTCATAGCTTGGTACGCCATGAGAATGTAAATGTAAAAGATGTATTGTTTTGAATGCTGATGCAGACGATTCCAGCACTGAAGAAATTGACAAACTTCCTTTGTCTAACCGGTTCGTATTACATCATGTTTCACTATGAACAGCTTTATAAGCACACAGCAATACTGAAACAGTGACAAAACAAAAACACAGTATTAAATTGGCTGGATTTTTTTTAAAGACTGCAAGGATCAACGTAATTGTTGTAGTTATACAGCCACTGTGCTCAGTCCCTGGGCAGGTACACGCAATACCTGAGTAACAAACAACAGACTTATATACAATTCCTAGTTACAAACAATGGTTTGTGGGGATTTTGTTGTGTCAGGAGCGACTTGAGGAACTGCAAGTCACTTCTGGTGTGAAAGAATTGGCCATCAGCAAAGACGTTGTCCAGGGGATGCCCGGATGTTTTACCATCCTGTGAGAGGCTTCTCTCATGTACCCGCATTAGAAGCTGGAGCTGACAGACGGGAGCTCACCCTGCTCCACGGATTCGAACCACCAACCTTGCGATCAGCAGTCCTGCTGGCACAAGGGTTTAATCCATTGTGCCACTGGGGTCTCCTGTCCCTCGTCCCCACCAGACGCGTTTGCGAAGCCGGTGGGACCGAGAGCAGGGCCTCCCCGGTGGATCTTAAACTATGAGGCGAAATGTAGAGGGAGATACGTTCGATAAGTAAGCTGGGCAGGAGCTGTATAGGGCATAATAATAATAATAATAATAATAATAATAATAATAATATTTTTTGTTGTGTCAGGAGCGATTTGAGAAACTGCAAGTCGCTTCTGGTGTGAGAGAATTGGCTGCCTGCAAGGACATTGCCCAGGGAACGCCCAAATGATTTGATGTTTTATCATCCTTGTGGGAGGCTTCTTTCATGTCCCCACATGAGGAGCTGGAGCTGAGAGAGGGAGCTCATCTGCTTCTCCCCGGATTCGAACCTGCAACCTGTCGGTTTTCAGTCCTGCCGGCACAGGGGTTTAACCCACTGTGCCACCGGGGGCTCCTAATAATAATAATAATAATAATAATAATAATAATAATAATAATATGCTTTCCAGGCAGTCTGAAATCATTTAGTACCTCAAAAGAGTTACTCATATTGATTTTAAAAGGATTATGCAATGTTTTGTATTGGAGTGAAGATGTGTTCACAATATATATTTTATGACTTTAAAAATCGCAGATAAAAGTACATTACTCCCTCGATATCTGCTGGCGTTTGGTTTCAAAATACAATGGCATAATCAAATGTTATCTTTCATATAAATGGTAAAAGAAAGGTTTGCTTTATGGATTTGTCTGGTGTTGAAATTTTCCACGCCATGGACTGTAGAATTTGTGGATATAGAGAGCTGGTTGGAATATTTCTTCAAAGACAGCGTAGTTAAATTGTGGGATTTGTTACCACTAGATGTAATTATGGCCGTCAAGTTGAAGAGCTTTCAAAGGATTGTACAGCTTTTTGGGGATGGGACTATCAATAGCTATTAGTTAAGACGGATTCATATTCCTGCCAGAACTGAAGTAGCATGCCTGTTTGGCTCTGTTAAGTTTATGTCCACTTCAATATACTGCAAGTTCTGTTCTATCTTTTTAATGCATGTGTTCAACCTGAGATTACCTATCCCTGTTCTAAGATCTCCTCCTACTTATTATTCATATGCATTTTTTCTTTTCTCTGTTCATATGCATTTCAAGTACAGGGTTAGTCAAAATGAATAGGCCAATTCGGCTACAATTAATGTTCTTATTGGCCTATTCATTTTGACTAACCCTGTATTATTTTGTCCTAAAAGCTTGCATTTTATTCTACTCTTTTTTTCCCACCAGGAAAAATCAATTCCAAGAGAAACTATATCTGTCCAAACACTAGTGTCCTGGTCAGCTCTGAGAGTGAGAATGAGGGGTTGCTGACAGGACCATTGTTGGAGTTGGAGACCAGCAGCTCCCAATAGCTCTCCAAGTCTAACTAAGTTACTGCAGAAGAGGAGCCTTTAGAAGCTGCCACTTTCCAGAAGGCGAAGCAAACAGAAGCCAGTACATCATGTCAGGATAATGAAGCGTTAAATGCACCATCCCTTTAAGAATATAGCTAGAGTGTACTGTGGCCTCAGGCAACACCTGAGAACATATGATAAAGGGCTCTCAAGGCTTTAGTCTTGTTGAAGGAGATAATGTCTTTGATTCATGAGTTGAATCTGGCCTCTTTGGATTATCAGCTTTGTTGAATCTGGACTGTACCCTGGACTGCTGTGTTTTGGTTTGTGACTTGGACCTCTGAGGGCCCTTCCACACAGCCATATAACCCAGAATATCATATCTGAGGGCCCTTCCACGCAGCCATATAACCCAGAATATCAAGGCAGAAAATCCCACAATATCTGCTTTGAACTGGGTTATCTGAGTGCACACTCAGATATTGTGGGATTTTCTGCCTTGATATTCTGGGATATATGTTGCACTTCAGGACAGGAATAACCCTCTGACTTTAAAACACCACACGTTGAATAGGAAAACAATCCTTTTATTGAAGATAAGTAAAAAACAGCAAAGTAAAGAAACACTTTAAAGGAATAGGTAAATCCAATTAGGTAAACAGATAAGCAGGAACAAATTAGTCCAAGGTAGAGTTCAGCAATGCCCAAAAACAAAGTCCACAACTCTCCAACAAAATCCAAAGAACCAGGAAACGTTGATCCAAGGCATGAGCAGATAATCACAAGAGACAAAAAACCAAACCAGGAAACAAGAAATCCTTAAGCATGAATCTTCAAAGCAAGGCTTCTCTAAGATGAGGACAAGAACTTAGCATGATTCCAAATGATGCTTCATCTGACTGTATTTTCCATGCTTGGAACTTTTAAGGATTTCCAAGCATCCAGAAACTGGTTTCACTTTCCTTGAGCGGCCTTTATCTTTTTCTGTTGAAGCCTGGCAGAATGCCGAAGGCATTGCTCAGCCTGTCTGTTTTGACTAATTTCCGCCCGCCTACCTATATGCTCATTAGTTTCTGCAGGTGCCGAGTTGTTTTCAAGCCCCAAATCCTGGGAACTCTCTGGGAGCAATTCAGGGAGTAAACCATCATCCCTATACCCTGTAGGAACATTCTCACGGGAAACTACGCTTTGAACAGGTGTCTGTCATTCTCTGCATCAATATCACTGACCAAACTATTGCCATCTTGAACCTCATTTACATCATTCCCCACATCCAAAGCACCCTGATCCTGAAACACAATCACAGGCTGAACAACAATATAGGGCTATGTGGAAGGGCTCTGACTCTGCTGTCTTTGGACTACCAACTTTGTTGACCTTGGAGTAGAATTCTGGTTTGCGTTTGTTGCTGAACGAGCTCTGAAACTCTTTTGCTGTGACCATGGCAAGTTGGACTCAGAACTTGGGCTTTATCTCACTCTCAATAACTTGTGTATATACGCTAAAACTACTAGGCTACAAGGACTCTAACGTTTAGGGCTGTCTCTGCTAATATATCAGGACTTTGTTTGACTCTTCCGTTGCTAGGAAAACTGTTGTTTGTTTAACCGGGACTTGGCGTAACACAGCAATTACACCAGACTTGTGTCCAATAAACCCTCTGCTTTAGATGTCTCTCTGTAGTGTTTGACAACAAATATTTATACACTTATCTAACCTATACCTTAAGTAACAATGCAAGGCATGGCGGAGTTTACATTAGTGCTGTTTCTGAGCCAACATCACCTGGACATCATGAAGATGACAAAAATTAACTTATTATTAATTTTTTTTAGCTCTAAGAAGCTACACCGAGGTGAACAGCACTATGGAAACCAGTGATGAAACTAATGCTTTTCACTGCACCGAATCCAATTAAGTGTTATATTGGAAGCAATCTTCATTTTGTTTCCAGACATAAAGGAAAAGAAAGAAGCCCCTGGGATCTTCTCAAAGACTTGACCTCTGTGTGAAGTAGAAGAACAACTTCTTTCAGGAATACAATCCTTTCTACTGAAGCACAGCACTGCAGAATGTTAGAATTTTAATGTGTTCACATTAAGGGATGGCTCCTGGCCAACTGGCAATCTGTACGAGCTTTCCAGGAGGCAAGGTAGTTTGCCTCCCCATGCTATATCACTCACAAACAAAAGGGTACAATCAACTACCCTGGTATTTATAGGAAGAAACTAAATAGGATCTTTTGCAATTGTGTGCATACTCACACGTGCTCAACAGGATGAACCGGGTCCCAAAATATCAAAGTGAGACATAGCTGGGCTATGTTGCTTGTTGTGCACCATACTGGCAGCTGTTTAGTCGGGTGTCACTAATACACTGCTAACATCTTTCACGCATGGAAGGAGAAAATGTCCTTGCTATATCTGCTACAGCTTCTGACTCCACCTACCAAAGTTATCTGCTATGTTAACATCTGAGGGATATCACTAGTCCGTTCCAGAATTATCAAGCTGAAAAAGAGTATATTACTCCAACATAAAGTTCTTTTCAGATAAGAGAAACATACTTTTTTCACTGAATTCAGTTAATGCCAACCAATCTTTAAAGTCCAATCTTATCTCATAGCAGATTGTAGGGCCGTGGTCTTCCAGCATCTATATAAATAAAAATGTAATGTCCATTTGTGGGATTAACATAACTCATGTGGGGTTAACATAACTCAAACACCACTGGACCAACTGACACCAAATTTGGACAGAATACGCCTAACACCCCAATGAGTGTATTAATGACACCCGACTAAACAGCTGCCAGTATGGTGACCATCACTCAAAAAAACTGATTTAGTCATTTGGGAGTTGTAGTTGCTGGAATTTATATTTAACTTACAATTAAAAAGCATTCTGAACTCCACCAA